>NW_024962292.1:600356-1238330 GCF_019238085.1 Lagopus leucura
TCCCTTCCCTTCCCTTCCCTTCCCTTCCCTTCCCTTCCCTTCCCTTTTTTGCCAGAAAATTTTCACATTAATATTTATTTCTGTCTGCAGAATTATAAGAGAGATAAGTGAGATTTTCTCTGTGCTGGCAGAGCAAAGGAGGAGTGTGGACCTGTGCTTACATAACGAACCCCCATGTGGCAGGAAGGGGTCCTGTGGCCCACAGCTGCCTGATGATGTGCAAAAAGCAAATTGCTGTCATTGCAGATGTGCTGAGAATGACTTCTGGAAGCTGCTATCTAAAATCTGGTAAGTAAAATGTCATAAGGATTTCTCATAACGATATCTAATAGTTTTCTATCACAAAAGGCATTTTGGCCAAAACAATCCCCAAGCCTATTCTGGACCTTGCTGGACAGGAATTTTGTGGTTGCCTAGGAACTGCTGATCACAGCCTGATTGCATCCAATAGGGGCTGAAAAGGGCAGCTTCATCTGTGTTTCCATCCCTGTCACAGCCATACAGTCCTATGGCAGCTTTCAAAAGGCCAAAGGAATGCTGGGGTGGCTGCACTTGGAAGTGGATGGGAGATAAGGGCAGAAAAAGGGCGTGCATGTAGGGGATTTTGAGGAGAGTTCATCATGGATGATGGACAAGCCCTTGGAATTCATCGTGAGGAAGTCTTTGCCTCCCAGTCTTAGGAGCCTAGCCAGTGTAGGTATAAATGATATGAGAAAAGCAGTAGTTTGCAAAAGGAGCTTGATACCAAATGATGCGTATCAGGAATTATGAAGTTCATAAGTCATGAGGACAATTTTTATAAGAGTGTGGAAACTGTGGTTGTCAAGAGGAAGCACAAAAAAGATCTTTAAATATCTTTGAACAGAAGGAAAAAAATGGTTCCAGCTGGTGGGTTTGTCAGTGCGTGGAGTGGTTCAATCCATGCAATCATCTTCGGTCAGTGTTTCTTTGTGGCATTTGGAAAGACAGAATGATGTGCTTTGTGTCTCTAATGGGCAGTGCAATCTTTCCCAACCCGTCTTTAATCAGTGGAGTAGTAAATTATGTCTGTGTTGTCAGGGGGTACACTTAGAAATCAGTGTCTATGTAACGCGTGCTGGAGAGTCTCAGAAGAGCTGGTGCAGAAGGCTGAGGTCTGCAGATGTTCATTTTTAATCAGCACCAGAAAAGCTGGGAAAAGGCTAGTTTGTATTTTAAAAAGGCTGTTATTATATCTGGGATAAATGCAAGCTAGTAATTGTGAACAAAATGATGTAACAGGTGAAAGAGAATTCAATTGATGAGGAATTCAGCGCTAGGGATGAAACAAATGGGTTTATGAAACATAGGTCTTTAGAAGCTTGAATTCATCAGCTTAGTCATGGTTATTAGGCAGGTCGAGGACAACCTGTGTTTTGCAAAGTGTTCCACACTGTTTCACAAGGCAGCAGGGGGCATTGCCCCTGCTGGTGGGAGCTCTGCTGGGGCTGGCTGTGGTTGCATCATCCTTTCTAGGTACAGAGCAAGGTAAGGTCTTTCGCTGGGCTGTCATAAAATTGAGCTTTGTTGTTTGTTTGTTTGTTTGCCCCAGAGTGTTGCTGTAAGAATTATAGATGAGGGTGGGAGCCAACTGCAAGGAACATTTTGAAAAGGAAAATTAAAAAATAAACGATTCCAAAAAGGGTGGCGTAGTCTATTTATGTGGCTGGGTTCCATCCAAGAAGGCATTTGGATAAGTCCTCAGCACAGCTGACTCAACCCAGCCACCAAAACATGGACAGCACAGGATCTGTGCCCATCTGTGCAGAGCAGCATTGCTGAGTGCCTTCCAAAGCCGAGAGGCAGCGCCTTCACCTTTCTGCCTTCCCAAGGATGCTGAGGGCCTCAGGGGGCTGGTTGGAGCCATTCATGCCTTTCCAGTTCTGCCTTCTCCAAGGGCTGGTCCCAGCCGTGGGCTGTAGGATGAGGGAGTGATGCTGCCAGTGCCTCACTTTTCCCTCCTCCATCACCTTGGCTGGGAGCAAGAGCTCAGGAGGAATCCATGAAGCCTGAGGAGCAATGCAAGTTCACCCTGTAACAAGACTCAACCTATCAATTTCTCTTGTGTTTCTTCTCGGTTTCTAACAGTGACTTGAAAGGATTCAGTGCTGCTGTCAAAGATGTGTCAGGAGCACGGCAGAGCCTCTCAGAGTTGCTAGGTGACTGCTGCCCTCAGGGCACAAATCCCAATCCCGCCTGCTCCTGGGATGAGTAATACATCTCATTGGCATCCGTTGGACAAAAGTGCTGCTGCCTGGGGCTTGCAGCTTGAGTCAGTGCTGGTTGAGCAGCAGATTCCAGGGGTGATCCTTACACTTCAGAGGTGCTCAGCCCCAGAGCAAATCTCTGCCACGTGGATGGGGTTGGAGCAACCTGGTCACCTGGCCTTGTGCTGAAGGGATGCTCTTGTCACATGAGCAGGATGACTGCAAGAAGCTGTGCTCGTTGGCCAGCACTCTTCATTTGGCAATCAAAGACCTCGCCTGGATTTTTTTCAGATCATCCCTTAGAGGGCAGAGGAACATTCCACATCCTGATGATGGAAATAGGAAAAACAAGATGTGGGGAGCCTGACCCATTCCAGGTGGAGTCAGGACTTGATGCAGGCACTGATCCCTTTGGGTCTCATGACATTTCTGTGGGCTTCCAAGGTTTTTAGTTCATTTCTCAAGTTAAATATAGTTATGGTATAACTTTTTGAAAGTTTTTTTGTTGGTCTGCCTTCTGGTGTCAGGTTAAATGCTTCCTTCGGGTTAAATGCTGTTTTGGCTGTGTCGCAGTGAAGGATTGAATGGATGCACAAGTTTTTTAAGGTCACTTCTCCCCACATGAAAAACAGGAGGTATTTTAGTCCATGGTAGCCAGTGATCTTAATGCCTGAGTGCTCTCTGTTAAGAACATATTACAAAGAAATGGGAAACTTATTTCAGTGACATTCTCTGGCCAAGCAGAAGAAATGATAAACCGCAGTGTTTTCAAGCTGTTCACCTTTGTTTGAAGGGTGAAGTGGTGCTTGAAGCCACAGCAGCGGGATGCAGCCCCCAGCACTTGTTGCAGTGTGACAGTGTCCAGAAGGCCACTCACAGGCTGCCCGTGGAAAATGCTGCACGAACACAAGCTGAAGAGCAGGACATGCCTGAGGGAGTGCCATTAAAGCAGAAGGACTGAGGCAGTGTGAGGAATCAATGGCAAAATAGGACCTGTTAATTTCAGCAGAGGCATTGGGCTTATTCCCTGCAGCTACAGCAGAGCATGATCTCTAGAGGACCCTGCCAACCCCTACAGTTTTATGACATCCATTTGGGTTCAGGATGCTTTCATGGAAAACATGCATCTTGAACGTATGAAGAGGAGAAGCAAAGGTTTCCCCACTGGGGCTTTGGTGTTGGCAAAAGCTGGAAGCACAGTGTGGAGCAGATCATGGGTAGCAAAGTGAGGCTGTGCTGTAGCAGGGCATGGGTGGGGAGACTTCAGGAAGCCCTGGGTGAGCTGCTGCTTTGATCTGCACAGAGGGCAGAGACTCACACAGCTAACGAGCTCCAGGGCAGCTCATCTGCCTTAGATTGCAGGCTTTTCTCCAAGCAGGGATGGTAAATTGCAAGCAAAAAGAATTTCTGTCAAGGATCTAATGATGCTTGAAGTTCCTGTAACCTTTCAGATAAACAGGGTGGAACAGCACAGTGAATTTTGTAAGGAATCTCTAAAAATGTGCAGTGAACATAATGGAGCAAAATTGATCTGTTGTTTTTCTCCCTTAGGAAACAAATATTGCATGAGGAGGAAAAGAGAATACAGTCCAGAAAACACAGCTGTACTCTCAGAATGCATTGGTCATAGGGACAGCAGCTGTCCCCAGGCATAATATTTTTCATTAAAAAGATAAGTAAGATTAGGAGTTTCTCCAGGGCTGTTAAAATATACTGTCAGAGAATTATAGAATTGTTAAGGTTGGAAGAGACCACAAAGATCCTCTAGTCCAACCACCAACCCACCACCATGTCCACTACATGGCTGAGGGTGAAGCACAGGTCTTTGTGGTGGAGGCTCAGCAGTGGCGAAGGGGATTGCTGAGGATGAAGAAGATCCTTGTGTCATTTTGGGGTGGGATATCTTCCAAAAGAGTGGTGATGCAGTGGCAAAGCTGCCCGGGGGGGGCGGTGGGGTCACCATCCCTGGAGGTGTTCTGCAACATGGAGATGTGGCACTGGGGGATGTGGGCAGTGGGCACAGTGGGGTGGGCTGGGGGTTGGACTTGGGGATCTGAGAGGATCCAACTGTTGGGGATCCAACTATACTGACTGCATGATTCTATGATTCTATAACAGACCTCTGGCAGACCCACACGGAGGGAGCAGCCTTCTGTACAAAGCAGAGGATGGGCTGCAAACAAGCTGAGAACACGTGGATGAGTGCAGGATAACATGGAGAAGGAGCTGGCAGGCACTGCTGTGTGTGCTTATCGCAGAGCTAGCAGGGCTCATTTTGATAGCAGCACGTGGCTACTGCCAGCTCCTGCAGCTGCCATAGGTGGTTTCAGCACTCCCAAATCTGCTGCTGGCTGTGTGGGGACATGGATGTGCTATGGCTGCCTCATCCCCCAGGGCTCTCCTCCAGTCTCAGAGAGCTCTGTGTGCCCATTCCAGCTCTGCTCCTCTCCTTAGGTTTGGCTGCATCTCATCGTTAACAAGCAAATAGCCCAACAGCCCCCCAGCCAACTAGGAAATGATTTCTCAGCGCTCTCCTTGAGGATGGAAGCTGCATCTGGTATTTCTTAGAATGAAAGCAAGTATTTTTCTTCTTTCTTTCTTCCTTCCTTTTTCCTAGAACTTAATTTTTGATTAAGCCCTCTGCTTGCCAGAGGTGACATTTTCTGCAGCTGAGACAGCCAACAGCACCAAAGGACGCTACAGAGGACTTCAGGTGTTTCTGTTCCACATTTATTCTGTTAGCTTTCCATCAAGGTCACTGTGCCTCTTACCCGGGGTTTTGGCTTTTATTACTTGGAGCTTGGAGAGTTAGTGGCATCACATCTTTCTAGGAAAAATGGTGTGTAAATTCAACTGGAACTATGAAAATGTTTGGCTGGAATTCATCAAGGATTGACCTGGAGATGAAAAGGGGGTGTGAAAATTCTCATTGAGTTTGTGAACTTTCTTTGTTCTCTTTGGATTCTCGTGGTTTATGTGTTTTTGTAGAAATAGGTGCATTTCAACTGAGCTAAAATCTCAGGAGATGGAAAACGGACTCAAATCTATACTGAATGTATTCATCAAGCAAAACCATTAAGCCCAGTACATTTCAACACTGGAACTAAAGGCATCCTAACAGATTTTACTGTTATTTTATGTGGAATGCACTTGGGTACAGTGATGGACTTCCATAAAAGAGAATGTATGGGATTTGGGCAGGCAAAGCCATGGGGGGTGCGAGGAGAAAAACGTCCCTTGTGCAAATCCAGCACAAGTAGAGAAAAACTTGTGTAATCGTTGCATGCTTGTCCATGTGCACACTCTTTGCATGGTTGGACCAGTGCATTGCACCCCCATTTTCCAACTGATAAGCAATGGGGCAAATACAATGTACAGCAGTTGGGGTATTGAGGGGCTGTTTTCTGGTGCCCGTTTCCAGGCTCTCTTGAACATTTGGTCTTATTTTTGGATGGTCCGATATGGAGGCAGGAGTTGGACTTGTTGAGCCTTATGGATCCGTTCCAACACGTGGGGTATTCTGTGACTCTGTAATGTGGATCTCGGTCCTGGTAGTGGATAGGACATGACTGAAGGTCCCTTGACATACCAAAGATTACTTTTTTCCCCTTCTGCTGCTGAAGTTTGGCAGTACTTGCAAGTGTCACCGCCTGTCAGATAGTGCTTTTGCATTTCCCATCCCCTGGAGTGGAGGCTGCCTATCAAGTGCCTCTTCCCCACAATTTAATGTTTCTGGTAAATGTACTGATTTGATTTTTTTGGTTTTGTCTGAGCGAAATAAGCACGTGTCACACGCCTGAGCTGACAGCTGAGGGAAAATCTGAGGCACGGCCAGAGGAATGGAACAAGTTATCCCTCCTGCTGCTACATAGGATGGCCAGCATTAGGCAAAAGCCATTTAGTCCACGTGTTCACACTTTGCACATCAGAGGGATGACCGTCAGGACCTTGGATTGGGCACTGCCTCAATTAGGGGATAGAAGTCTGCAGGGTGAGGGTAGCACTGCTGGTGGCTCTCCATCAGTTGGGAATGCAGCAGCTGCACATCTGGTGGCCAGGAGTGGCCAACTGTGTGTGCCATGGCTGCCTGCAAATGGGACGTGAGCACGAGCTGTGATGTAGGGTTGGGAAAGGGTGATGGATCTTCTGTATCAGCAGTGGATGCTGGCAATAACAGGAGCTTTTGTTGATGTTTAGCAATGACATACCAGTTTCTCCTTTTTATCTAATAAATACAGTCTCTTGCACAGGCAGAGATTCCAGCAGAAGTATTTAGATGAAGAATTAGCTCAAGCAGTGAGAGCAAATAAAAGTCCCAGAGAGATGCATTTGTAGCACTGCTAAGCCTTGCAGTGTTCAGGCTTCAAGCAAAGACCATCAAGATGATTTTCCACTGACTCTTGCAGATCAGTATGACTCCCCAAACTGATGATGATGCATGCCTTGCAAAACAAAAAGCCATCTCTTCTTGCTTTGGATGGGGTCATTTGCTGCAATTGCTGTGCAGCCTTCTGATTGTGAAGAGGTGCACCAGGACTCAGCAAGGTGCTGACCACGAGTCTCCTCTCCCAGCACAGCTGCTCTACGCGAGGCTCCCTGCAACACCTGCAGAGTTGCAAAGGGAAATGCAGTGTCTAACTTACACCAGGAATGTCACGGTGAGGTTGGGGATGTGCAAGTGCTGTGTGAAAGGCAGAGCAAGGAAAGCTTGCACCCGACCAACCTTCTGCTAGAGGAATGTCCCTTCTTCTATCAGGTGCCCTCCTCGCTGTTTGCTAGGTGTGAAAAATCCCACGTGTATTTGCAGGGATTGAGGAGTTGACTAGATAGTGAGAACAAAGCCATATGCTGCATGTCATCATTTATATCCTACACTTTCCAAATCCCCCAACAAGATCACAGTATTTTTCTCACTTATGAGATTTATGGAAGGAAAATAAAAGCCTAATAGAGAGCAGAAGAACTCCATGTTTTCTGCTTCAGCATCACCTGCTGGTTCCAATGGGATCTGCAAAGTGATGGAAGGGCTTGTGAGGGGCCGTGCAGGAGGTGCACAGTACCCCATTTTGCAGGCTGTGGGGTTTTTAATGGGATGTGTAGGTGCTGCTGCACAATGGCTCATCACCTGAAGACATGAATGAAGAAAACCAGGTCAGGGAGGACAGGAATAAGACAGAACTGTTAAATCATTTAAATTTTACTGTCATACTCCCAGATTCACAGTGATGAGGAGGCATTGGAAGGCATTCCTGTACAAATCTTAACCCCCACCCACTGTGAGTGCAGGACTGAGCTGCTGCACTACTAGATGATAGTGGAAGCTACACCAGGGCTATTGTATAACCTCATCTGTCTTCTGTGGGAGCATAAAGGCTGCAGGAAAGCACAAATCCAAACCTCTAGAATTATAATTATATAAAATTATAATACCCCTGAGGTAAGGGACCAATTTTAGAAGTGCCATTTCCCCTCTCTTTCCCTTCCCCTTTCCTCAGCCCTCATTCAGATTTACATAAAACCAGTTGATAGCTTGAGATGATGCTTCTTAATGCTTGTGGATCATTTCATGCAAGGAAAAGATCTGAACAGAGCTCTCTCTGAATTTTTTTTTATATATATTTTTTAATTTAAAGAAAAGTTGGGGATTTTTTTTGCCCTTGAGCCCATCCTCTTGCATGGCTGACCCTCAGTGCACAAGAGGGACCTAATAAATCTACACCAAACCCCAGCTGTGTGGAAACTGGCCTGTGCAGATCTTTTATTGCATTAGGAATGGAAAACTTCCATCACATGTCAGGAGATGGAGGTTTGGCACCGAGGTCAGAAGGCATGGTGGGGTGGGTTGGGGTTGGAATTGGTGCTCTTGGAGGTCTTTTCCAACTTCAGTAACCCTGTGATCCTATGCACAGAGAGCTGCCCTGTCCTAAGAGTGCTGTAAGGAGCTTTATGCCTCCTCCAATACCAGCCCTGTTCTCTATGGGCTGTTATTATTCTGGTTTGTGTTTGAGAGCCCAGCAGTGATGAGTGTGTTAGGCTATCTACTCCCTGCAGCCTTTTTGCACAGTTTTTCACATTTAGAGCTGGAAATTGTAGTAGGATATCTGTCTTTCAGAAACTTTTCACACATTTTTTCACATTCAAATGCCTGGCTTCGGCACACACGCACTCGATACCAGCATCGGTTCTTCTGCCCAACCAGATCCCACAGCAATCAGAGCAGGAACATTGCAGCCCAGGTGGCATCAATGAGTCCCAGTGCTGTGCTGGGTGCAGGTGGGGCACGTTGGGAAGAGGGAATAAAAGGGCAGTGGGGAGGGAACGTGGTGGAGTGGGAAGTGTGGGAGCAGCTTGGTGGTGATGGCACTGCTTCTGGGTAAGGCTTTGGCTTGGAGGAAGGTGGGATAGGATCTCACTGGAGATAAAGAATTGCTTAGGGGAGGAGTATCTGAGCAGTGCAGCGTGCTACAGAACAAAGGGAGGCTGCTCTCTTGAGGGGCACTGATTATTTTTCAGAAGGAGCTGTGGCTTTGTACGGCTGGGTGCTGTCCCTGGGGCACTGTTTAGAGGCGTTACCCCTTTCTGTCAAACCTTCAGGCCCTGGTTTTTGGCTCCTGCAAAGCATCTGCTGGGATGAGTTGGTTCCAGCAGAGCAGTTGACTCTCAATCCCACATAACATTATGAAATTTGGAGCATATGTACAGCACTGCTGGCATGGCTCTTTGCATGACATCTTCAGAATGAGTTTGACAGTCGCATAAATAGCATATGCAAGAGGGCCTTATGGATCTGCTGCTTGTTGCATATTATTTACATACATATTCTGCACCTAGCTGATGGCTCCATGGCATTTGTCTTCCCTTTATCTCTTTTTTTTTTTTTATTTATTTTTTCTTCCTAGCGATGGTTTTGCCAGGGACTGGAATCTTCTAAAGGCAGATACTCAAGCCTCTAAAAAATGGATAGGAATATAATTCCACCACAAGCCCTTGAAATCTCCAGTAAGCATCTATAACTTCTTCTTTCCAGAAAGTGGAACAGGAGAATGCTTCAGGAGCTGCACTCAGGTGGGACAGGGCAGTGGAAACAAGCTGTCCAACGGCAAATTAGTGAGCATCTGTTGCTATTGATCCAAATGACAACAAGCTCTTGAGTGATGCTGCCTTGAGAAAAGAAAACTCTGAGGGAAGCAAGCAGCAAATGGCCGCTGAATATCTCAGTGCTGCACTGTTTTGCAGTAAATTTGCTGTCCTATGGTGCAGTGCAGGTCTTTGCTCTGAAGGGCTTTTGCCATCTGAGCACAGAGTTGTGCTCTTCCCTAAGGGGTGAGAGGATGAGGTGCTGGGGTGGGGCTTAGAGG
The DNA here is from genome assembly GCF_019238085.1 of Lagopus leucura. NCBI lineage: Eukaryota > Metazoa > Chordata > Aves > Galliformes > Phasianidae > Lagopus > Lagopus leucura. Next base: position 609,940 of record NW_024962292.1, read on the forward strand.
ATCTGCATGCATCGTTTCTTCTGTCTTTCTGGTGGCTGTGTAAATAGCACAGCTGTCATCTTCTCCTAAATCAGAGCCCTTTCCTCTCCTGGCACCTGGGCTGTGGGGGCCCACAGTATTGATCAGTGGTCACTGGGTGCCTGTACACAGAGTGGGGGGCCAACATCCATGTCCTGGGGAGGGAACGGCCGGAGGAAGGAGGGTTTGTCTCGTGAGACTGGAGAGATTTGCTCACTTCAGAGTTGATGGGTTTGAGATGGAAAAAGGAATGAGGCTGTAAAGAGGGATATAATGTTACAGAGAAGATGGCTAATGGGCTCATTCAGAACCACCTGAAATGATCACTCCCTGGGAAATTGTGAATAATGGTGGCAAACAGTAAAATATCAGTGACGTCAGGCACTCGCCTTCTCCTCTTAGAACTTGAGGGATTTTGCTTTACATGAATTCATGATATGAGCATGATCAGTTTGAATTACCTGTAAGCAGTGAGGATCAGCTCACCACCATGCAGGCTGTCCTGCAAAATGCAGGTGGCTGCTGATGTTAAGTTACACCCCTCACTGAGGGCCCTGTAGTGATGCCTGAGGGCTGTGGGACTCCCACTGTGGGCAGCTGTTGTCCCTCAGGATGTGGCTTGATGACCAAGACATGCAAGGAACATGGGAGGAATTGGGCAGAACTGAAGCAGCTCTTCTTGTGCTCAGGTTTTGGGGGTGGGATGGCTCTCTCTTCTCGCACTGCGTGCTCCCAAGGGATGGAGTGGGAGCAGATGAATTCCCTGGCATAGTAACTACATGGATTTGGGTGCTGGAGAGTAAACAGAAGGAGAAAGACGAGAGGAAAAGTGGAGAGATCTCTGTTGTAATTATGCTTGAGGTGGGTAGGAGTTACATTTATTTTTCTGTCCTACTGCTTTACAAGAGGAATAAGTTGATTCCAGTTTTACTGCTGAGGTGCACCCAGGGATCAGGGGTGAGATTTTCATTGTATGCTGTGCCCATAGTGGATCAGTCCTTGCTTGCAGCCTCAGCTGTGGGCTGGGATTTTGAGGTGCGGAGAGCAGGCACGCATCACCGTGGTTCTGGCACATGTGTTGGGAGCAGAAGCTGGGAGCTGGGATGGGAGAGCTCTGCTGTATCTGCTGTCTTCATGCACGTGTCTGGGTGTATATTCATGGTGTGTTGTGCACAGGTTGGATCCCCGTTGTGAGCTCTCCCTGAGAATCTCCCTCCTCATGGAAGGAAAAGAGGAAGAGATGTGGTGTCCCATTGGCCCCATTCCCTTTGGTGGGCTTTGGGGAGTGTCCCAGTGCAGGTTGGAACCTGGAGCAGCCTTTTTCCTGATGTTGGTTGTTCCCAGGCCCCTGCTTGTTCCTTCTGAACTTCTATTTATTTTAAACTTAACAGTTCTGATGCTTAGCATCCCTGAAAAGGGTCTATGGAGACTTCTGCCATCTCCAAAAGGAGACTGATGGAGCAAATACGGAAGCTTACAATGAATTCATATTGCAAATATTGAAGTCAGCGTGCCCTCTTCTTAATAGATGTTATTTCTCATTCTTCAAAGCAGTTCATCGGTGATGGAAGGCAGATAATCCACTTCTGGAATCCTTCCTCCCTCGTGTTCTTGCATGATTTATAACATAGCTGGAGGAAGAGAATTTGTCAGCACCATCTCTGTGAAGTCGTGCTGAATCCCATTGCAGGAGGGACTCTGGAGAGGTTTTGAGTCTGAGAGATGGTTGTTGTTTTTTCCATTCTGCCCTGACTTTTCATTCATTACTTCCTGCCAGCTCCTCTGATGCTGTTTGCCATAGATCTGTGGCATTATGTAAAGCAGTCAGCGCTCATAAACAGAACCCAGCATCTCTCCTGTCTTGCTGAGCCATTGCAAGGTGAGCAGGGACTGCTCTGCGCTCTTTCACAGCTTGGCTGCCCCAGGTCTCACTTTCCATGCTTATTCTGCATGTTTTCAATCTCTGAAAAATTCTTGCTCTAATATCTCTATCTGCCACGCATTTCCTCTATATAAAATGCTGGTACCTGCTCTGCTTGTTTCCTGGGTGCTGAAAGATGCAGTGCTTGGTGGTGCTGCTCAGCACTGATGTGAAGGAAGCAGAGATGCTTAGAGCTGACCCTTGAAAAGCATAAACTTCTGATCCACAAAGCAGGACCTTTTGTGCTTACAGATGTGTTTAACGGCAGAGAACAGAGCTACCTGCCTGTTGCATCTGTTTCTCACCCTACTAAATAGCTTAACCTAGCTCTACAGTAGGAAAACAAGTGACTCCATCAATGGCAATGTGCTTCCAATGGTGATGTGTCCCAGTGCCATCAGTTCTGACGGGAGAAGGGTGTGCATGTCAACCAGAGGCGCTCTCAGTGCTTATAGCATGGGCAGTGATGGGAGAAATGAGGAGTTTCCTTTTGTGCACACTGTTGATTACTGGATTTTGGAGTAATGATTAATATCCAAAGAACACATTCCACCTGCCATCAATGGTGAGAGTGCAAATGTTGCTAGAATTTTTACATTTGCTTGGTGCCCATCAGCCCAGCAGTGAGAGATGGGTTTCTGACCCTCTGCTCTCCTAGCAGCACACTCTGCATCCCCCAACCTACCTCCTTCTCTCTGTTAGAAATAATTTCCCATCTTGCAAAATTAATTCTCTGCTCGCAGTGGCCTTCATTAAGTAGCACAGCAAAGTGTGCTGAAGGTGGCAGAACAGCTCAGGCAGAGGAGCTTCACCTCCTGAAAGGAAAGGCATAAAGCTGTGGGCTTCTGCTGTTATGGAGTGCAGGGGACTGTAGGCTGTTCTCTGCAAAAGCAGCAAAAGTTCTGCATGTCGTGGAACAGTGTTTGTGAAATTAACCAATTTGAAACAGCATCAAACACAATTATTGGCACTGATCTGTTACGGATATTCTGATTATTTACTGCATTTGCGTACAATTTTGACTTGAATTTGATTTTGCAGATATTCAAAGTGGGGTTGAGCAGGGAGGGAGGCGATGGCATTTGCACTGAGTGTGTCCTTGATTGGTGTTGATGCTCTGGGTGCATTCTGCAAATCCAGCATCTCTTCATAGCGTCATCTGTGTGCCTTCTGGGCAGCCATCACCTGGAAGGAGGGTTTTGTTCTTGGCTCATTCTTTTTTGGCTCTTATACTTTGCTGTCTGCTCAGAAGCCCTCCAGCAGGAGAGCTGATCACTTTCTTTTTCCAAGAAATAGGCTGGGAGGAATCCTTTTGGACTTCACAGATGAAATCTTGCTGGCCTTCGTTCTGGTGTGGAGACCCCAAAGGGTGCAGGGAAGATCTCTGATGAGGCAGGAAGTTGTCATGGGATGGCAGCCTGCCCACTGAACTGGGAGGGGATCCTGGGCAGAACAGAAGAAATAGTGATCTCTTTTGTTAATATGGTCTTCCATGATTGAACTGAGGGCTTGGAGGCACTCAGGGTCATGCTGGAGGGGCTCTGGGCACGTGATGGAGATGTAGGTGTCCCTGTTCACTGCAGGGAGTGTTGGCCCGATGGCCTTTAGGGGTCCCTTCCACCTCAAATGATTCTGTGATTGGATTCAGGTTGGGGTCACATTGAACAGAACAGGGGGATTGGGATTGAAGGTGCAGCAGGAATATGTTGGGTTTGGCTATGTGAGAGCACACTGAGCAGCATGAAGGCTGTCCAGGTGAGCTCTCTGCTCTAATTTACTGCTGTTCTTCCTTCAGCTTCTGAAAATAAATCCATTAACAATTAAAGTAATGTCTCGCCCAGTATTTATTTTGCATGCCCGTTAATGGACTGACCAAAACGCCTTCAAACACCAGGACTCCTGCATAACACAGAGGGCTGGATCTCTGGTATGTGCTTTTTCTCTTTGTTTTCTGTCAGAGCTGAGACCTGCTTTCAGGGAAGCGTTTAGGAACACTGCTGTGTGTTCCCATGCTATTACTGGTGAGGAAGGTGCAGCTTCTGTGCCAGATACCTCCATACAAGCTTTGCTGTGGAACTAGAGCATCAAGGGCTATCTGCTGGGCCCAAGCTGCCCTCCTGAGCTGCGTGTGGGCTCTGGAAGAGAAGCAGTGTTTGCTGCCCAAGGAGACTGTAGTCCTTCTTTCTGTTTCCTGGGCCATACCAATGTGTGCTGAACTGTTGGGCTGCACCCCAAAACTGCTGGAAAAAACAGCTTCTGCCATCTGTGACAGGTGAGCAGGGCAGCAGAGCGTGGGGTCCTGCAGGCAGGGTGCCCTTGGTGTGGGATCAGAACGGGGCAGAGCTCACGGTCCCCTCTGCCCCGTGTTTGGGGATAGCAAACAGCTGTGGTCACATCCCATGGCTGGTCTGCAGCTCCGAAGCTCCATGTGCTCCTCGAACTGAGACAAAGCAGGGGATGCTCTCGGTTACATTCTCTCCCCCCTTCCCCCCCCCACCCTGCTTTGGCCACTCTTACAGCCCCTGTTCTCAGCCCTCCCTGCCATTCGGCCGCTTTCTAGGTTAAATTTCCCAAATCCTGCTTCTGCTCCGGGAGCGCTCAGCCCTCCCAGCTGTGGAGCGGCCCCAGGTGGGTGCGGGACATTGCGGGGGGGGGGGGGGGGCGGGGGCCGGTGCTGGGGCCGACCCCCGGCTGCGGGGTGACGGGGGGAGGGCGGCAGCTGTGAGCGGTGAGGACGGAGCCCGCAGGTGTGGGCTCGCTCTGCTTTGCTGGGTTTGGCTTTTTCTTTTCTTTTTTTAATTCATCCCCTCCCTCCTCCTCTCTTTCCCCCCCCCAGTCTCGCTTTGCTTTTACGCAGTGACAGCAGCCAGGCAGCCGGGGCTGGCTCTGCCCAGCCGCCGTCCTCCCTCCTTTCCTCCCTCCCTCCCTCTCTCTCCTTCTCTCCCCCCCATCCTTCCCTGCTCCTTAAAACCTGCGTTCCGGGGGTGCAGTTCCTCCAGCGGAGCCTCCGGCCGTGCCCAACCCGGCTTTGTTCCCTGCGGGGCTGCCTGGATGCGGCCGCAGTAGAAGGGAAACCCGTACGCAGGTAAGCAGCCAGCAGGGTTTTACGTATCTCTGTATCTTTTATATGTATATATTAACTTTGGGCTTTTCCTAGCGCTTTGCAGGGGATGCTGCAGGGCTGCAGCAGGCTGGCTTTGGGCAGAAGGGGGAAGGGCGGGGGTGAGCATTTAGCCCTGGCTGGAGGGCTGCTGTAGGGGAGGTTTGGGGTGCACAAAGCTGCAGACGGGGCTTCCAGCCTCATCCGGGCTGTGGGTTGTGGGTGGGGGGCTCCCGGCGCCCGGGAGGGATGGAGTTGTGCAGCCTGCATTCCCGCTGTGCTGTCGGTGTGGAGATATGTGAGCTCAGGGTGCACTGAGCTCTGGAGTCTGCATCCCATTTCCGTGCTGCTGGGGAGCTTGGAGGGAGGCTGCACACTTCCCGGCAATACATCATCCCTAGCATTCCTTGTGCTGTGAGCTGCCCCATTTCGCCAGCGGATCTTAAAACTCTCTTTTTGGTGCCCCCAGGTCCTTGGCACAGGCTGGTGGTTCACGATGGACCCCCTCTTCCCTGCCCATATTTTGGAAGACCCCGACCTGAGAAAGCTGCTGAACGACTCCTCCATGCTGAACCTGAGCTTTCTCCCCAGCAACTGGTTCAACAACGGCACGGGAGACAGCTTCCTGCCGCTGAGCATCAAGATCACCATTGTGGTCGTCTACTCCATTGTGTGCATTGTGGGGCTGGTGGGCAACTGCTCCGTCATGTATGTGATCGTCAGGTAGGCACCAGACAGCGTGCAGGGGAGGGCTGGGAGCAGGGAGAGCTCCTGCTGAGAATAAATCAGTGCCGCAGGAGGAGCAGGTTGGTGATTCTCCGGTAATTGCAGTGTGCTTTAGAGGTAATGGTGTGGCGTCTGTTTAATGGTTTGGGTTTTATTTGTTGTGTTTTTTTCTTTTTTTTCTTTTCTCTCCCTTCCTAGGTATGGTGAAGGTTCCCACCAGCTTTCAGCTGCCCTCTGGTGCCTCCTAAAGTTTAACCCAGAGAATGGAACAGAGCGAGCAGATCTGTTTGAAAAAATGGGGCTGTTTGCAAGCTGCTGTGCAGGGAGTGGGGCGTCCTGGGGAGGGCAGAGTGTTGGGAACATCCAGGCTGTGCCCACTGCTCCGTGGGACATCTCCCTCCTGTACTGTGCCTAGCAGCCCACTGTGGGTGCAGGTGCTGCTTCATTTGGGAAGCTGAACCAAGTTCTGAAGGGTAGGGCTTGCTGGGAGGCTCAGACTTGCATTTTTCTGCCTGTAAATGCAATTCATGCAGCTTTTCCACCTCGTTGGAAAATATGGGTGTGAATAGGATGCTGCAGAGATAAAGGCAACTCCTCTGGCTTTGGGGTTGGGGGACCTTTGCAGGAGGACAGTGCAGAGCATGGGCTGCTCCTGCAGCGCTGTCTGACCTCTCTGCCTGCTCCTGCTGTGGTTTGAACCACCTTATTTCCTGCAGCCAGAAACCCTGCAAGTACAAAGTAAGCTCCTGCAACTGTTGGGGCTGCGATTCTGTGTCAAGTGCCAGCATCCCTCTTGTAATCTCAGTGCTGTGTGTAGTATAGAATCAGCTTCCATTCTATACAAATATTAGCAGATTCCTGGTGTGAGTGCTGCCAGTGCAGAAAACACACTGTAAACTTTTGTTTTCTCTTTCAGCAAAGATGACTAAAATAATTAGCAGATATTCAGACACTGAGATTAAATCCTGCTCTTGCTAGGAGCCCCTCTGCTCCCAAAGCGTTTCTTCAGTGAGCACACAGCTGTGCTGGGGGAGATGCTGCTAAATGGAATGTTGGTAAATAGGTTAGATCTCTGCCCCAAGGACAAAGCTACTCTCCTGTTCATTGAGTTGCCCAGCAGAGCTCTTCCTGAGGATGGCTTTATGGAGAGGAGAAGGGGTCACAGCCCTGCTGGGGAAGCTGGAAATGGAGGGAGGTTTGCAGCATAGCAGTGCCACACTGGGATTGCTTGTGTTTCTGTTCAGCACAGCGCAGTGTCTGTGGGTATGTGTGTATGCAGTGAGCAGTGAATCTGCCAATGAAAAGTTCCTGTGCCACAGCTGCTGAGGGTGCCTGAAGTGCTGTGCAGGCAGGGGAGGGAGTCCTGACCCTGAGTGTGTGTGAGCCTTAGGTGTGTGGCAGGAGGAGCTCAGAATTTCCTTGCTGGCTGCAGAAGTTCTTATGGGGTGTGAGCAGCCACCATCATTTCATCCTCATGGAAGTGGGCTAGGTGCTGGTGTCTGTGACAACCTGCATGTGTTGGCCTCTGGGGAGCAGAGTTCCTCTAAGGAGCAAGGAGAGCCTCAGGATGTGGCAAGGAGAGCTGATTGATGTGTCAGCAGCATCACCAAATACCCCAACCCAGCATCCTGGGCACACTTCCAGAATAGTGGCTTCTGTTCTGCTCTTTTTGGCTTGGATACTTTCCAGCAATATAGATGGGTCATAAGAAAAAGTGGCATTTAGCCCTGGAGTTTCCCCTAGAACATCTTGTCCTTTGCTTCCCTACTGGTATCTCCTGGAATCTCAGCAGTGGCTGAGAGCAACACTGAGCTGTGATGGGCAGTGATCCTTCTGGGCTCACAGAGTAGCAGCAACTTTTGGGTACTCCGGCCCAGAACTTATATTTCCTTGCCCTTGCTCTCTGGAGCAGATATAGCGATGAAACAAACTCAGTATCCCAAACCTGACAAGGGCCAAGCACACAGATTGACACAGAGCTCCAAGTTAGTGTGAGGGTGTGAGGATGCTGCTGTTGGCCTGGCTGACTTCTTGAGCATCAGTGCTGCTGGGCTTCGTGCCTTAAGCTGCACCATTTCTAGTGGGTCCAGCACGGTTGCTGGCAAAACAATGTATTCTGAGACTCTCAGCAATAATGCTTCCACTGATGGGGAAAGATGGGTGAATCTACTGTGTTGCATCATACAGAAGCTCTTTTCACCTTTCTGTGCTTGTATTTCACTGGGGATAACGGGATTACCTGTAAGAAATGGGCGTATTTCCTTTCACCAAAAGAACAGTTTGATGATGCAGGCAGTAACTGCTTTCTGTTTTTCAGGGAGTGGGGAAACACAAAGACTCAAAAAATGGGTGCTGAAGGAAATGGGAGGCTTCAAGAAGGCCTATTTGTTCCGTTTGAATGAGTTTTTTTCATAGCACACAGGGAAGAGTTTGGAACCTCTTGGTATTTCAGACAAAACGTATTCAAAGCCTCCTCTGGGTTTTCCCCTGTGCTGTAAAAGCCAACCTACCTCTCTATTGTATTTGGAGTGATTTAACATCTGGAGCTATTAATTTGTAGCGCTGGTCACCATGTGACTGCCAGTCCCTTCCCAGTGCTGGAAGCACTAATTGGATAAGACTGAGAAGGGCTCTTCTCAGGAGCACTATTTCCTGGACAGTAAAGGGCCCATTGTGGAGATCTGCCTGGTTGGGGCTTTGTTCTCTTTGCATCTCTGCTCATTGCAGAGTTCCTCGCCAGCCCAGAGAATGCCTCCCCTCCCTCCTCCTGCTGTCTGCTCTCTTCTGCATACATTTCCTGTGCTGCTTTTAATGAGGGTAGAACAAGGAGTTGAACATCGCCGTGCAGAGAGGATTTGAGGGGTGAGTGGGGGTGAGCAGACTGCTGGGTTCTTTCCTATCACTGATCTCTGCAGTGCTGGATGCCCAAAACCTGTTTTCAGGAAGAAAAGGGAAGGCAAAGGGAGATGTGTTGCTTTCACAATGGTACTGGGCATGACTGACATGTGGGCTATGGGTTGAGGTGCTGCAGACCCAGCTGCCCAGAATCTCCCTATGCATGAGAGCTACCAAAGCATTGCTGTGTGAGAGAGACCAAGCCCTGAAGCTTCATGGCCCCAGAGGTGCTGGGGGAGGGGATGATGGACAGCACACAGCTTCTGGCCTGGGGAGCGCTCTCACTCCAGTTGTGTTGCTGTGATGATTGGCAATGATGATCTGGAGAACTCTTCCTTGGTGCTGAATCTGCTCATTGGGATCAGCTTCGTTGAGAACGATGCCTCATCTCTAGGGCTCTTTGCAATGGGGCTCCATGGGGTGGCTGCCTCCCTCTGTGCCAGCTCTCCCTCCTTGGAAGCCTGGAGCAGTCAACAAAGTGCTGGGGCTGCTCAGCTCTCCCTGCAATTGTACATGGCTGCAAAGCAGTTCAAGCAGCTCTTCAGTTTAGATGCCAGACCTCTTCCCCCTTTACTTACAGCCTGAGTTCTGCCTTGCTGCTCCTGTCTTGCAGCTCTGTGCTGTCTGTCCTTCTGCTTGAAACCTCCATCGATCCTTGACTGTGGAGGCTGAGGGCAGCTGGCTGTGATGAGCCAGGGAAAATGAAGTTAATAGGACATCTCAGAGATGTTGATTTCTTAATAGAAAGCTTTTTAATGGAAGAACGTTGACCAGCTGTGTGGCTCGGAGCTGAAATTGAGTGAGTGGTTAATGCAGTGCAAACTCAGGGGATGCAGTGAGGTCAGTCGGGAGATCTGCTCTCCCCACATTGGCCTCTTCTGGTTTTTCCTGGAGTATAAACAACAACAACAAAACAAAAAAAAGACAATTGTAAATTGCAGAGAAGGAAAACCATGTGGAGGGGTCTGTGCTGTGCAGAGTGGGAGAGGGGAATCCCTAAGACAAGGGTGGTGGGGGACAGATGTGCAGCTGTGGACACGGACAAGCTGTGCCCATGGCACAGGGCAGCCCTGCCCATCTCCTACTGACAGCTCCTGTAGCTCCAGTGCCTCTGTTCTTGGTTTCCCCTGGCTTTGGTGGGGTGAGTTGAAGGGAGTCACCCATGTGCAACAGTAATTGAGTGATGTTTGATTTGCGACTCAGTTCCCAATGCTTTTTGGGTCTGAGCAGTTCCCAGGAGCAGGGCCAGCATTTAGGACTTGATCAGTCCAGCAGAGGTATCCACAGTGTGTTCATGGAGATGAGAGCATCCTGTTGCAGAAAAGCTGCTAGCAAACATCCTTCTTATCCTAGAGCCCTCACCCTGACAGCCTTCAGCATCCTTGCTAGCCTGAGGGTGAGCTGCAGGGGTTGGCACAGCTGTAACCCTCAGCATAGCAGATCAGGGCCATGTGCTGTCCCTGACCCCACCTGTGCTGGCTCCTGGTGCTGCTCCCCAGAGACCCTGGCAGTGGGGGGACACATTGCTTGTTTTTCAAAGCTGTCACCCAGACACCGTGGAGACTCGAAGGGTGAGAGAATTGCCTGTCCCAAAGCACCAGTGCTGTGGCAGCCTCCTTAACCCCTGTTCGCTGGTCACCATCCTGCCCAGGTAATGAATAGGATTTATGTGCTGCTGATGCTGGCTGTTTTTTTCAGTGGTGTCTGGCTCCATAGTCTGAAACTGGTTTCTGAAATATGCTGTTTGTGGCATGTTGAATCATTAGGAGCAAACAGGCTTAAAACGGGGAGAAATTCCAAGATGAGTTGGCTGCAAGAGAGTGATCAGAGCAGGAGGGATGTGCAGAGCACTGTGTGAGTACATGGCTGAGATGACACAATGCAGGACAGTCTGTGCCAGATCTTTGTTCAACCTCTGGGCTAAGGGCAGGCTGGGAGCTGGGATGTCACTGATTTCCACGGATTCCTGCTGTCAGGGCTGGAACAGCTCTGCAAAATCCCTCCTGAGCTCTTTCTGCTCTGTTTTGCTTCCCTGCTGCAGATCTGTGCGTGTCCGGGAAGGGGATGAAGGGACTGTCTGCATCCCAATGAGCTGGAGCTGCTGATGCCAAGTGGCTCAAAGAGGCAGAGGGCTCCTGGAGGTGATGCTCACAGCTCCCCAGGGCGTGAAGTCTTCTCTCTGTTCCCTCTGCCCTGATGCCTGCAGCTTCAGGATCTGACTTTGCTGATTCTTACCCCTGGGGCATCTGCATGCTGTACAGCAGCTGGATGGACAGGAAGAACAGTGCCAAAACAGTAGCATCGCAGCTTGCCCTGAGGCTCAGCCACAAGCAGAATCCATCCTGAGAAACAGCACCTCAGAGCCAGCATGTGGAAAAGCTGTCTTGTCCCCCTCCCCCAGATGCAGGTTCCCTTTCCTGAAGGATTTCCCCCATGTAACACTGCTGGAGGTCCACTTAGCAGAAAGGAGGGGGGCACCCAGTGCTGAGCTGCTCTAAAGGTCTTTATTCTTCTTAGGCTTCAGGAGCTGAGAAAGCTTAAGAACAGAGCAGGATTACATTTATGGTGAAGTGGAGTGGGATGGAGAGCTGAGAGCTGCTGGAGCACGCTGTGGGAGATGCTCCATTAGGAAATTACCTCTGTGACCGAGTGCAAGAAAGTGGCTCAGCAGGAGCTCATGTCCTGTGTGCAGACCTTGTCAGTCAGCTGTGCCACGGAGGGGGGGTAACTTATGAGCATCCTTGAGCCGAAGAGTTTAATTTCTCTTCTTTTTGTTGTTGTTGTTCAGATTAAGAAAGAGAACATTCTCAGTTCCCGGAGGAAAAGAAAAGAAAGGTTAATCTGTGGAGAAGTGATTAATTGATTTTTGTTTGTACTGAACATTCTGGAAATGTTTGGGTACATCGGTTTGTTGGGATAATGGCTGTTGGCTCTCAGCATGCAGAGAAAGTGGAGCTAGAAGTAATTAATTAGGTGCAAATTAATTTTCCCAACCTTTGAAGAGCACAAAATCAGCCTCAGAGTCCACATGAAGGTCGGCAGGAGGATGCGGGTGGATGGGTGGATCGTTGCTTGCTTCTCCTGTTGCTCAGAAATATAGATATTATATACATATATAATGTGGTTAAGTGGGCCATCTTTGTTCAAAAATGCAGCTGTTGTTCCCTCAAGTTACAGTGCTAGAGAAAGAAGAGTGAGATGGAGGTGTGCTGATGAGCTGCCTCACAGTGCAATCCTCCTGCATGGGTGGAAGGAACAAGCTTGGCCTTTGGGAAGCCTGCACTGAGGGATAGAGGCAGTAATGCTCTCAGGAGATATCTTCTAAGACAGTCTTAGCTGACTTAATTTCCTGAAGCGTGAGCTGACAATACTTATCTGTATGTGTTTTTGTGTGCTGGTACAGAACAACGATGCTATGCAGCACGGGAATCTTCTTTCTTTCTTAAGGAAGAATTGCATGGGAAGCCCTCAAGCACTAAAGCCTGGCAGCTTCCAGGTTGTGCTGGATTTGTGAGGTGCCTTGCTTCCTCGCCCCTTTGCAAGAGGAAGGATGCTGGTATTTTTCCTTCAGTGCTTTTTGTTATATAAGTTCTGATCTTTCTAAGAACCCGCTGCCTTGCTCGGCTGCTGTGCTTTCTGGGCCAGGAGCCACCTGACTGAAGCTTACGTGGGAACAGCAAATGCTTCCGTCAACATTCACCTGCTCCAAAAGCTCCCCTTGGCTTTCAAGGGCAAACATAGGCTCCTTTGTTCTTGCTTTCTGAAGCCACAGTCTGGCAGAAGGCCTTTCCAAACACCTGGCTTCTAACACAAGCTCTGGAAGGATAAATTGGACTTCATATTCCCAACTGTGGATTCTCTGGGTGAGGTTACTGCAAATTTGCTATGTCACCTTGTGTCCTGGCAGAGTTCAGAGTCTGGCAGTGACAGTATTCCTCTGAGCACCCAAATCACCTATCAGGAGTCAAGGTCCCCATCACCCAGGAGGGGTAGAACTATGAAGGTGCACGGCTCTGAGTTTGCTCTTCAGACTCGACTGGACTGAAAGAGCATGTTAGGTCAAATCAGGCCTCATCATATTGCAGCACGTATATCAAAGTGCAAATTGTACGGTGGTTTATGGATTTTGGCGTTGCCCTCAAAATGAACTTGTCCTCAGTTAATACATATTGTTGTCTGCCATTTCTGGCAACGCTTCTGTGAAGGCCATTAGTATGCTAAATGATTGATGAAATGAAGTTTTAAAATGATATCAACGTGTTAGCTCTTATGTCTGAGAGAGGAGCCTCCTGGAGCTGAAAGGGAAGGTGCACTTGGAGTCACGGCTGTGTTTCCATTCCTGCACACTCTGGATATTCTTGGCTGGTGATCACAACTTTCTTTGCATCACTTCCCATGCGCAAAGAGGAGACGACTAACACTGGAGCAAGGTGAATCTTTTGGGGCAGCCTGTTCCAGTGACAGAAATTACACAAATCGTTTGGAATTGGCTCATGACTTTATCCCCAAGGTGTCATTTCCCTTTCAGATTTTTTTTTGGTGTCTTGTAGCCCATTGCTAACCAGCGTTGGCCATCTCACCCGTTCTGCTTTGACAGCTCACATTAATTGTAGCCTTTGGCTATGAGCCCATACAGAATGGCTAATCATCTTACTCCTGGACCATATGATGCCTTTCAAATCAGCTTACTGGGTAAAGCTTTCACCAGTGTTTGTAATAATGAAGGCGTATGTGATGAAATCCTAGATTAGCCTTACTGAAGTCATTTTTCATAAAGCACGAGCTGGCCTGACAGCTTCAAGTGTTCGTTGTCCTTGCTTGTGGTCTATGAGGGCGAATTCTTTCTGCCTGTGAAACTGATTGTGAAAGCACCATTTCCATCAGTGTGGAAGCTGGGTAGAAGCACGTGGGAGGCCAAAAAAGGTGGCGATGTTCAATATATAGCTCTCTGGTAAGAAGAATGCAACATCTCCACAACATGAATGCCTACTTTGGCATACTTCAATGCCTTACCCACTGGGGTCAGGTGGAGCTCTAACCATTGCTCCTTTTTACATTTCAGATTCACCAAGATGAAGACAGCAACCAACATTTACATCTTTAACCTCGCTCTGGCTGATACCTTGTGTCTGATGACCTTACCCTTCCAAGGTACAGACACGTTCCTGGGCTTCTGGCCTTTTGGCAATGTCCTCTGCAAGATTGCTATTTCTATAGACTACTACAACATGTTCACAAGCACCTTCACCCTGACGATGATGAGTGTGGACCGTTACATCGCTATCTGCCATCCTATCAAAGCTCTGGACATCCGCACTCCTCACAAGGCCAAAGTGGTGAATGTCTGCATCTGGGCGCTCGCTTCTGTCTTTGGCATCCCAGCGATGGTGATGGGATCTGCAGAGAATGAGAACAACGGTCAGTCAAAACACACTGAGGGGTGGGGGGTTCTTATGCCAATGGCCAGGAGAGCTCTACTGTCTTGGGGAGCCATCTGAGGGGGAGCTGGTTTCGACAGTGGCTAATTTCCCTGCTATAAAGCCGTTTAAAGTCATTCCTCTTTGTCGTTGCTTCTCTGCATCACTGCTATTGTTTTTCAGTATTAAACATGCTTTAATGAAATGGAATGTGAAGGTCCTTCTGTTCCTGATATGGGCTTACTGATCTTCTGCTCCTTACTTTTTCCTTGCAGAAATCGATTGTCTAATTAAACTCCCTTCGCCCGTGGATTACTGGGATCCGGTGTTTGGCATCTGCGTTTTTCTCTTCTCCTTTATGATCCCTGTGCTGATCATCACCATTTGCTACAGTCTCATGATCAGACGCCTCAAGAACGTCCGTGTCCTCTCGGGCTCCAAGGAGAAGGACCGGAACCTGAGGCGCATCACCCGCATGGTGCTGGTGGTGGTGGCCGTCTTCATCATCTGCTGGACTCCCATCCAGATCTTCGTGCTGGTCCAGTGCTTGGGTGCCAAGGCTGAAAGCGAGCTCGAGCTGGCCATCTCCTGCTTCTGCACAGCGCTGGGCTATGCCAACAGCAGCCTGAACCCTGTGCTATATGCCTTCCTAGATGAGAACTTCAAGGCTTGCTTCAAGAAGTTCTGCTTCCCTACCGCCTTCAGAACGGAGCTCCAGATGTCCAACAGGATGTGCAGCATTGCCAAGGATGTGGCTTATGCCTGCAAGAACTCAGAGGGGACTAACAATCCGGCCTGACTAGGCATGGAAATCCCCATGGTGGCTGTCGCCCAGCAGAGTCCAACCACTCCCACGTCAGAGCTAACTCAGATAACGGCCCTTTAGCAGGACCTCAAAACTGAGAAACCAAGGAAGCAATTTTGGGAGTTGGGAAAACTGGACGCTGCAAGAGCATGCAAAAGAGCTGATTCAATGCATTTTTAGTTCCGACGTGCCCTGCACTATGGAGCACATTTGAAATCGGCCTTTTGATTCCTGTGAAACCCTGGTGGCTTGCAAGGCTATCGAGAATTTGGGAATTAAGGGTTTGAAACAGGCATTGCTCCTGCATCTTACGCTTCTGCTGCTGGGAGACAGACAAAATGCAGACTATTCCATTTCTTTTTCCTCCCCGAGTCGTTTCAGATCCTCGGCTCTTGTACCTCTCTGGGCACTCGTGCACGGGTTTATTCCTGCGGCACCACTCTGAAATTAGACTTTGCTGAAGACAAAGTGGGCAACAGCCGTCAGACAAAACCCAAGATCATCTCCAGGATGAGTCATCATGAGGGGAAGGATGCGGGGAGGGAGAGGAGGGAGAAGAGCTGGCAGAAAGGGAAATTCAAGCTGCCGGGAGCTGGCGAGCTCTGCAGAAAATCCTCTACCTGAGAGGGGAGAGGAGGAGGAAAAGATGGATGAAATGGACACAAATCCTTGTTTACATGCTGCTATTGTTTGTGGGTTGTTTTTTTTTTTTAGCATTATCTTCCCATTGTAATAATGGACAGAATGTCTGTATATACACATATGCGTCTCTATATTGCTATGATACAGCTATAGTGTAAGATGTTTGTCTTGCCAAGCATGCCTTGGTGATCTTCCTCAGTGAGAGGAGGAAGGAATGAAGCGGATGGAGTGGCCTATGAACACATGTACCTGTGTACAGGGGGAAGCCATTTCGGAGAGCCCTGCAGCTCCTCCAGAAGGCGCAGATGTTTCTGGTAGGAAGAGCAGCCTAGAGCCGCCCCATCTGCTCCGTGAGTGCAAAAGATGACTTACCTATTTATCTTGGCAGAGTGACATCACTGATGCTGAGAGCTTTGGGAAATGCTGCTGAGGTGCCCCATCTTCTACCAACCTGACTGATTTTCTTTATTTTTCCCCTCTTCCGGACCTTCGTGTAAAATGAAATGCTCAGCTATTTCATTTGCTCATGCAAGTGTTCCCGGAGAGTTTGGCCACTGAGTGCCCTCTGCAGGGACAGTGGGCCTGTGTTCTTCCTGAAGCACTGTGGCCACAGGAAAATTTGGGAAGGAAAGCAGTAGCCCTTGCTTGGAGATGGCCGGCTGCGGTGGCAGCCAAACTGTACAGACTTCACGTGAATGTAGTTCTTGTGCTCTGGTCTATGAGATGCTGTATTTTTAATGTATCACTTTACCACTATTTTAATGCTATCACGTTCTTTATATATGCTGTTTAAAAAAGAAAAGAAAAAAATATCTGATGTTATATTTCTATGTAGAGTATTTCCCTTACAGTTGGGCTTAAAATATAGACACAGTCTCAGCGTCCCCTGTGTAGGACCCAGGTCCCTTGTAAACTCTGCAAGCTGGGACCATTCTCGTAGTTTATACTGGGAATCTGGAGGGGGATATAAGGGAGAACTTTACAAGTAGCACTTCCCCTGAGTAGCTGCAGGAGAGGAGGAGGTCTGGGCACTGTAAGCACTTTGTGATGGATGTTTATCCCCAGGCACTCACCAGGAAATCTCATACAGCCCTAGGCACGCCATGGGGACAGAAACAAAGCAAGCTTGATGAGCCGTTGTGCTCATGGATGCAACGATGGTGTTGGCCACTGGCAGCGTGGGGTCTTCTGAGCCACACGATGTGGGGTGTTGGGTATGAGTAGGGATGTGGCTGCTGGGCTTTCCTTGCAGTGCCATGAGCCAGAGCAGAGCCACGCTCCCTTTATAGCTCCTGGTTGTGTTTTTAAACAGATTTATGTCCTCTGAAAGTGTTTGGCACTTTTTATAAGGATTTTGTTATAATGACTATGCTGCAACAATCTCACATAATCGAGTAACCAATAAATGTGTGTTTACTGAGCTTTTGGGTAATTCTGTGGCCCTTGCAGTGGATGTGTATAGGCATTCTGTTCGTGCTCGGTGGAGTTATAAGAAGAGCAACAAAAGCTGGAAGCAAAAGCTTTATTGTACTGTGCCTACAGAATTAAAGGCTTGTGCTCAGCTGCCCAGCTGAAGTGCAGGCTCTTTAATTCTCCTCTAAAATGGTCGTGTTGGTATGATTTTACAATTACTGCAGTGTAAGTGATAGTTTCCTTGGTGGCTACTTGTGTGCTTCAATAAAGGAAAATAAAACCCCCGTGCTTGGAATGATGTGCAATCTGAAAGACATGGCTGTGTGGGTCAGCAGCTGTTGGATGGGACGCTCGCAGGAGGGCTTGTGTTTCCACCTGAAACCCCTGCTGAGTGCATGCAGCTCCACCAAAGCATCCAGTCCCGTTTTCCTGAGCTCACTGGGACTTCTGTTGTGCTGACTTCGTCTGGAGGTGGCCTGCATGCAGAAGAAGTGAGAAAACGGGTGATGGAGAGGGGTGTGAGCTCCTGCAGCTTCTAGGTCCCATCCCGCAGGGCTGCAGGGCTGGGCATGGTCCTGCAGAGCACTGAGTTATTGGCCTGCTTTGAAAACAAAGCCTAAGCAATCTCCCATAGCCAGAAAAGATTGATCATCCTGTGCGATGTGCAATAAGGAAAGCATCTTCTCTCTGCATGGAGATCGATATTCCTACCCAGACAGGGGAATATCAGCAGAGCTTTCTTTATTAGCAGTGGTGATTTTAGTTTATTTTATTTTCCAGGAGGAAAAAAAAAAAAAAAAAAAAAAAAAAAAGAGAAAGAAAATTGATGAGGAAAAATAAAAAAAGAAATCTCTATTGCTCCTCTAGTCCAGTTAATTGTAAGTACCCAGGGGTGAGTTCTTATGGCAAAGCTATAAAATAAGCTGCTTTATTCAGTACTGTGGAATTCATTAATGCTCTGAGTGCTGTCCCTGCTGCTGGTGGCTGGGGCTGGCTGCTGGAGGGGCTCAGGAGGGACGAGCTGAGCTGTGCCCTGCCATGCTCCTGGCTTTTAGGATGCTCTGTTTCGTAGGGATGCTTCGCTCAATGGGGCCGTGCCCCCTTCACCTCCCCCTGCTCGGGCTGTTCTGCCCTCAGCTTTCCTCTGTGGTGAGGTTTTATGCCACAAAGGGGATGAGTTATCTTCTCCTGTGCCACAGATCAGAGGTCCTCTGGCTCAGGTGAGTTTCCAGCTGAAATCACCCTTCTGATGCCCACTGCCCTTTGGAACCGCAACACCTTCCACCATCTGCAGCTCCAGCCCCAATGAAGACGTTATCTAATGCTGACAAGTCGCCAGGGCTATTTTTACAAGGTGTTTTTTTGTGAGGAGCTAGACTGTAAATATGTCTGCTTTTTTTTTTTTTTCCCCTTTCCCAAAGGCAGATTTGTTAACTCCTTCAGGAGCTGCAACTGTGCTCTGCTCCTTCTGCGCATCCCTCAGGTTCTGCTGCTGAGGAGCAGCTTTGCATGGGCCTTGGTGCCCCTGCTCTGCTTTGCAGGGGCTGGGTGCTCTGCATGGCTACGTCCTCCCCAGCGAAGGGGATTTGCAGGAGCAGACCTTACTGCCTGCTGAACGAGCAGCCTGGCAGCAAAGCAGAAAAGCTCCACTTTGCTTTCCCACTCATTTCCCTCTGCTTCCTTTCAGCTATTTTGGTGGGTACTGATGTACGAACCGAATTCCCCCAGCAAAGGAGAACCTCCTTTTGACAGATCTGGAGGGGTACGCAGCCCTGCTCGTGCATTCCCGGCCGTGTTTCCATGTGAATACGTGGGCAGAGCTTTGCTGCTGTGACTTTGCAGAACCGGCGGTGCATGCTGGCACTCGGCGCTGCGGAGCTCGTTGTGTTCATTGTGTGAATCACATCCCCGAGTTCCACCCCCTGTGGTTGGGATAAGGGAGAGGAAGGGAACGGAGGGCCTGAGGCTCCAGCACCAACCACTACCCCAAATTCGTGGTGCTGGGTGAAGAACTGAGATATAAGGAGGCAGAGCATGGTGATGACAGTTTGTGTTTGGCATCGGATTTTGGGGGTGGGAGGTGATGCTCCTGCTGAGCTGATGCACACCCGTTTGGGGTGGCTGCCTGCTCCTGCCCTCCTGCCCCTGTAGGCTTGCTCAAAGCATGTCATAACAGATGTGTTAAGGCTGTAACTCGTTCCGAAAGAAGGAATTCCAGGATTTTTCAGAGCACTGAGAAGATGTGCAAAGGGACGGGGATGAGGGAGCTTTAGATGAAAGAGCCCCACAGCTCCTTTTGTTCCCTCCAGTCCCCTGAAGCTTGGATAAACTGCATGACAGAATGAACTGACCAGTAAATGGAGAAACACGGTGATGTATCTTGGCAACAACAATACTAATCAGCCACGTAAACTACCTTTGCTCTCCCTCCCTTAATGCAGTGCAATCCCAGCTGTCTGCAGCGGAGCAGTGATGTGACTCTGTACCCTGGGACACCCTGTTACCTGCTTCCCCTGCCTGACTCTGTGAGCTGCTGCTGCCGTGTATGCGAGGTTTCTGCTTCAGCAATCCAGAAGCTCCCTTCATGCTCCCTGGAGTAGGAAGTGCACAAAGATACTCCAAAGCTGGCTGGGTTCATCTTCCCTGCTGGAGAACATCTGTTCAGCTCCCTGGATATTTGCTTCTGCTGGAAGCAAAACTGCTGCTCCACGCTGGTGCTGCTTGGATTGTTTCTGAGCAATCTGCAGGTTGGATCACCTGTAGCTCCGTGCAGCACGGCGTCACACACATCCTTGCTCCTTGCTCCTGCTTTACTCCCCACTCCATGCACCCTGCTGCAGTGTATAGGTGCTGGGTGGGAATTTCTACCTGCACAGACCACGTTAGCACCTATTTCTGGGAGCAATCCTATGCACCCGGCCCACTATTGCAGCAAAGATGCTCACAATCCAGCACAGAGACTGCAGCTCCTGTGCGGACTTCAGTATCTCCTTTGCTCTTTCTCTTCCAGGCTGCAGCCAGGCAGGATGCTCAGAAGCCCAGAGCAGCACTGGCCCTGCCAAACAGCAAACAGCAGGTTTTCCCCATGGTGAAGGATGAATTTGCAAGAAACCAAACAGGAAGCTTGATTTATTTTTTTTTCCTCCCCAAGTAAACCATTGGTAGAATGAGCACATTCCTGTTATTTTTTTTTTCTTGCATCCATTCACCTTTCTCCTGGCAACAGAGAGGGGACCAGGCAAAGTTGGCTCCAGCCCTATCCACTCTGCAAACACGGATTTTTGTGTGTTTTCAGTTTGCCATGTGCAGTGAGTGCCCTGAAAATACCACGCTGCACTGATTTACTCAGTGATGAAGAATGAACACACAAGCAATGCAGTCAATGGGTAATCAAGATTAATGGCTTTTCAGCTTACTTCCCTCTCCCCCCATGTGAAACAAATCCAGTGTTGTGATTTGGCTACACAATATTTATCCAATTTTAGGTGCTAATAGCAGCCTCTCTGTGTGCACAGGTCATTTGCTCACATAGTTCGGACTTCCCCTCATTTCAGCATTGCAAGCTCTTGCTTTGCTTAACTGCAGAGAAAATTCCTGGAGATAATCACTTGCCTCCAGGGATAGAGTGCAAAAAAAGCAGAACATGAAGCCAACCTCTGGCCCTGGCTCTGCCCCTGCTGCCTGCATTCCTGTGGCTGTGGAGAGCTGGGGGTGGAAATCCGAGCAGGGTTCTCTGCCCACAATTTGCTTTGGCATCAGCACTGGGGTTTGGCTTGAGAGTGCTTGGCTGGAAAACTGCCTCTTGTCTCCTGGTTACGTGTTAGGGATGGATGTGAGCTGCCCAACCACACCATCTCTGCCATGGGACGTGGCCATCAGCTCCTGGGGAGCAGCGTGCCCAGCACAGCCCCATTTCTCCAGCACACAGCTCAGAGAAATGTAATTACACCGCGTCCTTCGCATCGATGTGCAGCAGCAGCAGGCTGAGTCTCATGGGAGGTTCTTCATTGTGCTGAAAGCTGACTTTATTAATTACCAGCCTCTGATCTCATTTGAGGGCTGAGTTTATGAAATGGAGTCCTTATTTCTCCGCGTTCCTCGTTCGTCTCTCTTATCGAGTTGTGGCCAGTGGATGTTGGGGCCTTTAGAAACTCCTGGGCTCTCCTGTGATGGAGCTGTGCAGGGCAAGGCAACGCGGTGGAATTGCTCTGAAGTCCTGGGGAAAGAGAGAGAAAGAAATCTCCTGTCAAGAAAACGGACAACAGGGAAAGCTGCCTGGTTTTGCTCCTGGATTGCAGCTCACAGTGTCCTCCCTGGGATGTCCCTTCCCCCATGCAGGAGGCGATGGCAGCACCCAGAGGTGCTAAGGGCACACTGGGGTGGATTCCCAGAGCTGTGCTCAGCCCTGGGCGCAGCTCAGTTCTGCTTGTGAACAGCTTCTCAACCTGCCTCTATGCAGTGAGGCCAGGTTTTGCCTTTAGGCACTTACAGGAGTGCCTGTTTTTCCATCTAGACATCAAATATTATTTTATTTTAAAAGGGAAAATAGCCACTAAACAGTACTTGAAGCCTCGGGCTAGTGCCTAATTCCACTTGATGAGCTTTGTTAGATAATTGTAATACTTTTCTGAGAGAAAATAGAGCAATTGAGGCTTGTAATTAAAAGCTATTCAGACAGCTTTGATCTTCCTCTCTGCATCTCTACTTAGGAAAAGCAAATGCCAGTGAGAAACACATGAAAATATTTACTGTCACTGCACTTGGTGATTTGCTTTAAACCAACTCCCTTCCAGCACAAGGGAGCTGGGGAAACAGCAGTGCAACCTGTGGCTTTTTGAGGCTTTCTTAGGGAAGCTCTGTGTTTCAGAGGACGCCTGGCCTCTCACCACTCCATGAGAGCAGCACAGCTGTAGCTGTGGTCCCGTGGCTCAAACTGGTTCTCAGGTGCCCTTCAGACTCACCACGTGAGCCCAGCCTGGATCATTAAGGCTGGAAAAGACCACTAGGATCAGTTAGTGCAAACATCAACCCATCCCCACCGTGCCCAGTAACCACAGACCTCAGTGCCCTTCACCCCAGCACTGAGCTCTGAGGTGCTCAGAGCCCTGCAGGCATCACCCTGGGCTTGTGCAGAGCAGGGCAGCTCATGGGATCCTGCACTCGCAGTGGGAGCACAGTGGCTGGTGGATAGCAACCCCACTCATCACCATCCCAGATGACACGCAGGGGCTCCCACAACCTATAGGTGACAAGGCAAGGGCTAAGAATAAGTCAGGACATACAGAAAAGGGACTAATTATCTTCCTGAGATGGCTTGAAAAATGTCATCTAGAAGCGCTTCTGTTTCGTATCTTCTCTCTCCCAAGTTTTCTCCCATCTGTTTCCCATTTCTTTCCTTTGATTATTTTTTTCCCCTCGTCTAAATGTCCTTCTGAAAGCGGAGCCTCCATTCCTCACTGGAGCATTATGTCATTTCTCACTCAGTGTTGTGACCAGCAGCAGGAGGCTGTGCCAATACCAGAGGATTATGGCTCCGTGTGGGAACAAGCTGCAGCACAACTCAACCAAGGACAATTGACCGAAACAAACACAATTTCTTGCTGCAGCACAAAGACTTAAAAAGCAATAGCAATTTCTGATCCCTTCTCTTTCTCTCAGCTGCCTGCATTTAATCCCTATGGTGGGAACTTGCGCCCTGCATGAGCCCTAATTCCTGTCTTGAAGGTGGGAAATGGCCCCTTCTTCCTCTCCCAAGGATGATGAAGGGAGCAACTGGGGGAATCAGACTCATTAAGGTTGGAAAAGACTACTAAGATCAAGTCCAACCATCAACAGATCACCATCCATGCCCACTAAACCACATCACTCAGTGCCACGAAGGAAGGCGATGTCCTGATCTTGCTCCCAGATAGGGGATAGGTAGGAGCAAGCCAAAAGCCCCCAGCTCTGCATAGGCAGGGAGCTGTGGGGTTTCCCAGCATCTTTGCATTTATTAAGGCATCCCAGAAGGAAGTTCATCTGCTCTGGTTGCAGAGTTGGGCTGCTTTCCCCACTCAATACATGATCACTTAGGGGGGAAGGTGGGAAAGGAGAGATAAGGGAGGGACGGAGCCCCATGCAAACCTGGGAAACCTTGGAAGGGATCCTGGGTAGCAAGAATGCTAGCAGAGGATTCTTTAGGTGACTTGCTAAGGGTAATTATTTCCCTGCTTCCAGCCTTGAAGATGCAGCTGGTCCAGTCTGCAATAAAACCAACCAGACACTCAAGCAGGCGTTCAAGTTTTTACTTTAGGGGTGAAATTTGTGCCGAGAGTGGGCGAGCTGCCAGCAGCCGGGCTCTGCGTGCTCACCCCGAGCGTTCAGCATCTCTCAACTGCGCGGCCGAGCGGCGCTGCGAGATGCGGACCTGCGAACCGAGTGCCGCTCAGCGCTGCAGCACCGGGCAGCAGCAGCAGCAGGCAGAGCAGCAGGCAGAGCAGCGGGCAGCCCCCTCCTGCATCCCCTCAACAGAGTGAAGAGGAGCTGAGCCTCCTCTTGCCTTGAAGCGATTTAGACTCCACAAGGCTCTGCTGCCTTTGCCGCGGGTGTAACGCTAATAACCGTCAGAGTTGCACCCAGCGAGGCGATTTGTGCGCAGCGCGTGTCGGTTCGGGAGGTTTTCCCACCCGGGTGCCCGTCGCCAGCAGATGGCAGCCGTGCTGAAGCGGTTGGTGTCGGTGCCAACCCTCCGTCCTCAGCTCTTCTGGGCTGCTCCGGGGGTCCGGCAATACGTCTGCACCCCCCTCCTGCCCTGGGAAGGTGGGTCAGGACCGCAGCTCCCAGCTTTCCTTCCTAAATCAGCCATTAGTCTCACGCCCCAACCTGCCACATCTCACCCCTCCTCGAGTCATGCAGTGCTTCCTGGGAGCAGCAGCACCTTCCAGCCAGAGCTGATTGCCTTCCAGTTCCTCCTTTTGTCACTGAGGCTTGCTAAGCAAGCAGTCCCCCATTGCCCCCCGTCCTCCCCTGCCAACCACACGTTGTCATTTCTGATTTGGACAAACCTTTGTGTTTTCTGGTAAAGGAGGGGGCAGAGGCACAAGGTGCAGCTAACAAGAAATAGATTTGAGCCATGAAACTTGGCTCCTGAGCTTTGTGGGCAATAAGTCACCAGGTCTAAGGCTGGGAAGAGAAGGCAATACAAACGACCTTGTATAAGAAATCTCTCACTTTTCTAAAGGGGAGAAAAAAAAAAAAAAATTAGAATAGGAAAGAAAGAAAGGGCCTTCATGCTGTATTGAAGGCATTCTGTCAGGGAATGGATGGGCCTGATTTGCCCCAAATGGCCTCACCTGGAACCCCTGCCCTGCTTCTCCAGGAGCTTGTTATGCTGCTGAAGGAAGGCTCTGCTTCTACAATTGCCTCTTGGATGGTGCTTGAGCTCATGTTGCTGCTCCATTTTGTGGATGGACATCAGACCCGCGCTCCAGGTAAATCACC
The DNA here is from genome assembly GCF_019238085.1 of Lagopus leucura. NCBI lineage: Eukaryota > Metazoa > Chordata > Aves > Galliformes > Phasianidae > Lagopus > Lagopus leucura. The sequence goes on from NW_024962292.1 coordinate 634,356, forward strand.
TCCTGGGTAGGCTCTGGTGTGTGTTTATTATGGCTTGGTTTAGGCTCTGTTTGGTTTGTTCTGTGTTTTCCTGACAAGGTGTGGGCAGATAAAAGCTCAGCTTGGTGCTTGTGGGTTTGGGGAGGGCAGAGAGGGACCTTAAGCGGAGTCATAGAATCATAGAATGGCCTTGGGTTGAAAAGGATCACAATGTTCATCTGGTTTTGATCCCTTCATCCCTTCCTTCCCACAAAGGTGGGACTTCTGGGGGTACTGCATTCATACTGCTTGTGCACTGAGCCCTGCTCTGCTGTGTAGGTGAGCAGGGAAGGTGAGGTTCCTCCATAGCTGTTAAAGCTGGAAGTTGTGTGCCCATCCCACAGCCCCCAGGGAGGTATAGAGGATGGGGATGCAACAAGTTCGTGTATCTCTCCTGGCTCTTAGTGTACAGCTTTTGGTCTCCAGATGCTTCACCACAAGCCCTGGTTCTGTGAAGCACTTTGCTTTATTATTTATCTGTTGAAGGTGCACCCATGTCTACCTGCTGACAGCCTTGTGACTTCCAAAACGCCTCAGTTGTTACCAACTGATGATGCTCTCCTTTACAGTAGAGAAAGCACAGTATGTTTAGCAGTGACGTGGGACAAATAGCACAAGGTTTCTGCAGTGAAAGAAGGACCAGGCTCTCTTTATTTTTCCCCGTGAAGTTTATTTTGTCAATCACTCTTAAATAAATATATATCTGACGTTGAACAGGAATCATTAGTTAAAAATAATTTCTAGCACAAATTCCCACGGTTACCACAATATTTTTAAGGTGTGTTATTGAACAGCACTTTTAAGACACAGGTTTTTCTTTTTGGTTTAAACGTAACAGCTGTTAACAGTTCAAGAAAGAAGGAGACTGGGGTCAGAGTGGAGCTGACATCCCTCAAACAAAAGCAAAGCTGTAACACGTGTGCACACATGAAAATGGTTATTTTCCCTTTCTAAATACTCATCTTGCATCCTCTGTGTGGTTGATGTGTCACGAAGTGAATGCTAGCCCTGCTGCTCCCTCAGCCTGAAAGTTGGTCTACAGTTTCACTGTGCTGTACAGCAGATGGCAATAAAGGACTGCTGAAGCAGAAGCAAACCTTTGCAAAAGAAGTTTTCTGTCCTTACTGCTTTGGGGTTTGATTAAAAATGAAAACATAGAAATACAGCTTTGAGAAGTTTGGGGACACAGAGATGAAAAATGCTGGACAAATTGTGAATGATGATGCTAAACATACACTACATACAAACTAAAGAGAAGACTTGTGCATTCGTTAGCCGCCCTCTGAAGTCTGCAAAGTTTCCCTTGCAAAGCTATGGGAGGGAAGGGAGCTGCAAGCCTCCCATCCACTGTTCAAGAAGTTCTGCATTCCAGCATCTTCCGGAAGCTTTTCCGAAAGCTGTCATCCAGGAAAGCATACAAGAAAGGATTCAAGCATGAATTGGCATAGCTTAGGCTGGTGATGAAGTAGGAGATACCAATGACCATGGAGGTCTGGGGCAAGTCAGTGGTCAAAGCCACGATGGTGGCCAGGTGGAACGGGGTCCAGCAGAAGAGACACACGGCCAGGACGATGAAGACCATGATGGTGACTTTCTTTTTGGCTTTGTCCAGAGCTCTGGCATTAGAGTTCAAGTGCATGTTCCTCAGCTTGTAGAGCATCATGGTGTAGAGGATGCAGATAGTGGACACTGGAATGGCAAAGCCGAGGATGAGGGTGTAGATCCTGCTGGCCTTGAACCAAAACCTTTCAGGCTTGGGGAAATTTAGACCGCAACTCTTGATCTTCAGGTCATCTATGTATACGTTGGCAAAGATGATGAAAGGGAGAACTATGATGGTGACTAGGATCCAGATGCACAAGCTGACGATCCTGGCTGCTCGGTACGTACGGTGTGGCATCCTTTTGGACCTGACCGTAGCCAGCACTACCAGGTACCTGTCTATGCTCATCACTGTTAAGAAATAAATGCTGGAGAAGATGTTGTAGTGGTCTATGGACAAGATGACCTTGCAGAGGATTTCTCCAAAGGGCCAATAGTGGAGGAGGTGTTCAGCGATATTAATGGGCAAGACAAGTGTGAACAAGTCATCGGCTATTGCAAGGTTCAGGATGAACATGTTTGTCACAGTTTTCATCTTGGGAGCCTTGAGGATCACGTAGATGACAGCAGTGTTGCCTGTGAGCCCAACAGCACAGATGACAGAGTAAATCACAGGGAGGACAACGTAGAAATCAGCTGATTGCTCTTGGAAGGTGAAGTTGAACATCATATCGCCGTCCAGGTAGGAGCTGTTGGCTGCATTGCTGCAGGTGCCGTTCAAACTGTCCCACAGAGAGCTGTTCCCCATGCCTGCTGGTCACAGGCTGCCCTCTGGCGTCCAAGGCTTCATGAACGAAGCAAAGGAGAATTGTATCCCCCTGCGCGAGTGGAACAGCTCTCAGAGCATCCCGGTGAGCCGCTGCTTTTCTCTGCTGGAGGGATGCAGTTCAGCTGTTTGCAGTGAGAGTCCTCAGGGCTGGCAGCAGCAAGGGTGGCAGAGGAAGCTTTGTGCCTGGGCGGCTTTCCTCCTCTCCTGGAGGATGTGAGGGATGGCTGTTTCACTTGCACAGTGCTTGCTTTTCCGTATCAGAGCAGGAGCATTGCTGTGTTTAATTAGTGCCTTTCTTTAGATTGGGGACTTCAAGCTCATTTCAGCAGCTGAGGTTGCACATACAGTGACATTTATGACGCAGCTATTCTCCTCTCCCAGGGTGCCCTAGCAGAAGAAAGAAGGGGGAACAATAAAGTTAAAGGAGTATTTCCAAAACTAAGTTAAAGGGGCTTAACCCACATTTAAGGTAACTTTATTTCTTAACTGAGGTAGGCTATGATCTCACTCACTACGAAGAGCATCTGCTTGTGACAGCATGCAAAAGTTGGCACCGACAGACAAACCCACGAATCCCAAGTTGAAGATTAGCCAGCCAGAAAAAAAAAAGGGGGGGAGCACCATGAAAGCAGATCCAGTTTAAAGTCCAGGAAAGAATCTCCCCTTCTGCTTACAGCTTTCTGGCTGCTACCGCCTGACCCACGCTCCCAAAAATTCCTCTGCAAGGAAGGGAACAGAAAACCCCCGACCCCCTGTGCAGATCAAAGATTTGACAACCGGTCCCCGGGCTGTGCTGTGAGAATTGCCTTGCTCTGCTTGCAGTTTGTCGCTCTGCCATAGGGTGAGCAGGAACAGCATGGGGAAAGGGGGCTGCGGTGTCCCTTACCTGGTGTGCAGCTCTGCTGCTCCTCCGGCACCGCTGCTCCGTGTAGCTCAGCCTTGGCTCACCGATCCCAGCTGGAGGAGGGTCCCCGGGATGCTGACGTTACCCATCTTTGAGATCATAGCAACATGGTGGCCGTGTGTGCATGGCACGGCTGAGCAATTAGCACTCCTTCCCATCGGGGGGGAAGAAAAGTTCTGCGTGTGCTGGGCTGTTTAAATAGGAAATGAGGCAGATGCTGGTGAGCAGCTGGTGCAGCAGGGCTGCTCTCTTCAGGAATGAGGTGCACAGGCAGCACCCAGGGCTGTCAGGCTGTGGCTGTTTGAGCAGGGGATGTGTGAAGCGGCAGAGGGGGGGAGCTGGAATATCCCAATAGGGAGCACTGGCTGTTTTTAACAAGGAAAGATGCACAGATGTGTGAGGGTGGGAGGGAGTGGGAGGAGGGCACACAACATTATGGAGCTGGTAATGAAAAAATAAACAGCCATACCTTGCCAGAGCGCTGCTGCTTCCAGCTGAGCTCCTGGTCCAGCTTTTGGAAACACAGCTTAATCTTGGGATGTGCTTGGGGAGGCACAGAAGTGCTGTAAAGAAACCCACCCCAGGTCGAATAACGAAGTCATCAACAGCATATGATCACTTTTATTTTCCTGTGAACGTAGGAAGGAAGCCAAAGGTCATCCTCATTCTCCTTTCGTCTTTTAAATGCAGCTTTCAGCTGGAGGCTGCCTGACCTTTGATTTAATAGCAGAGGAGGCATCCATCCATCAGCACTCTGCTGCCAATGTGCAGCACCAAGTGGGTCAGCGTGTTGGAATGAGCCAAGCTGTTAAGAGCTGTGTTTGATTTTGCTCCTTTCCTGGGGATGTTTGGCCTTTTCTAGCAAGATTCCTGTGCATTGGTAATGGGCTGGGAATCAAATACTTTGAAGTGTCTTCTTGAGGGCCATGGGTAGAACTGGCTTTTCAGCAGACACTCCTTTTTTTCCAGGCCTGGAGCACAACTCTTGTTGGTATTTTCTGTATCCCTACCAAAATCTGGTCAGTTGCTAGACCTCAGCAAAATGAAACAAAGTGAAGATCGCCCGAGGAATATCCATAGCAATTATAAGAATGTTATTTCATCAGAAAATAGACTCCTCCAGAGCTGCCCTCTTGGTTTTGGGGGAAAATTGGAACCGTTTGTGAGTTGTTGTAGGGGAAGCTGGATTTGATAGGGCTGCAGTGGGAAGGCACTGGTTTAGGAATCATTGTTCTCTTTGTCAAGAATACATTGAACAATAAATGAGGAAAAAAAGAAACAAAAAAATGGGGAGAATAAAATGCTAGATCTGTTGTTCACAGTGAGAGATTATCTGGGGGAAAAAGTGTAATTGCATGGATGGGAACATGAGGCTGTCAGAAACTTGCCCAGATCTGAACTCAGCATGTGTGAGCAGATCTGGGTGAGATACACAGCACTACTGCAGGTGTAACTGATCTGCAGGTGAGACTGTCACCATGGAAATGTTACCTGCTGGCTGTGAGGCTGCTTGGAAGGATCCTGGGGTGGATTTTGGCATCCACTGGAGGAGCAGAGGTTCTCGTGAGCCTGGTCCCAGTTCCTGCGCCTTGCCATTGTGATGCAATGTGTGCCTATCAGAGGGCATCTTCTGGGTCTCTCTGGTGTTAAGGCAGGTTTTATTTCCAACCCTTTGTGAAACGTTCTCTCTCTGAATGGAGATGAGAGGGAGCCCCATCACTGCTGGGAGATAAAGGGAAGCAAAGGAGCTGACACAGTTCTGGCAGCGTCAGTGGTTCTTCTTTCTGGGTGGGACTTTTTTGTTTCCACACTAATTCCCAGAAAAGAGGCTGGCAGGCTGAACCAACTTTTCAAAGCAAAATCTGTACCACACATCTCATGTGTGTGTTACCTGGCTGCTGTCTTTAGAGCTGCTGCTTTCAGAGTGGGTGGTGAGGGTGTCCCTCACATGCAGTGATCCCAGAGGGGAAAGGCTGAAGGACTTTCCTCCTTTATTTCAAATTGTGCTGTAGGGTGATGCAGAGAGCTGTGAGGACAAGAGGTATTCTTGCCTGCTGCTGTTGAAAGGTGGAAGTATTATGATCGTGATCTATTCCCCAGCTCAAAAGTTGTAAAAATGTTTGCACTGAAGGCTTCAATGGGAAGATTTTCTGTTCTCCAGCACAAGGAACACCTGATGTCCTTTCTTTCACTCCCCGGACTGTTCCCCTGGCTGTGAAAGGATGAAAGGATGAAAGGATGTTGCTTTGGCTGTGTGCCTGGGTGCTGCTATCTGTGGGGTGCACTGCCAAGGGAAGGGTGCAGGGGCTGCATGCATGGCATTTGTTCTCAGGACCCGCAGTGAGAACAGCATCCTGCGTGCTTTGGTTGGGATGTGCTTGATTAAAGCTTTGTCGAAGATGAGAGGGTGACTAAGAATCTCATCTTGTTGTCTAGCATGAGGAGGGGGCTTTTGTTTCTTTTATATCCCCAAGACAAATGCGCTGACCATGCTTTCTCTGAGCTCTGTTCTTAAACAGATTTGCAGTAAAATTCACTGATTCATTATGGAGAACGATTGCAAACATGCAGTGGCATGAAACCCTGAGAATCAGGCACTGGTTAACTCACTGTTAAGGCCACAAGTGGCATCTTCCTTCTGAGCCATTTGGACCCATCCTTGTGCAGACAGTCCCATCACCAGCACGGTGCAATAGGGACGAAGTTTCTATCCCCAGCAAATATGCGTGGTGCAGATGGGCTTTGCCTCTTGAAACTCATGTTTGTTCCATACAGCTTGAGTCAACTGTGCAAAGGCAGGCAGTATTTTAGGGAGGGGGAAATCCCCTGTGTTGTGAAATTAATGCTGCTTTGTTGCTTCCATAAAGCTATGTACTGCTGACTGCAGGCATAGGCCATCCATCACTTTGGGGCTGTGATGCTTGGCTGCGGCAGCACCCACAGCTCTGGGCACAAGCAGGGCTGAAGCCTTCTTTGCTTTTGGAGAACACAGCAAGTAATCTGTGAGATTGTTCCCCCATTGATGGCAGTGTGAGTGATATTGTCCAAGCCTCCTGCAGCCCCTCAGCAAGGAAACCTGGGGGGAAGATGAGGTGGAACTTTTGTTGCATGCTCAACATGCCCTGCGGGTCTCTGAGGCCACTAGAGAAGTGTTGTGGCTGGGTCCAGCTTGATAAAACAGCTCTGCTGCACTCTTCAAAGGGATTAGCAGGGAGAGGATCCTGTTTCATTGGGCTTCTGCTGCTTTCAAAGAGTCAAGTTCATCTCAAGGACATGGATGTGCAATCAATACTTTGCTCACCAAAACAAAATGTTCTCTGCTGACTGCCTTGAGGTCACTGGTTATTAGGGTGATTTATTTGAATGAGTTGTTCTTACTTTTCAAAAGGTGGTGCAGCACTGTGGGTTAACATTCAACATTGGTTGTGTCAAGTGATCTCTAAGTGGTGGTTTCTGGCAAGAAAAGGCAGTGCCATGTTATTTACTGTGGGGCAACATTAGCTGTGTTGTAGCCCCTGCCTTAGAGCTGCTTTTGAGCTGCATAGATCCCTGTCTGGGTGGGTGCTCATGGGGCTTGGCCATTTCCCCCAGTAATCTCCTGCTCCTTGAGCTGGTGGGCGTTGGGGTGAGCTGGAAAAAGGAAACCTGAGCTTATTGTCACTCCTGTTCTGCTCTTTGTCATGAGCCAGGGTATCTGCAGTAGCTTCCCAACCTTTCCAGGCTGGCTTAGGGGAAGGATAGCACCTTTGGGAGCCAGGAGAAGGGTGCTGGTTTTACTGGGTAGGGGATGGATCAGAGCTTTCCGTTGGGAAATGGGTGAACTGTTCATAAAAAGGTGTCTCTGAATGGCAATAGCAATTGTGATGGATTCAGCAGTCTCCCGCTCATCCAGCCTGCTGCAAGCTGAGGGGAAGCGAAGTTAAAAAGCAGGTGCTTAAAGAAAAAAAAATAATAATAATAATAACAGTAATGAGTCCTCTAAGTGGCCTGCTCTTGTCAGGTGAGGGATGTATCAATAACTGCCCCATTGCTGTCTCTGCAGGGGAGCGATTAAGATAAATGCTGTGCGATTTATTCCTCAGAGCGGCTCTGATGGGAATAAAGGCGGCGGGCGCGGGCAGCACCGCGGACAGCTCCGCTCCCTGCCGGGGCGCTGCGGAGCTGCGGCGCCGTGCGGTCAATTAACGGAGCTCCGGCGCCCGAGCCTCGCCAACGAGGACCTGCGGCTGGTCTTGCTGCAATTTATACGAGGATTTAAAGCATAGAATGCGAGAGAGCTGCTTGAAACCGCTCAATTGTCAGCTCTTCCTCTGGTTTTAGCCAGAGAGATCAAAATGATAAAATCAAAATGATTCTTCTTCTTGGATCGTTCATCGTCAAGGATGCTTCTATTCTCCAACGTTTTGTCCTGCTTTTCTCTGGGGCTGGAAGTTGTGCTTGGAGTTTCTGACCCGAGTCTGCCCAGAACAGAGCCCGCTGTGGGTAGGAAGGCTTTGAGAAGAGGGGGGGAGGGAGGGCACTGCACCCACTCTTCTCCATGCAACTCATCTCTGTGGGGTCTGGGGGTTCAGGGGTGTTGGGGAGCAGCCAGGGCTCCCCTTGTCATGATGCTGTTGCCATGAACGTGTGGTAAGGGCTTCCCAGTGGGGAAAGTATATCTCCTGTTTTTCTCTAAGCCTTTTGGGAGTTGAGAGAAGGCAGTGCTTGACTCGGGATGCCAGAGCCCTACTGGCTTCAGTGCAGCACTGGGACTCTGATGTCACTGAGTGCACTGCTGGTGGCTGCAGCCCTCGGAAAGAGCAGGGAGCGTCACCTGTGAGTGAGCTGTTTTCTGGGCTTTGAGATTTTGCTGTTCCCTGTCTCAGGTTTCTTTGATCTGCAAGCTGAATCATGGTTTCATTTAATCCAACTTCAGGTCCCATGCCCATGAGAGAAAAACAACAACAACAAAAGCAGACATGCTGTGTTGCAGTACCGCAGGATGCAGTTAGTTCCTTGCATTTGTAGTCATTTTGGGATGCTGTTCACAGTCGAACTTGTCCACAAGCACTGAGGTGAGCTGGGGTATGTTTTCCTGCTGGTTACTAAGGCACATATATGGCAGAGCTAATGGGAGACTCTCCAGCAGAGTTATAAGGGAGAATACTCCAAAAGGATTAGTGTAAAGGATAATTAAGTTATCTGCTCTGATAGGTGGAAAAGCAGTGGGTGTAAGTCAGCAGGCAGAGATCTGCTGCTCTGCTAAGCCCTACCCAGAATGGGGTGTGCAGGACACACGTGCTGTGCAGAAGTTCTACTTTGTCGGTTGCTGTTAAGCTGGCAATTGACTCCTAACAGCCCTTGGTGCCCCTTGCTGCTTTCAGGTGATACGAATTTACTTCTTGAGTTTTTTGTAACAGAAGCATCGCTTTCTGAAAAGTTTGTTTCTAACGCTGCATTCCCTTTGAAAACTCCTTGTGACTGCACACAGCATTGCAGCAGTGTTAATGCATCCACAGAAGAGCAGCACAGAGCCCTTCGGCGATGTTTGGCTGTGTGCAATACATTCCAATATCTCTAAGCAACAGCTAAATGTGTCACTTTGTCTGCTTAAGTAGCAGAGCTCATCTGGCCTAAAAGCCCAATCATCGGAGGCTTATGGAGTGCAAATTGCTGCCGAATGAATTTGCTGCTTTGTTCGCTCCAGTTCCCCCTCCCTGCCTGTGTTGTGACAGTGAAATGACTCATCTCCATGTTAATATCATGTTTTAGAAAAAAATGTTTTAATACTTTGTACAGTGTTCATTGTTTAGATTAAATAAAAAAAGAAAATGGCATGAGATCTGTCTTCGAGCATGATGTATTCCAGGATGGTTGCACAGAGCTGCATCTTTCTGCAAATGCTCTTCAGACCAACCAAGAAAATGGATTATGAGGTTTGAGATATTTTCAGTTGTTCTACAGGGGGAAAAGAGAAATGGGAAAAACAAGAAGCTGGGTTTGAGTGTAGCCCAACTTGATTCTATGGACTACAATCACTTATCACAGCTCATTTTTGAAGTTCATGCTAGGCTGGCCTATTTAAATAAGTCATTGTAACCCATGTAGTTAAATACTGCTAATGAAAACTCAGCTTGTGAGAGCGTGCTCCTTGTTGAAAGTTTCAACATGTTGGAGCAAATGGAAGTTGTGTAACAGAGGGTGAACTTCAGTAGGAAATGGCGTGTTGTGAAATGCAGAGCAAAAGAAAAGTGGTGAGGCATTGCTGCAAATGAAGGTTTCCAGTTAGCAAAGCCATCTCATCTGCACCCTGTTGGCATGGATGGAACAGGGGTATTTGGCTCCAAGGAAGGGTGAGGATGGATTTAGCGTGGTAGAAACAAAAAAAGAGCAGTGAATGTCAGTCAGGAGGACATGACTCCTCTCCCTTGAAATCTGTGGATCCCAAACCCCAGCCAGCCCCACAGCAGATCCTCCAGAATGAAATTCCCTGGGGCAATAAAGCTTCATGCATGGAAACAGCACCTCCACATCCTACTGATGTGATTTTATGTGAACAGTCACCATAGGAAAAGTGTTTCTAATTCTTGTGAAAGAGAAGCAATTGGGAGGTAACAGCTTTAAGCTGTGCCAGGGGAGGCTCAGGTGGGATATTAGGAACAATTTCTTCTCTGAAGGAGCAGTGATGGAATGGCATAGCTGCCCAGGGAGGTGGTGGGGTCACCATCCCTGGAGGTGTTCCAGAGCTGTGGAGCTATGGAAGGATGTGGGCAGAGGACATGGTTGGTTGGGTTGGGGTTGAACTTGGAGATCTTGGAGGTCTTTTCCAACCTTTATGATTCTAAGCAGAAAACAAACCAGCGCACGAACAGATACAAAGGTTATAAAACAAAACCTCTCTTTTTCATAGAGAAAAATCCCAGAGCACAGAGCTCCTTGGGCCCTGCCTCCTGCCAGGTCTGCCATGTCAGACCAGAGCTACCCGAGCAGGAGGTATTTCAGCCTGGAGGGCTGCATTAGGACAGGATTGGCCGTTCCATGTAATCCCAGAGATCCTCAGTGATGCCAGTGTCATTTTATTGACAGAGAGCACACGTGGGCTCTGAGATCTGCCTCCTCTTGCTTCTCAATTTCACTTGAAGGCGGCCGAAAATGACTCCCTTGTAGACGGCCCATTTCCACCGGCTGCTGCAAACACTCACTGAGGCTCCTTGCCAGGAAGCTGATTTCTTGTTATAAGAATTGCTTTCTTCTCGTAAATGCTAAGTGATGTGTTTCTCTGCCTCCAATGTCAGGAGTTACAGGAGCACATGCTGTACAGAAACGCTCCCCAAGTGCATCAATAACCTTTTTGTGTTGCTTAGTGAGTACTAGATAACTGCCGAGCAGTTTTGTGTCTCTGCAGGTTACTTAGCAATCAATTACACGTCTGTCCTTTAGCACATCCTAATTTACCAGGAGGATACGATGAGCTACTTGCTCTGCAATCAGATGCTGGCAGTGCCCACTACCCAGCAGATCTATGGGCTCTGCAGTGCAGGCACCTGGCATTTGTCAACAGCTGGGCTCAGCGCAATTGGAGGCCACTGACATTTGTTTCTTTTGTTTGTTTGTTTTTCTTCTTTCTTTTCTTTTTTTCTTTTCTTTCTTTTTCCCTCCATCCCATATCCCTCAACGCCACATCTCCATGTTTTTTGAAGCCCTCCAGGCGTGGTGACCCTCCCCATCTCCCTGGGCAGCTGTGTCACTACAACACTTCTCTTTCAGAGAAGAAATGTTTCCTAATATTCAACCTTGAACCAACCCTTGCACAGAAATAACCTGTGCTGGGGAAGTACAACACAAAGACAGTGCTTGGATGAGCACCTGTCCCATGGGGTCCCATGAGTTGTTCATGGCCTATGGCTGGGCAGATTTCTCATTGCAGCTGTGCGAGGCACATTTCCCCTTTCATCTCCCTTTCTTGGTAGGAAAGCCAGGGCATCTTCCTGCTGGATTTCACGAGCAGGGAATCAATAGCTGAGAGGTTCCCGCTGGGAGATTTGTGTCTCATGAAATTCATGCCTGGGGCAGAGGCAGGCTGGAAGCAGGAGACAGCAACTCCGTCTTCCTCCCCTCTGCTGCTTTAATTGTTTGTAATGACTTAATAAGCAGTGCTAAACAGGGAAGCTGATCCTTCCCTGCAGCAAACACAGGCATGAAGCATTTTATCAGCTTTCCTAGGGCCTCTGTTTGGAATCGTTGATGTAATTTCTTCTCTACGGGCTCAGCCTCTGGAAATTGATACAAAAAACTGCTATTGAATTCATGGTGTCAAGGCTGCAATTGCTGAGCCAGAACCAAATCCGTGCAATAATCTTGGAGGGTAATATTATGGAGAAATGGCGTAATTTACAGCCACACAAGGCTCTTTGCATACCAGGGAGAGGAAAAGAGATTAAATACAAAAACCAATGTTTGCAGAAGAGTGAATGGCAATAGCTGGGCAATTAGGCTGGAAATGAGGAGGAAACTTGTGCCCATCAGCAAGTGCAGACATGGAGAGGAGGTGGATGGAGATGTGCCATCCATCCAGCAGCTCAATGGAGGAGTGCCCCAGACTTGGACTGTCTGCTGTCATGGATCTACTTGGGTCACATTGATGTGTTTCTCTTTGTGAGGGGAGTTAGTCTGGAGTTCGTTGCTTTCGTTGGATTTGGGTGTTGTTTCCCCAGCCTGCCTGCAGAACTCCTGATTCTCCCACTGCGTCTTCGCCTATGGTGTCTTCAGAGGTTTTCCCTTTGCACAATGGAAGATCTTTGCTGCCTCTTGGTGTCATGCAGTTCAGGGGGAAGGGAACCTCATCCCCTCTCCATTTTCCTACTAGAAAGCATACTGCTCCTCTCTGAAGTAGCAGGAAGAAAAACTTTCTGTAAAGCTGACTGAGTCAAGCTGACTTCTCTTATCATTTGGAACAAAATAATGAAGTTATTTATGTTAAAAATAACTTCAGATTTTTGAAGAGGTCTTCTGAGAAAATATTTATCTTGGAGACTGAAGTGGGTATAGGAAGAAACTCTTTGCTTCAAACCACTCAGAGCAGTAGGTAGCAGTTGTTTTTTTCTCTTTTTTCCCAAAGAATAGATGCAATTGCATTTTCAGGATTTCAAAAGAATATATACTAAATGTGGTGTACCAAACAAGCTCCAGGTGATCTTCTTTTGCTGTCAATAACTGAATTACAGCACAGGGCTGCTGCCAGTTCTGTGGGACAGAATGTTGCCTTGGAACCATTAGAGGGGTTTTGACAGAAAACTTTGCAGCATGAATAGTTCCTATCTTCGTCTATTCATTGGCTTCAACTCTTCCTGTAGTTCTCCAAACCACTTTTTGTTCTGCTGCTGGAAAATGGTCTTTCTTGGAAGCACAAGTCACTGTCCACGTGCATCTCCTGGGGACATGGTGGCATGGGAGGTGGCTGTGGGGCAGGGACCCCCAGAGCACAGCTGCTGCCCCATGCTGGGGCCAGGTCCGACCTCGTCCCTTGTGTCCCTGCCTCTGGGTTTTGTCACAGCCTCGTGGGGCTGTGTGGGACTCAATGTGACATTGTGACATGCATCTCGGCGTCAACAAGATGACACTTTAATGCTGCTGCTGTCGGCTTGTCAGGCAGTGCCCACACACTCTGTCTGATGGCAGCTGGGGAGAAAAAGGCAGAGGAAAGCAGGGATGAAGTACTGCATGGCACTGTCAGTAACTGCTGAGAAGCAAGGACTGAGGCCCTGCCAGGGCCAGGCAGAAGGGACAGCTCTCTGGGGAGCACGGGGCATGTGAGTGACATACTAATAATCACCTTTGCACAAGGGGTGAAGATGCATCAGTTTGCATGGCCAAAACAACCAGATCTGATGATTCTTGCTGCATGTTACAGGAGCTGTGCTGATCTCAACTTGCTCTGAAATATAATCTCTGCAACTTACCCAAGAACAGTATGAAAGTTCTGGACCTACTGATAAAAGTCAGGCATAATCCAAGTGCAAAGCTTTGCAATGCATGTTTATCGTGGATGAAGAAGCCTAAAGCTCTCCTGAAGCTTCTCTTCCTTTGTGGAGATGGGTTGAGCAGCCTGGTGCATTACAAACTGCTTGGCTCCAACTACAACTCAGACAACCCATGCAAAGTATTTTATTCTGCATGCTGTTGCTGGTGGTGTGCTGAGAGGTGACAACCAAAGCAGCTGATGTAAACCTGCCAAAATCCCTTCTGCCATCTCAGAGACAAAGCCCAGGCTGAAATGCTGCCCAAGGGATTTGCACCTAGCCAATGTGTCAGAATTAATTGGATTCTCTTCCATTTATTGTGGCAAGTCTCAGCTCCTTCAGACTGCGAACTGCTTCCTTGCAAGTTTCAGAGGTACCCATGTTGTATCCAAAAAGAGAAAAGATCCCTGGCTATTGCACCAGGAGCCTCAACGCATTTTCTCATGGTCAGTGATGAACTCAGTGGAAATAATGATAGCAGCAAATAACAACCTAGTAAATATTCATTACTCACAATTAATTTCCTGCTTTGTACCCACCTGTATCCAGCTTCCAGTTACCTTCTGTCCCTGCAGCTATATGGAGTGCCATGCTCAAACAAACACTGAAGGACAAACCTCATTCTGCAGTGCTTTGGGCAAACAGGAGGAGATGGAGTGCATTTTGGTGCTGTAACAGCCCAGAGTGCGGTAGAGCAGTGTTATGTTATCTGCAGAGGTTTGAAAACATCGTTCCCCAAGCAATCTGTCTCTCTCTCTCTTTCTGCCATCATAAATCGTGGAAGAGAAGAAAGAGAAAACAGCAGAGGTTTGATTAAATTGGCTTTTTCAGTCTTAAAACGGTGTCAGTTTGATGCCTGATATTTTAGAAATTGGATTAGTGGCATCTATTTCATCCCACTGGAGAGCTGGATTTAAGGCTTCCAACAACAGACACGCTGGATGCACAAGAGCAGAGATTTCCATCCCCGGTATCTCATCACGCTATTTTAAGCAGCCAGATACAGAAATGCAGTGGTGTAAACAACAACAGAGAGAAAATATTCTGTCAAATGGGGAAAAACGAGAAAATGGGGTGGAAGCTCTTTCTGAAGAGTTCTGGTTGATTTTTTAAGAGAGAAAAAAAAAAAAAAAAGGAAAAAATATTTAGCGTATTTCTTTCCTTGAAAGATGGAGATACGTAATAGAAATATGTTTTTGATGCTGTTGGCAAGCTTGGTGTGATTTCAGATCTGGGAAGGAGGGCAAATGCTTTGTTTTTCTGAGATGCTGCACTTGCATGGGAATGGCAAACATCCCACCTTGTTCTGTAGCGTAGATGGAGCAGCAGAGTGCCCAGGGCACGGAAGGAGAGCGGGGGGTCTGCAGCATCCACAGCATCACTCAGCACAGCTCTTTCCTTCTGCAAAGCTCTGTGACCTGAGGCACTCCGGGACTCTTGAGCTCTGTAGTTGGGGAAGTTAATCAGTATAATTACCGACAAATGAAGTTGGTCCTGTCCTCTGAGCACAGGTGTGATGAGCATTAAGGAATGTCAGCAACACTTGCTCTTGGCAAGGATGGGGAGAAAAGCTGACCTGTGTGGTAATTGGGCTTTCCAGGGAAGAGGGCAAGGAGCAATTAATGATGTAGGCTCTGCTTGGGATCATTTGCATGGTTGCAACTTGCAAGCAAGGCTCTGGAGCTCCACAGCACAGCATGTCTGTGTCCCTGACCTGCTGCTGTGGGCAGCACTGGCTGCAAGTCAACTCCAGGACAGCCACCAGCTCTCACATCTCCAGGTTTTGCCTTTACCTGTTTTCTGACACTTGTTTTCTTCTTCTCCTGTCTCCTCCTCTGAGTTGCTGTACCTCCCAAGTGTGGCCCTGCTGATGCAGGAGGCTTTATTTTGTGTGCTGTGCAGGATTATCCTTAATAAGCCACACTTCTGCTGAACTTTGCTCTCTTGCTCTTAGATTTCTGTTTCATGATGCAAGGAAACACGGATTAGAAAGCCACCCAGTGGGCATGGAATGGATTAGGTATGTGGAGGAGGCACAGAGGTGTTCCTTGGGCTTCTCTTCTCACTTCTTATGTTATTTGGAGTACATGTTTAGCTCTTCCATCATTTCTGGGCTTGTTTCTGCTCTGAGTATCATACTTGCTATTAGTTAGCTGCTGTTTTTGCTGTTTGTGGGCTTTTTTGGCTCTGTTTGTTTCTTTTTCCCCGCCTACATTTGCTCTTCTTTGAATTGTTTACCTCCATTTTCTGCCTTGTTGGAGTGAGGTATTTTCCTCATCTTGTATGTTGCTTAGCGCTTTTTCTGGTATTCCTCTCATTCTCTGGGCTCAACTTCTCACTTGCCTTGTGGCTGTTACATGTTGGTTACATGAGTACCAATTAATTTTCTGCTGCTTGCCTTTGCCCGTAGCAAAGGCCTCTGTGGTTTTCTTGGGTTGAGCTCATCTCATTTAAACGCCTTCTGTGATGCTGCCCATGTTCTTGGTCAACTCCAGAGGGACAAAGCCTTAGTGCACACATTATAGGTGTACAGCAGCAACTCTCCAAGCAAGGACAGGAATACCATTATCCAGCTTTTCCAGGACAAATTGGAGGCTCCTTCTCATACCCTCTGCCAGCAAAATGTTCCCCCTTTGTAAGAGGACCAGAAAGCTGCAACCTAGGCAATGAAAATCTTTGATTTATTATTAGCAATGCTTTCATTGCAGCAGGCATCAGGCTAAGAGGATGTGTGTAACCTGTCCCTCTTTGTCTTAATGCCAGTAACAGTGACATTGGGAAGCCGGTCAGAGGATGGTAGCTGCTCTGTCCTTAATTGTCCCCACACAACAGAGGGTGATTAAATAAACGAGGCACGGCCAAGACCTTTCTCTCCTCTTATACTCATCAAGCAATCATCACCCAGTCATGCTTCAGCTTCAAATATCTCATTTGCATCTGGCTGACCTTGGCTTTACTCCATGCAGGGCGAGCTGGAGGGGTGGGAATGCAGGGGATGGTGTGGGGATTGTGGCACAGTGACCAGTGCATCTGGTGCACAGAGGATGCTATAGAAATGTTGTGTGCTGTGCTGGGAAAAGCGATGGCAAATGGATTAAATGGGAGATAAAAGGGATGAGGGCAACTAACTATTGTTGAGAAAAATATGGAGATTAAAAAATAAAAATAAAAATGAAGAAGTGCCAGAGACCATAATTAACTGTATTACTGGTTCGTGACTCTGAAAATAATTGGTTATGTCGTGAATGCTAGAAGTGATACAAAATGCTGTTAAGTGAGTGCAGGCTTTTAGTGAATAGTTGGGTGAAACAAAAGCAGACTGATTCTGGCAGAATTCTTATTCTAATTTAAGCAGGACTTCTTTTTTTCCCCTGAGATAATAGCCACATTGTGTATATTGAAATACCTTCTCCATTAGCTCCTGCAGGAGCTGGATAAAGCTCTCATTCAGGTAAACTTTAATCCAACATGTCTGCATGGTAATAAGTTAAATAGGAGCCGTCAGAGTGTTGTAGGAGAAAGGATGTGCGTAGGGCTGATACAACTAGCTCTCCTCTAAGTAAGAAGAGTAAATTGAGAGTGGATGTAATGCGTTCTGTCAGAGCAATTATAATGTCTGATACTCTGAGGAGAACATTCAACTAAATTAAGCAGAGTCTGTCTTTGTTGGGAGCCAGGCTTTAAAACAGGGCTCTGCTAAAGAGGACTTTGCAGAGCTGGCTCTAAACAGAGCTTCATAGAATTGTTAAGGTTGGAAAGGATCATCAAGTCCAACTGTCAGCTCATCACCCATGCAGAGTTTTATGGCCTTGGTTCTTGGGCTGTAAAACTCCTGTAAAATGAACACTGAAGTTATAACTTCACAGAGATCTAAAAGCCCCTACCTGAGAAAGGTCCCTGTGGATTTTGGAGACAGAAGCTCAGGGGAAAGGTGCCACTAAACCGCATTAAAACACCATTTATGGGGTGTTTCCTTCCAAGCTCCAGTCCATCAACCTGACAAGTTCTTTGAGAAGGAACAAACTTTGCAAGACATATTTAAAAGAATTTCCCTGACAGGTTTACAGCTGTGAGGATGTTAATAAACCCAAATGGCCGTTCACCAGGCAGTAGCCACAAAGCAATTATGTTTTGTCTGCAGGCAGCCTAATGAAACCAGCAGTTAATGACCTAAGGAGAAGAACTAAAACCAGCCCACTGCTCCATAGAGGCACTTAATTTTTTTCTGGCCATCCTACACTGAGTGTTTTCTTGAAGTGCTGGTTGATGCACAGGTAAAACTGTGTTATTCTGGGGGAGCAACAACGCATATATTTGTTGGAAAAGTTTTGCATGTGTGTACACAGATGCTCCCACGTAGTGGTCACATCACAAGGTCAATGTTTCTGCAGGATACAAGCTGGGAGATGTCTGCTAACAAGGCATAGAAAGATGGGTGTGATTTTTAAATTTAACTTTGTAATGTTCAACTCTGATCGAGGCAGAAACCTGCCCCAAACACAGCATGTTGGTATTGCAAACAGTGGAGGGCTGGGTGACACACCAGTGAGCAGGAGGTGGATGCAGAGCCCACAGCCTGCTGCTTCCCATGGCTGCTCCCTAAAGTGGTGTTTTTTGGAAAGCATCCATCTTTTTTATTATGTTGTTGGAGCTCTCACAGCTTCTTTTTCTTTGTACAGAGAGGCCTGAAGGGTCACGCTGCTAACGAGCCAACTTGTTCCATTCTTCTCTGGCTCATCAGCAAGGAGAGGAGGAAGCCATTAGCCACCTGTGCAGGGGTAATTAAGGCACGCAGGGCCTGCAGGCAGCACACAGGGGCACTCTGGACCACTGCTGATTTTCTCATCTGGGGTTCAGCACAAAGGGGCTGAGGGCTGGTGACTCTGTGAGTGTCCCAAACCCAGTAGAGTTGTGCACAGAGACTGTGTGGGCTGTGCTCTCCACTGTCTCTCTCGGATCCAATTGCTGCTTTCTGCAGTTTGGGTGGTGGAGGTTTGCATCCTTTCCTTCCCCAGCTCGAAGCAGAGATCACAGCACCTATGTGGATGTCTCGCCCTTTGTGTGAATACTGATAAATCTCTAGATCAAAGGCACTCTGGAAGCTGCTGTTTTAATTAGAATTCTGGATTGCTTTTGATACAGCTTTCCACTGGTGGTGAGCAAATTGTTTTCTCCTTTCTTTCAATGGTCCGTCAGTCTTTTGGTGCGTAATGAACAGCAGCATCTATTCAGTCTTCATTACCCAAATTACTCTCTGACGTCTACCCTCTTTAGGTTCTTTCTTCAGCTCTAATCAGCACGCTCACTTCTATATGCTTTTAATTACTTCCATTGCTTTAGCAGCGGACTTTTCAGCTCTGCCACCCACGTTTTGAGCCAGGTGCTGTGACTCACTGCATGCTGCAGGATGTTGGGATGTATGCAGCCCAAGTTGCTCTTCCTCCCTCCATGTACCTGCTAATGGTTTGTTGTCAACACTCCCGCTTGCTGAGCCCTCTCCCATGGCTTGATTTCTTTCCTGAATAACTGGGTAAGTCAGGATTTAATCTTCTCTCAGCTGTGAGTCTGAAGAGCCCTGGGTATGCTCTCCTCATCTTGCTCAGTCCATGTGATGCACACACCCTGCACGTGTGGTATCTTTTCTTTGGAAGATTTAGCTTGCCTGGCTGCTAGGACACAGAGCTCTCTGGCTGTGAGCCTTTGGCCTCGCTCCTCTGCCAGATGTGCTTGCGTTCTTCTTCTAGCTTTCTTTCTCATCTGAAGGTTGTTTTGTTGAAGGCTTTACAGGCAGGAGAACATATGAGGATTGCCAGGATGAAACAGGCTTGCCCTTGGTTGTGATTTGTGTTGACTGGTTTTTAAATTGTTGAGTCATACTTTACATGCTAAAAAAAATCCTAAATCTTTAAAAATCCGTAGTTGATCTGCTGCTACCTACGGAGGACTGAAATCATTGAGTTTCTGGGCTTTTCTTAAGTTGAACATGCTATTGCACATATAAAATGTGTGAATGTTTGCTCACAGTGATTCTCTGAAAGAAACACAGTTGAGTTGAGTGCCCAGAGGTTCCGTGTTATGTTTCCCTCAAAACTGTTGTTAGATGAGGTATGTGGGATTCATTTCTTTGAAGGAAGGCTAGGAAGAGCAGCTGATGCTGCCTCCAGCAGGCCTCTATACCTTGCAGTCTGGCACAGTTGTGTTTCTGAAGAGCTTTATAATTTGTCCTTATTATGTTGTATGTGTGATTTAATGAAAGCATTTTTAATGAAAGACCTTTTCTGTATCGTAATTGAGCTCTTAATCTTATCTGAAAGCAGAGAACAATCCCTTCAGAAATGTGTTTGAATAACAGCTATTTGCATTTTCCACACACGGTGTCACCCACAGGAGCAGCTCTCCTTTTAAGAAAAGACAACAAGTAGATTTCTTTGAGTTAAAAGTGTATCAATGATGCTTTGTGGAGTAGATTTGAGAAGCAAACTGTTTCGCTTCCCTGTAGAGCAAATAAAACCTTTCCTGGTCCCCAAAAAAACAAGTGAGCTTTCACTTAGCAAGTGCCTGAGACTTTGTGCAGCTTGGTGCATGACAAATTGCACACAGCTATGACAGCTGTCAGCAAAACGAGATGATCTGAGCAGGTAAGAGTTGGCAGGAGGTAAAAATGGAAGCTTCAAATCAACAGGATTCTGAATAATTGTGCATTCCATGAAGATGTCTCCTTCATCCTGAACCTTCAAAAAAGTCTTTACAAAAGACTGTGGAAAACATCCTGCTTCTGAACAATCTGATCTTCCTAACTTGCTTTTTGCATTCAGAATTATAAGGAAAGAATGTTAAAAGAAGGCACAGCACAGGATTTTCTGGGATGGCCCTGGTAGACTTTTCGTGTGCTCTTGGTTGGAGGGGAACCAGGAGCCCCTTCTCCAGGCTGATGGGTCCCATTGACCTGAGCAGTGGTGGAAATTCCCCAAACCCAGTGCTGGTTATTAGGAACAACTTCTCCTGAAAGACTGACTGTGCATTGGCATAGACTGCCAAGGGAGGTGGTGGGGTCACTGCCCTTGGAGATGATCAGGAAACACGGAGAAATGACGCTGATGAAGACAATTTTGGGGACGTGATGGGGACGAGTTGACGATTAAGCTTTGTGATCTTGGTGGTCTTTTCCAGCCTCAGTGATTCTGTGGTTCCCAGCTTCTGCTTTTCCTTCACCTCCTTGTACTGATGCACACCCCTATTAAGAAGACCTTGTCTGTTTCATTCTTGTCACTCATCTCTCCCACTCACACATCCATTTGTACTAATCCATTCGTCCCTAAGACCATAATTACTGGAGTAACAGGCACTACTGCATCAGCTTTTGATGCGATGAGCTGTGGATTTCTGCAGTCAATGTGTCAATTTAAACCATGGCTGTCACCTTAAAAATAAGAGCTCAATTCCTTCTTTCCTGGAGAAGAAATTAAGGAAAAACCTTTTCGTGTTATGAACTGAGTGTGCAAGGCTGAAAAGGGTGGAGACGAGGTTGCCTCCTGAGATAAGTAAATTCATCAATTTAGCAAATTAGAGAGAACATGTTTGCATCTTCTACATAAAGTGTGCACCAAGGCAAGTAGACAGGTACCAAAATAATGTCACTGAGTGGACAAGGCTTGGGTGGGGACTGTTCTCACCACTAAGTAGGGCCATCAGTTCCGGCAGATCTATTCACACAAGTGCCCATTTGCCAGCTGCACAATCAGGTCCTAGAGAATTGCTTGGCTGAGGATGATTTACCTGTTTTCCTGATTTTTATACTGTGTTGCTGCAAAGTAGTTTGATGTTGTCCTTTCCCTCTGGCTCAGTGGGACCACCTGTAGCCCCACACAGTGACGCTGCTGGGACTCATGTAATGCCAACCCACTGTGTTTGGAAGGGCTCAGTGTTGCTTCTTTGGAAGCTGTGACATGTGAGGGGGGAATACAATGAATTATCCAGCAATATCACAGACCCTGTGAGAAATAACTGACAGCCGTGGTTATGCAAAGTGAGAGCAAAATATTTCACGAGTTTTTGGTGTTCAACATGGGGATGTTGGGTTGTGAGGTCCCCATGGCATTCAGTGTGGTACCATGTCCAGAAAGAGGAAAAAATAGATGGAAGGAGCAGTGCTGTGGCCAAGAGTGCGTGAATCCCATGGATGTGGCTGGAGACAGCGCTCTGCTTACACCCATGGGTGCTCATGTCCCCACGTGCCACTCAGCTGGTCCCTCCTGCAGCCACCAGCTCCCTGGTACATTCTATTCATTAGCAGCAGGTTGAGAATCCTGACCTGTGCATCAGGGTCATCTCTATAATTTTCATTAATGTTTGTTTCCTAAGCCTTAATGACATCAAATAACTTTTTTTTTTTTTTGAGTTTCATGAGATTCATCTGTTCTTTGCTTTCTGTTCCATCCTTAGTTTGGCTTATTCCTTCTGGCCCCCATCATTCCCTGGTGAACGCTGGAAAAAAAGGCATAAAAAGGTTTGGGGATATTTAGAATGAATTCTCATGTTGATGGCTCTGCTCTTCATCTATTTAAGTTTCTTCCCTCCCCCCTTTTTTTTTTTGCTATTTTTTCCACCTTTTTTCTGTTTTACTTTTTTTTTTCTGCTAGCTGGATGCTATCTCCCCGACGAGCTCACAAAAGGAGCCCAAGGAACCAGCCAGCCAAGCAACCAGCCAAACAGATAAGGGAACAGATGTAGAGCACAAAGATCAAATAAAAACACATGGCTCAGGAAATAGGCTTTGCAATATAGTGCAAAAGCTCAATAGCTGAAATGGGAGGCAAAGGGGAAACTCTTTTCTACATAGAGAAAAAAATATTAATCTGATGAATTCAAGGCTATAGAGAGAAGAAAGACTATATGACTTTTTGGTAAATGCAAAGTCCTGCCAGGTCTGTGCACTTGCAAGAGCACATGCAGCCTCTGCAGCCATGCCTTGCACGTGTGGTCTCTGCTTTTTTCCCTGTTTGTTGGGCTCTGCCACTTGATGAATAACATGGAAATGTTTGAGTCCAGAAAAGCAATTAACAAACCACAGTAGATAGGGCTTACCTGTACCAGACCTGCTGACTGCTGACCTCTGATAGCTGCTTTGTTCCCCATTTCTGAGCCATCTAACTTATTTCTAGCCTACTAGGAAAGAGGCGAAACCTTAATTAAAGTGTGTTTAATTATTAGCCTCGTTAGCCTGGATCGTGTTACAGTGTTCTCATACTGCAAGCAGAGATGTGACTTGTACTTATTGTCACTGAAGCTGCAAAATGCCTCCAGGTGGCTGCTGTCTGGTACAGGCAGTGACTTATACCACAGATGGCCACAAAATCATGTTCTGATGACCACTCTGGCCCTACCTGCCATCCCAAATGGGATTGTGGACAAAAGGGCATTGCTAAATGCCTGGGTCCCCATATCCAGCTTGCAGCTCGTGCCCTGGCTACGTACAGACCTGCTCTCTTTGACCCACTGCGTGGTGTCTCACAGTCATTGCAGCGTGGCAATAAAACGTAGTGAGCAGCACGGCTCTCATCCCTCAGTTATCCAGTTATGGCGGGGTGATGAAGTGGTGAAGTTGTATGCTTGGAATTTACTTCAAACTTGCATTTTGCTGGAATAATTCAATGGTAAGACTGCATTGATCAGCAGCACATCCTTGGTTTGTCTGTCTGTTGGGACCACGACTTGTCTTCCTCTGCTGGTCACTGCAGCCTTTCTTCTCCTGCAGTTTGTAGCCAAGCCCCTGCCCCCATTCATTCACTCTACTTTGTACATTGCTGTTTTTTCAAAGGAAAGCAAATAAAGCAAGGCCAATTTGCAAGCAGATTTCATTTGGACCAGGTCCTGTACAAAAGCAGAATCCAATCTCACAGTCATTGTTATGTGTCTCTATTATTTCTCCACTCATCATTGCTTTTCCAATACTTTGTATGTAATTCTTTCTCAGCAACATCGTACAAAACTTCACAGAATTCAGATATCTCTTTTTTTAATACTTACATCTGCTGCAATACGTTTCAATATCCTTGGATCTCTTTTTAACGTCTGGTTTCCCTGGGCTGACAGCTGTATTCTTTGAGCTGTAAATACTGCAATTCATGGACTTTCCTTACATTTTCTTGCCCCATGAGGTCCTTTGATGATATCTCACTAAACATCTGAAATCTCCCTTTCTCCCCACGATCCCCAGAGCTGTTTGGGTTTCAGACAAGACAGACAGCTCTGCTTAGATTCAGTCCTCTGCTGTATTCCCACATCACGTAGGGCCTGGGGTTGGACGTCCTGGTGGGGAGGCAGCTTCCATGGACTGAGCTGAAATGGCTCCAACCCACTGCACCTCAGCTTGCAGGTGGCCATCCCAGCCTGTGGGAACTTTTCTTCTTTGTGGGCTCTGACAAAGCGAAATCCTTGTATTTTAGCTGGAGGTGTCATCTAACCAAATTTGCACTTTGATTTCTGAGAACTGGAAGACTGAAATATTGAAAACCTGTGTGTTTCAACCACTAGATGAGCTGATCAGCGGGATTTGGAGTTGCTGCCGTGGTTCTGTTTTGTTGATTGAGAATACTGGATTGTTAACAGCCAACTTCTCATGTGCAGGACTGGCCACAGGACCAAGAACCACCACAAGCTGAGGATCATCTCCTGTTTGAAGCGTGGTGATGGTGTGTCGCTGAGCCTTGCTCAGACCCAAAGCACTGAGGATGATTTCCAACACCGATTATGGCCTTTTTACTGCCAGATCAACCAGAAAATCCCTCCCAGGGACAGAGTTGTGCCACAGCCACCTTCTTCTAAGGACATGGGGATGTTAACAGAAACAGGTGTGACCTACAAAGCTCGGCACCGAGATGGAAGGACTTGGTGATGTCTTCAGATGTATGAGGTCTTTAGTTGCTGTCACAATGGGTCTGGGGGAGGTGAGGAAGCCCCCGTGTGTCACCCTGAAGCTCAGGGCTGGCTGTCCTGCAGAGCACAGTGTCCCTATGGCATTGCTTTGCTCACTGGTATTGCAGCAACGTGATGCCAAGGCAGCCAATGTGCATCTTAAGCAGGGAGAGCTGTGGAGGCAGGGGAGAAGGAAAGGAAGGGCTCAACCAGTCTGAAAGATGCTTTGAAAGTGAGAAAAACTTGCTGCCAGGTTCCCTTTGGAGAGCAATTCCACGCTTCCTTTTTCTCTCTTTCTTTTTTGGTGCCATGCTATTCCTCTGTGGCCAGGAGGCTGCAGGCATTTTCAGATCCTTTCTTCAAGTCCTTATTTCATTAAATAAATAAATAAGAAAGAAAGAAAGAAAGAAAAAAGGCCTCAGAATGTTTTCTTCTAAGGCTCAGCAAATGGGAAGTGCACAATGCAGCTGTCTCTGAGCCTCTCTTCTCCTGTCTCGGGGAGAAAGGAATTCGCCAAGCCCTAGAGCCTGACTCACTCGCTGTGTGAGCATGAATTAACCAGGAATGTTCGAGAATTATTCCTGAATAATTCATGAACCTGAATTAATCATGCATTTTCATGAATTATTCATGAATAACTCATGGAAATGCAAGGTTTATTCATGCTCCAAAAAACCCAAGGCTTTTTCTCTTTTCTTCTGCATTCTCTCCTCGTAAGAAACAGACCTGAAACAAGCTAAGGAATATATATATATATATATATATGTATGTGTATGGGAAAAATAAAAGGAATAATAATGCTGAAACAAAACAACCAGGAAAAAAGAAAGGGATTTTTATTTTTATTTTTATTTTTTTTCCAATGCAGTGGGGACAGCAGGTGGGAGCTTTCTAAACCAGACAAAGGAGACCTGACAAGAAACTGTGGTGAAGGGACCAGCCCAAGGCAAAGGAATGTCCGGTCATCTCCTCCCCTGGAGCAGGCAGCCGAGATCTGCATAGACAGGAGACATTTTGCAAGACTCAACACCTGGAGCAGTGCTAATCAGGCAAGGACGGGGCTCTGTTGTATGAAGATGTTGATCTCTCTCTCTCTCTGCTTCTCTCCCTTTCTCTGTTTGTGCATTTGTGTAGTTCTGTTGCATTTGGTAAGGCGAGTAAGGAACTGCTAAGTGGGGCAGGAAGGAGCAGCAGCAGCTGTGAGGATCGGTGTTGGTTTTTTTCTTTAAATGTTAAAGAAAGGAAAAGCGCTTTAGAGAGCTTTTTTGGGGGCTGGGGTTGTTTGCTGTTCGGAGACAGCTGTGAGGAAAAGGTCTCAGCTATGCATGTACCTCAGTTTACTTGGGCTCTCCTTGCCTTTCCTGAGTCTGCAGCAGCCCGCTGCAGAGCATCCAGCCCTGTGGGAGAGGGATGTGGGGATCGAGTTGCCATAGGATTCGCTGGTGCATGGTGCTTCCCTCCTTGTAAAAATAAATCCCACAGTGTGTCTGGGTCAGGACCGGAGTGAGCCAGGTGTGCACCTGTGCCAGCAGGGCAGACTGGGGAGTGCTACAGCTCCTGCGTGCAGCTTTGCTGCAGCTGATTAATGCTGGAGGGGGCAAGGAGAAAGTTCTCCAGGGGGAACTGAACCTCCCAGGTGAGGGAATCTCAGCCAGGCACAGCTTTAATGGGGATATGGAAGCAGAATAAGAGATTGCAGTAACTGGGGTTGTAGCTGCCTGTCCTGCCAGCTTGTCCCTGTTCCACCTCTCCCTTCCTTGCTCCAGCTTCCTGCCATTGGCTTTGTGAGCATCCTGCATGTAATTCCTGGCATTAGGGCTCAGCCTCACTCACAAGAGCAGTTGTGCCAAACCATGCTGCAGAGGAGAGCAGGATGGGCTGGGGTGAGGCTCTGCCGGGGCCCTCAGGAGCTACAGAAGTTGGTCTCTGCCTGGCTTAGTGCCCCTCCGTGATGTGTGGGTTGAAAAACCTGGAAAGAAACCATCCCTGAGCTGGTGCTGTGGCTCAGGAGGTTTTGGAAGTCTCCAGTAGCCTGGCTGCTGCTATTCAGTGGGTTGAGCTGCAGCTCTAAGCACGTCTCGAAGGGCCAGGATCCAGAGGACCAGCTCCTTGCAGCTTCGTTCCTTGGCTGCCTTAAATGACTCCCTCTCTGCTCCGTGCCTCAGTTTCCCCATGTGTGAAATGGAGGTAATTTGATGCCCTCCATATCAAAGCATTCTGACATTTACTGAAGGAAATAGCTGTACAGGCAAAGGAACGATCATTTCCTGGAATACACTGGGGTCTTCTAGAGTATTTTCTCTGCACTGCCCTGATATTACATAGATACGATCCTCTTCTGCAGCAAATTGCTATAGCCCAGTTGAACTCAATTGAGCTATGATGGTTCATTCTGCAGATAATCGTTCAGGTCTTTTCCAACCTAAGCCAGTCTGCAATTCAATGAATAGGGAAGGAGAAATAACTGGTAGAAAAGATGCACGGACACAAACTTTGTATCTCCAGGGCTTTCTGCCTCAGGTAGAAAACCATTTGCTGAGCTTTCCTGCTCCAGGTGGGCAGCCCTGATGTCGGCCAAGCTCTACGTGCTCATCAGCTGGCCTGATGGCAGCCGTGTCATCAGCATGGAGAACATCAAGGAGCCCCGCAAGCCCTTCCATCTCTATGCTGTAGGTGAGCAGGTGCTGGCACGCTGCCCCGGCTTCAGTGGGCTCTACTGGGGCATTGTGGAAGGCATAAGTGGTGAGTGACACCCCTCCAGTTTGGGAATTCACAATTTGGGGCTGCCTGGGAGCAGCCCTAAGAGAAGAATTTTGATGCTGAAATGTCCTCTTCCTACAGAGCATAAAGATGCGTTGGAGAAGAAGCTGCTGGAAGATAGACAACTCCTGGAGAAGTTAAGTGAGTGATGTCTTTGCTTTTGACCCTTTCATATGGTAGGATGGGGGTTTTGTTAAGAAAAGAATTGAAGATTGCACCTTTCTGCCTTCATTGGGATTTCTGGGTGGGAAGCTGCTGAGTGTTCCATCACAACCTTAATATCAAGGTAAACAGCAGCAGATGGGAGCGGGGAGATGCACAGCACTGATACCCCATTACACGCCTTGAGTGCCTGCCTTTCTTTCAGAAGATGAACCAGCTGTCCACAGCGTGATGCCACCCCAGCCAAAAAAGTCCAGGAAAACCTTCCCAAAATGGTCCCCGGTGAATGCATGCAGGAAATACCACGCTGACAGGACTTACTCTGGGAAGCCACTGCTGCAGGCAGCTGAGCCCAGCCTGCCCTGCAGTGCTGGCAGCCCCTCCATCACCAAGGAAAGATGTACCCTGGGGCCACCCCATCCTACCAGCACCTTCACCCCCCCAGCTGCTTTCGTCAGCCTGGCTGTGCCAGGGACTTCCCAGGGTGAGGAGGACAGAGCTGACACCGCTACCAAAGGTAACTGTAGCTGTAAATTGGGACTTTGACTTCTGGCTGTTTCCTGATGGGTGGGCTGAGCTAGGAATCTGTGCAGTTGCCAGGAGATCCCTGCTTTGATCCAGGTCTGTGAGGATAGGATTCCATTTTCTGGTCCTTTCTATCGAGGAGGTCTCCCCCAGGAGGGCTGTCTAAAAGATGCATGCATGTGTGGCAGCATAGAGTGTCTGCTCTACCATGTACCAGCTGTTCCCCCTTGTCCATTCACTAGTGCATGTATTAAGTAGTTACAGAAATACCTCAGTGCAATATCTACTTGCTGGTTAACAGCAGTGTCCAGAGGCACATTGGCTCTTCCTGCTCTGCCTGCTGTGTCTTTTGTAATGGAAACAGAAGAAGCCCTTCAGATACCTCCTCACTCTAAAAACAAAATCCAGGTTGTTTGATCCTGGAAAGCAGGTCTGGATAGTTCTGTTTTTGCAAAGGGAACAACGTGTTGCTGTGCTGAGTGTTTAGGTAATTTGTTCTGGAGACAAGAGATCCAGGTGCTGCCCTTGTCAACAGCAGGCTAGTTCAGCTTGTTCCCCATCCCTGCCTCTTAGATCACGTTGCCCTGGCAATGAAGAGGAAGTCAGATGGCATCTTGTCCCAATGCCAGCAACACATCTGTCTGAACAGGTAACACCTGAAAGCGCGGTGGGAACCCTGAATGTCTCATACCATGTAAATTAATTTCATGCAGTGTAGTCTGTCCACTCTGGTCCTTTATGCCCTAGTAGTGCTGTCTGAGTAGACATTAATATAGACTTAAACCCAAAGCACTGAAGATAATGGCAGTCAGTGTGACTATATTGATCCTGCAGAGCAAGTGAATCCCTTGTGCTCTGGAGTCCTGACCCCTTGGTGGGTCAAATAGGAGCTCCCAGCATCGGTGTGTGGGGCTTCCTCCACCTAGAAGGAGATGCTCAGGAGGTTGTCTGCATGAGGAACCATAGGTACTTCTTAGTTCATTTGGTTTTGCTGTAAATGAAACCAGAGTTGACTTTGCTGTCAGCCCTTGAATTCCAGATAATGCTCGTCGAGAATGACCACAACAGGAGAGTGGAGCTTGTGGCAGTGCTTTTTAGCTTGCTTTTTTCTTCCAGCTGTGAAGAAGGAAAGCTGGACGCTTTGCAGGAGATGGATGGCTTCGAGAGAGTTCAGAAAAAATTTGCTCCCGGTGAGATGGAAAGGTAATTTGCCAAAGGAGGCACTTGTTCTTCACTGTATTTTCCTCCTGATAGGAAAGAACACTGAGTCTGCAGCTGGGTGACAAAATGATGCCATTTTAGAACCAAGAGCTGCTTCAGTGTCTGTACAATCAGAGCCTGGTGTTTGATCTGTTTGTAGAGCTCAGAGTTAGAGATGCAAGAAGGATCTAAAACAGTGCAAAAACCACAAAACTCTTGCTTATAGCCATCAAAATGACACCTATCATGTTTGAGCACGACTGCATTGCTTGCTTTATTGCCCATTACTTTGATGACAAGTACCTAGTGATGAAATAGCTACTGGGGACATTTTTACTGCGAAGAAACAGGTGCCAAAAATCACCTCGTGGCATTTGCTTTGTCATTTCCTGCATGTCCATTCTTTCATACCATGAATACATGCCTCCTGGGACTTGCAGGGCTGATATGTTTCCTTAAAGCTGAGAAGAAAATTGAGCATCAAAGTCTCCCTGTATGCATGACAACGTGAAGTTGGGGGTTAAAGTCAGAACACTTCTGGGCTTCTGGAAAGCTCTGACCATGTCGTTCTGTGCCCTTGCCTTGCTGGGTGGGCTGGTACTCTTGTCCTGTGCCCTTTTGCAGGAAACAAACCAGCATGGCGTGGGTGGAGGTGTATCAGCTTTAGCAATGGCTGTGGTGAGGCCATGCTGTCTTTCCTGTTGTCTGTTATCCCTTGGTTTACTTCTTCCAGAGAGAAGATAGAGCAGCTGGAAAGGATGGTCTTGGACCTCCAACAGGACGTCCTCTCTCTGAAGAAGAAGGTACAGAGGCTGGAATCTCTGTCCTTCCAGGAGGAGCCCCACCGGCAGCCCTGCGAGGTGGTAGAGCTCTTCAATGGCTACACCAAGGAACAGCTCCGAGAAGCAATCCGCTTTGACCAGAAGATCAGCACTGCCTGCAAGACACTGCTCTACAAGCTCTTCACGTCTGACTACATCCAGAGCCACTCCATCACGGGGCGCAGAGGCAACACTTTCCGAGAGGCGAAGCCCATGATGGATGAGCGCTGCATCAAAATCATCAGGGTGCTGCTGAAACAGAAGTTTGGGGACCACCTCAGTGACACGGTGATCACAGAGAAGATACAAAACGTGCAGAAAGCTCTGAGGCAGAAGTTTAAGACAGAATGTCTCTGACAAGGGGGTGATTTGGTGTCTCTGGTCCTACTCTTCTCTTTGATGCACCTGAGCATCCCTCCCAAAAATACCGTGTCTGCGTTGCTGCTGCTTGGCTGATTCCTCCTGAGGCACTGAAGATGACACAAACCTTTCACAGTCGTCTGCCTGCTTTAATCAGAGGGAAGTTTGCTCAGCTTGGCTCCAGGTTCGCGCATCTGCCAGCACTTTACCAGTTCCTTCCACTCCAGTCTGCGTGCCAACCTCAACTCATAGCTGGGTGTTGATCCCTGGGTCTTCTTGATGGACGCAATCAAAACATGGAAATTTCCCATTGGATCCAAGCATGGGTTGGTGAGCCAGCCTTGTTCTAGCTTGCAGTGGCCATTGAGGGAGATTGGTGATGGGACAGGAGCTGTAGCCCCAAGACAGCAGCAGCTCCATTCGCACAGGGACTTGGTAGCATCCAACGTGACTTCTCCCTGCATGGCACAGCAGTCCTCTCATCCTGTGGGCAGCACCTGCTCCCTTTTTGAATGCATACTGTAGCTTCTCATGGTAACAGAAGGGCAGCTCATTAACACAATGCCATAACACCTTCAGAGAAGGATTATTTCTTTTCTTTTTTTTTCTCTCCCCTCTGTTTTAATGTGGCTGTCTGGAAGAAGTGTCTGCACTAATGAAGTCTGCTGAACAAGAGAAGGTCTCTTATGGAAGTTTCATTGCATTGATTTTCCTTTTGAAACTAGATTATCTCCACGGAGAAATCCTGCATGTTTCTGTGAATGGGGGCAAACAATGGGGCAAAAATTGGCCAACTGTGGGTACACCTTTCCTTCAAAGATCAGAAAAACTGTGATGCAGCCATTGTAATTTAAGTACAGTGTTTCTATCCTAACTAAGAAATGCCAGGTAGAATCAGCTGGTTGGTTTTTTTTCTGTGCGAGAGGCTGTGAGAAAGGACTAGGAAAAAAACCTTTTTTTTCCTGAATAGATTATAGAGTTGGGATCTGGGTGCATTAAAAGTGTTTTTAACATGAAAAGAATAACATTCTGGCACTAATCCACCTGACAGAAATGCTGCAAATTACCAAACATTTCCTTTGAAAAAAGCTTCTCAGACACAAATTATTTCTTAATTTTGAAATCATTCAGACAAGGAAATGTCAGTTGCTTTGAGTTAAAATGTTTGGTTTAATTTATGTATTTTTTCTCTGTTTCCAGTGTTTAATATCTTCACGGCCACACAAGAGATAATAATGCAAAATAAATGTACTGAAAACAGTAGGGAGAAAAAAAAAATAGCGTTATTTTCAGGATTTTCCCCCTTTCCTCCCTTTTTCTAATTCAACAATAAAATCACTAAGGAAATACCCTGAGGCATTTTGCTTTTGGTGGCGAAGGTGTTTGCTGACAATTTTAGTGCTGCTTTCATTAGATGTGTTTAACAGTCATGCTGCATTGGTGGAATCAATAACTGATTGATTCCACCTCAAGTACTGTGTCCAGTTTTGGGCCCCTCACTGCAAGAAAGATATTGAGGCCCTGGAACGTGTTCAAAGAAGGGCAACAAAGCTGGTGAGGGGTCTGGAACACAGGCCATATGAGGAGAGGCTGAAGGAGCTGGGAATGTTCAGCCTGGAGAAGAGGAGGCTCAGGGGAGACCTCATTGCTCTCTATAACTTCCTGAAGGGAGGTTGTAGTGAGCTGGGGGTCGGCCTCTTCTCTCGTGTCATTAGTGATAGGACCAGAGGGAATGGCTTCAAGCTACGGCAGGGGAGATTCAGGCTGGACATGAGGAAGTATTACTTTTCAGAAAGGGTGGTCAGGCACTGGAATGGATGCCCAGGGAGGTGGTGGAGTCACCGAGCCTGGGGGTGTTCAAGGAAAGGCTGGATGTTGTGTTGAAGGACATGGTTTAGTGGGAGCTATTGGGAATAGGTGAACGGTTGGACTGGATGATCTTTTAGGTCTTTTCCAACCTTGGTGATTCTATGATTCTATGATTCTATGATGATATTCCTTTTGTTTCTTCTTCCTTTCAACTGTGTGAAAGTGTCAGGGGTGCTTTCTTGTTAGCATGGACCTTGATGTGAGCAGCAGCTGAACCCAATCACCTGTCAGTGCTGCACCTGGAGCCACGTGTACCTCTGGTTTATAATGAGCAAAATTGCCCCAACCAGCCCTTAAAATGTGGCTGCCATTCCAGCAGTGTGTTACTGAGGACCTCAGGTTGGCCTTACTGGCGAGCACCCCAGGAGATGCTTTGAGTGTTGGCTTACCAAAGGGAGGATCCAGGAGGCACAGGTAGCCTGATTTTGATGCGCTTTGGCACCAGCCCCTGGGGCTTTGTGCATCTCCAGTTTCCAGCTCCCCCAGCAGCGCTCTTTCTGCCTTTATCCAACCTCCTGGTGCTTCACCACATCCCTCGCCAAGCTGCAGCCTGGAAAGCCAGCTCACTAATGTTATTTAGTAAAATATTAAAACGCTGTGTTATTTTCCTCCTCGCTGAGCTGCTGGTCGTTACCATGAAAGGAGGTAGAAATCAAACTGCAGGGAAGACTGACTGCAGGTACTGATGGCTCCTGAAACAAGATGTCTCTAATTAGCTCCTCTGGAAGCAGCTGAGCCTGGGAGCCTTTCTGTCAAGAACCCCAGAAGCCCCCCAGAATCAGGGCTAGAGGTAGGGGCTGCTGGCTGCTGCCCAGCTCCGCGTACAGCAGCCTCTGCACTAATGAGACCGTGTTCAAATGGGCTTTTCCAGGCAATAAACTTTATCCTCAGGCACTGCTGAAGGCTTTGATATGGCAGAGGGGGCTGAAGAAAGGCAATGCAGGTGGCTTTTCGTTAAACTTCATTTGTGAGGTATTTGTGGAGGGGAGACAATGGCTGCAGGCTAATTGGGAGCACTCAGTCACTGACAATCAAGCACCTCCACGAGGAAACCAGTGCTCTCCTCTTCTGAACTCCAGCTCGGGCTAATCAGGCTCAGGAGGGGAGATCACAGCACAGGGATGGGGCATCCCCTCAGGGATGAAGGGTCAGGGAAGATGGAGGAGGAGGAGGAGGGTTTGTGCCAGAGCCATTTCACCTGGGGATGTTCAAAGCCTGCATCCCTCTCTTAGTGATGAAGGGCAGCTTGATTGCACTGCATTAACCTTTCGCTTTAAAGGAATTAGTGGGAGAAGCAGGACGGGTCTTTCTGCTGAGATGAATCAGGTGAAGTCATGACACCTTATTAAAGGTGGTGCTCCTGTTCAGTTTCTGGGCACCCTGGGTACTGCAGGACAAGGGCAGTGAAAGCTGGGTTCAAACACAGGCTGAGCTTCAAGTTAAGAGCATCCTGGGGAGGTGCTGCTGATGGGAGCTCACCTGGGGAAAAAAATACAAGCTGCCAAAAGAGGGAAATTCTCTGGTGCTCAGCCCCATTTATTTCAGTTTTATCTCCTTGACTGTGCCAGGGGGGTTCCAGTGTCCAGCACAGGCAGACTTTAATTTCCCATTTCTTGGCTCATAAGAAACGCACACCACTGAATATCCACGCTGTGTGAATCCCCTAGAAAGTGCAGCGCAGTTTAATGAAAACAGGCAAACTGTGAGCGTTGGTTAAAGGAATGATGTTAAAATGTAACTGAATCTTTTCTGGTGTTTTAATCAAGCTTTACAAAAGCTGGCCGCCTTTGCAAATCCCTGGCAGCTGCCACCAGCTCCAGGAGATGCTCTGAGCTTGCACCAAGCAGAATTAGCGATAGAAATGCTTTGTGCTTAATCATTCCAGGTGCTCCATCAGCCAACCCGAGGAACTGGGATGCAAACTAGAGAGAGCTCAGCTGCATGGCCATGGAATGTGAAATTCCAGGCTGTGATCTCTCACTCTCAAAGCTCTCGTGCCCTGGTGGCATTCAACACACAAAGAGCATCTTGTTTTGTTCTGGTAGGTCTTTATCTTATTTTGGCTTTTAAAATGTGGTGAAAGACAGAGAATGCACCTGGAGATGTGGCCCCACAGCCTCACAGTTATATTGCCTTAATGCTTTTGAATTTTTTATTTTTTATTTTTTTTTAACAGAAGTCACTTTTCATCATCATTTTACGTTTTTCTTGAAAGGATAACTGCATGTTTTTGGACAGCATAGCCACATACCTGGTAGGTGTGCAAATATAACAGATTTTATATCTTTCATCTCTCTGCTTCAGTTACACTCATTACACATGATTTTTAGCGGTATTTCTCTGTACATGATTACATTATTCAGCCTCATATCTCTCTATCTCCTGAATCTATTCAGAGTCAAATGGAACTGGGGAGATCATTATTAAAACACAGAAAGTGCAGAAATAAAATTAACCATAGCACCAGTTCTCTGTGTGCTGAATGCACCGAGGAAATAAAAGGGCCTTCCACTTCTAATAAAATCTGGATATGAATTGCCTTGTGAGAGCTTAAATGAATTATGTTCAGAGGCCAAGAAGAAAGAAAAGAGGCAGCTCGGTGCCCTCCAACTGTGGGCTGACTGCTTGCATTGCCTTGGTGTGCAGCATGTGGAAACTTGCCATAGAAGCTCCAAAACCAGGGGCATATTCTGCTTCGAGTCAGCTTTGAGATTGCCTGAACAGTTGGGCCATACATCCACCTGCAGCTTGAGGCCATCCTGATGACATATGGATTCCATGGAGGTTGCTGGCCCTCTCCCACCTCCTCCTGAAGGCTCAGCCTTTGCATTTATCCTTGCCCAGGTGCCTAAATGGAGGGGGAAGGACAGAGGTGTGATGGCTTCTCATCCCAGTGATTATCCCATTCTAATCCTCCCAGGGAGGATTTGGGGCATAGATACAGCTTGTCAGCCTCTTCCCATGAGCACAGGAAGATAAGGGTTGGTGGGACCATGCTCCAGCATCCCCTTGTCAATGGCACTGTCTACAGTGTCCACTGTCAATGTGCCTGTCTACAGCATCACACTCCTGCAGCCACATGATGCAATTTGGAGGCACGTTCTCTCGTAATGGTACGTCTTATTAGGTGGGTTGTTATTTGTTTTGGTTGTTTTTTTTTTTTTCCACTTGGCAAATGGAGTTTGATGGAGCCATGGGAACTGTGTGCCTCACTCAAGAAGGGAGAAATTAGCATCCTGTAAAGCTGACGACTGCATGATGCTTATTGATTGCTTCTCATAGATACAAGCAGCAGAGCCCAGCGTTGGGCATGTGAGGGATGAGGAAGCTGCAGAACCAATGTACTCCTGCTAATGAATAATCGTTAAACTCTTGTGATCCAAAGGAGATGGGAGTTTATTATTATTTCTGTTAATTCAAGTAGCACCATGCCCAGAGACATAGAAGGTGGAGATGAATGAGTTCATGACCTATGTATTATGGGCTAGATTTTGTCCTGGTAATGTGAGAAAATCCATCGTTTCTTAAGCGAGAGGAGTGCTACAATCTCTGACTTCAGTGGAGCAATATCACTGCTATTATAATTTTGATGTGTTTACTAGAATGGTGCTGGGGAAGGGTCAGATCTCTCTTCTGTATGTCTCATTCTGTGGAGTTTGCCCCTTTTCTGGAGGAGACAGGAGCGATGCTTTGGTCACAATCTGCCATCACACCTTCAATTGTGGGCAGACCTCCATTATGCTAGCTCACTCCTGCACAAGGAGGATGTCTCTGCACCCCGCGCATTGTTCTGCTGAGGTTTTCATGCCTTGAAGTTGGCAGCAAGGGCCAGAAGTGAAGGGAAGCCATAGAAAGCACAGGTGAGCCAACAGCCACCTTTGAAGTTCCAATGGAAGTATTTTTGGCCAAGCATTAGATACTGTCAGATGTGTGAACCCCTTTTTTCTTCACTAAAGTTACTTGAGCATCTTTATAACCCACTGTGCTAGGAATGCCCCAAACACAAAGCTTGCTTCCCCTCTTGGAAGGCAAATAGCAGAGGCCATGAGAAATGCCTGCCTTTGCCTGGACCAAAGGGGGAAGCACACACTGCTGTCTGCTGGGAGGTCTTCGTGCAGCACGTTTCTTAATCCTCAAGCTGAACCAAGAGAAGCCATTGGGTTTGCATTTTCTGGCAGCGCTGCCACTCTTTTCAGTGCTGTTTCTGTATTCCTTTCTTTGGAGTGGAAGAAATGAGCATCGGTGTTTCGTGATACTTCCAGTGAGACCATTGGGATGAAAAATGAGATCCATCAGTTTAATGAATTGTTTGGGTAGGGGAACTGCAGCTTTTTGTAATCTTGCCATTAATCCAACGAATTCCTATTTATATAATATACACTGCTGGTTTCATTTATACCAAGGAGTGTGCTAGAACTTGTATTTTCAGGAGGGAAACCCAGCTCCAAGAGACCCAGCAGCTGCAGGGACAGACCCACTTCCCAATGCATGATTTGGAAGCTGGGAACATCAGCCTTGTGCTTTATTTCCTGTATTTTCTAAAGGCCATCACTTGGCAGTTTGTGGATTCTGCTGGTTTGCCCATTTTTCTCAGGCATTTCCAGCAGGCTCAGATCTGGTCCTACCCTCATTAGGAGAACATTATATGGAGAAGGGACGTTCTGTAGTGAATGTTTGTATCTGATTCTGCAGAGGGAGAATGGTGCATCAATGGCTCAGGAGCAACATGAAGCATTTTTTTTCATCGCCTCTGTGTTTTCCAGGCCCTGTGCAAAGTTGGATGAAGTCAATTTTAACATCATTAAATATCTTCAGTTTAACTGAATTTCATGCCTGGACCAAGGGAGCCATACAAAGCTCTATCTACCCACAGTTCTCTTTGAAAAATAACCCACTAACCCTGCTTGCCCCTGCAAAACTGCATCATAGATCTGCAGTAATCTTTGGTGACAAATGGTCTGAAAAGTAGGAAAGGAAGAAGCCCATGGTTTGTTTTTTCGTGAGAAGAAAGTTAAGTCATCTTGAAACAGGGGCACTTCCAGCTGCATGGTCATTGTCCTGATGTTTCTTATTCAAATTAATTGCCTAAAAATTGCAGTTACCATAAACTAGCTATGAGATATGTTTTTTTGTTGTTGTTCTGTGGTCCCTGGAGCTTGAAACATACATACCAGTAGCTTGAAACTTGCTGATTAGGAATATCATTTGGGAAAAAATCACACTTTTACCCATATGGTGCAGCGTCAGCTTCAGCAAGCTCTGCCTTTATGAATAATAACATGGACAAATGGGTGCTTCCCCAGGTGGCAGACTGAAACACAACTGAGCATAGAAATTGCTTTTTCATTTTTGAGGCTGAAAACGGGAATGATGTCTCTGGAAAATCACCCAGCTGCCATCTCTTCCCATCCCCTCCATGAGATGCCATTGCAAGGTTGGGTTTTCGTTGCAGAAGCCAGAGTCAGTTTTGCTCAATAACTCCGGTCTGCAGAAGTTGAGATACAAGACAAACAGTTCATCAGCAGCAGTGGGATTCAATTTTCAGTCCCTATTGGATGAATACAATTGTGATTTTTCCCACAAACAGAAACTAGAGAGGCTGCTGAGAGCTCTCATGTTGTTTGCTCACTTCGCAGCATTGTGTGCAGAAAGTGAATTGGCCAAACTCTGCTTCAAATGCGCATTTCCAGCATGACAAGGAAGCAATTCAGCTTGGAATATCCTCCCCCAGACCTTTGTGTTCACCTGTTTAACACAAAGACAAGACTTCCTCTGGCTCATCTGCGGATTATGCCATGTGTACTTCTCATTGAGCAATCCACTATGGTAGAAGAATCAAAGAGGTTTCAGCTCTTTCCCCTACCCTTGCCTTCCCTGTCTGGCAGTGTTAATGAGGGATAATGCCTCATGATTTTTTTCACAGGCTATTGCTGCTGAAAATTGCTTTGGTGCATTGGGACTCTCATTCGCTGGGTATAACAAAGCAAAGCAGAGGGGTAAGGACTGAGGAAGTGCTGTATTTAGAAATCCTGTGTTGGTCTGACCTTTATCTTGTCACAGAATCGACTTTTAAAGAGTGATTCCTATCCCACCTCACCAGGCGTTATGGAGGAGCAGCAGCTCTCTCCTGTGCACACAGTGATAACTCACACATCCAAAAGGCAATGATGCCCACTACCAGTGGCAGAGACTTTGGGAACAGGACTGCTGCCATTTGGGGCTTCCCATGAACAGTGAATCTTAGATCTGTACAATAAAAGGCAGGAGAGCTGCTGCCTTGGTGGAAAGAGTGGGACCCTGTTCTTACACCTTCCTCACTGTCTGTGTCTGTATACTGGAGGACTGCGTGGGATTTGAGAAAATGGTATTTCTTTTGAAGTGGTGGTAACTGAAGCATTAATACAGCCACAAGGAATGGGGAAGGTTCTTTCATGTACTGAATCATTTGTTCGCAAGGGGTCTGCAGCAGAATGAACCCCTGTGGCTCCCCAGGGCTGGAGCAGAGAAGGTGCTTTGTGTGCTGTGTTGTTGTCTCTGAAATGTGCATCGTGGTTCATTGCATTGACTCCAAGCCCTTGGCTTTCACCACCACATGGGGGACTGGGAAGAGGACTGCATGCATGCTGGGGCCAAATTCAACCCCACAAGGACTGTGTCCCAGCTGCATCACCGAAGCAGTGAGAAGCAGTGGTTGCCCTACTGAGTACACTGAGAAAATGTATTTGGCTTCTTGTGTCCTTCAGCATTTCCTGAAGGAAGTGTCTCATAGGGCTGCAAAGCCATCTAGGATATGGGCAAGGCATAGCTGGCCATATAGAAGGAAGCTTCAAGGCAGCTTTATCCCAAACTTCAAACTTCCAAAATGAAAGTAGTACTGGGAGGCAAGGAGAGGTGGCACTGGGGATTTCTGGACCAGGTCTGAAGGGATGGCAGCTCTGGGTATTAAATAGCCTTCAAGAGAACAGGAACAGCTGCAAACTGGTTTTTGTTGACTAATGGCACAGTTCTGGCTGCACTGAATCTGAAAAGTCAACAAGTAGATTAAACAGTACTGTTTAGCTCTGAGGGCTGAGATATCCAGCATGGGGCTCACCTCAGAAACTGGTTCTCAGAAGCTGTAATCAAAAGAAAATCTGATATTTCTAAATCTCACAAGGCTTGGAGTCTGCAGAGAGACACAGGTGGAGTGGAGGAGCACACGTGCTGTGTGTGCCTATCCTGCTTTTCTTGTCAGCATCTCATTCAATGTTGCCATAATAATTAGCAGCTGCTTCCATCAGAAAATTCAATAAGCTCACTGCTTATCTGTCACACATACTTTCCTTTCATTTGCCCATTTTTCTGTGTGGGAGGGTATGTCTGTTTCCGTGGACATGTGTGTTGTACGTGTAAGCGTGGTTGGAACTATCACTGCATATCCCTTCTCCAGGAAGAGGGCAGGGCAGTAGTGGGTGCTCCTTTTTTCCTCTGTATGGAATAGAATAGCTCAAGGTACCAAGCCTCATTTCTCAGAAACAATTTTACTTCTGTCTTCCCTGGACATAAGGGCAACTGTTTTGTTTTTTAGTTTAGAAAAAAAATAAAAAATGAGGAGACAAGTCCTCTCTTATTCCCACTGTTCAGCTTTGATAAAACTATGGCTTAGAAGACTCTACATATTAATAGAGTGAATCACTTAAGTGAGGTACATTATGTTTTCAATTTCCATGATGCTTTTAGTGTAGGCAACTTATCAAGGACTGCCGCTTAATCTCTTGTAGCAATCTTGAACATTAAAGCCAGGTTATTGCACAAAGGGATGTATTCCTTTCAGTGGGGAGGTTAATATCACCTGTGATTATATTTGACATTTGGGCCCGGCGTATTATTTCTCCTACTGTGTCTAAACGTAACTACCCACTCCTCGCATGAGCGGTGTTTGAAGTGGGTACATTTCAACTATCTGCACATATCCATGAGTGCCATCCTAACAGTCTCATCACTGTAAATAAGAAAAGACAATTTAATGAACAAAATAGGGAGGGTGAATACAGGAAATGAAATTTTATGTAGTGGGTAAGCAAGCAAAAGGAAAAAAAAAGTTGTTGCGCTATGCCTGCTGGAGAAACTACAAGTGGGGAGCGGGTGCCATGCTGCTTGGAGGAGCATCTCCAGAGAGCAGCCCTAAAGGAGCAACGCTGAATGCAGCTGACGTGTCCTCAGGCCTTCCTGCTCCCTACAGGTGTGCATTTCAAGACATGACTCCTGAGAAATGAGGACAGAGCCAGCAGCTGGCATCCTAGACTTGAGGGTACTTTATGCCCTTCAAAGCCAATGGACTCTGGCTGTAGAGGTGCTTGCATCTGAGCCTAAAAGGACTCTTTAGAGCTGAAGATGGGAAAATCCACTTTTGGCCTCAGTGCTGTACTGGTGAAGATGCTAATTCTCATCTACATAAAGTGCCTTTCGTTCCACAGCCAAGGGAGCCTGTGTCACAGATATCAGTGACTCATCAGTGCCTCTCTACGTGAGTAGTTATGCCAACTTCAGCTGCTCATCCCCTTTTTGAACTCCATTTGCTCCCTTTTGGCTCCAGTAAAAGCAGACTTACTGAAGGGGAAGCTCAAGATGAGCATGAATCACTTGGGGATCTTACTGCCACTTAATGCCAGCAAGACTTAGAGCTGAGCAAGATCTTAGCAAAAACAGAGCCTTCCTACTTAAAATGTCTCCTCCTTGGCCTCTTGGTTCTGGCACTGCATTAGCAATGTGTGGAAACCTTCAGGACCTTGTTGGAGCCTTCAGATTTTTTTATTTTTATTTTTTGGTCATAATCCTGTTTTATTTTTTTATCACAGTTCTATTTCTGTTCTGTATTTCTGCTTCAGCCTCAGAGTCTTAGTTATGTCTTAGTGAACTGCAAAAGCAGAGCAGTGGGCTGAGAGGGACACGAGGAGACAGCAGTTCAGGAGAGGAAAAGAGTAAGTGGAATTAAATTACCACCAATTTTTGAGGCACAACAATGTATTACTGGATATCATGGAGGATTCAAACAACCAGTCTTGCAAAAAAATTCCATTCCCCAAAAATCCACATCATCAAACGCCATTTCTACAGCCCCTTCCTTTGATTTATTTTCAAAGCCAGCTGATAATGCTCCCATAATCTCTTCTGCTTTCGTCTTTTATCTGTTCATAACACTGAGACTGCAGTGGAGGAAAGACCCCAAAGAGCAGCAGCAATGACTCCGTCCTTCATCTGAAGCCATGCAGGCAATTTGAGACCCATGGAGCTGTGCAGGACTGAAATGTCAGACCAAAGCAGTCAACAGAAGAACAGATGTTGTTTCCAGGCTCCCTGAGCATTGCTTGGGTAAAGATGCCTACACAAGGGATCAAAGCCAACTGCTCGGCCAGGTGCTGCTGCAGTGTTTGTGGCACTGTTTAGGGGAGCTCCAGGGTAAGTTCAGAGCACAGGTAACCTTGCCCGTTGTTTTAGAAGTTGAGTGAATTATTTTATGGTTTTTTTTTTCTTCACCAAACAGCCCTTTGTGCTGGCTGACAGTTTTCTTTGTGTCAGCCCAAATTCTTAAACCTGTGTGCTGTGATTTCAGCCTTTGCACAGTGTTGCTCAGAGGGAAGTGCCAATGGAGAAGAGCTTCTCTGGATGGGGGAAGCCCCCTGTGAATGCACCTCACCCTTTTCCTCGTCCCCAAACACATCTGCATTCAGACCTAACTTGAATAGGAAGTACTGTACTTATATAATGGTATTGGTTCTTTTTTTTTCTTCCAAATGACTGCAATTTTGTTTAACATCACCACTGAAGAGCTCTGTAGTGTTTTTCTGAGCTCTGAATACAAGTGCTCCTGGAATCTTTCCCTTAAGTGTTCCCACTGCCACCAGGAAAGAATATGAGAAGTGTGTCCCTGACTTCCACTGTCTCATTTGGAGGCTGTGATTCATGTTTTGTAGCATCTCGCTCCCATTACTGCCAGCTCTGTTTTCCCAGGGTTCGCTCTGCAGTCTCTCCCATGGCGTTGGGACTAATGAGTTTTTATGTCCTGTGGGTTTGTACCCATTATCCCCTATCTGCCCCCTGTCATGTCACTGACCTGGAACCTCCATCCTGCTCCTTGCCACCCTACCCAGATGCTACAGAGCACGGTGGCTGCATGCTTGGAGGATGGTACACCAACAACAGCACTGGGTATAACAACATGACTCATTTTGTTTGCTTCATTTGAGCTATTGTTTTCATTAACTTTGATGTGAGACCCTTCCTTCCTTTCTTCTACCTATCCTTCCATCCATGATTGGATGGTTTTTAATAAATGGTAGTGGATGGAAGATGGAATGAAGGCAGATCAAGCAAAGCATCTATGGGAACCTCAGCTCCTTGGGAAATGAGGATGAAAATCTGGTTGCAAGACTCTTAAAGTGCAAGGACAGATTCATCCACAACTGATGCCACAGATAAATCCTACCCAGGGATGTGAATGCTGTTTGATTGGAGCTCGTCAGCATTTTGCAGTGGAACAGCTGGGCACATTATTGAAAATGCCTCTCCTATCAGCATGCAGCTATTTTGCAAGGCAGGATTATTTGAAACAAAATAATGACTTATGGAAAGAGGAAAAAAAAAAAAGACTCATCTCACAACATTGGATTGTGATATTAGGGAGTGAAATGTCATTTTTAACAGATTTTTCAGAAGGAAACTGGTTATTTATCAGCACCTTTCATTTAAAAAAAATTGAAGAGAAGCTCATTCATTCTTTCTTCCTTCTGCTGAGGCAAGCAGCTGCTCAGGCTCTGCTCAGCAGGGACCCCTTTGCAACCTGCAGGGCCCTTTCACTGGTCACAGAGGAATGCTGCCTTTGCTCTCCTGGCTAAGGATGGCACCATGGGCAGGGCTGGGACCTAATAGGTGGTAAAATCGCCAGCTGGGTGATGAACTGTTTCATTTCAATGTTTGTGGTTAGAATCATAGAATTGTTCGTGTCAAAAATGACCCTAAAAGGCCACCTAGTCTAACTCCCCTGCAAGGAACAGGGACATCTACAGCTTGATCAGGTTGCTCAGAGCCTTGACCAGCCTGGCCTTGAATGTCTCCAAGGATGAGGAGGAGAAGGCTCTCAAATATTCCTGGTTCATCATCACCTTGAGAGTTTCAGCACTGGGGGTTAAGTCACTTTCCTGGGTCTGTGCTCATCTGAAAGTGCTGAGACTTCTGTCTGGGGTTCATCACAGGAGATTTCTCCCCTTTCAGCTCTGTGTGCTAATGCTAGCCAGCCCTTCATGCCCTGATCCTGCTGCAATGAGGAACTGGTACCCTGTGCCAAGTTCTACACTACAGAAGCTCAGCCCCTCCAGCATCCTGCACCCCCAGCTGCTGCTCTCTGAGCGCTTTGGTGAGCTTTAAGTCATGTGCTGAGTTAC
Organism: Lagopus leucura; assembly: GCF_019238085.1. Lineage (NCBI taxonomy): Eukaryota > Metazoa > Chordata > Aves > Galliformes > Phasianidae > Lagopus > Lagopus leucura. The sequence continues at coordinate 677,678 of NW_024962292.1, forward strand.
TGAGAGGCTGTGCTCTGCTTGACTGAGCCTCCCATGTTCCAGGAAATGAGACAAACACTGGCACAGGCTTTGCACTGCTAATTAGCATGCAGTACAAGAGTTGGCATCCCGTGCAACAGGCACTGATGAGATGCTGGTGATGCTGACTGGTCCTGTGTGATGCCTGCTGCAGCAGGGCAGGGCTGCCTGGGTCCATTTTGATTGACCATTGCTCCTCTATGTAGCCTGGTACAGCCCCAGCTGGTACAGAGGGACATGAGACATCACCACTCACCAAGAATAACATTCTGACCTCTATCCCAAAAGCTGAGGGGTAATTTTCCCATGGACATCTGCAACAAGAATGGTTATTTTCATGCTGTGATGTGGTTTGGCCTCTGCTCCTCTTCTTCCAAACTGGCCCCCAAATGCTGCAGTGATTATTTCCATCTCTAGCAAACACAGATGTGTTCCTGCAGTGGTCGGCGCTGTGCCCACTTCTCTGGTGCTACAGGACGTCAAGAAGTCTGGTTACAATGATGGAGAGTGGTGCTGACAATTCAATTAATGCAAGGATTAGGAGACAAAAGCCCAGCAAGAGAATATTTGCAGATGGAAATTGATAGGTAGGAAAACAGTGCAATGATTTCATGTACTTTGAGAATATGAGCCCACTTCATTGCCCAGGGAGAGCTGTGGGTAAGTGTCTGATCTGGTGCTTCCTCACGTTGACTTTGCTTTATGTTCAGCTGTTCAAAACCAGCACCCCTTTGGACAGTTTCTTATACAGATAAAAGTGAAAGCAGCTCTAAGTCCTTCGTCACAAAGTACAGAAGCATTATTCTTCTCTAGGGCTTGCTTATAAGTCATATATTACAGCTGCAAAAGCAAGCACTAGTCCATCTCTGTATAAAATACAATGATCTCTCCGTGGTTATGAGAACCCCAAGGTTACCATGAATTAACCAAAGAAATGAAGGACTTATCTTTTTTTTTTTTCTTTCTTAATCTTTCCTTTTGAAAATCCCTCCGATGGAAGCCCCCTTCCTCCCTGCTCAGAGCCATCTGCTTCCTGTCACTGGTAACGAAGGGCAGGCTCCCTCAGCCCCAGCCTCCAGATTTGCTGGGCATCACTCGTTGGCCCATCAGAGCTGCTCCACTTGGGGAAATAAGTGCTGCCGTGTGCAAGTCTGGCCACAATGTTCTTCTCTCAGCTGTTTGGGTGCATGGTTTTGTACCCCTTGCCAAGCTCCTGGGTTCTTGCTTTCCTTAGCCCTGAAGGTGTTTGTTCCTCTCCCCCTGAGTTGGGGCCTTGGAGCTGTGCTGAGGAAGCTGCATGGAGCTGTGGGGTGAGGTGAGCCATTGCCTGGGCTTGGGTGAGGTCAGGGGGACAAAACTCATACTGAGCTTTTCTTATGGGGTGAAGAGTGAACAAGTCACAGCTAGGTTTTTTTTCTTCCAGTGTAGCTTGTCTGAAAGCTTGTTGGAGCCTAACAGGCAGATGAGGCATATGGAGATTAGGATTTTTCCAAGAGAAGAATGATATTTAATGTGTGGTTTTTTTCCTCTTTGAATTCAAGTTGCCAAAGGATTAGTTATTACCAAGAAGCAGAAATAGTGATGGACTTTTGATGCACCAAAGTTCCGTTCAGCTTAAGGATGTTAAAGATCGTATTGGCTGGCTTTGTCTTAAATCCCATCTCTGTGTCTGTATCTCCCAGAACTTCTCTCCCATGCATGAGCACCTCATAATTCCTGCAAATGAACAGCTTCTGCTGGAGGATTTGTAGCCATATGCAGTCAGCTCTAGTAATGATTACGGCTTCTATTACTTTCAGTTAGATGGAAATTGTTTAGCTGGTGCTGGGGCTTGAGTTTGGTATCCTCTTTTCCTCTGAGACCCTGCACATCCAATGAAGGCTGCTATGTCCTAACCCTGGGCCATACGATGCTCCATCCCATACTGCCCAGGGCAAAGTGGAACCCCAACATTTGCAGGGACAGAAATCACAGCGGTCAGTTGAGATTATGGAATCAGGGGGTCTTTGGAGCAGTGCAATCCTTTAGGGACACTGAAGCAACATGCTTCTAGCAGCCAGGAGATGTTTCAGTCTCGTCATGCTGGCTCAAAAATCTTATTTATTTGTGATGACGGCTTTGCTTTACACAAGGGAGTGCTTATTGACCGCATCAATTCAAGCAGGAGGTGTTATCCCCAGGAAGAAGAGCTGAAGGGCTGATGGGGCTTCTTTCCTCTTGTGCTGTTTCAAATCCCACAAAGCCACGGGAAACAATAGGAGACAAAACTTTGGCTGTGTGCAGTGCAGGGATGTGATTAGAGCCAGCTGCAGACGATACCTTGTGCCTCAGTGTCTGACTTGAGGTGATGCAGTGGTAACATTGTGCTGGTGATGCATTGGCACTTCAAAGCACTGAGCTCTCTCCATATCTCAGGCTCCAAGCAGATGCTGGCAGGTGATTGTAAATCCACACTGAGATGGGAAAAGCAGCTTATGGGAGAGTTGCAGAGCTGAAGCTGAGCATGTTGCAAACATGAAATCATTCAGTCTGCCAAACTGGAGCTGAGTTTTCAGATTAAGTTAAGGAACATGGGGCTGATTTCGTGAGGCTCTCCAGTACATCTGGTAGATTTAGATTCACTTTTAGTCTTCCCATTTTCTTTCAGGTTTCAATTCAAAAAAACTCTAAGAACTCTGACAAAAGCAAGTGTTCTGCTACACAGGAACTGCAGCCTGCACATCACCACCCTGCTCTGTGTCCTCCCTGCTCTGCTCCTCCTTGTCTTATCCACCTTCGTGGTTGTAAAACCATCAAACCCCTCTTTGCATATCTATAGACCCAGAATAGTTTTGGATGAGGCTTCTGAACCAGGATGGGTTCTGTCTCAGGGGCATAAGCAAAGTGGTTTAAACCTCTTAGAGGTGCTGAGTGGTCCTGGTCCTGGGGAAGAGGGGAATAAACAAGAAGTTTTTAACCCACTGTTGCTTTCAGGATCGTCCTCTGAGATCTTTACTTAAAAAAAAAAAAAAAAAAAAAGAGGAACAAGTTTAGAATCATAGAATTGAGTTGGAAGGGACCCTTCGAGATCAGCTCCCCTACAGTGAACAGGAACGCCTGCAGCTCAATGAGGGTTTTCAGAGCCTGGTCTCCAAGTCTAAGGTCATTGCTCAGCTTGTTTTCAGTGCTTAAATGCATTCAGTAAAGACACAGGTAGTGTGCAGCAACAGTTCAAGCTAAACCATGTTACTTTCTTCCAAAAGGAAATAAAGAACTCAAGAGAACCTAATTTACAACCCAATCTCGATTTTTTTTCTGGGATTTTTTTTTTTTAAACAATTAATTATAATACTTAACTTTTAGGCAGTCCATTTATGCAATCCATCTTCTTTTAGAAAGCACTTCCAAACTAAGAAAAACTCCTTCTAGAAAGCAGCCACAGTTTTGGATTGGAGGTGCCAATCAGCAGCCAGCACGCTCCCATCTCCCTGTGCTGCCTTCAATAAGGAGGGGAAGCGATGGCACACCAGTGACACCTCTCCTCCTGCCACTGGGAGAACTGGATTTTGTCCAGCCCTCCCCGGTGTGTGCAGCATTGCAATGAAGCAGGCAGGCAGCTGAATAGCTCTGCAGCTGCCAGCGACAGCAGTGTGCTGTGAATCTTAGGGTAGCCAAAGGATTAATGCTTTCCACCTGTACTCCTTATTTATTTATTTGATGAAGGGAATGAAATTTTGGGTTACGCCAAGCCTTGCTGAGAGAGCTTTCTGTGCAGAAATTGAACTTCACTGGAGGGTTTATTTTGCTTGGCATGTTCCTCCCTTCCCCCCATGTGTGCACCAGTTCTCCCCATTGTCTCATCACCAGCTGTCTTCAAGTAGAGGAACTGGGCTCTCATGTGGATATTTAGGGTTGTGAGTTTTTTTTTCCCCAAAGTAAATCTGTGCTATTTCCTTTAGAAATAAGGCCATGTCCCCATGTGCATGCAGTACTTCTCTCTTTTTACAGGCCTGTTTACAGTGCTGCTAACAGAACTTGCCCTTCTGGTAGTCTTGTCTTCCAGCCCAGGAGGATGGAGCATGACAGGAGGAGGGGAAATAGCCTCAAGTTGAGCCGGGGGAGGTTTAGGTTGGATATCAGGAAGAAGTTCTTTGCAGAAGGGGTTGTTAAAACTGGAAAAGGCTCCCCGGGGAGGTGGTTGAGTCACCATCCCTGGCTGTGTTTAAAAACAGTTTGGATGTGGTGCTCAGGGATTTAGAGGAGGGCTGTTAGGGTAGCATGGTTAGGTTGTGGTTGGACTTGATGATCTTTAAGGTCCTTTCCAACATGAGCGATTCCATGATTCTACGACAGCCTTCACACTGTTTGGGGCTGGAGAGTTCTCCATTAGAGCTCATCAGGAGCTGCTGTCCTCCTCACTTGTTTTCTCTCTCTCATGAAAATCAGCAGTGTGTTCATTTCTAATGTCAATTTGTGGATACAAAACCACTGCCAGTCTCAGCACAGGGAGCTGCAATCAACATTGTGGGTAATGAGGAGGTCTCACAGAAATGAACACATGTCAATTGCTTGAACTGCCTGACTTGGACAGGGGAAATCAAAGGCAATCACTAGAAGTAGAAAAACCTCATCTTGGTACCGCTAACACTGGGCTGGTTGATTTCCCACTTAGAGTCATAGGATCATTAAGGTTGGAAAAGACCACTAAGATCACCAACCCCAACCCATCCCCACCATGCCTGCTAACTGTCTCTCTCCTACAAAGCTCCTCCTGCACTCCAGTTGTGAGTTCTCCACTCTCCAACCATACCCACCTCCACCAAAATTCCAGATGGCCTGTATCTGCTGTGAGTCACTCCTGTTAGCAGAGCCTTTTTTACCACCTCAGTCCTCCAGCCACGTATGGCACCAGTCTAATTTTATCTCTATGAGTCACCCCATGGATACCAAACAGGGAAATGTTCCTCACCTCTCAGTCGGTGCAGTTGTCTGCTCCATGCATCTCAAGGACCAACTTTGTTAGCAGGGTCAGTGCAAATACATAAACAGCTCTGGACTAAAGGAAGGATGTTTAGCAGAATGCGTGGCCGTGGCCAATTAGCGGAACAGAATTTTGTTGCCGCTAATTAAAGCACAGTGAAAGGCCAACTGCTCACGGACTGCCAAGAAAAACACTTCTGTTGCAGCTTTTTTTTTCCTTTTCCCTTTCTGAAAACAGAAAAACATACAAGTGTGCATCTCAAACTTCCCCATTTTATCTGTTAAAAACCTGTCACAATTGGGAAGAACAAATAATAATTTTAATGTTCAATTATGTGATTTTTTTCTCTTTAATCCCAAGTGTTGTTTTAAATGACTTTATGACTTTAAATGGCTTCAACAATCAAATCTTAGTTAGCAGAGACTGAAAATCGAGACAGCTTTAAGGAAGATGAAGAACCATTTAACTCATTTTAATTTCAGTTGCCTCTGTGAGAGTCAGTGTGAATAAACCAGAATGATCCATTTGGGCTTCAGTGGTGGAGGAGAAGATGAGAATTGGAGCCTAAAAATCAGCATGCATTTGTATAGGCTTGATATTTTGTTATGTGGGAATCCTTTATTCCAGGTAGTCAAGGAGCCCAAGATGTTACAAAAATAATGGAAAATAAGGCTGAATGTTTCTTTAGCAGATCTACACCCATGCAAGGAGACATCACTGCTTTTGCAGTCACTTTGCAGCACGGGCATTTCAGTTTGGGCTTTGCATTAGCTTGTAAACTCCATCTTGTAGGTATCTTCTGTATGTTCAAGCACCAAAGGATCGTAAGGATCTTTGTGTGACAGTGAATTAAAAAGCCCATTTGGGATTTCACTTTGCAATAGTGGCTGGGTTTCTTTTCAGTCCGAGAAAAAGCATTTTCTCACAGCAATGAGCCTCACTCTTTCTTCCTGGGTATCCAAAATGAGTTTCTAAGTAAGTCTTTGGTAACAGAAATGGTGTGAATCATTGAGATGTAATATGTGCTGATGAGCCTCCGTTGTGGAAGTCGCTCATGGGCTGTGAGATGCATAGAAACTTTGAAACAGCATTTTCCCCCAGTGGCCACTTGCAAACAGAGCAGCAGTAAGGCTCGGTCTTACTGCTTTTCCTACTGCTTTACGCTGCTCCCTGAAATGCCATTTCCTCAGCTCCAGAGAAGAGATTTGTGGCGTGATGTCAATGGATCAGCATTGCAAGGGTTCTCCCAAAAGCCATTTGAAGAGGCTTTACAGTCTGTCCCTAGGGATTTCCAGCCACAGGTGTTCCCATGTTATCTCAGCCAGCAGTGGTTATGCTCATATTTCTGTTTAGCTTTCCCAGTGGTTGCTCAGATTAGGACACCTTTTTCCAGTGCATGACAGCTCTGGTCTGCAAGCACCCTCAGGTGAGATCCTGGGGGCAGATGCAGAACTCTGTGCTACAAAGGAGCTCACAGCTACTTGCACGCAGATGTTGGGGTGTGCACAGCTTACTGCAATACCTACAGTGTAAGCACACAGAAGTACTGGTGCTCATGCAGGTGCATTAGGGAAAGATAAAGTCTTGCAGTAATAGCACCATAACAATGTATTTCTGCCGCAGAGAAACCCCAACAAGCTTCTTCTGCTACCCTCAAGTGTAAGCCCAATAAAAGGGTGAGGAAGGAAATTCATCATTGGGGTTGGCTGTGTTCTTCCATAGGGGAAATGCATGGAAATCTGCAGTATGAGATCTAGGAAAGACAGTAAGCTTGGCCACAGCTGCAGGTAATTAATGAATTAACTCTGCCTTCCTCCTCCTCAGCCTGCAAATAGAGGCCAGCAATGGATCAGAGCTTCTTCTAGAGGAGCTGGAGATGAAGATAATGAAAGGTTTTGGTCAGACCTTCTTTAAGTGAGTACCTCTGTGCTCTGAGGGAGCAGAGTTTTTGTTACTGCGTTTTCTTCCTCCTAAGAAAATACAGAGCAGCCTCTTTGCATTTTGTGTCCAGGTGCAGCTGGAGAGGAGGGATCTCCCCTGAATGCAAGCAGGAGAAATTTGTCACACTGAACTTCTTAGAGAATTTATCTCCTGGCTTTTTTTTCAGTGTAAATATCTTTGTTCCCTAAAACCTAATTTGATGGATTTTGTGTTATTCCAGCAGTGACAATGTGTAATTCTCTCAGACTTTGTGTCCCTACACAATTCTGCTGAGCTCTGTGACTTTTGGAGCTCAGCAGCCCTGCCGAGCAGCTCAGTGAACATATCAGAGCCCCTTATGGGCTGCAGAGCAGGGGATGGGGGTGATGAGGCCAACTGCACCCATTGCATTTGAGAAAGAGAAGCAGCATCTGTGGATGCACTCCCAGCACGCCTCCAGGGTACAGAACAAAAACCACAAATGCAAATATCGTTTGGGAACTGGGAGAGATGTTGGTAAGGTGGGAGGCAAACGGGTGCGCTGGGTTCCAGAGTTTGTGTGGAGCCCGTAAGGAAGCTGGGCAAGCCCAGTTATTTGCTATGAAAACCAGCAGCTGGGTTTGGGGCATGGACAGGTTTGCTGCATCCAAAACTGAGGCTGGGTAGGTGCCTACAGCTCTGCTTGCAACAGTACTCACATAAAAATTACTGCTTTTTCCTCCCTGTGAGCTGAGATTTAAGCTGTGTCCTGCACAGGAGGAACTAATTAAGCCACCAGACTGAAATCCCTGTTGTAAAATCTTCTTTTCCACCTGGGCATATTTCCTGTGAGCAGTCTGATGATGACAGCCAGCAAGAAACCTGGGAGAGAAAAACCCCAACAGTAGTGTTTGCATGGTAAAACTCAGTGTGGTGGCTGCATAGGAGATGAGAGAAATAAGCAAAGATGAGGTGCCATGGGAGGGAAGGGAGAAGCAAGCATTTTTCTAATCCCTGCGTTTGACAGCTAGTTCACATGAATACCCTGGGGGAAGCCGGGGCCTTCTGAGTGTATTTTCTTTCTAAATAGATCTATAGATACACTAATTAGCCAGAGGAGAAGTACAGGAGTTAATCCCTAATTATGTAAATGTGTTGTTTCAATTAATTAATGCACGTGGCACTTGTGCTCTGGTGATAGGCACCCTAAGGAAAGGCAGGCACTAACAAGAATAATCATATTTAACAGTCTGCTCCCATTTATTCCTCCAAACGTGATTGGTGTCAGACCTTCCCATAATCTTCCTCTATGATTCACTGTTGCTCGTTGTTGCCTTGTTATAAATTATCTGGAGTCATGGGCTGGAAAGGATAGTTTTGCAAAACAACAATGTGAAAAACCTGTTTGTTTGATGGATTGGGGAAGGAGGATGAAGGGGAAGGGGGACATGCTGGATTCTGCACTGCCTCTCACCCTGTGCTCTTGGGGTCTCCATCCCCTGGGGCAGACTGGGAGGAGCACCCATGGTTGGATGCCTGTAGTTTGGGTGCTGTGGGGTTGTCAGCTTGGCTGTGATGGCTGGAGGGAGTGGGGAGACTGGGGAGAGGAAAACGAGTCACCAAAGAGTGTATTTTGAGCTGTTAAAAAAACCTCTTCCATTAATAAGGGCATCACTGACCTTCTTAAACAGGACTGCCCAAGCCCTATTTACAGCCTCACGAAGCACAGCAAAAGAAAGATCCAGTTTCTCCTGGTTTTTTTTCCCCTCTAAGTGCTAGCATTTCAGCTCAGACAGTGACTGCTAAGGATAATAAACAGACCACGTTTATATAAACCTAAGGGGTCTGCAGTGTCTTTTCCATGTTGTTTCTCAGAACTGGAAGCATCGCGCTGGAATCGAAAGCTGCTTTGTTAAGGAAAAGGCACAGGGGGAGCACAGGGCTGGGCAGGAGAAGCTGCTCACAGTGTGGGAGAGTTTTGTGGCTGAGCCCTGTGGTCAGACAGGGGTTGATGGGCAACCTCTGCTCTGCTGGTTCAGGCTGTGTTTTCTATCAGCAAGATAAAAATACTCTAAAGTGGTCCAATGGAACATTTTGCAGCAAATAATTGCTTCTTGGACTGGGCTAAGCCTGCTTTTATTAAAAGGCAGGGCACTGCCAGGTTTGTCTGAGGCCTCCTTGGAGAGCTGAGGTGTTTGCAGAGGTTGTGCCTGTGCTGTTTTTGAGACCGACAACAAACACACTTGTATTGCAGCCTGTCTCCTTGGGGCTCAGAGATCCAAGGCGGGAAGGGGGGTGATGCTTTGGCTGGAGAATGAGAGGGTTGTGCTGAAGTACAGCAGCAAAGAGCTTGAGGTGATGCTGGGGGGGCTGAAGTTCACAGGTTTTTGGGGTACTTCTGGTTTTTGGCTGCTGTATGATTGGCATCAGCATCACACTGCACCAGAGATAACAAATAGAGTGTTAAATAGTGTTTGGAAACCCACTGGAAATAAACTGCTGATTGTCAGCCTGGATGGGAGTAAGCATGCCTGAGCTGTTTTGCTTTGTGGGCCACATCCATCCGTTGTAAACCACAGTTTGAGTTTTCAGCCTCTTTTTCTTTCCTTTCCTGGGATCTTGGCACTGTGACTCCCCCCAGGGTTTTGTTCTTCTCCTAGAAAGCAGGAAAACCAATCCTTTCCAAAGTCCATTGGGGCTTCCCAGTGTTTCTAGGTCTGGAAGAGAGTTTGCAGGAGAAACTTGGGCCAGGCACCACATGGAGCTGTGCTGTCCCATGCTGTGAGCCACAGCAAACCCCACGGCAGCCACTTTATCACCAGCACTGCAGTGAAGCTCGCTGCAATCAAAAGTTGATTTTCTCCATTCAACAGGAAAAAAAGATCTGAGTTTTTGATGACTTTTTCCCTCCAGTTGCTATGGTAACTGTTTTGTCAAGCTGTCAGTTTAGGTGTTTGGATGAGAGAAGGTTTAATTTTGCCTCTCCAAAGTAGCCCATTCCTTGGAGTTTAATTTCCCCCCACTGGAAAATTCCTGCTGCAGCATCCCATTGCTTCAGGAGGCATCCTTTGTAAGTGCTGCAGCCTTCTAACTGAGCTGAGGTGGGACAGCTACAGTGAGGAGCAAGTTGTGCATCTGATCAGCTTGGAGAAGGATCTGACAGCCTAATGCTGCATGCTGAAAAGAGGAGCGTACAACTCTGGCTCACTCCTTTACTCCTCGGCCAGAAGGAGCCCTCCTGGCTGCAGCTCTCCCCAGCCCCTGCCTGCTTCTATGGACGATCAAAACTCAGTGACCTGAATAGAAAGTGGTGCAGGGATGAGCCCATTTTGCTCAGCTCCTGTGTTCCTCTCTGACACAGCATTAAGTGCTCATCCTCAGGGCTGGACTCCCAGTGGAAACCCCTCTTTGTTCAGCAAAGCTTATAGTTGATTACAGCTTGCCCACCTAAGGCATTGCATTTTTCTTCCCCCAGTTTAAAATTCCATTGAATGGGGTGAGAACATCATAACTCCTTCCAGCAGAACTTCCCACTCACCCGAGCGAGGACCAACAGCAGCAACAGTTTCCTTCATGCACTGCACGGTGCGCGCTGCCCCCTGGTGGGATCGGCACCGCACAGCTCCTGTGCCTTCCTGCCGAGATAAAACGCAGGGAAACTTCCAAAAAGATGGGATGTAACGAAAATCATTGCTAAAAGTCCTCCAGGGAACGTGCCTGGCTCTGAAAAGCAGCGATTTCAGTGCAGCCTCTTGGAAGGAATATGTTCTTTTTGCCTCCAATGCTCTTCCTCAATGGCTTTTTGGTATGTGCAGTACACAAGCTCTCTGAGGATGCAGGAGGGGAGTGGGACCAGCAGGTACATGGCGTCCCTGTTTCCATCTCCCTCTCTTCTGCCCCTTCGAGGATAGAAGAGAGGAATGCCCAGGGGTCTTTGCTGTGGAGCGCTGCCCTGCTTGGGGATGCAGATGGTGGTGAGTGCTGCTGTGTCCCAGCATGATCCTGCCTCAGAAATGCTGAAACACAAGTGGGAAAAGCTGTGAGGGGTGGATGTCTGAATGTGAGGATGGGAAACTATATCCTGTGGCTCTAAGAAAGAGAGAGGGAATGAGGAGTCTGATGCTGGGAGCTTATCCAGTCATAGAACCACAGAATTGTTTGAGTCAGAAGGGACCCTAAAATGCCATCTGGTCCAACTCCCCTGCAATGAACAGGGACATCTACATCAGACTGATCAAGTGCTCAGAGCCCACCTAGCCTGACCCTGAGTGTCCTCAGAGTTGGGTCACTATCACTTCTCTGGGCAACCTGTGCCAGTGCCTCACCACCCTTATTGTACAAAACCTTCCTTGTACCCAACACAAACCTCCCCTCTTTTAGTTTGAACCTATCTCCCTTTGTCCTATCACAACAGACTCCACTGAAGATTCTCCCCTCTTTTTTCTTACAGCCTTTTTAGATACTGACAGGCCACTCTCAGGTTTCCCTGGAGCCTTCTCCTCTCCAAGCTGCACGATCTCAGCCCTCAGACTGTCCTCATAGGGAAGTATTTCATCTCTCAGAGTATTTTTGTGACTCGTATGGTCTGGGTTTTGTTTTTTTTTTGGGGGGGGGGGGGATAGTCCAGCCTGGAGGTGGATTTGATGGGTCCCTTCCAACTCAGGATATTCTATGAAATGAAGGTGCTGGGGAGGATGCTTGCATGGCTCTGGCTGCTGGGGGGGCTGGAAGCCAGGTCTGGTCCCCTCCTGTAGCACCACAGGGTAGGAGGGCTCTGCCACCGTGCAGCCCCAGGGCTCCTGCAGGGCAGCTCCGCCTGCAAGCCCCAATTAGCATTAATAAATGGTTAGTCTTTTTGAGCCTTGAGAAGTCAAATAAAGGGGAAAGAATGAGTAGGGCTGCTGAGATTCACTAATTGGCACTTCCTTCCCTCACACGTCTGCTCACTTACAGATCAGCAGTGCTTTGAACACAGTGTAATTGAATTGTCAAGTGGCAGGAGACACGTGTCCGTGTGTGCTCAGCCCTGTGCTCAGTGATTTGCAGTGTTCCTTTACATGGACGTGCTTCTGGCTCTCGGTTGCACGCATGTTGTGAGCTCTCCATCATTGCTAGCACTGAGCAACCGTGCTGTGATCCTGTGAAGGAGCGCACTGAGCCATGTGTCAGAGGATGAAGGTGTCAGAGCTGGGCTAATGTGCAGTGCTGGTACAAGAAAGTTGTGTTTCAAGGTCTTCCTTTTTGAGATTGTGCTTAACAGGTGGGACTGATCTCCTGTTTGATCCCTTGGTGCTGGAAGCTGGGAGGATCCTGGGTAGGAACTGGGGGGATGTCCAACTGCTGGTGGCTCTGGTGTGGTTTGCCTTTGGGCTTGATGTATAAATGCTTTTCTCCAAAGTTGCTTAGCACTGAACATCTGCTCAAACAGTTGGCTTTAAGAAGGGTGTCTCTGAGAGCATCCAGGATAGTGATGGGTCATAAAAGCCACGTTTAGGAAGGCAGAAGTACTCTTCCCTGAAGCCACCTCTACCCTTTTCCAGGAGCGTATATGCAAATATTTAAAATTGCATTTGCATTACCTAAATCAGGGCTGGAAAACTCTTCCATTTCCAGTAGTGTGCAGAATGTGTCTCCACAGCGGGCTGATGGAGAGAGGCGAGCTGGAACTCCTTGTGTGCGTATCTGTGCCACAAGGGGATTTTCAGAGATGCCCAGATTGCAGCACCCCCCCAGGCTTTGAAAACTCCTTTATCCTACACAGCCATTTTTGAGGGTCTGACAGGGAGATTTATGGATCTGATCTATTGGGCAGCAGCCAAGCACTCTGTGGCAATTATTCAGAGATAAAACTTTACCCCAGCAGCAGCCTGGCTGCCCTGGGAGAGACAGAACTGTTTTCTCTTTTCTTCAAGTTTGCCACCTGGGAAGCTTTTCAGCAATAAATAGTCATGAGCTGCTATTCTGGATGCACGTGGTTGGTTTCAGAACTGTGTGACAGGTTAAAAACAAATAAAAATAACCCTTCATATCTAAGGCCTAGTTTCTGATCTCTGCTGCCTTGCTCGCCTACGAGACTTGCAAGAAGAATAAACTCCTGCAGATCTGATTTTCCTTAAAAGAATAGAGCAGGAAAAAAGAAACGTGCTCCAGCTTTTGTTTAGGTGGTTGCTATTGTTTGCTCTGCTCTTTTGGAAAGGGATGAGTCCCACCTGGAGTCACTGTGTTCTCAGAAACGGTTCCAATTTGACCAAAAAGTCAACAATATTAATTACCATCCAACTGCAGGCAGTTTGTTGTACCAAATATAATTTCTGATGGTGCAGAATAAAATAACACTTTTCTCCCCTGCATCTAACCAGAAAATTCCTTGTAATTCATGAAGACAAGAGAGCTTGAGCCGACACTACCAAACTGTGGGATAATCTGCAGGATTATCCTCTAGTTATTGATCTCAGGAGAAAGAGGAGCAGCTGCAGAATCCTCCCGGGGCAAAATAATTGTGCCTGAAATCTTGTTTGCCAACTGGTCTGTATCCAGAGCAAAGGAATTATTTGGGCATTTATTTTTTATTTTTTATTTTTGGAGGGAGGGAGGAAATGTCAAATGTGATAATTTAGTTTGGAGCACTGGGAAAGCCTTGCAGAGTGCTTTATCAATCTGCTCATGGGTGAGAGAGAGATTTACCCTGTAAAAAAAAGCATTTTTATGGCTCTTGGAGGAGTCGTGCTGTCCTGTTCCTTGCTTAGCTGTTTCTTGGAGAGAATTGGTTTTGGTCAGCAAAATCTGACTGGCAGGCTTTGCAATGGCAACATGCACAGCCCTCTGCTCTACTACTCTGCTGTCACCAAGAGGATGGCAGCCTGTTCCTGCAATGGGAACAGCAATGATGCTGGGATGACAGCCTGGAGGGTGCACCAGGACATGGGTTTGGGCTCAGAGGATGCATGTTGCTGGCTGCCAGGTGATGCTGAGCTGTTCTATGGGCTGGAGATGGGCGCACAGTGCTTTGTGCTGAGATCAGAGAGGGGTGGAAGGGGCCGTGCGGATGGACAGGGAGAGCTGCATCTGAGAGAGATGCTGTGAGGTCTCTTTGTGCCTTACAACAGACCTGGCTCTGTTACTGCCCTGACAGGGAGGAACATGGAGTAGGAGGGGATATTGCCTGTCCTTGTCAAGGGAGCGCCACAAAGCCTGCATTGAGGGAGGTCTGTGCTGAGACGGTCCCTTCTGTCCTTGGAAACCTTCCCAAGCAAATCTGAGGTGCTGTAGGGTCGGTCGTCTTTGCTTTCTAAGGGATTCATTCACAGGGTCTGGCCTCATTTCCCCTCAGCACACACCAGTGTGTATCCTTTCTGCCTTGTTAATGCAAAGGTGTTATCGCTCCCACATTTGTTTGAACAAGTACCTCACAGCTCTCTGCCATGCAGGCTCTGTGCTGCTTTCTTTCCTCATGTGTTCAGAGAACAAACCAGCTTCAAATTCACATTGGAGCCATTTATTATTGTTCTCCCCAGCTATCCTTTGGCTCTTTTTCTGAGCACCATGCCTGTAGCTCCTCAGCACTCAGCCCATCCCCTGCAGATGGCTTTGTTGCCATCCTTATCTGGGAGAAAGCCTAAAAACCCTTGGGCTGTGGGGTTTGATAGGTGCAACTTAACCATGCAGAAGAAGTCAAAGATGCACAGAACGGACAGAACAGAATTTCTCTGAGGCAACACAAAGTCCTGTAAAAGCTCTGCATAGTGCCCAAGGAGGCACAGGAACAGGGATCCATCCGTTTGCCATCAGGGAGCCCAGGAAGAGGGTTTGTACGAGGGATGGCAGAGCATTCTTCCATCTGGGCTTTGGGGAAAACAGCAGGGGATGTGGAGGAGCGCATCAGAGTGGTGGTTCTGTGATGCAGGGCAAGGACAGGGAGAAGACCTATAGCCTTTAAAAGCCAGTGCGACCCCGAACTGGAAGTAAAACCTCCCTGTGGGCTCAATCAGGCGTTCAGAAGCTGCTTTGTGAACGATGAAATGATTTCCAGCCTCGCTGCTGGGTCGCTGCCGGGCGCCCTTTTACCGGTCCGTGTCCGTGGCATCAGTAGGTGGCAGCAGCTGCCCGGCCGCTGCTCTCAGCGGAGTGGAGGATCGCTGCACCTCTGCCTTTCTCTTCCATGCTTTTCCTCCTTCTTTTTCTTTTTCCTTTTCAACCCAATCCAAACTGTAGATGGCAGCAGGATAAAGACTATCCCGTTTCTTTGTGATTCCTGCTCTGGGTAACGTATTTTTTTCTGCTAATGGCCGCTCGCTGCTTGTGTTTCTGCCCTGCCCTGACTTCAGGGCAGAAAACATCGCAGAGCTTTGTGTGTCCTCCAGCGTAGAGATGGCTGCGGGTGCCTGCTTCCCTCAGAGAGATGCTTCCATCAGAGCTATCCAAAAGTTTTGGTACAACTGGTGCATTTTGGCTGGGAGAGAGAGAAGTGAGTGCTGCCTGCTGTTAGAGAGAGGAGTTTAAGAGTGGCTATGCTGGCTAAAAGCTCGTGGTTCCTTCATCCCTAAAGGCTTCCAGAACTTGTCTGCAGGAGGCTTGGGTGTTCTCAGAGCAGCACAGAGCTCAGCGATACTCAGAGTCCAACCAGGGACCTCCAGAGTCTTCCAGCATTCATCAGCTTGATCCCTATCACGTGCCAATTGTGCCTATCTGGATCAATGTAACGGGGTTTCCTTTGGTTTAGCCATTTGCGTGGTTGGAGGAGATGATTTCAGTTGTCTGTGGAATCTGTTGCCACTTCTGGGGTGGATGAGCCTTCTGAAGCACTCTCCAGGTTCTAGACCACCTTCTGAATAACCATCCTAGTGTCCCAGATGTGTTAGCAGGACCCAAGGCCACCTCCTGGAGTATCTCCTAGATTCAGCCACACTGAGGCTTTTCTGAGGCCCTCCTCGGCGATTTGGTTTAAAGCATCCCTTTTGTTTGATCTGATGGAGTTCAGCAAGCTGATGTCCTAAGGGACGTATGTCATTTTAAGTATACATTACACAGCAGAGGAGGATATTTTGATGTAATACCTGCTGGCTATGAAGAGAAAAAAAATAAGCTTGAGGTGAAAAAGCTTCCTCAAAATAAGAGCTATTAAAGTAACTCATGGGGACAGAATATTTAGGCTATTTAACATGCCATAAATCTCATGGGGGGAATATTCAGTCTTTAACTCAGTAGCCACTTGATTTAAATCCGTCTTTCTCCCCAGCTTCCTGTAATTGCAGCGCAGCTCCCAGCACATCCTGAGCCACCTGCAGGGCTTCTTTCTGCTGCAAGTGTCTCCCAGATGTGGGACACCTCTGGGCACAGGGCCCTGCATATCTGGGGCTGTGGCTCTCGAGCCCTTGGGTGCTCTTTGCACCACGCTGCCTTTGTGGAGCTGGGAAGGGATCCAGAGCAGCTGTGCTGGGACCTGTCAATCTCGAACTGCAAAGTCATAAGGAGGGAAAATAATCATCGTATTAATAATAATAATAAAGCTGTCAGCTTGTCTCACCCTCCAACAGTAAAAAGGGTTTGGTTGGAGGTTTGCACCAGTTATAATTTTCTCCAAGTTGATTTCTCCCTGTGATGCCACTGTGCAGCCAGTAAGTGATACTCAGGCAAAATCTCTGACATTCATCTCTGTTTACAGAGCTCATCCAAAAACAAGAGGCCTTTTCTTCACTTTATTCAGCATCACCACGACTCGGTTGCCAAGGCACCCACCTGCCTTTGACTGCTGCGGTTTGGCTCCAACCAGTGATGCCTGAGCCCTCCTGACAGAGTCCCTGTGCTGAACCCACAGCTGAGTAACGTGGTGAACCCAACGCTGGCATCCCCTGTGATGGTGTCCCAGCTCTACCATCAAGCCTTGAAAAGCTCTTTGCTGAGCCCAGCATTCAAGCTTGATTTATCATGGGGAAAAAAATGGAAAAGAGTGGTACCAAATGTTTTTTTTTTTTTGTCAGCAAATATGCCTACGTGGTTCTCCTGCTGTAATCACTGCTGCTCTATATGCTGAGCTGGAAGAACTGGTCAAGAAGTCCCTGGAAAAAGGATGATGTGGTGCTGGGACTGGCTGGGAGCAAAGCTGAGGTTGTTTTTGTCTGTTCTGCTGGTTTTCTACCCCAGCTTCACTGGCTGATGTATATCCAGCTGAAACGCACTGGATTTTCTAACAAAATCGTTGGTAGCTTCAAAACCCACCACCCTGAGTAGACGAAATCTGTACCCTCTGAGGCAGCTCCCATACGTGCACTGCAGCTGAGATTGCCAACATTCACAAATGCCTCCAAATCCAATCTGATCAATGGAAGAAGATGCTTCTCCTTTTCTGTTTTTCCATCAGAAAAGAAACATCTCTTAAACTGCATACACAGAGGGAGAGGAGCGGTGAGAAGTGAGCTGGGTAGGGAGCAGACAATGCATCACGATGCCTTTAAGTCGCTGGATGAAGTTCATTTCTCCTTGTCTGTACAAGGCTGGACTCTGCATTTTCATGGTAAATTTGTTTACCGAGCCGTTGTTGAAATTCTGGAAGCAGAGAAAATGCATTTGCTCCATAACCTTTCCGGATCTGACAAGTCCTATAAAATCTATTAAAGCCTTTAATGAAATCCCCGCTCAGAGCCAGCTCCCATGAATGAATGTGGAATCGGAATTTAAATTAAAATGTTGTTTTTGTAGTCTGTGGGTTTTAGCCTTGACAGAAATTAAAGGGACAGTTCACATTTGGAGGTTTTGTAGCTCTCTCCCTTTACTTTTGTACTGCCTCTTCCAGCAGAGGATGGCTGTTAGAGCCTCTCCTCCTCAATCTGAGTGTGTGACTCTGCTGCAAGCACAAACCCAGGTATTCTGCACAGTTTCAATTAGAAAAAGCAAAATTGGCTACTGGGCAGCACCGTATTTTAAATGAGCTGTGGGTCTCTTGTTTGCAGACATAATGCTGTGCTCTGTCTCCCCTAGAGGTGCACAAGGCTGCCCTCAGTGTGGAGGTGACTGCAGTGATGGTCACCAGCAGCCTCATCCCTGTCCCTCTACCATTGGCCCTATGGAGATACTTGCAAGCAATCCTCCATGAGGAGCCTGATGCAAATCCCTTGGATGTGCTTGGCTTTGCATACTCAATCCTTTAATTTCCATATGTAAATACAGGGCTGCATGTGCAGGGGTTGTGCAGGCAATTAATTATTTTGATCTCTCTGTACAGAGCAAAGTGAAAAATCCCACAGTGAAGCACAGGCATCTCAGCCTCTATGATAAAAAGGCAGCTGTGAGCTTTGCTTGCTTTCTCCTAAGCTGGGACCTAACGTGCCCAGCAGAGCTTACGTTGCATTGGCTTCTGCTGTTCCCTGTAAGAAAGGAGTCAGCAGTTAACCTGGCACAAGGAAATCCCTCCCCCCCTCTCAACTTCTCAAGGCACCAAAGGGCTTCTTGGATCCTTGCTCCCTTTCCATTGCCTTGTTTCTGCTCTCTCCTTCAGGTTTCCTTGCTCAACTCTCACTGTGAAGCCAAGTCTGCACTGTTTGATGTCTGCAGCTTTGTTTCTGGGTCCAGGCAGTGGGATGGAGAAAGAATGGGGGTGTTCCAACAGCCAGCATGGGAGGTGAGCATGGGAAAGGGAAGGGTGGGATTAAAGTTGTTTCTGATGAATGCCTGCACGTGTCATTGGGAAGGCATAGAGGTGCTGCCTGGCTCCATGTTAACCACATGAAATGCCAAGTTCCCACCCAGTCCAAATGGAAAGAAAAGCCACTGAGAGCTCTCCATTTTGTAGTGCCCTATCCCTGCCTGAGCCTGCTGTGCTCAGTGTCGCTCCATGTGGGCTTAGCACAGGCGACTCACTGCTATGAACTGCATGGAGTTGCAGATCACAAATAACTGCATAATAAACAGACATAAACAGCCATTTGGTTCATGGCTGATAAACTTTCATGGTTTGTTTTTATCACTGTGAATGCAGAGGGCTTGGGAAGGGGGATGCTGCCCTGCCAGAGACTGGGTGCCATCCTGCCCCATGGGCTGGTGAGCTCCCTCCCCAGGTCCTCAAAGGACAAAGACCAATCTTATGGGGAACACCTGAGGGAATTGGGATTGTTAGTCTGGAGAAGAGGAAGTTCAGGGCAGATCTCATCAGACACCACAGCTCCCTAAAAGCAGGTTGTGGTGAGGCGGGGGTCAGTCTCTGCTCCCATGTTACAGCAATAGGACAGGCTGTAATGGCCTCACATTGTGCCAGGGAGGATCAGGTTGGATATTAGGAAAGATTTCTCTCAGAAAGAGTGGTCAGGCATTGGAATGGGCTGCCCAGGGAGGTGGTGGAGTCGCTGTCCCTGGAGGTGTTCAAGAAAAGTGTAGAGGTAACATTGAGTGACATGATTAACAGGGATGAGTTGATGGTTGAGCTCGATGATCTCTGTGGTCTTTTCCAACCTTAATGATTCTGGGATTGTTTCTGCAATAATTGGGTAATATTGCAGAGAGTTTTCCTTTCTCTATGAGAACTTGAGCAAGAAGCTCCTCTCCCAAAGAGGAGCAAGCAACTGCTGCTTGAATGTAAACCTTTTTTGGGATAGGAGAAGGTTGAGCATGCCCATAGGCGAAAGGATTTCCCCCATCTTCATTGGCAGACAAGGGCAAGGTTGGGAAGAGTCGCCCCAGAAAGGAGCATCTTGGAAGGCAGGCGAAGACGAGAGCGTTTGCAATGCAGGAAAGCAGGGGAACTCATTAGTGCAATGTGAAGTGAAACAGAAAATGCTTGAATTTGTTGGCAAAGTGGCAGAAGGAGGGAAAGAAATGCTCTTTCCATGTCAACACAATGCTGGAAAGATAGTGAAAACTTTGCCTTGTTTTGGTGGCCATCAAGCCTTTGTGCTTTTCTTTCCTTTTTCCTTAACTTGGGTTATTACAAAGCAATCCATGCTGTTTCTAAGAAAAATATCATTAAGTTTCATTTTGAAAATGTCAAAACAAAATGTTTTGGCATTTCTGAAGTGAAACATTTCATTAAAAATGCTACATCTGAGTGTTTTGACATTTTTTAGATCCGATCTCCACCTCCCCCCATTTTTTTCCAACCTAAATTTGTTAATATTTTTAGTCCGTCTGAAATATAATTTTCCAGCAAACATATTAGTAGTTAAAAGCCAAATTAATGGCTGCCTTGTGTGTTTAGTTAGTGGTGAGCAATGGGAAACCTGGA
Organism: Lagopus leucura; assembly: GCF_019238085.1. Classification (NCBI taxonomy): domain Eukaryota; kingdom Metazoa; phylum Chordata; class Aves; order Galliformes; family Phasianidae; genus Lagopus; species Lagopus leucura. The sequence continues at coordinate 697,765 of NW_024962292.1, forward strand.
CAACTGATGGTGCCACTGTTTTACAACCTCAGTTGTCATTTCCACGGTACAAAAGGATGTGTAATTGTGATAGGGCAGAGCAAAAAAGCCTTCATTCACTTTTTATTCATTAAGAGTTGTGTCATCAAGAATTCCAGAGTGGGGCAGAGTAGGGTGACTCTGGATATGCTGCCCAAGCAAGCTACTGATGCTCACAGGCTCCTCAATAATTGGCTATCAACCGGCTGTCTTTAAAGCATTGCTCTTTGCACAGCAGAGGAAATAACTCGCAGGGAGGGCCTGGTGCTTGTGGCAGTGTGTGATAGTCGCCTCCCAAAGCTCAAGGTGGTTGTCATATTTCCAGGCTGTCACAGGACTTTGAGAAGTCCTGGAGGCTGCCTCGGCACTATGAAAAATATCAACACTATCTGATCTGCTAATGAAAGATCCAGTTGGTTTTAATCCAGATAAGCTAGTTATCTTCATGCAAACCCCTATGCCTGTGGCTGGAAAGCTGGGAATGCTGCTGGCACTGTGGCTGCTTTGAGAGCTGTGGTCCCAACGCTCGCTCTGTGCATTGGCATTGCTGGAACCAGGCTGGCAGAACAGCAGCCAAGGACCTCCTCCTGAGGCTGGCTGCTTGCAACTCCATCTGGGCAAATAGCAATCCTCTTTTTTTGCTATGGAAAAACACTATTTTTCCTCCTTTCTTCTGCAGCTGCGTGTTGAATTCCCACATGTTGGGAGTGGATTTAGGTGTCAAGACCACAGATGTCAATGAAAACGCCCTGCACTTCTGATTTGGGTGATGCCAACTCACTGAACACTCAGTTTTCGCGGCGAGTGTTGGGTTCTCCTTGTGTTGAGTTAAGCAGTTGGTTAACTCAGCTGAAACCCTGCTGGAGATGAGGCCCTGGTGGGTTTTACAGGTGCAAACAGGTGTGAGCTAAATCTCCTGAGGCAGGGGAGATTTAGGCTGGATGTTAGGAAATACTATTCTTCTGAAAGAGTGATCCAGCACTGGAATGGGCTGCCCAGGGAGGTGGTGGAGTCACCGACCCTGGAGGTGTTCAAGGAACGGTTGGATTTTGTGTTGAGGGACGTGGTTTAATGAGAGCTTCTGGTGATAGGGGGATGGTTGGGCTGGATGATCTTGTAGGTCTTTCCCAACCTTGGTGTTTCTGTGATTCTGTGACAGATGCAGCCTGAAAGTTGAATTTGCTCATAGGAAAAGGGGACAAACAGCCTCTGTTCTCCTCGTTCTTTGGGTGTATGCAATTTCTGAGCAGTAAGAGCCACATTTTTAGCTTTGCATCGCTCTGCCCCGACTCCCTGGCGCTGCCACAGCTCCTTTCTAAACAAACATTAAGAAATAAAGGGCGGAAGGGAGGTGGTGGCTCAGGAGCGTAAAGTCCCACAAAGAAAATTATCTTCCTTTCACTCGAGTTTTTTTGAAAGCTGCTGGGCTGCATAGGCAGCTCTGTTGATTGCAGTTTCAGTCCCTGATTATGCAGTAATGGAAGCATCAGAAATCATTGCGCTTCCTTCCTCAATTTGAGTTTGCCCTTCATCCCGTGGTTTCAGGCTAAGGAGAAAATGGTCATTTGGAATAGGAAGGGAGGGGGAAAAAAAAAGAATGCAATCTTGTTCATTTCCCTTAAAGTCACAGCTCTTCATTTGCCATTCCCGTTCTACATCCTGCCCGTTTCAAAGATCAATTAGCAGCTACCTTATATGTGAAGAAAAAACCTTTTATGGGGAAACTTTTACCCAGGCTGAAAAGTACTCTTCTTCTTGTCCTTCTTGTGGAAAGGCTTGTTGTAGCTCAAAGCAGGAATTCCTGGGTAAAAAGCTGGTAAATGCTGGAAGGAGACACTTTCTGGGCATGTGGAAGGCTGTGGCAGGTACTTGTCCTGCTGTCTCCTAGTTGGTGGTGCTGAGGCTCTGCATCAGTAAGCAAGAAATTAGGGTTATAGCAGGGGAATCCAGCAGGCTGCAGAGCAGGGGCTGTAGCATCAGAGCTGCAAAGGAGAGGAAAGCAGCTCTCCCAACAAGAGAGGTGTGGGGGCTGAGGTGACCGTGCCCATCCTCTCTCCATAACCACCCTCCAATAGTTGGGATTGCTCAAGAGAGGCCTGAGCAGCTGTGAGGCCATTCCCTTATGCTTGTTCCACGTGGGGCAAAAGTACAGTCTTTATTTCAAAGTTGTGTAACACCTGCACACATCTTTGTATCAGGATGCACAACGCGGGCATCTGAGCAAGGACTGCTGATCACAAGTTCAGCAACCAGGGACAAAGTAGCTGCACAACCTGACTTCAGAGCACTTTGGCTGGGTAGAGGCTGGTGCATTGGGATGCTCAGCCCCAAAGCTTTGCCCATCCCGTGGTGCCCGGGGCTCTGTGCTGTGGTCCTCTTGCAGGGCTCAGCTCTCCTCTTTTCACTCTTTTTTTTTTTTTAAACTCCAATCTGTTTGCACTTCTCCTTCCCCCCCCCCTCCCTGCTGCCATCCCTTAGGCCTTCTGGGGAAAGAAAGAAACAGCCTCTCTGTTTTTAATCAACCTAATTAGTGTATCTTTAATACAATTAGAGGGAAATTTTACCGCTCCCCCCCCCTTTCCCCGTGTATCAATTAAAGGCCCACAGTTGCAGGGTAAATTTCTAATCCATTTAGGACCGTCTCCCTCTACTCTCCTCCTCCTCCCGCCTGGCAGAGTGTTGCTTCCTCCTCCGTTTTCTTTAGGAGCCTGTTCAAACAGCACATTGTAAGGAGTAAATAAATTACTCTCTGCCCCTGTGCCCTCTCCCGCGCGGCAGCCGGCCCTGTTCCAGGCAGCTGCCCTGATTGTGCGTGCAGGAGCTGGGGGGGAAGGGGCATGCACAAAGCTGGGCTTGCATGCTGGGGTTGATGGGGGGGAGGTCATGCTGTTCATCCCTCCTTTCTTCTATTCTTCACCGCTGCTGTCCCGTCTTCTGCATCTTTTTGCTTTTATCTCTGTAAATACATAAATAGATAATAATCTTGGCGGGGGGGGGGGGGGGGGGGTGTTGAGGGGTTCTCTTGTTTGATTGTTTTGTTGTTGTTATTTCTGTGCTATGTGGTGATTTATTCATGCGGAGATCTGAGTGGGTTTTTCTCCTCGGTGGTCTTGTGGGGTGGCAGTGGGTTATGTCCCTGCAGCTCCTCCTGTGCTGGGATGTTGTGTGGGGAGCTGGGGCTGCATGCACCCTGCTGCCCTGTGCAATCACCTCGGGATTGCCCAAAGCAGGAGGCAGCAGCCTTGCGCCATGCCAGGCTCCTGCAGGGAACCTCAGCACCAGCATGCTCAATCCTGCCCTATGCTCCATGCGAGCAACTTGGGCAGCGCAAGGTACCAACTGCTAGAGTAGCATCTAAATATCAACATGTTCCTTTTTGGGGGGTTGCTTTTGTATTTATTTATCTTCTAGCATAGGCAGATTGCTGCTGGGCGTGCAGAACTCAGGGGTGCTGTGGCATCCTCATGGCAGGTAGATGACACTTCCCCTCACTGTGCCTCTCCTCACTGGCCCCAGACTACAAGGTCCTGCCTTTATGGATCACCGAATCCCTGTGCTTTCTTAATGAACCTGCGTTTAATGCTTGACTTCTCCGTGTCATGTTTAATTACAGCAGCTGTAACTTCCTTGTTGGTTGGCTTGAAATAATATCTAAGTGCTTCTGAGCTTCAGAGCCTTGTTATTCTTCTATAATTAGAACCTTGAAGCTGGTGTGAGCTTTCTCTGTGAAACAGGAGCTATTTCCCATGCATGCCTATTGCAAAGCCTCAGCTTGCCTGAAGTCGGGAAAGAGCTGCTGCTGTCTGAGTAGAGTGGAAGGGAAGTTGGCTGTGCTCTGTGAGTTAACATCAGTGGAGCATCTCAATGAGAGATCACCAAGGGCTAGACATCAAAAAGCTCTCAAGATGTATCAGAATGGGTTTTGACAATTTTTTTGCTTTGGTTTGGGTTGAATTTACCTCCCCTTGTGCTGAACTCTCAACTTTTCCCTCAGAAGGGCTGAGATGTGGGTTCTTGCTGCCTGCTGTTTGGTGACTTCTTAGGAAAGGGAGCCAAAATGGGATGATGGACGGCCAGCGTGGCTGCTCTTTGAAGCCCAAAGTGATGGCCAAGAGCAGCCAGCTTACCAACAAGCAGCCTTTTAGGGTATGCCAAGTCAGGAGAGAAGGGTGCTTTGAGAGGGCAGAGACTGACCCGTTGCCAGCACATCTGCATGCCCAGCAGAGCAGCAACGCACATTCCCTCTGCTCAATCTCCCTCTCTATCTTTACCATCTCTCTAAAGAAGAGTTTTGTTCTGATGGAAGTGAAGGGAGCGCTGGCTCACTACCTGGGGCAGCTGCAGCAGGATGTGACCACCAGTTGCTGGGTTTTGTGCAGGGAGCTGAGCGGTGGGGACCTCATCCTGGCTCTTCTGGGGGGAGATATGGGGACGTGGCAGCTGTGAAATGGCTCCTGGTGGTGTTCTTGTTTGGGGGGTGGTAGTGGGGGGTTGTCGTTGGGGCTATGGGGAGTTCAAGACACGTCAGTGCCACATGCCCAGAAATGGCATTGCAGGAGCTGGTGCCATCATCAGCTGTAAGGCAAGGAAATGAGCATTGATATTTCTATTTTTTATTAAATTTGCATTCTTAAAGCTGCAGGTCTCATTGCCTCACACTGGGGAGAAATTGTCACAGCAATGGGAAATGGTCCCAGCTGTGGATCTCGTAGCATGGGATGAAAACCTGGGACAAAACTGAGCTGGAGGCATCAAGGGAGTTCTGGGCCAGCCAGGGATAGGACCCTAAATACAGCATCTCCCCAGCAGACTTAGGGCCACCCCTTAATTCCTTGGAAATACGGTCCCTAGAGAAAAACAGCATCCCTGAACAGGTCTTAGATGTAACAGGAGAAAATGGATTACTTGATTTATACTGCAAATAGATGTATTTGGAGTCAGGATAGTTGTAGACAGCATCCCTGCTCTGGCAGAGCCCAGGCAGAGCCCACGAAGCAGGACCCGACTGCTCAAGTGCTGAAGCATCACCAACCACACACACACTGAGCGTAGCAAGGACTTTTTCCAGGGAGAAGGGATGACAGGGAATGACAGTCTCTGAATTGCAATTGGAAACGTTTACAGCCCAGTCAATCCTAATTCATTATTAGCTGTAATTGTTTCAAAGAAAGTGTCCACTGTTATGTAAAATGCAGTCCCAGATGCTCCTAATGGTTCAGGCTCTCTGATTGCTGTAATTTGCAAAGCTTTTGCCTTTTTTATTTTTTTCTTTTCCCCTCCCTCTGTAGTTATGATGTGCCTTTTATGAGCTAGGAGGAAGAAAGAGAGAAAAGCACGCCATTAGAGGAAAATAATCATGTTGTACCTGAAAGGCCATTAGTAAGGCTCACATGGATGTATGCATCTGGTCTGCAGCAGGCCTGCCCTGGGACAAGGGACACCTCGGGGACACACAGGGATGGGGAGAAGGGACACAGTGTGGGCATGCAGCCCAAAGCAACATGGCACTGATCTGGGCATCAAGACACGTACATAACCACTGTGCTTCACAATTAATTGTCACCATGAGATGTTGGCTCTGTGTGGATGAGGAATTCGGTTGGCAACTGCCATGGGGGTGATAGTGTTGGAGGTGTGTTTTGTCTATTTTGTTTTGACATGAAGGAAACATCCACTTACCACTTCCATCTTCTGATGTTGCTCTGCATAAAGGCAAAACCACAGAGATGTCTCTCACAAAGCTGGGTGGTGTGAGGCATTTCTAAGCCCTCATTGCTTGCCATCTTCCACCTCCACCTCTATTTTCAGTCCCTCTGTCTGTGTCGATCCTGTCACCAGAGGAGGCTTAAGTCCATAATATCAACCTAATTTAAGGAAGGCTTTATGTGATGAGACATATTTCAGTCCTCCCTGTATGCAACGGAAAGGAACTAAGGGAGGTTTGGTATTTCCATTACCCCAGTCAAGGCTGACGTCCGGTGGGATGAGGCACACTTTTTGCACTGACTGTGCTTGGGAAGAGCTGGATCTACCCAAGATTGGAAATGGACAAAGAGATCCTTACAGTGCTTTTGGGGATTCTTTTTGGCAAAAAATACAACCTCCCAAACTCATTGGGAAAGCGGGTAGTGGATATGAAAGCTGGGATTAACTATAGTGTCTGGCAGATGCTATGTCTGTAAATTATCCTAGGGTGAAATACTCCATAAATTGTGCTGAGGTTTCCCCATTTCCAGGGCCAGACAGGGGAGGAGGGGGAGCAACAGGACAGAGAAGCAAAGGCCAAGAGGAGCGAGCTCTTCCCCCTCTGCAGCCCTGCTCCTCCTCCAAATCTATCAGCCCGTGACCCCACAGGACAGGGCAGTATCCCCAGCCCAGCCACTCTGCTTCCCACCAGCCAGACCTGCCCTGGACCTCCCAGGACCTGCTGCCCCAAGATAGCCTTTGTCTGGGGAAGATTGAGAGGGCTGATTTAGTGGGGTGGCTGCCCTGCCCTTCACCTCCAAGGAGGGTGGTCCTATGGAGTCACTGCTGGGGGCACGTGGGGCAGCCTCTGATGTTATTGTCTGCTTGGAAGCTGCTGGATGAGCTTTTAGCTGGGGAGAAAGGCAGCATCCATCGCAACCCCCTGCATCACCCATCCCCAGCCACTGCATTTCACAGCACCTATCCTCATACTTTGCATTTTGCAACCCCTTGGATCTCGCAGAATCCAACCCATGCATTTTGCAGCATCCACTGCCATCTTTTGCATTTCAGAGACCACTGAACCTTGCAGCACCCATCCCAGCTCCATGTATCCCTGTGTCCCAGTGCTGGACATCTCCCCAAGCTGGGAATAGAGGTGAGAAGTCTTGTTAACAGGAAGGATTTAATGTGTTAACTTGGGAGCCCTGTGCTGTGGGTCCAACTCTGGCAGCTGGCTCCGCCTTGGAAGAGTCAATTAGACTCATAGTTTACTCATTAACATAAGGTCTCTAACTACCCAGACCTGATGCTGTGGGGGTGTTGAGGTTGACTAATCAAACATGGACAGCCTCCAAAGGGAAGCTGGGCTCGTGTTGAGTGGAAAACACTTTCCACTGCTAACCCTCCAAAACAGTGCTTTTGGGAGTGTGGTGAAGTGCTCTAAACTCTCCAAATCACTACTAGAAAATGGGCATCGTAGATATAAGTGTGTTGGTCACAGGAACCAAAGCAGCCTTTCTTCTTTGATTTTCTTTTTTTTTTTTTTTTTTTCCTTCCATCTCAATTAAGTCCCTTTATTATTTCATCACGGAAATTGTTTGTGCCTTTAACGAACGGGAGGAACATTTGCAAATGCCTTTTTGTCTGAAGGCAAAGCTGCTTGGTGTTACTGAACTTCAAGGGATCGTTCCCTGTTTCCGTTCCTCTCCCTTTCTCTGCTGAGGCAGAACGTAGTGTAACTTAAAAGTCAGTGATTCAGACTGCAATTATAACCTAAAAGCACAAATAAAAGATAAGCTGGCATCCCACTGTTCCCCATTTGCATCTGTGTCACATGGGATGAAGGGAAAAATAAAATCTGCTTTTATAAAATGTTGAGCCAGAGAATCTCGTCCAGCAGAAAGAAGAAACAAACAGATCCCCCGAGGCAGCGGCCATTTGAGTTGCAAATGACAAATTCATTGGAAAATGGGACCCTCTCTGCGCCCTGAGAGCTGTGTGTGCCCAGGATCAGTGCACTGATCTGCACCCAGGTTGAGCGTTCTGGGCTTGGCAGGTTGGAAAATCACCTCCTCAAGTGCTTCAGGTCTCTCCGTTTGCAGAGGCAAACAGCTGGGAAATCACTAGCGCCTTATATGTGCTTAGTGCTGAAAATAAACTGGTTTTTCAAGCTATGCTATTTGGGAGCAGTGCTATGTGTCCTTGGCTGTTGCACAGCCCTGCAACCAGGGCTTTGGCAAGCCTTTGCCTGCTCACCTGGGTGCAGCTGCAGCTGGATGTGAGGAGCAGCAGCAGCCCAGAATGTGTCTGAATCTGTTCTCCAGCACTCAGCACCAGCTTTCCCTGTCTGTCGTTCTCCAATGCTGTATGAAAACAGATTGCATATTTTCTTGCCCGTACCCAGGACATCTCAGTGTGTGGGGACACAAGCAGGGCTCGGGGCAGGTGGTGACTATGGGATGGGCAGCTCTCAGGGTCTTTCCCTACAATCACATGATGCTATCGTTGACACATCACCATGCCCAACCCTCGGTGTGGGCAATGGAGGGGCTGCTTCCAGCCCGACCCTGGGAAGCTCCGCAGCTGTGCCAGGGCTGCTCCAAACAAAGTGCCCCCATCAGTGCTGGCAGCTCCCATTTGCATACAGATGTAGGAAATCCTGGTGGGCCCTGGAATTGATGGGGAAGGATGCAATGGTTGGGTGAGGGGGTGAGAGCAGCCAGTGTGCAGATCCCCAAATCTCCAGGCTGGGGAAGGGGACAGGTGGCCAAACAAAGGCCATCAGTAGGGCTGTCCCCACGGCATACAGTACAGTTTGTGGGTGCATGACCTGTCTGTCTCTCTATCTGCTTTTTCTCCGCCTTCTGCTTCTTCTCTTGTTCCTCCTCTTGCTCTCTTCATCGACCTGTTCTGCTTTTCCCCTCCTGCTCCTATTCCTTCCTGGGTAATGCTTTGCAATGATGTTTCAGCCCTGCTCACCTCCTGTCTGACAGCATTGGGTGCTCCTCAGTGTCTTGTCCAGAGCACCACTCACCCAACCAGGCCAGTGGCACAAAACCTTCAAATGCTCCAAAAGCAGATTTTACAGGGTAAGGAGGGTTGAATAAATCAGCAGTGAGGAGAGAAAAGCAGCCTCTGGTGTTGCATTCACTTCACTCAGCAAAGGAACTCCATTGGCAGCCTGGTGTGGGCCATAAGCAGGCTGTTGGCTTTATTGTGGAGAACAGCTATCCATGAAACACACTTTTACAGCAGAACATGGAAAGCTGTGAGAGTACTTGAGCAGAGAAGATGATGTATTTGCCAAACCCACCAGTTGTTCAGTGAGACCCCTGAGCATCTTTCAAGATGGAGTTGCACGTGGAGGAAACACCAAATTCCTTCCCTACTTTTTGCTGCCAGCTTCCAAGGCTCACGGAGCACAGGGCTGACAGCAGGGGGACCCAAGCTGACCCACTGACTCCCAGAACTTCAAAATGTGCTCAGAGAGGTGAAACGCAGAGCCACGAACACCACACCTCGGTCCGGAGTTCAGCAGCCCCTGCTCATCCCCACATGGAATTAAAGAGAACGAAAACCCAGAGATATGATGTGCTGGAAGTGCCACAGCTCCCTCACTATCCTTGTTGCTCCCATTTGCCAACATCACGACCAGCATCCCAAATATGTGACCTCGGCAAACGACAAATCGAGGCTGCTTATCACGTGGCTGCTTAAGAGGTGCTTGCCTGGTGAATGGCCTTGGCATACATTAAGTGAATAAACCAGGGCATTGTTCGGCTCCTTCAGCCGCTCTGCTCAGTTGACCCACTCAATAACTGTTTGTTTGCACAGATTTCCCAGTACAAGTGCAACAAGCTGAACCCTGGATCTGAGCAGATGTGTTTGGAGTAGGCTCTCTCTCCTCGCTTCCTTCCCATCAAGGTGTATTGTTGCGTCTTTTGAGAGCTCCAGCTCTCACCAGCGTGACTCATTCAGGCAAAAAATTTCTGTGCTGTTTTCAGGGACCCTCGAGAGCTTCCAGGCGTGCTTCTCTCTTCTGTGGCTGTATGCTGAGCCTTCAACTAACCCCAAACTTCCCCCTATGAGCTCTCCTCGTGTTTCAACCTAACGTATCTGCGCACGAGAAGATAGCAGTGCAGGGGGGTGCTGGAAGGTGCGCCGCTGCTCCCTGAGGGCAGAATCATCCCAGGGCATCCCACGGATGCTGCTAGGCTCCAGCTAAGCCCTTGTGGAAGGGCAGACCCTCACAAGCAACTTTGTTTCATGGACTCCATTTTCAGACGGAAGATTTGCACAAACACAGCACTTCTCCGTGTGGAAACCAGAGGTCGTGCAGCTCGTAAGTTTGTCTGGCGTACAGCTTGCACTGTTTGTACCTCGTGTCCTCTGCCCAAGAGCAGCAAAGTGCTGTGTAAATGTCACGGATTGAGACTCGTCAGGCAAAAACCCTCATTGACGCAGAGACAAAAGCGCACGGAAAAAAATCGTCTCCAGTAGTAAAAGTGAGGGGATGTCTCCGGATGTTTGAAGAATGTGGGCAATAGGGTGTGGAGCTGGGACCCATCCTGCAAAACAAAGCAACAACGGCAATATACGGAGCACGCGATGCTGCTGCCTGAAATCAAAGTCAGCTCGAGGTTAGCTAAAAATACACCAGGCACGTTCTGGGGGAATGTGGGTGCCAAGACCTACTAAGCTATTAAAAGTTCTGGAGCTTTAAAATCCTTTCTTCCATTGATGTATCACATGAATCACAAATACCCTCAAACGAGCCATTTGCGCGTCTCCCTCCAGACGGAGCTGACAGGGGGATAAAGCAAACGCATGCAAATATTATTTCAGGGCAAGCTGAGATTGGATGGGGTGACAGAGAAAAGTTAAACATAGCAGCATATTTATTTCTGCATATTTTTGTCAGCTTGCTGCTGGCAGCGAGAGACGAAACTTCAGCAGAGCCCGACCCCGCAGAGCCGCGCAGTCACCATCTGCGTGTGGCTTTTTGGGGAACGGGGCTGCTCGGAAAGGTGGGATCGCATCGACCCTCGATTCCTGAGCACCCTCACATTTAGTGCCGCAATGGCTTGCTCCTTGCCAGCTTTTTTTCTCCCTTCCCCACCAAACCTACAGCCAATTTTGGGGCTCCTTCATTCCCTCCCTTCCCCCCAAATCAGACCGGCGGGTCCGTTTGCTTTTGTCTCCCGTTAATTGCTCGCTACTTTTCCCTGCCTGCTCCTCCCCCTTTTAAGGATAAATTTTAAAGCCGGAGCGGGGTGGAGACTGGCTGGGCCCGCTGTTAGTTTTGACATTCGCCCCGGTGACAGCTGGATCTTGCAAGGCTGGGGCCGTTCGCACACAAAGCCTATTAGCTGCGCCCACTCACTTAATGAGCCCTGAAGTCTGGAAGGAAAATTTCCTCCCCGAAGTGTGGCAGAGCCCTTTGTCATTGTAAACAGGCGCTACTCGCCGGGCGCTGCCGTGCCTTTCTCCTTCCTGCCACCGCGGCTCTTCTATTTACTCAGCAAACAAAAGCGAGGCCGTGTCAGCATGCGGGGATGGAAATGCATCCAGCGCCTGGGGCTGCATGCATGCACGCACACGCGTGCCGCCAGCAGAAGCGGCCCCTCGGGCACTCAGGCTGCAGGGCCGAGCGTATCCATGGGAGCTGCGCCCTATAGGAACCGCATCCTATAGAAAGTGCTCCCTATAGGGACTGTGCTCTGTATCTCACTGGTGACAGGTGACAGGAGGAGGGGAAATGGCCTCAAGTTGAGCCGGGGGAGGTTTATTTGGATATCAGGAAGAAGTTCTTTACAGAAGAGGTTGTTAAAGCACTGGAAAAGGCTCCCCGGGGAGGTGGTTGAGTCACCATCCCTGCATGTGTTTTAAAAACAGTTTGGATGCAGTGCTCAGGGATTTAGAGGAGGGTTGTTAGGGTAGCATGGTTAGGTTGTGGTTGGACTTGATCTTTAAGGTCCTTTCCAACCTGAGTGATTCTATGATTCTACAGAAAACATGCTCCTATAGGAACTGCACCCTGTAGGAGCTGTGCTTTATAGGAAATATGCCCTATAGGAACTACTTCATATAGGAACCATGCCCTATAGAAACTGTGCCCTGTAGGAACCATATGCCCTATAGTAACTGCTTCCTGTAGGATCTGCTGATGATAAAGGGCCTGGAGCATCTCCCCTGTGAGGAAAGGCTGAGTAACCTGGGTCTGTTCAGCCTTGAGAAAAGAAGACTTATAGGTGATCTTATTAATGTTTATAAATATCTTAAGTGTGGGAGTCAAAGGGGCACGGCCAATTCCTTTTCAGCCTTCCGTAGGGACGAGAGACAAGGGGAAACACAGCAACAGCATCTCCTGCCTCTGCCAGGCTTGCAGCCTGCCTGGGTTGCTCTGTAAGCCTCAACATGCCTTATTCACGGTTGGAATCCCTTACAGAACAACACCAGAAGTGCCCACCAACCATTTCACAAACGTTGCAAGCTTTCAAGCACCCCTTCCTCGTCCTCTTTGCTTGTTCTCCAGGGATTTGCTCTCTGCTTTGTATATTACGTATTTCAGTGCTTGCTTGCTGTCGGTAACCAAGGCTGTTTGGTAAAAACTGAGACATTTTCTAAATGTAAGTCAGGCAAAAAATTACCTTTTTTTGTGTGTGTGCGCTTTGCAATTATCACAGCAAAGTGATTCCTTTCTTCCCTCCATAGTAATTTTTTTTTTTTTCTTTTAAACAGAGAAACTAAAGTGCTACTTCAAGAACACCGGGTTAATGCTGTTCTTGTTTCCCCTGTGAAGTTAAGCTGGCATCGTGACTGAAGTGTTTGTCTTCAGTTCATCCTATTGCTGGTGGTACATCCCACTTTGGGAAGACACAGGGAGCATTCACAAGCAAGAAGGTCGCATGCTCCAAATGGATTGGTTAGTAACAAACAGAAGGAAGAGACCTATCTTTCTCTCTTGTTTTCAACTTCCTTTTGCCAGTGCGTCTAAAGAGCCTTTCCTTTCTTGCTTCATAAAAGTGATTGTCTCAGGAAATACGTGGTGGCTTTTGTCACCAACCTGAGCACCCCCTGCTTGCTCCTCTGGATCCTGCTGCTGACAGTACAGACCAAGGTGGGGAACAAGAGCCTTTCTCCATCACTGCGGCCTCTTCGTCTCAGTGTCCTTCTAATATCCACTAATCCACTATTCTCATTTGTAGGCTCTATTTTAATTCACCACTGTGCACACGCCTGACATTAAGTTGGCAAGCTCGTGCCTGTGTAAAAGCTGTATGTTCCAACCAGGCAAAGTGCTGCAGGAGTGCCTGTGAGGGCAGAGCGTGAGAGGGGATTTGCATGCTGCAGATGGAGCTAATCCCTTTTCTATGGCCAGGCTTGCAGGCAGCTGCCCCAGGAGCAGGCTGTGCATCCTCTCTCTTTTTAGGGGCTCTGGAACAGAGTGTGTGGTGGGTCAGGCTGGGGGCAACAACCTGGTGTGTGCAGAGCTCTGGCACTTTGCTGTCACACAGCCCCACCTGGGTAGGGTCACAGGTGACATCCTCATGGGCTCAGAGCTGCTTCTGCAGCCCCTCTACCTTCGCTTGCCTCCAGTTCAGTCAGGGTTGCTGCTGGGGAACGTGGCCGGGCATAAGCAAACCATAAGCACCTTCCTGTGGCACCCAACCAGCTTCTGAAAATTGCAGTTGCTGCTGCTGGTGCTGTATGATGAGAGTGCTGTGAGAACCTGAGCACGTGTTTCTGCTCCTCTGCCCTGCAGAGCCCTCAAATAGCTGATGTAGACTGAGGGTTAGGTTTCATTGCAGCTCAGCTAATGCTGAGCAAGCTGCAGAAGTTGCTGTGTGTCCAAGCAGCTGACGGGAGATGTTTGGAGCCCCTGGATGAAGCTGTGGTTTTCAAAGCCAACTGCAGTACATAGATTCTCAGCACTTACCAAAATGAATTGGAGTGTTAAATAAAAGATCCAGTTGGCTTGGCCATGTGAACGAAATTCTGGTGAACATCCCTTTGCCATTAGATGCATTAATTTTATCATCTGGCCTGAATTTGGGAAACTCAACTGCCAAAGCATTTGGTTGTGAGTTTAATGATTCATTTGCAGGGGCAAGGATGGGTTTCCCATGCTCCTGTGATTATTTTGTCAGCCCCATGCAATGAGAAACTTCTAGGCAGTTGTGATGAGTGACTTGGAAGGTGACGAGGAGGTTTTAGGTCATTTCTAGCTCTAGTGTGTTTCTGCATTTACCTGCCCAGATGCTTATGGGTTCAAAGGAGCCAGGGGTCCAGTTTCTCTCCCATGGAGGAGGGAACATCTAGGTCACGTATTTCTGGTCCACAAATGCTTCCCTTAATAATTACAAAGTAATTAAATTCCTTTAGGAGATGTCCCACCAACTTTACAGCCACGGCCCATCTGCATGTCTGCTTTCTCCTGGTGGGCTCGTGGGGGCCATGCAGAAACGAAGGCTCCCACCAAGCCAGGGAGAAAATAGAGTTGGGTTGCATTTGAAATGAGGCTCGTGCAAAAAACATTTGCATAATAGCATGTAAAAAAATGTGACACGGAACTAAATATAGTGCGGTGCTGTTTTGCCAACCTCTGGTTAATCAAAGTCAACTGCATCATAATGTAGCGTGTGTTGTCTCACTGCCTATCAAATTTCCATTCTTCCAAACCATTCCTGTGTTTGTGAAACGTGGCTCCGCAAACATCAGACAACAAAATCCCAGTGGTGCAACCCCTTGAATCCCTTGCTTTGCTCCCGATTAAAAAAGAACAGTAGGAAAAAGTTTTAATTCTTCAAGTGTCACCATGCCTTTGGAGCTGAAACCGTGCTGAAAGGGCTGGGAAACACCCATTGCCAACACACTGGAGAAGGATGGATTTGTTTGCCTTGTCTGGAGCAGATATAGATGTAGAAATATTTACTTTCATCAAAAACCCAATTTCTGTGGAAAGAAAGGAAGTGTTCAAGTACAGCTTGTCATCCTGCTCTATTTAATCAGAAATACTTTGAGTCTATAAGTGGAGTGTTAGTGTCTGAGCATCAGCTGGTCCTACAGGAAAACCAGAAAAGAAAGATACTCCAATATTTTCCTTGATTGTTTTTTTTTCAGATATTTGTCCTCTAAATCTCAGATCTTCCCATTTTCTCCTCCTTCCTACTGAGAGACACAATCTCTGCCTGCCATGTTCTCCCCATGGCCCCAGCGCAATATCACACGTATTTCTACATAATCTTGATGCCAAACAGAGAGGTGACGCTGCCAGTGGGACATGGGACTCTCACCCCCACAAACCTCATTGTCGTCCATGAGCCCCAAACTCTTCTCAGTGCCCACAGTGGGGCTCTGTGATGTCAGGTCCAATACAAACATGTTGGTGCATCGACCTCACGGGGCTGCAGGGCAGGAGCCCCCATGGGATGCACTCCTGCACGGCTCTGTTAATAGGTTAATGAGCCCATCGTCTGGCTGAGCTGGAGTGCCTGGCTTTCCAAGATAAAACTATCCAGCCACGTTGGGAGGTTGGGCCTCTTTATGACTGAACGCCATTCATCCTGAGTACACAAGAGCTCGCAAATTTAATAAGCAGAATCCATTTCAGCCCCGTGGCCTGCCATGGCAACAGGAGAGAGGGGCTCCAGCCTCCGCTGCTCAGGCATCATTATCTCCAGGGCCATCTGCTCCAGAGAAGCACAATCCCAAACTCATTTAAATAGAGCCAGCCTGAAATATGTGACGATTTTTCCCAGTCCCCCCCCCCCTCTTCCTGCACGGCTACACCTCCATGCACAAGCAGGAGATGTAATATTCAAAGGGTGAGGAGAGGGTATGGGAGATAAGATGATAGTGATAATGAACTGAGGGAAGGCAGCCGGGGAGGGAGGAACTTTCCTCCTTTGGCTGCTGTTCCCAAAGAAAGCAAAAGGTTGCAATAAATTATAAATGTATTTTTCAAATCATCTTCTTGGATGAAGTATTTGATAAACAATGATTCATCGCCCTCCCCAGAACACGGCCTCGCTGGAACAATTAAGTGGTGAAGAAGACTTGCCCAGCTCATTCATTTATTTCCCTGCTTTCTGAGTGATGATGCACGGTCCTCGTCATAAATGATACCATAAATTACCATGTCCCTAAATGTGCTTGCTCCCTGCACATGGGAACATCTTGGAAAGGAGATGGGAGGAGTTAGGAAGAGAATTGGGTTTGATCCCACGCACCTGGGATGGGGAGATGTGAGATATGTGGCCTCAAGAGCATCCCCAAAAGGGACAGGGGAGGATGTGGGTTTTGACAGAAGGATATATACAAGAGCATGCAAAGTTGTACTGTTGTGCTTCTTCTGGACAAAGTCATTTGCAATGCATTTGTTTTATTTCAGACATGTCAGTGCTTGCAGGGAGCTGTTAGGAGCTGCCCAAAGCAGGGGCAATGGGGATGCTGATAAGTGGCTGGATGAGCCGTTGCCCTGCAGTGTAAATCCTGAGAACTCTTAGGCTGTAGGTGGGAAGAGATGGAGCTCCCAGGGAGTTGTTTCAGCAGCACCCAGGCTGTGAGGGCATTCCTGTGTTCGGCCCCTCTGCAGCTGATGGAGAGGACATTACTGCAGGAGTTTCTGAAGGATGCCCTTTTGCATTGCTTTCCTGTCTGGGTATTCTGACCTCTGCTTGCTGGGTCACAGGAGCAAATCCATCATGGGGTGAATGATGAGTTTTCTTTCCTGAAGTGGAGCCATTGCCTAAGCATGTACTAAGCATCCCTGTCCCTCCTGAGTATCTCTGTCGCTCCTGAGCATCCCTGACCCTTCTGAGAGTCAGAAATACTTCTGCAAAAAGCTTTTATGTCTGCATCCATGCAGTGTGTATCAACCACCCCGTGTGACCGTGAGCGTGTGTGCACAGGGGTGTCAAGGCTGCGGATGCAAATGGGTGAGATGGGATTGGATGAGATGGAATGGGATGGGATGAGATGCAGTGGGAAGACACGGCCCCTTTAGCTGCTGGGCCTGGTGTGCAGTGTGGTGTACGCAGTTGCCAGCTCCCCACTCATGCATATGCAGTGTTGGGGTCTCTTTTGCCTGCAGCTCGTACCTGCCAAGATCACTGGCTCCAATCTGTAACATGGGGTGTGCACATACATCACAGGCAGCGAGGCTGCGGAGCGTTGACGAGATCAAATGAAAGTGTAGAAATGCGGCTGGGAGGCAAAATGAAATCATATATATTCATTACATTCATTTAGTGATGTTAAGCCTTCTGGTGCCCGTAACACTCTGGACGTGCTGTCACCATTCACCTAGAGAGAAAGCAGCCACCTCTGCAGACAGCGTGGAAGATGGCCAGAGCCTGGGCGCAGCTTAGGAGGGGATGTGGTGGATGCTGGCACTGAACACTCATCTCTGCTGTAGCCCCAGAATGGAGTTATACACCCTGGAAAGTGGGCAGGATTCCCTCGTTGATTGAATCCTGAGGTATGTCAGCGGCGATTGCTTGGATGAGGAATTCTTGGTCTCTGCTGGTGCATGCCTCTGGGCAAGGCAATTGCAAATACACAAGAAGTTCTGGTGACCGAGGCATGCAGTGTCCCCACCTGGAGGCTGAAGCTGTGCAGGTCACTTGCTTGCATGGATATCCTACTGAAGTGTCCACTAGCCTAAGCTGTCAACTCTTTGATCAGGAATGCAAACTCAGCAAACCCCAGGTGATAATCGTAGAATCATTGAATCATTAAGGTTGGGAAAGACCTGTAAGGTCACCAAGTCCAACCATTGAGCCATCAAATCATATGACAGTAACTTACAGAAAAAGCCTCTGGAGCTCTGGAACGTTTTTTGGTTGATGAATTGTGAGATTTACCACAAAATCTATAATAACGTGGGGTTGTTTTTTCTGTAGCTCCATTAGAGATGATAAAATGCCAAGTTTTATGAATAAGTTTCAGGGTATTTGTAGAAGTGCTTAAATATATTAAATCTGCAGAAGAGCTGAACATTTCCTAAGGACTGCTCTGATGCAACTTTCTCAGCCTTTTATCTTTCTGTTATCACATGAAGAGCTGAACCTGAGGAGGCCTTGTATTTCATGATCCTGTTGGAGATTTGGCCTGCACACGGACTCAATAAAAACCTTCAGAAGACGCAAGTTCAGCTCCTGTTTCCTCATCTGGAGGAAAAAATAAAGGATTTCCTCTGAAGAAATTTCAGCTCCTTTTATCTCCTTATGTCGATCCTTGTCAGAAATGCCTCCAAATGGAGATGCATATTAATGTCAGGTGCCCACTCCAGAGGAAAGGACAACCAGATGTCCTCGCCACGTGGACTGATGCTGCACACTAAATCTGATCCTCTGTGAGCTCTCAGCCCACAGTATCAGGGACTCCTGTCCACCACCTAGCTTTGACTCTTGCGTTAAGCACAAGCATTCAATTATTTAGCAAGGAAAATGGGCTCTTGTAACTAATAAAATATCTGATTCAGCCCCTTAATCCCATTCTAACATCTTTAAACCAGTGCCAACATAGGTGAGACTGCTGGGATAGGAAAGCTAAATATTGCTTTCTGCCTCGTGGCTTGCTTTCAAAAGTACATTTCATTCCATCTCTGTTGTTCAGAATTAATGTTGCAGAGAGCTTTTCTAGGAAAGCATGGCAGATGCCCAGCTCCAGCAGGAACGAGCCTACCACTGTGCGGATATGTTGGAACATGGCATCCATCCTGGGTGGAGATGGCTGGGCTTGTTTTTGAAGTGCTTGGCTGTGAGCAACATGAGAAAACCAACTCATGGGTCAAAGCTCTCGCAGCAAACTGTGCTGCTGCCTTATTTTTCAGGTTTTAAAAGAGAAAGCCCAGCAGGTGGGAAGGAAGAGATTGAACAGGGCACTTTATCATTCTTCCAGAAGCAAATTCTTGGCCACAATCTTTCCAGCTCCTGGTGCGGTGGCCTAACGTAACTAGACAGCACAGACTGAAATCTTTCCTGCATAATTGTGTGCTTCACTGGCCTGACACCGGGAATGAATTTAGCTCACCCGAGGCTCAGCTGGAGATGGGGTGGCTTTCGAGCAGCTTACGCTCCGTCCCAGCGCATCACCCGGCATTGATTGATCGCCTTTTCTGCAGGCTCTGACAAGAGAGGTATGAAATTATCATTTAAGAAGCCCCTCAGAAATGCTTTAAGTCATTTTCTGGTCAGATTTACACCATATTGAGAGGAGTGGGGCAACAAGCATCTCCCCCCGTGTTCCCTTGTCAAATTCTGCAGCTGATGGAGCTGGCTGGGCTGAACAGATGATGGGGAAGGCAAGGTCACACCTGGGACACTGGTGGGCACCAGGAATCCAGCTTGGTTCTGAGGCCCATCAGCTCACAGTTTTGATGAAGAGTCAAAAAGAAGCAGGGCGTTTGACATTTTCAGACAGAATATGATAATGTAGTGCTTGTGCTAGGGGAGAGTCGGTTGTAAAGTGCAGGGAAATTTGGGAGAGACTACAGTTATAAACTTATATATGGTGTCTATTTCACACACAGCTTCACTTCCTTGCAAATTTCCTATTTTAATTTTCTTTAGTGGGTTTCTGCAGGGATATTTTTGTGCCCACTTCTCCTCAAATGCTCCATGTGTAGCAGCTGCTGTGGCCACACTGCCAGCCCAGCTCTCATGGGATGTGCACAGGGTTCATGCCAGGACTCTGTTGGCCAACAAGGGGCTGTCATCACTGCAGGGCATCACCAGGTAACGTGCTGCTGAGTCCACGGGACTCCAAAACACAGCCTGGAGTGGAATAAGAAGAATCATAGAATCTCACAGAATCATAGAATTGTGGAATCATACAGTCACAAAGTGGTTGGGTTGGAAGGGATTTTAAAGATCATCCAGTTCCAACCTCCTGCCATGGACAGGGCTGCCACCCACCAGATCATGCTGCCCGGTTCCCCATCCAACCTAGTGATCATTTACCACCCGACCAGCTGAACTCTCTCCAAATCACACAGAAAAGCAAGCACTATGGTTTTTAACCTAGCACTAATGGCAGCTTGCTTGTGCTAATCAAAAGGGAGCCATCAGTTTGGAAATGTCCCTTCCTAATTTAATTCAGGGACTTCAAAATAAATTCCTTCAGATGCAGGTGCCTTGAGAACAGCCGTTTTTAACTCATTTGAAGTAGTGAATTCCTCTCACTGGACTTAATTAGGGACAGGTATTAAAACAAATCGAGGGAGATCTTAGAAGAAAAGTGGTTTTATTAGGAAAGAACTGTAGGGCTTTTTAATTAACACCAGAACAGCCGTCCTTAAACTGTTTCTCTCTTCTGAGCAGATTATCTCAGTGAAGGCTCAGAGGCCATGTGCAGCATGGAACAAGTTCTGCTCAGTGCTCCCTCAGATTGCAGCATCCTTCTGTTTTCCTACAATGTAGACTCATCCTGGTTGTTTCTGAGTGAATTGCTTTTTTGTTCATGTTGCATATTCCCTAAACAGTCATATTAGTGGTGACAGCATGTCATCTTGATGGTGTTATGACAGTATGACGCCAAACTGGTATTAACATAACATTTCCTTCTAAATCTTGTCTGAAAACATATTGTTCTCCCTTGCCAGCAGTTCTCTGTTTCTCTCACCCTTTACCATGGGTGCTGGTTTGTTGCCTTTTTTGTTTCATCTCCCTTGTTGGATGGGGTTGATAAGCAGACTCTGCAGAAGCATTTTGCTGATTGTTGAGGGGATGAGACTGAGGCAGAAAAGCACAAACCCATTCCCCCAACGTCATCCAAAGCTTTGTGGAGAGGAAGCCCCACACTCACATTTCCTTGGCTGTCATCCTCCTTCCTCTTCTGATTTGCCTTGCTCAGATTTATGAAGTTCATATTTATGGAGCTTAGGTTGAAAGATGCACATCGCTACCTTGGAGTTATTTGTGTTTCTCCTGCATTTTCTTTTACAGCTTCAGTTTAAAGGCGGATGCCAATGTCCCCCAAATCACAGAACCATAGAATGATTAAGGTTGGAAAAGGCCTCTAATTGCAACCATCAACCCATCACCACTGCATCCACTAAACCATGTCCCCCCAGATGATGAAGCCAGTCCTGAATTCAGAAAGCTGTGAAGTGGGAAGAGCTGTAACTGGGGGTTGAGAGGCTTCTGTGCAGGAGGGAGACGAGCACACACTCCAGCTTGTTTGACTGCACTGTCTGCCTGATGTCATGCAGAGATTGAGCAGGTTTGACACGCACGTTAGAATTGTTTGCTAAATAAGGGACTTTTTTTTTTTTTTTAATGAAGGAAAAATGGATCTGGTTTGCCTAACAAGAGATTTTCAAGTTAAAAGTGAGCAACAGAAGTGAAGGAATTACACAGCAAGATGTGCACTCTTGGGAAAAGCCTTTCGCCTCCCCAGTGGGACAAACACACTCCTGCCCAGGTTGGCTTAGGTGGTGCCTGGCTGCAGCATTTTCCTGCCAAATTCTTGCTCAGGTTTAAATGTTGCCTGTTTGTTTTCCCCTCTCTTCCTCCGCTCCTGACTTGACAAGCGCATCTTTTAGCAGAGTATTAATTACCATCGCAGTGCTGGGACTTGTAATTATCCCTCCCTGGTGCTTTACAGACTTCCCAGCACAGCTCGCAATGAGGGCAGGGTGAAATGACTCAGCTGGCAAAGGGCTCGTGGTGGTAGTCCAGGGCTGTGGTAATTGTCCTGTGCCAGGGAGTGTGGAGAGGGGGGAAGAGGAAGGAGGAGCCTGTCTCTTTGGAGTAGACGAGGACTTGGAGAATATGGCTTGTGGCCTTTAACCAAGGTGCTTTCTTCCCAGAGTTTATAAGGAAAATAGAAGTAACCTTGGGACATCGCCAGGAGATGGGGAAGTTCAGGAGGCCTATGAGGATGATGATGATGTTTGCTAGTTTAGGAAACTCCTCTGTATCATCTCTGTAGATGAGAAGAATCCCAACAGAGGCCCACAGAGGGAGATTCGAGGCTGTGGCTGCACTGTATGTTCCCTTGTGCTGTATGGGGCAACACAGTGGGTTTGCTGCTGCAAGGGAGTCACCAACGTTTCCTATCAGGGATTGACCAGCTGTGGTCGAAGCAGCTTTCCTTTACTTATCTCACAGTGATTTGCTGCCTTATTTGGTCCTGAGTTCCAGGGTCTGTAAAAGTGATTCATACTCATTTAAAGCACTGCGTCTCGCCAAGCATTTTAAATGCAATACTCTGCATTTAGCCCCGCAGCCTCACTACCAGCAGGCACCTCCTGGTGTTGTAGCAAAACCTTGCTCTGCTTCTATGCCAGAAATGCAATGTGGGCTACTTCTTTGGGACCCTCATCCCACCTGTGCTGCCCATCTGATGTCACATGGAGATCCAGCAATTCCCAGGGCCAACCCAGGGCAGAGGAACCGCAGGACACAGAGCCGAAGTGCAGCACTGCCACCACTGCCAGAAACCCACAGCTTTTGGCCATGCTAGGAGAAAAGGAAAAAAAAAAAAGCACAAAATACTCTGGTTAAAATGGTGAATTTTTCTCCAGCAAAGTGACAACACATTGCTAGTGAAAACTGCCTTTCATTAGAGCAAAGAGGGGCAAGGGAGATAAAAATGAAATAGGCCGTGCTTTTCTTCCATTTATGTCCTCTTTGCAAACCTTGATGGTTTTTTTTTTTCATTGTTTGCTTGCTTTATTTTTTCCCTTTAGATCCCTCCAGCAATGAGAAATCTTATTACAATTTATTGTGCATTTGACTAGGAATTTAGGGATCTCAAATCACAGCCCAGTCTGGCAAGAAATGCTGATAGGTGTAATAAGAGGCAGGGAATGCTCTGAGCAGATTTTACTCTAAATAGAATAGCCAAGTGACAGAGGGAAAGTGGGTGAGGAGATTTTCCCATGGTCACCCTCAGAAATCAGTGGCAAAAGTGGGAATCAAATCCAGATCTCTGCCTCCAAAGCCATTGAACCACTGTCCTCCTGGGGAGGACAAGGAGTAAATGTAGCAATGTGGCTGTGATACTGAATTCCCAAACTGGAAGCCAGCACCGTGCCCTTCCTGCTGCTCTGCCTTGTGCCTGGAGCTCTGACAAACTGCATGTGGAATTAGGCAGAGCTCATTTGCCCAGCAGTAATGGGAGCAGTTCATAATATGCCCACCACGTTGGCCATCATCCCTGCCCTGAGAAACCTCATCCTCACATACAGCAATGCATCTCTGCCTCTGCAACAAGGGAACTCAAGGATCCTCTTTGCTACAGTGGAGCCACCTGGGTTTTTGGGACTCTGGACTGAGGAACAGGATGACAGCTGTCAGCTCTGCCAGTTGCTTTGGGCAACATTGGCCAAATCATTTGGCACTTTGAGGAGGGTAGAAGAAGACCCAGTTTGGTAGTTTCCAAGTGTCAGTAACTCCAGCTCGCTCTGCTTGCAGCTGTAGAACATCCACAGCACCAAAGCAATATGCTGGGAGCACCAGCTTTGGGGCAACCCTGGCTAACAGGCACTCTGCACTACACGATGCAGATACAGCCCCAAACCACCACGTGCCTCAGTTTCCCCATCTGTTCAATGAGGCTTATTGTCCCATTTGTTCTGTGTGGTTGGCGTTGCACTGCCATGCAGAACCTGACAGAAAGGAGCTCAGCAGTTGGGTGAGCATCATTCTGGAGGTCAGGCAGTTCAATCCCAGTGGCTCTGCTTCTTTCAGGCACACACCTGCCCACCTCTGCACGCTGCAGCTGGGTTACAAACTGGCTCACCCACCCACCCACCATCTCATCCACAGGCAGATTGCTCAGGGCGCAGGAAATCTCCTGGAAAGAGTGAACCTTGTCAGCAAAAATGCAAATATTTGGAGACAAAGTGTTCATTACGGCAGAACTTGATTTCAGGGTCAACCCTTTTTGCAGCAAATTGTTAGCCAGCTAAAACGTTTATTGTCACCACACTCTGGCAGTTTTGACAGTAGCTATCAAGTTGAGCTTGACAATATCTGCATACCACAGCCATCAGTGAGGCGGTGGAGGCAGTGACTGCAGGCAGGAGGAAACAGTCACCAAACAACTGGAGCAGTCCCCATCTTTGTGACACTTTGGGGATTTGTGGACTAGGGGAACAGTGCCCAGTGACGGAGGTGTGCAGCGCAGGCTGTTGGTAATATGGGGATGGGGTGAATTGGCAATTTTTATTTTTATTTTTTTTCAGATGCAAAACTACATGCACCGAGCAATTGAATCCCCCCCAGTCTGGCAGTGCATCAGCAGGAATCAGACCACAAAAGGACAGAATTTCTTTTGGTCTTTTTCCATGGGAGACACATGGCTTCCCTGGATGCACAGCAGGGAAACATTCAGGCGTTGGTAGAGTTTCTGTGATTTCTCCCTGTTCCCATTTGTAATCTTTATCTCCAGTGTTTAATTCTCCTCCTATTGAGGAGCAACAACGCTGGCAAGCCCAGAGGCAAATGGCTGAGCTCCCATTGCTTGGTGATGGCTCAGAGGCCAGGGGATGGAGGGAGCTGGGGCCAGACCTGCCTCGCTGGGAAGGGGAAGCAGAAAGGAGGCAGCAGATGGAGTTTGGGGGAATATAAGGATGAGGATGAAGTGTCTGGAAAAAAACAAACAACCAACAACCAAAACAACTAAAACAACACCAAAAGGGAGTCAAAAAGGCAGCTACAGTCACAAGACCTGTGTATACTATTGTAGGGTTCCTCTACTAGACAGAAGAGAGCATCTTCCAGCTCAGGGGTGAACTAACTAAACTAAAAGCTGCTGTGCTTTTCTGTCCTCTGAATCTTCGCCTTTTCCCCCAGCTAATGCATGGGGAAGGTGGGCTATTCTGGATTCACTGTGAATTGGTTTCATTTCCTTGCTTGCTGGAGCTGGGTAAGGGCTATTTCATCTCAACAGGCTTCTCCCAGCACACCTTAATTTGAGATCTCCTGCATGCAGGAAGCAATGGAGTTAAGTGATCTTGCTGAATCCCGACCGCTGCAGCTGCAGGAGAACAAGGAAGGAAAAGAAGAGAGGGGAGGAGGAAGAAGCACTTTGCAGTCTCCCATTAAAGCCCCAAGAGGCTGAAGATGAGAGAGTGAAAGTTTCAAATTGCCAGAATGTAATTCTGAAAGTCATTTTCCAAGCGCGGAGCGCTCCACAATGTCACCTCTCATCTTCCAAGGTGGGGATAGAAGAAACAAAAAAGCACAGAATATTCTGCACAAAGACAGAGCTGCTAATACAAAGACAGAAGAGGTGTCAGTCCCCAAACAGGCTTTCTGGCACCGCCTTCTTCTGGGAGATCTGTGCAGCTCGGGTGCACCTGTACTGGGGAACCATCAGCTCCTTTCCCAGGCCGCATCCAACCTGGGTGAGCGCTCTGGCTGAGCTGACGATGGCTTTTTCCAGCTCTCCTAAGAGCAAGAATATCAAAGAAGTCTGCATATTCAACAGTTACAGTTTACATTTGAATGAAACTCCTGACCTTCAATTCAATACAGTGATTATGTTAATGATTAATACTATTATTAATTTCTTAGCCTTCTCTAGCAAAAGACTGTGATGGATGTGCAGGAGAAAAGGTGCACTTAGATATTCACCCCCCTCTGCCCAACCCAACAAAGCCATCCCTCCCCGCTCCCCCTTCCAGCTCTTTGCCTTCAAAGAAATCTGAATTAAGGAGTTAGATGCATTCAACAAATTGTTCAGCCCAGGATTTCGTACCAAAGAGCGAATTAGCCTCTTGTTCTACATTCTTTGCTGACCTTTATTCCAGCTGCACCCCCTCTTATGTTTATAAAATAAAAAATTACCCAAATATACAGGCATGCCCCGCTGAGATAGATTGCATTCAACACTCCTTCAGCTAATATCAGCTTTGTCCAGGGCTCCTTATTACTGGTGCCACCTGTCTCTCCAAGCGCAGGCTTTGCCTCTTTCCCTTCCCCAAATTACTCGAGCTGAGGCTTGGGTGGGCTTGCCCTCTCCCTGCAAATGCACTTATTTACCCACACATGTCAGAGTGCTGAGTTTTCTTCCTGATAATCAGGCTTTTTGCCAGGCATTCCCTCCCCTCTCCCACTTTCAGAAATGGCACTTTCTCCTCTTAGCACGCCAGGGCTGGCCCGCGGAAGGAGCTGCCCATGTTTTTATTGAGGGTGATGACCAGAGTGCAGCAGGCCACTCCACCTACAGAAGGCACTTTGCCCTCTGAGGCAGCAGAGTAACAAAGTTCAGTGCTGTCATCCATTGTGATCACAATCCTGGTTAATTTTCCTTTTATTATATTATTATTATTGGATAACTATATGGGTGTTCGTTTTGTTTTTTGTTTTTTGTTCTTTTTTCCATCAGGGATGTCAGTAAATGTTCCTGGCTGGCCTGTAGCCAATTTTCTCCAGCTGGGATCAGTTCAGTCCAATGTTGCCATCTGTCCTTGGAGGCAGAGGGGTGTCCTTTTCCATTTCGGATCTCTCCCAGAAGCGATTCCATCCTCCCTCCCCCCCTCCCCCCAGCTTTGACCAAAGCATCCAGAAAGCTGTGTGTAGCCATCATGGGACTCATGCACTCCCAAACAGACTCAGGCATACAAGATGTTCAACTGCCTGGGACGTGGCTGTGGTCATGGTCAATCTGCTCACCTCCAGGGTGACCTGGAGAAGATTTCACTCTCTAAACACAGATGAGATCTCTTGAGGTCTCTATGTCATAAACATAGAGAACTGGATGGGATCCTTTGGGAACGGCCTGAAGGGGTGCAGGCGATTACACCCCTTTGCTGAGTTATTACGCATATCATCACATCTCCTTCTCCTAATTAAAAGCACAAACAACGAACGGCTCCCCTTCCCCAGCTTCTCCCCCTTTACCCTTTGCATAGCCGGGAGGGGTGGGCGGGGATGGGGTGGAGGGGGTGGGGTGGGGGTGGGATGGGGGGGGCGGGGGGGCCGAGGGGGGAGAGGCAGATCCATTGTACGGGGCCCCGCGGCGCCCGCCCCGCGGATTGGCCACCGAGTGCGCTGCAGTGATTTTGCGGCGAGGTCCCATTGGCCGCCGGCACGGATAAGTTTTTGCTCCGGACGGCAACTTTTCTCAGGGATGGAGTAAATTCGGACCCCGCCGCTTCCCTTTCTCGCTTTCCCGGCGAAGTCAGACATCGCTCCACGGCAACGATGAAGCTCTGCGGGACTTTCCTCGGTTCGTAACCGTCCGCCGGTGGATGCAGGGCGGGGGGAGGGTTGGGAGGAGTGAGCCTGGGGGGTGGGGGTTTCTGGGTTTCTCCTGTTTCCCCTCCGAAACACTCGAACAGCCTCATTCTGCCCAAGCCACGCCTCGGCAAAGGGGTTCGGTGAGCTGGGAGGGTGGCGGCCTCTAAAACTGCCCTGCTGCCCTTGTTCTAGGGGGGCTTTCTCCCCCCCTCCCTCCCCCCAATGGCACAGCGGAAAGCCTGTTTCAGAGCGCGGCTTTCCTGCTTTCCTGTCCTTGAGTTTAGCGGGCGAAGCCTTGGGCTCCTTCCCCGTTCGTTTTGCGTCGGGCTTAACCCCGAAGGGTTGCGGGTGCGTGGGTTCGTGTGCGGCCCCGGGGCTTTGTCCCGCTACCGCGTATTTCGGCTAATTACAAAGGATGAGGAGGGAAGGGGTGGGAGGATGAGGAGGGAAGGGGTGGGAGGATGAGGGGAAAAAAATCCTGTTGTCTGCCACTTCTGTTCAGATGTTTGGTTGCTGTTGTTGTTGGCTTTCCGGTTTGTTTGTTTGTTTTACGCTCTGCAGTGAAGGAGTGAGGGTGGGGTGTTACCAAATATGAAGTTGGTTGGTTGCGTTTCAGCGCCCGCATTAACCGAGGCACAAAGGGAAAGTTCTGGGATAACGCAGGTGCTCTCCACAAACGGCGGTGATTGCTCCAATTGTTGCTCGTTAGGGAAGTAAAAGGCTCTAGATGAGGGTCAAACAAAGGCATCGCCTCTTTGGGAAGGAGCCGACCAAACCGGGGAGAAGGGGCGCTCCCGAGAGCGAGCAAAGGGTTATTAAAAGTTTTTTTTTCTTTTTTTTTTTGTGCCTGTGCATGTTGTTCCATCTGCCAGGGGCCTGTAGTGGGCAGGTTTCTTCGCAACCCTTCAGCTGTTCCATATACAATATTAATGCTGGCCATTTCTATTCGGCATACAACAGCACTAATTGTAGTCTGAGGCATTAAGGCAGCCAGCCCATCTGCATAGAAGCTTTCAGAAAGAAACAAGGAAAAAATCTTCCACCCCCAGCTGGTAACCGGAGAAGTTGGTGCCAATTACAAATGCATGAAGTTTGAGATCTAAATTACTTTGAAACAGTCTCAACGAAGCGAGCAAAATGCAGTGCAGTGTTTTTATGTGCGCACTTACACAAGCAGTTGCAGTTTGATTTTAAATAATCTGAAAGTTGAAATGTTCGATCTGAATACACGAACATGGGAGAACAATAATAATAATAAAAAAAATGCTGTGGGGACAGCAGCGAGGGGAATCCACTTAAAAAGAAAAAGAAAAAAAAAAAAAAAAAAAGAAAGCCAAAAACCCTTTTGGCGTTCATTTCTGCAGGCTGCGTGCAGTCGGTTTCTCAGCGCGCTCATCTCAAACAACGCTCTGGAGGCGAAAATATTTGAATATTTCATTTTATACCTTCCTGCTGCACTGCTCCCTTCAGGGATGAGGCGGCCGAGGAAAGCACAGTAATTATCTGCTGCCTTCCGACGGCTGCGAAGTGACTCCGGAGGGCCGGGAGAGGCGCGCTGGGTCGGGGCGGCTCCAAGGGCCGGGACGGGCGGGGCAGGGGCGCCGGAGCTGTCCGTAGCCGTGGTGCTGATCCGACGGCCGATGCGGCTCGGCCCGGTTGCAGCCCCACCGGACACCTCGCCTTCCCTCCGGTGGGAGGATGCTGGCAGGCTTGATTCCGAGGTGTTGGGTGATTTTTGAGGATCTTGGGAGCTGAGTGGTTTTTTGTTTGGTGGTGGTGGCTGATTGCGCTGCTTGGGTAGGTTTTGAGAGGAGGGGAAGGTGAAGTCTGGCAAGTTTGGCTCCTCTTTTGTTTCCAAACACCCTCTAGTAACCCAGACCTTAGTA
This sequence comes from Lagopus leucura, assembly GCF_019238085.1. Classification (NCBI taxonomy): domain Eukaryota; kingdom Metazoa; phylum Chordata; class Aves; order Galliformes; family Phasianidae; genus Lagopus; species Lagopus leucura. The sequence continues at coordinate 726,557 of NW_024962292.1, forward strand.
AAATGGTACCAAATCTGATAGCTTGATCTACCTTAGGACTCTTGTGTATATCCTGTCAATAAACGCAACACTAGCAGTAATAAAGTGTCTATGTATTAATACACAGGTATGTTTGCACATATGTTCATTTGTATGTGTGTGTGGTGTGTACAGATTTATGTGGAAACACATAGAAGAAAACTCACCCCCCCTCCCCCCCCCCCTTCACCTACCAACCGATTTATTATGCTTTTGTTTCTCAAGTTTTAGAATTGTATCTCTAAATAAAATAGTAGTGGAGAGCACCAGACAGCACTGTGGGGAGATGAGCTGAGCCCTCCCGTCCCTCCCTTTGATTCTATCATGGGTGCAGAACAATGGAGATGCAGTGTAGCACCAGGCCTGCTGCCTGCAGATAAGAGTTTAATAGAATTTCTGAATGCCAAAGGTTTAGGATGTAAAATATCTCTGTCTTCGTGGTGTGCCCAAAGTAGATAGAAAACAGCTTTTTAGGAGTACTCTCTGCCGAATACCTCCTTTATATTTATGGTTTTAGGAGCAAACCAGGCTTGCAAGTCGTGGAAATGGGTATCATAAGAATTTCCAAAACATCCTCTACAGTTTAAAATCACCAATATTTTTGTCACCCTCTTCTCAACAAAACCCCCAAAATGGGGAATTCAGTCAGTATCCTCACCCCGTTCTGTGGGTGGGACGGTGCTGCGTCTGGTGGTCCTTTAAGTCCTCTGTGCCAGGTAGGAATCTGGTAGAGTCTGTAAGGTGTGGGGCCAGGAGATGCAGCTCTGCCCAGTGTCGGGGCTCAGGCTGCCTGCAGGGAGGGCAGGACCGGCCCTCAGCAGCACGCTGCTCCCCCCCCCCACCAGGCTCTGCCTCTATCTACTCTGTCTCATCCCTCTGTAGGCTCCTGGGGTTTCCGTCCATTTGTGAGCTCCCTCATGTTTTCGAAAATCTTCATTAAGTTGACAGTCAAGTCTTAATCATCTCGGTGGTGCTGGGGATGGACTGGGGGGTGGGGAAGGGGGGGGGGGGGGGGGGACAGGGAAAAAGTGCTGGGCAGGAAGGCGAGCCTCCTACTTCCCACACCTCAGGCGGGTGCAGCGTGCCTCTGTTTCTCCCTCTATTTCTGAAAAGTTGTGATCACAGCACTAATGCTCCCTGTAGCGTGCTGATGCCTTTCGGCTTGAGGTGGCGGTGGGGTGGGGGGAGGGAAGGGGGATGTCTGGTGCTGCTGGCGTCCAGGTCCCCACCAAACAGAGGTGTTTGTGAAGGAAAATGGCTCGTGGAAAAACGCACACTTTTCTCACTTGGAAACGATTCCTGAACTGTTCTAGTCGCCGTTTGCTTTTGAGAGTTTTTTTTTTGTGTGTGTGTGTGCCATTCCTCTTCCTGTCACAAAGTCCAAAGCGTAACTCCGCTCGAGATGTGATCTGTCCTTCCTGGGGCGAGGTGATGTCTGCTGGGAGTACGTTGTATCATTTATGTATTTATTTAAGAGGAGAAGAAAAAAAAAATATATTTATATACCTTTTAAGCGCTTGCTTTTGAATATGCATATCAGCTAATAAGCAATACTTCCAGGTTCATAGAGGCGATAAATTTCCCAGTCTGTTCTTTATGGTGATAGGTCATCTTCCTAACCACCAATAAATATTGTAAAGTACTTTCGCTGGAGCTGTGCTAACCCAGGGCATCTGTCACTCGCTGCTTGCTGCTATTAGGAATTATTGGGCCGTACCATGCGTCAGGATGCGCGGGGGGGGCGGGGGGGGGGGGGGGGGAAATGGCACGGCGCTTGTCGCGCTTGCCGTCCTTTTGTGTTGCTGCCATCAAAGGAGCCCCGAGCCTCGTGCATATTAATTATGAATCAGTTCAGGCAAAATCACTCACCTTCTGCTGGGTCTCGGGGAGGGGAGCGTGAGTGGAGAGGGGCTGGTGAGGCGAGGGGAGCCCCAACTCTCCGTGCGCTCAAGTCAGCAGCTCCATCTCTCTCTCTCTTTTTGATGCTATACTGTAAATTTATTTCACCTCAGAGAGTAAACAGATATATTGCAACCCCAAGGGTTCATGGGTAGCGTATTTACAAAGGGAAGGCGCAGCAAGCCCCCTCTGTGCCATTTCCATTAATGAGAGCGGTCATTAAGTAAATGAGACATTGCCTTTAGCAGGCTTAAGAGTTCACACACTAAGGAGTATCAGATATTTAATTGAAACCAACAACCCGTCTTACACGCGTGTTACTGGTGTAGGGAAGTGGGCTGCCCTCCAAGAACTCTCCCCCCCACAACCTCCCCCATGCAAATTTCATGATTGGTTTCCGTGATGTCATTTTGCAAAGGGGCAGACAATAGCTGTGGGGAAAGGTAAGTCAATATTATGTTCTTTCGCTGACAAAGGCAGATAATGCTGGCTTTTTTTCTTTTCTTTTCCTCTTCTTTTTTTCTTTTTTTTTCCCATCTTTTTTTTTTATTTTTTTTCCCTCCCTTGGAATGAAGGAGAGAGGAAAGGCTTTTGGAGCACACAGTTGATGTAAACAGACGCAGGCTTTTAGAGCACGAAGGCTGGGTTGTTGTTTTGAAAACTGCACTGGAGAACCGAGGGGATTTTATGATGATCATCATGCTCCTAGGTCCATCTTTGCTCGTTCGCTCTCTCGCCGGCTGCGAGATGCTAGTGGACATGTTCTGCTTCTGACTGAAAAGAGGTTGAATAAGACGAGGAAGGAGGAGATATATATATAAAAAACAAACAAAAAAAAAGGGCATAACATCGCCTTCAGCCGGGAAACTTTCTGAATATTTCTGGAAGAGGATAAGAGGATGCTTGCCGGGTTTACAGACCGACAGCTCGGCGGATGTTTATCCGGAGGGCAGCGCGCTCGGTGTTAGCAGAAGACGCTCCGGGCGCCGGGACGGGGCTCGCTCAGCCGCCGCGCTCCGCGGAGCTCTCTGAGGTGCTGATCGCGGCTCCGCGTTGTCCCGGGGGGCTCCCCGACCCCCTGCCGGCCTCCTCCAACCCCGCTCCGGGGAGGCAGCGCGCCGCTCGCCGCCGGTACCGAGGGGTGCGTGAGTGTGTGTGTGTATATGTGTGTGTATGTGTGTGTGCTGTGGGGGTTGCGCTTGCACGCTCGAGGCTCCTGCCCTGCGCTCGTTCTTGCCGCGAGCAGACTTTCTTTCTTTTTCTTATTACATCCCCTCCTTTTCCTCTCCCCCGATATTGACTACTTGAGACTTCTCTATTTATAGCAGCGAGGAACAAGGGAAGTGTGCCATGTTTGTGGATTTCTCGCTGTATGTTGACCACGGCAGAAATCTGCGGGTTCTTATTTTTAGCTGTCTTGCAAGAGGCTTTGCTTGGCTAATCTCTTTATCAATTTCAGCAAAGTTGTGGGGTTGGTTTTTCTTTGTTTGTTCGTTCCTTTTTTTAGTTGTTTCGAGGGTAATTTGCTTGGAGGGAGAAGGGAAAGAATTGGTGCCTGAGGAAGCGCTGCCGCTGCAATCAGCCCCGGCGAGTTTGGTTGAGTTCAGGACGCAGTTTGCCAGCGGGCAGAGCCGACCCTCCCCGGGGAGGCGTCCCCCAGCAGTGCTCAGTATCCCCCGGAGGCGACTTCCCCATGCAAAAGGAGCAGCTTGTAGGGATCAACTCCCCCCCCCTCCCCGGGGCAGGAGGCCTGGAGCACGCAGATCCCCCCCAGAGTCGGGTTGCTGGGACAGGTTGGGTTGGTTGCCTGCCCTTTGCTCCCCAGACCTTGGGGAACTGCGACCTGCCCAGCAGTGCGGGGCAGCTGTAAGTGGCCCCCATTGCTCTGCTCTCCTGCAGCTATTGTTGAGCCCCCTCTCTCCGAGCAGCCGCTAAAAACAAGTGCAAAAAGCCCAGGCTAAATCCAATTGCTCCAACATTACTTTTAGTTATTTCTTTTTTTCTTTCCTTCTCTTTCTCGTTGGCTCATCTGCTGTTATTATCAGCCTTTTCCATATGGCCACTTTAATTAATGGCAGACAAAAGGGGGTTGCGGGGGGGGAGGGGGGGGGAGGAATCCAGGAATTAGAGTTTATAGTTGGTTTGTCTCTGATGCTGTCATAGAAACCAGAAGCAAAGATGCCGCCTTTCCACTTCTTTGTATGATCCTGTTTATTGTTCCCGAGCGGCGCAGATTGGAGCAGGCGCGTGTTGCAAGGCACAGAGCAGCGCCTGCTGCGGCCCGAGGGCTCCCACCGCACAACTTGTTCCCTTCAGCTCCCCGCTCTCTCAAAGCTGTTTGCCCTCTCCCTGTCCTTCCCCGCCTTCTTCTGCTGCGAAAAGGCCGAGGAGAACTCATTATTAATTATGATTAAAGCGGTTTAGCGATCTGTGGGATCCTCACCGCACAGTGGTGAAAAAGAGTAAGAAAACTCCCCCGAAGTTGGGTTTATTCCTTTCCTGACAGTATGTGGGAGTTGTTCTTCGTGTCTCGGCAGAGGTGGGGGTCTGGGTGCTGTGGGTCTGGCTCCGGTCGGGGGCACCGTGCTCCTGGATGGGGGGTAGGGGGAGGTGGCCGCTTGTGCGGGGGTCCCGTCGGGGCGTGCTGTGTGTGTGCTCGGTACCGGCTCAGCCCCGAGAGTCCTCCCCGCTGCTACCGGTGCACGGCAGCCCTCAGGGGGAGGAGAGAGGGTGTATCGCAGTGTGGGAAAGGCAGAAGTGCTGCATCCTTAAATGTGAGCTCCTGCAAGGTCCTCGCAGCCTGGTTCTGCCCCTAGTCCTGTTTCAGGGGGGGGAAGATCAGGCAGTGCTCAGTGTCAGTGCGAAGTGTGGCGTTGGGAATAGGGGTGCCCGCTACTCTTTGGCTCCTTATCTCTGTGCTGGAGACGGGGACACCTCTCCCTTGTCCCTATGGCTGAATGGCGTGGGAGGGGGCTGCGGAGCTGCGCACGCTTTGCCACCCTCATCCCCAAAGCCTCCCACGGAGCCAGGGCCACCTCCACTGACTTTTGTTTCCTGTGCTGGTTAATCGCCCCGGGCTGGGGAAGGAGGGGAGGAGAGGGGGGCACAACGAGCCCAGGTGCCTTCCAGCCCGGAGGGGGCGGCCGGGAAGTCATTAGGATGGCATTAATGCAGCTGAGTCGGGACTTCTGCAAAGAGCCCAAGTGGCGAATTGCGGACATGGGCTCCGCTTCTGGGGTTCGGGAACAGCGCGAAGGGGGGTTTGGGGAGGGGGGGAGGCGGTGCCGAGAGCGGGCCGGCCCCGGTTCCTGGTAGTCAGATGATGAGGGCAGGGCTGAATGCAAGACGTAGATCGGCGTCAGAGCAGCTGCCATTTTAGCAGACATTGCTAAAGTTCCTCCCCCTTCCCCCGCTCCGTAATTTAGCTTAGGGGTGCTGCCTCCGAAGTTGGCTTCTTGCTGGGGATGAGGCGTGCTCCTCTTCTTTCTTTCTTTCTTTCTTTTTTTTCTTTGTGTGTTAGAATAGCACACCCTAAGTCAGCAACGCACCCTAAACAAGCTTTGGGGCTCAGGAACATAAACACGTTTCTTCTCCTAACTCCCACATCTTCTCCATTGAGATTAGAAAGGGGGAGGGGGAGAGAACGGGGCAGGTGTGTTGATGCTCCTGTGCCCAAAAGCCCGTCACTGTGATGCAGAGAGTTCCTTATCTCCCTTTCTAGCAGATACTCTCCTCTTGCACCCTGAGGGTGCTAGTTTAGTGAGAGGTGCTTGCATCTGCCCTGCTTGGGAGTTTGGGGAGGGACCCTCTGCCCCCTCCCCACCCCCCCAAGAGCAGAGCGATGAAGGGGAAGCGGCAGCTTTACAGTAAGGGCCTGAGCATGTGGGGGAAATTGCTGTGCTGGGGCCGGGCTTCCCAGAAGCTGTGGGAAGGGGAGGGAGAGGGGGAACATCACTTAGCCTCTGGGAAGGCAGATGCCCGAGTTTGACAGCAAAGTGGAAAGCAAGAGCTGGTCTTCCCCTTTGCTTTGTGTGTGTGTGTGCGTGCACATGGTTGTTGGTGAAGAGCAGGGACTTATTTTTAGAGCTGTAAACTGTATGGCTTAGCTGCTAGAGCTCTTTCCTTAATGACAAGGGACATCTCTTGTCACTTTGTAGCTGTTGCCTTTTCCTCCTCATACCTGAGAGCTGAGTGTGGAAGATCCCTGCTGCACAGTTATAGGAATACCCCAGTACCCCACTGTGTGCTGCTCTCCTTCCCATTTTGAGTTGGTTGTTGTGCTGATACTACCCATGGCTGCTTACATGGGAATACAGACACCCAGGAGAGTGGCAAGGCAGCCCCAGACCTCAGATTTACCTATTTTTTGAGGAAGTAGCCCTACAGCTGTGCTTTGAAAGAGCCTGGCAGGGATTTGCTCCCACTCATCCTCTCAGTTCCTGGGTATTTCTGGAGTTCTGATAGGGTGGAAGTTGCCGTCAGGAAGCTTCACTCTTCCTCATTTTCTTCCTTTCTCCCACATTTTGCTGGTTCCTGGGCACTGGTCTCCCCAGTACGTGCTGCACAGTCCCCTGGTGTATGCTGGTTGGCATTGCAGACAGCTGTCTTGTGTGAAACCTCCTATCCTAAATCATTCTGTATGGCTCCTGAGGCTGTTTACTGCTGCAAAATAGAAACCTGATCCAGCAGCAAGTGCTTAGGAGTCGGTGCTGTGAAGGCATGGTGACAAGTAAGAGCAGTGAAAAACTTTGGGGTAGATGAGATGCCCCAGTGCACCTGGCTGCTGGCGAAATGAGTTCATATGAAGTTTTAGATGGGTCACGAGTAATGCAAGAGAGCAGGGCTGTCCTTCAGAAATGGGGGGGAAATCTATTCCTCCATCCCCCCACCTTACTCTTCTCTACTATCTTTGCTAAGGAGAAAGGAGCTGCTCCCAGTGGTGGTTTGGCCCTTTGAGTCAGGGCTGGGACACTGAGGGTAAAGACAAAATCAAGGGTGCCCTGCATGCAGAGCTGCTGTGCTTTCCCCACGTGTGCTGTAGGATCCCTGAGCATCTCAGAGCTGCTCCAACACAAGGCGTTGTGCTGAGGGAGGCTGTCCTGCCCTGCAAAGTGGGTGCTGTGAGGAGGGCACCTTGGAGCAAATTGGGCAACTCTTTGGGAACTTGAAACACTTTGTGGGATTTTTTGAGGGTAAAACGAGGCTGGAGTTTGAAGGAAAAAGTCTGTGTGCACAACACAGCTGTAATGTGGAGGCTGGTGGTCCAGCCAGAGGGATTGCTGTGGTTTTGCAGTGGAGATGATGGGGCAGAGAAGGGTTCTGAGCCAGGAAGGTCTGGATCAACAGCCAGGCTGTTACCAGCAGCTCTGAGCACAGAACAGCGCAGTGCCACACTCAGCAGTATCTGCTTTTCATTTTGGCTTTGCTTTTTTTTTTTTTTTTTTTTTAATGCAATTTTCACCTGATTTAAAATACTTTTGATCCGTCTTTCATTGAACTTTTTCTTCAGAGAGAATAGATTAATAAACACTTTCAAATGGGGAAAAAAAAAAACCCACCCACCAACGCATAGTTTGGAGAGATCCCTCTTTTATCTCCATTGCAGAGCTCTAACACTAACCTGGGTACGGGCTGTCTGTCCCTCTGTTCCTTTTGTCTTGCTTTTTTTTGTTCATCTTCACAACAGAAGCAGTTTATTGTTGTGATCTGGCCTTTACTGGTCACTCTATTCTTTTTTCTTTTTTTTATTCCTTCTTTTTCTTTTTTTTTTTTTAATTTCTTATTTTGAAGTCAGCACATGAAAAATGCGATGTTATTTTAATCAGACCAAATGAAAGAGCAAATCAGAGCGAGAACTTTAATCTGCCCCAAGCAAAACTGCCTTGTACATCTGTCATGTTGGGATTAGCGGAACTCTTTAAAGAAGCTGAAGACTTTTTAAACGAAGTATTAAACATTTGTGACCTGATTTCCATTCTTACAATATTCTCATTAATAAGAGTGCAGGTTGGAAGACATCTGTTAGGTCCTGTTTGTTTTAAGAATATTAAAGAATAATAAGAATATTGGGGGGAGGTGGAGGAAATATAAATGCAGTGTTTTGAGCCAAATGTCTAAGCTGAAGCTTTCTGAAGCGGTGCTGTGCCCAACTTGGGTGGAGGAAAAGCAAGGCTTGGTGAAGGTTTTCAGCTCGGGTGTGCTGGTGTGGTTGATGGAGGAGGTCAGCTTGGACGTGCTGTGTGGTTTGATGGTTGATGGAGAAGGGACAACTCTGCTGTCCTGAGGTAAAATCCAGTTAGGAATGGCAAACAGAGCTGCAGCCTTGCGGGTCATGTTTGTACAGCACTTGTGTGCAGCACTGCGGGCATCCAATGCTGCCTTGGGCCAGCAGGAAGCCTGAGTAGGAAGAAAGGAGTGAGAACGTCCTCCTTGGGTTTGCTGCTTGTTTTGCTTGATGCTAATGCAGTTAAAGTAAATGGCCCAGCTTGGACCCCTAAGGAGGGGGAAAAATGCCAGACATGTGTTCAGTAAATGACTTGCTGAAAGAGCCCTTCACCGTTAGCACAGGGATGCAGTGCAAGAGAAGGTTGCTGTCGACTGCAATCTTTGCATCTTGTTTATGCTTGCTGGGTAAAATATTAACTAAAGCATCTGAACATAAAGTTCTGGTGTGAAAGAATATCAGCAGGGGAGAGCCATATGGTGCCAGCATGTGAACAAAATACCAAACGTTGGAGATTCCTTTTTGCAGAAGACTGAAAACTCTCGTTCCCATACATAATACATGAGTTCACGCCTTTGATTACTCTAAACATTAGTGCAAGTGGTACAGGAGTCTCTTTGGAGCTAACACAACTTAGGGCATGCAGTTCCCTTCCCTCTCTTCCTTCACATAAAAGAAATCGATGTTGAGCTGTTAAGATACAAATATCCAATATGCTGTAAGACAATACGTTTCCGAAACTGCTGCATAAGCTGCCTTTGCTCTAATTAAATATAAACTGCAGCAGAGATTCAGGTTTCTTCTCTTTCGTTCCTTTGCTTGAAGCCATTTGGCAGAACACGTGGCTTTGCGTGGGACAGCATCTGCAAGTCGGGATGGTTTTGAGGTGTTCCCTCCTTGAGGTCACACTCTGACCTTTCTGCTCAACACGGAGAGCAAAACGGAGCGCTGCCATCATCTCTGTGAGCCTCAGCCTCACCAGTGCTGTTAGCTGATTGTGCTCTGAGAGCAGAGGGCTGAGGTGTATTGAACAGGAATGAATTCAAACCCCGCATTAGGAGGATCCCCTGGTGACTGTTATTATAAGGTACGAGAGATGTCTCTGGGGGAGCTTTCATGCACGTAGCGTTTAAAAACAAAGTGTTGCCAGCAAACTCTGTAGGTGATGCTCTGATTACTTCTGAATTTCTTTTTTTTCCCTTTTTTTTTCTTAAGCAAACCCTCAAAACTGACGATTTGGTGCTGAGCAACTCTGCTTTGTGCTTGTCCCCGGGATCCCTGAACGTAGCTGGTTAAGTTTTGTGACGAGCACCAAATCACCTGCACACAGAGTGCCGAGGTACCTCCCCAGCAGGAGGAATTCAATACGAATCCAGGCCTGGCACGCTGGAGCGTGGTTCCAAAGGAGTGCTCAGGGCTGATGTTTCTTTAGGGCCAGGGCTGTTGTGAACAGATGTCTGAAAATACAGCTTCAGGAAAGCTGTGCCAAGGGGTTTGCTTTATGCAGTTCCTCTCGGTGCGCCGTTACCTGTCTGTGTTTTGCATGCTGTGGGAAACGCGTGAATGCACCGAGAACTTGCAAAAGAGCAGCAGAAATGCTGGAGTTTGGAAGAAAGAGAAATGTGTTTAGCTGAGCTAAGTAGTGGTGAAGATGGTGTGGGCTGTGTGGTCAAGGCAGTGTGATGGGAGGAAATGAAAGCCTGGCGCCTGCTGGCTGTGTCAGGTGGGATCATGGAATCGTGAGGTTGGAAAAGACCTTTAAGATCCCCAAATCCAACCCCAGCCCACCCCACTGACCACATCCTGTTAATTGCATTGCGTGATAAATACAAAAAAATATTTGTGAGTGAACTCAAAGCCTTGTGTGGGAGATGTTCGTGGGCAAAGGTAGCCCGACTCCAGCTAAGAGGATGGAAAGTTTGTACCTGTGCCACGGCTGTGAGCTCCAGCTTCTACTGCTGATGCACAACTTTCTCCTCCAAAGCTTAAAGCTTTGCACTAAGCAAGCTTCCATCAAGTGGAGTTAAATGTTTCTTTGTTGCCCTCAATTTTTTTTATGTAATTAGTCAGTGAGCAAATAGCTGCGTTTGCCCAGAGAAATGCTCTCTCCAAGAGCATGAGTGACAGGAGAGGATTAATGGCCTTTGGAGGGAGATGCTCTGGTTTAAAGAAGAAATAAAGGTGCCTGGGAGCCATGCTGTTGCTTTGAACAACAAAAGGACAGTCAAAACAGTTAACTTTGCCTGCAGCATCTCAGCAAAGCAGACTTGTCATCTCCTCTTGTGCATGCCCAGGAAGCTTCTGGCTTCCTCCAGTGGCACCATCAGGTGCTGCCTCTGGGCTGTGAGGGGGAGGGCTGGGGGAGGTGGGAACTCGCCTAGGGCTGGGCTGACCTCTGGCTGTGGCTGGGGTCGGGCAGTGGCTCTGCATGTCCCTCCCAGGGTGGTTTTCCTGGGGCAGTTGTGAGTGGGCTCAGCTGAGATGCTTGGAGAGCACCCACTGCTGCCCTGTCCCATCCCAAGGTGTGCCATTCTCCCTGCTTTATGTGCACCGCCAAGCACTGAAGCGCTGACTCCTATAGGAAGGACAGCGAGGTATCGCTCTGCCTCTATTTAATTTCAATTACACAGGGTCTGTGGGAGCACTAAGAGCGGTGCCAGCAGGGCTATAAACTTTACATATTTGATGATTTTGCTTAATCTCAAGTAAGTGATCATCCTGGCAGGCCGTGGCGTTCCAGCAGCAGAGGCTCTCAGGTTGATAAGATGCTGCTGGTGCGAGGTGGGCAGTGTGGGGATGGCTGTGGGCTGAGCTTTCTGGGGGGGCTGTGAGCAGGGCTGCTGCTCCTCCAGGGAGCTGTGAGTACAATGAGCTCACCTCCACTCCTGCCTTATTGCTGCTGTCTTGTTGGGCTCCGTGTGACACACGCTTACGTGTCAAGTTTTCACTTCTGATATGACAGCGGAGAGGAAAGGCTTAATATCGTAAAGACAAGCTGGCAGCTGGGAAGTAGCCCACTTAGTCATCGAACTGTGCGTCAGAGGCACTGCTAGCATCTTCCTTGGCTCCTCGAGGCGGCTTTTCCCTCTGGTACCTGACCTGGTGCTGAAATGCCTATGCAGCAAACACAGCCCTGTGCTGGGGGCAGGAGGCTCCCCCAGACACCTCTGTGCTGTCAGTAATGAGCCACGTTTGGACAGAAGCAGAGTTTTGTTCTGTTCATTTTGGTTTTGTTTAGAAATGCTGAGGTTGAAGGGTAAAGTTAGAAGGGCAGATTAAGTCCGCCTGGTGACAAGCTCGCTGGGGTGTCTGGAAGCTTGGAACTCAATGTATTAGAAAGTCTTTGGTACCTCAGTCTGGCAGAGAGGCGGTGAAGAAGAGATTGGTTCAGAGCTCACTAGTTCCTTCAGTGCTTTCCCTAATATGAGATATATATTTGCTACTCCAAAAAAGGCATGATGATGTGACCTGTCGCAGGAAGTCTGTCACTAGCTGTTCTTCACTTGATACTTCTGTATGTGGATAACCCCTTTCATTACCTTTACTTCAAGCATTTGGCTTCCCCTAACATGCTGCCAGTATCCCCTCCAGCAGATATGATGCTCAGGCTCGCCTGTCCACTTCTCTTGATAACCCAACTGATGATGGAGTGGCTTGAACCCGAGGTATTGAACACCCAAATTGGCTCTGCACCCAACTCAGTCTGTTTGCCATGCACCTATGCTGACTGGCTGCCTGCTTTCACCCTTGGGAGGTGGATGAGAGGCTCTCAGAGCTCAGCTTGGAGCTGCTTCCTTCCCCCTTGGCCGAAGACACGGCGATCCAAAACCATCTCTACAAATCCATCTGCCATGAATTCTCCTGCTGGTGTTTCGACACGTTGGCTCCAAGGAGGCTTTCGATTTGGTATGAAAAGTAATTATTACCGGGGTGCAGTTTAGCAGTTGTTTTTTGCAGCACTGGTGAGGTTAGAAGAAATAATAATAATAATATGAGAAAGACTCAGCTAGAGTAAGTGCTTGCAACATGCTATTTGCATTTTTAAGGAAATACTTCTTTGAGACAGCTTGGGTGAAAGGTCGGCATTTGCATATAAATGGAAAAGAAAGTGTGTGATGCTGGAAGTTACATCTATATTATTTTCTCAGCAGTGAGCGGCTGTTTGGGCGATTAACGGACGCGGTTTGCATTTGCCTTTTATTGAATAGGGAAAGTACTGGGAAAGCCAAATGAGAACAAAATAACGAGGAAAATGTGCAAGAAGAAAGCAGCACCCTGTGCTATGCTTCTCTGAGGTGCTCTCTGCATGCTTGATGTGTTACACGCCTGTTTGCACACACGTTGGGCACGAGTGCGTGAGTGTGCCTGTGCAGGGCTCCCTCTGCACAAAAGGAGGAGAGGAAGGTGCTAGAAGGAGCAATCCTGTTGTGGGTGAGCATGGCAGAGGAGGGGATGCCAGCACCCACTGCGAGGAAGGAACAAGTCAAGGAACGTGCCAAGGAGTTTGGGGAAGGTGGGATGCTGAAGAACATTCGGTCTTTTTATTCGCTTTGAGCAACACGTTTAAGGAGCAATGCATGAATAGCAGTGTTAGTGGGGGTGTGCAGCATTTCTTCCTCTTTTGAGGAGTATGCAAGGGATACAAGGATTGAAGGTGAAAAGCACCATCTATGTCTTTGGCAGCACTTTACGTTGTACTTCTGCCTGTTGAGAGAAAAAGAAAGTGGGGGGGAGGGGGGGAGAAAAGATGAACAAAAAGCTTTGTGAACTGACCATGCACACTGGAGCATGAATGTTGCTCTTAATGAGGAGAAACTTAGTCTTGTTTGCTTTCTTTGCACTGTAGATGTGGTTTAGTAGCACAGCATGCTAAGTCAATGCTGAGTGGGATGGCAACCTCAGGTGCTCAGTGAGGGGTTGGGTCTCTGCATAGCATGCAGTGAGGCATTGCCCAGCCCTGTGTGGCTGAGACATGGTGACAAGGGATGGTGAGTGCTGTGCTGTGAGAGTGAGAGGTGTTGGGCCAATGTGGTGATGGAGCTGGGGGATGGAAGCAGCAGGAGTCTGTAAAATGTCCAATGCTCCACACATTCACAAGTAATGAACTCTTTGGGTTTGTCCAGGAGATTTCCCCAGGTGACAGTGCCCAACCTCAACATCTGTTTGGCAATTGCTAAGCTCCCTTCCCAACCTGCTAAGGAAAAGCATCTTGAGGTCAACCAGCAAACGAGATCAGTCTGCAATCTGCCTGGCCCTGCTTCACCTCCCATCCATACGTTCTTCTAATTGATTATTAAATCATATTTGCTGATAAGCGTGAGATGTAGTATCTATTATACAGCTGTTAAACCTCAATTAATATGTTTTAATGATCAGTCATTTACTATGCAGTATACAATTAACACCCGGTACTAAGTCTTAAATTAAAAGCATGTTTAGGAGGCTAAATTTGAAGCACTGAGCATAGCTGTGCTACAGTAACAGTGACAATTGCATTGGGTGGATGGTATTTCTGTGCTGCGGCAGGGCATTCAAGACTTCTTAGAAATATTGGGAAGGGCAATTAAGAACTCAAGGGTTTTCATGAGAAAACCAGGCTGCTTGGTGCTGCTGAGAGCTCCTTGCCTGTATGCTGTGCTGTCGATGTGTGCAATGGCAGCAAAAGCAGGAGCGTGTGTTCTGCTGCCTCCACAGAAGGACGCGGGTGTTATTTCACCCCATGCCATCGCTGTTCCTCACTGCAGCTGCAGAGGAACCTGCAGAGACTTTCAAGTGCCCTGTGATTAAATACAAAACTCCCTTATTTCTTTGTAAACCTGGTGAGAGAGCCAATATTTCTCAGCATCTGGCTGAAACCACGCATTCCCTTCAGCAGCAGCACGTGTAAACTGCAACTTCAGTACAGCTCTGTGTGCAGAGTGCGGTGGGTAGGTGTGATGCACTGCAAACAGTGCAGGGTGCTGGGGACGGTAGAGGCACCCACTGGTGACTTTCACAGCTCAGAGATGATGAAAAATTTGGATTTGAGGCTTGGTTTTTGATTTTTGTTTTTTTTTTTTTTTTTTTAATTTATATTTTCAGTTCATGTGAAAGAGGGGGTTCAAAAGGGGCTGCTGCTGTGTTGGCCCTGAGCTGTGAGCCCACATCAGCTGGCAGGGTGCTGAGCACCCCAATGAAAGATGCAGTGTGCTGCTGCCTTGTCAACTTAGGGTTCACTTCTCTCATGAAAAATGTGCTTGAGTGAAGATAAAGAAAAAAATCCTACTTTCTTCATTTCTCTTTTCTTGCACTTGGGGGAGCAAATGAAGACTGATATGTTTTTCTTCTGGCCTTTCAGTTTAAATATGCAGCGATGCAGATACGAGGCAGTGAAGCCCTTTCCCCATCTGTTCCCCAGTACCCAGTCTCTCATCCCATTGCTCTGCTGCAGCAGCCGTGTCCTTGGCACAGCCCTGGGGGCAGGTGTGCTGCCCACAATGCTGGGGATGGGGCCACCCTGCAGCCTCCTCCCACACCTCATCTTCTGTTCCTCTTCTGCACTCCAGAGTTTCATATGAGTTTATTTTTGAGGGGCCTTTCTGCTGTTCTTCGTGGGGCTTTGTTGTTTTTGTGGCACATCAACACTTGCTCTCCTTGGGAAGTTAAATACACTCAACTCTGATCAATGCTGAACTGCACGTGTTCTCCCTTCAAAGTATCCAACTCTCATTTGGAGTTGATGGCCCTGACCCAAAGGTTTTGCAGATTTTGCCCAAGTCATGATGCTTTGGTTCACAACTGACCTTCCCCCGCGGCTGTCTCTGAAGGAGAGGAGGGGATGAACAGGCTCGAGGATTGAGAAAGAACCTGTTTCAGAAGAGGACGTGGTGATGCCTTGGGCTGGACTGTTGTAAACATTTGTGGGAAAATGACCTTTTTAATGAGGGAACCAGTAAGACAGCCAGTCCTGGACAGAGGATGGAGAGAGCAGGGGAAGGCTGGGTGTGAACATCAGGCAGGGATCTGTCAGACAGCAGAGCACCTAGGGCTGTTTCTCAAGGGGAACTGGATGCAAGTGCTCCTTGCTGGGAACGTTGGCTGTCCCAACTCCCAGGAGGGGACTGCAGAATGTGTGGATCCCTCGGGGAACTGCTTGCCACGGGCAAAATAGAGTTCTGAAGGTGATGTCCTGTATCTCCCTCTGGGTGGTCCAGGCAGGGGTTAACAGAAGCATCCTTCGTGTAAGTGAGCTGTGTTTCTGCTGAATCCACGTCCGGAGGCGAGGGGAAAGGGCACAGTGCGTGCAAGCTGATCCCCTCTGGAGACCAGATGCATGTAAGCAGCACAGAGCAGGGGAAATCTGATTCATGTGTGATGGAGCTGCCGCAGCCACCTGAGCCGGGCTGGGATGAGGAACAGGAGTGAGGCTGGAGATGCTGAGCAGGCTAGGAGCCAGCGTGCCATCAGTCTGGCTCATTCTTAGCCTACAACTTATGGAAATGTCTCCCTTCAGATAAGCAGACAGGCTGTAATGTTCCATGTATGTGTTATAGAAACCTTTCTTTTTCTTACTGAAATATACTTTTTTTTTTTTTTCCTCCTCCTCTGTTCTCCTTCCCTCTGTCCTTTCCTTGCTTCTTTCCCATGACTTCCTTCATTTGTCATCTTCTGCCTGGCCATCTGTGCCTCCCTGCTTCCTTTCCTCAGAGCTTCTCCAAAGCAGAACAATTTTTTCAGCAGCTCTTGCGTTTTGCTTCCAAGCCCTGTGCCCTCTGTGGAGGCCCAGTGCTTCAGACAGGGTTTGGAGCAGGGTTTCCAACACCGGTGTTTCTCCCATGAAACCTAGAAAAGTCCTCTCAACTTCTCTTCTGGCTTCAGAAGGGTTTTACAATTAATGCAGAAAGGTGACTTTTACTGTCATCTCTCTCGGGCGCTACCTTGGGCTGGATGTCACTGTGGGATTGAGTTATCCCAGTCCTCCAGCACGTTCATCCTAAAAAGCACTGTGGGATATGGTGGTTCCTCAGTGTCCTGTAGATAAAAACAGACCCACATGGGGTTGGGTGTTTTCCTCAGTGTTTGTTGCGTGTTCTCCTACAAACTTCTTGGTGGAAGGGCAGCTCTGAAGATGTGGATGCCCCATCCCTGGATGTGCTCAAGGGCAGGTTGGAAGGGATCCTGTGCAGCCTGATTTTGTGGTTAGCAACCCTGTCTGTGGCAGAGCGTTGGAGCTGGATGATCTTTAAGGTCCCTTCCAACCCAAACCATTCTGTGACTCTGTGAAGCTGCTCAGGGGGTGTCTTACACACACAGTAACTTATCCGTGATACTGATCCTTTGCTGGAAACTTTTTTCAGATTTCATTCACTGCATGTTGGTCTTCTTCCTGCTTTTGCTTTGGGATCACCCAAATAATAGAAACACTGAGGAAGCACGGGAGCCTGTTAAGGCAGCAGACACAGAGCCCTAAGCTGCCCTGGACTCTTCTGCAGTCTGCAATGTGTGACTACTGCTGGGGGTGCACTCTTCTCCTTTACTTTGCTGGCAGAAGATGAATGGAGCGGGGTTTGGAGAGCAGGCAGCACATTATTCACTGCTCAATGCTATGGGGAGCTGCAATTACAGATTGAAGGGAAAGGCTGGGGGTGGTGGCACCCAAAGTGACCCTTGTTTCCCCAGGTGAGCTGTGATGTTGGGGACTCACAGTCCTGGGGCAAATGCTTTCCATCTTGTTACTGCAAGTAGGAGGGGAAGCCTCGCATTTGTGGGCCATCTGTGTGCTGCAGGACTGGCACCTACCCTTTGGATGTGTTTGAGGAAGGGAAGGTGCCAAGAGACTGCTTGTAAAGTATGTGCTTCCCTTTGTGTTTCCCTGCTGTGCCTCGGGGAGCTGTAACTTGGGTACCCCCATTTTTGCATCTTCCTGACCCCATATTCTTCTTCCTCTCCCCAGAAAATGAGTTTCGGGGTGAGCTGCTGAACCAGAGGTGGACCTGTGGGGAGAAGATCAGCAGCTGCGAGGGAGCCGCCAGCCTGCACGGCACGTGCATCAAGGTGAGCCCCAAGCCCCATGCGCATCCTTTTTTGGGACAGTGGCAGCAGGATGAGGGCCAAATGCTGCTCCAACCCTCCTGGACCAGCTGGGCTGGGGGAAGAATGCAGCTTCACTCCCAGGAAGGGAAGGATCTGGAAGTCCTTGTTTGAGTTGAATCTCCTGCACAGGGTGTGCAGACAGAGAGGCTTCCAGCTGTCAAGATTTGGCGTCGAGGACAGATATTTGCATTTTCCCTTCCTCCCTGGTCTCATCCTTCAAGGACAGCTCAGAGCAGGATATTGAGGTTGGTCTCAGGGCTACAAAAATGAGCTCTTTCTGCAGTTTGGTTGGAAGAAGCCTCGTGCAGGCCAGGTGAAGCCACAGGGACAAGTGGGGCATTCATCCCACCGCCCACTGCCAGCTGCAGCTGTGGCTGATGAAAGAGGTCCAGGCAGCACTGTCAAACCTAGCACAGAACTGCTGCCAGCAGATGAGGAAGCTTTAATTAAGCACAGAACGGGGCTGCTCATTACGCAAATGGTGCTTCCTGCCCCATTTAGTTCCTGGGTAGCAAGGCACAGCATTCAGGACAGACAGACCCATGTGGGTGGTGGAGGATGCCCTCCTTGGGCGACTGATGTTTGGGGGTGTAGGAAGAAGAGGGGTAAAAAACCAAGCCATGGGGAAAACCCCAAATCAGCAGAAAGTGCACACATCCTTTATGGCTAACAAGCTGTCAGCTGCATGCAGGTGTCGCCAGGAACGCTTGCACCTTCTTAGAAAGCAGCGTAAGCAGTTGTTGCTATATTTAAAACCGCCTCAATTAAGGCTTTTCTACTGAACCTGCCAAATAAGCACTTAGATGGGATTTAATAAGATTGTTGTATGTTAATAAAGTGATGATTACAAAAGGTAATGTGCCCAGTACCTGGTGCTCATCTAGCGCACTGCCTTTGCCAAGCACGTTGCTAATGTTAACCATTTCTTGCAGCCCTGTGCTCTGCTCAGCTGTACTTCAACACGGTGTAAATGGGAGTGGGCATCAGAAACGGGAGCAGCATCTGGGAATGCTGGGGACCAGGCGCCTGCAGGTGTTGGTCTTGGCACAAGTTGGGTTTTGTAGGACCACCAGATAAATAGATATTTATTTGTAGCTCTCCATGCCAGCTATGGCTCATAACCTACAGGATGCGCAGGACAAGGACAGCGGGATACAGGGTGCATTTACTTATTTCTGCTTCTCAAGAATTCCGGGCACAGGATAGCATTCCTCTTGCCAGGTTTGAAATAGGATCTCTAAGGGTGTCAGGGAGGGGTGCTCCATGCACGTACCCAACTGCACCTGGCATGCTTGCACTCATCCTGGCCCCATGGCTGGCAGGGAAATAAATCCTTTCCTCTCAAATCCAGTTTTCTTGAACCCTGGCGAGCTCCCTGGTGCAGTTAAGGCTGGTGGTGCTAGGACAGGGGCTGCCAGTGTCCTCTTTGGAGATGTGCTCACCATCTCGCTTTAGCAACTGCCTCTTGGGGATAATTTCATGAAAATGGCAACTTATCCCGATGTCTGGAAACAATGGGATTGAAGACTTGTGTTTTTTTTTTTTTTTTTTTTTTTCTTTTTCCTCCCCTATCCCTCCTCTTTTGGCATAAGAGCAGTTTGCACGTACTGAGCCACTTAGGTCCCTCTGCACGTGAAATGGCGTTTGGATTGCCTGTCGTAGCACTTTCAAACAGTCAAGAGGAAAGTGTATGTCGACTTAAACTGCTGCATATGAAATCAGCCTGAATGCCAGCGCTGTGCAGCTGGGGCTGTGTCAAATGTGATGCTCGGAAGCATCTCTTCTGCTCCGCTTCACTCGTGCAAAGGATGCTGCTGCTACAGCGGCGGAGCATTAGCACTCTGTAAACGTTTAATTTGCAGAGTTCTTTTGGTGTTGTGTCTTTTTTGTATGTGTATGGGATCAGACCCTTTTTGCAACTGAAAAATGATAGCACAACTTCAGGAGGATGTTTGCAATGCGGCTGCATTTTTGAGGGAGGTGGAAGCTGTGTTTTCTCTTTCACTTGAAGATGTCAAGGCAACATCCTCTCCTGGCTGAGAGCAACGAGCAGGGCATCCTTTCTCAGGCAGACAGCATTTTGTTCAGCTGAGAATGAGGATTACGGTAGGTGGGATGAAAGGAGGATTTAAATCAAGCAGCAGAGGGAAAAACTCTGCCTCAGAGTTATAAAATAGCAGCTAGGAGCTCCTGGGATGGTGTGGAAGCTTTCAGCAACATTCAGCTCCCTGTGAAAGCAGAGGGAGGCTTTTGAGACAGCAGTGTTCCTTCTTCTGTCCCTTTTTATTTTTATTTTTTTAAGATTAGAAGCTGGAGAAAGTGCAGCAGGATGGTCTCTGCATTTCCTGCAGTGAGTGCTGACGCTGTGGCCCTTTATAGGGAGTGAGGGGGCATTTGGTCACCCAGGTCCAAGTGTCTCCATCCATGTGCAGCTTCCAGTAGCCCTTTCTGAAAACTTAAAAGGCAAAGGGAAAACAAATCAGGACAAGCCGCTCAAATCCATCTTTACTGTTGGGTGGATGCTGAGGGGTAGTTTTGGTGCCCCAGATTTCCCCCATAGTCCTCTGTGCAGTCATCCAGCCAGACCTTGGTGTCACATCCTTTACTCTTGGGGTTTGTTCAGGCTCGTGATCCTTGGCAGGGAAGAGAGTTCAAACCAGCAAACTGATCTTCCCTGTTGAGAGCCAGAAGGAGCTTGACTGCTGGAACAAGGCTGGACATGGTGGAAGTTTCCTATGAACCGTTCTTCTCCCTTCCCTTAGCTCACCCTGGCTTTGAACCCAGCTGTAAAATAGGGCTGTGAGAGCTGGACTGTTCTCCTGCAGAAAAATGTCAGTACTGCCTGTTCCCTTGAACTAGAGAAGGGGCTCTTTGGAGCTGGAAGAGAGGGAAGACCAAGTAGAATACCACTTTTTGACCTTCATGCAGGAGAAACATCGTATCTTCTGTCATTTTCTTCCTCCTGCTCTACCTGCTGCTGAGAAAATCTAGCTCTGGTGGTTTTTCTTAAAACTTAAAATAGAAGCTCCCTCCGTCTGTCCCTCAGACACAGCTTCTTGCAAATGGCATTTTGCGATATCCGCAAACAAGCACCGATGCTGCTTTCAGAGCAAAATAAATATTCCTGCTGAATCCTCACCTCCCTTTGTCCGGCTGAGGGCTTTTTCAGCGTGTTTATTTTCTCTGAGCTCCGTGCTGCTCTTGAATACATATAAAGTATTACTGCTGACCTTGGGGAATTTCAGCATGGCCCTTAATGGGGTATTTGCATAGAGCTGCCAGAGCGCAGTGCACCTGGGTGGCCGAGCTCAGGAGGCTCCAGAGGTTTTATGCTACTGCTGTGGTCTTCCTTCTGAAAATAAATGTGTATTAAGATAAGGGAAGATGAAAATATCAACTCTGTAGATAGTCTGTAAAAAAAAAAAAATTATATGTCAGCTCTGTTGTGCTGCTCCCGCACTGTATTGCTGTGATCCTGGGAGCAGAGCAGGACTGCAACTGTGTGAGGAGGATCTTAAAATTCACACAGCGCTTGGGTTAAACTGGCTTTTGAGTTTCTCTCTCTGAGCCCTATTGATAGGCGGCATCAGGATGCCATCAGTGTTGCCTGTGTTATGCCAAGGAGGATCCTCTGTGCAGGGCACAGTGAGAAACAGTTCCTGCACCAAAGGACCTTTGGAGAGAATAGGGCAGGAGGAAAGGCACCAGGGATGGAGGGGTGCCCTCAGTGGCGTGGCTGAGCCACAGTATGGGCATCCCGATCCCATGTAGGATCTGTTGTCTGCTTGGTCCAAAGGAAGAGGGGTGGGAGACCTGCTGGAGGCTTCTAAAGCGAGAAGGAGCTGTACAGACCTGCCTCGTCCTAGCTGAACTCATGTACTCAGAGGCCAGCATCTGGTAGCAATCATTTCTTTCCAGATTTCCTTTCTAATTGCTTGTTTCCCATTAAGAGATAAAAATAATGAAATCCAGAGAGTTTCTCGACCCGGCTGTTAGGCGAGCAAGAGGGAGAACAAATGTGGCTGCCCCAGTGGACTCCAAGTCTGCAAACACGCTGTGTGAGCTGAAGTTTCACCCTGCAGTGCTCTGTCCACATGGCTTCTCAATGAGAACGCCACAGGACAGTGGCTTCCTGCAACCTCCTGCACCTGATCCTGAGAACCTGAGCTTCAATGCTCTCCCTTTGGTCCCTTCCTCTGGGCTGTTTTCATGATGTGTGAACCGGCTCGGTTGCCCTCAGCCTGCCCTGTACTGACTCTAAATAATTTATCATCGGGAAACCCATATTGCCAAGGCACCAGCTGAAGGCATGCCAATCCCTGGGAATGCTGTCAAAAAAGGAAATACAACCACCAAAAAAACCATTTCTCTCTGAAATTCATTTTGGGATAGCACGAGCTCTCAGCAGTCACGTGTAGCATTGTCTGTGCGTGGCATTAGCGAGATGCTGAGTATTGGGCGGCTCTGAAAGGCTCATAAATGTAATGAAGTCCCTTTGACACCTGCTCCTCTCTTCACTTTAAGCATGAGCTTCTGGTCTTTAGGGAGTTGGGGCTTTAAAAATAGAAATTATGGTAATTGGCTGCTGTGTTATTGGGAAGATTGTAATAAACGTGGAGCATTACACCGTGGTGCCAGGAGCTGAATGCTGACAGGATGCATAAATTGCTTCAGGTTTTGATTTATTTATTTTTTCTTTTTTTAGGATTTTTTTTTTTCTCTCTCTCCAGTCTTCCTATCCTGTAAATCACATAAATTGCTGTGTTGGTGCATGTTGCTGGAGGGCTACGGCAGAGGGGTTCTTACAACAAGGGGCTTCCAGCCATGCTGCCCCATTGGCTGGGACTTCTGTCACCTCCCCCTGCTTGCCCAGCCACCAGCTAGGAAGAGTTTTGAGGTGCATGTGGGAGAGGGGCAGCACATGCTCTCCACATGTGTCCTTTCCTTTCATGTCTCTCCTTCACGTGAGTTTGCTTTCAAACTATCTCATTTGGAGCTGGCATAGGAGCTGGCTGGATCCAGCTTGAACTTGTAGAGGATGCTCCAAAGGACACGTGCTGAAGAGCATTTGTTATTGTTAGGTCAAATCCCCTGTGGAAGCAGTCCTCTTCCCTCTTTCTTTCTTTCCCAGGAGAAAATGTCCCAGAGAGTCATGTTCTGCATTAAAGCCAAAATCACCTCCTTCCCAACCTGTTAGGTTTCTGTTCACTGCCCTTCATACTGCCATTCTGCCTACCCTGTTGACTCAGATGTTGTGAATGTGAGACCTTCATAGTAGAACATAGAATCATAGAATGGCTGGGTTGGAAGGGACTTTAAAGATCACCCAGTTCCAAACTCCCAGCAGTGGGCTGGTTGCTACCTAGCAGATAAGGCTGCTTAGGGCCCTATCCCTGCTGGATGGCTGCACAATGAGATCTGTGCAACCTTCATCCAAGCAGCCACAATCCCCCTGGGCAGGATAGGAGTGATGCATTAAATCAGCTCCCTAATCCCTTTGGCAACTTCGCAAGCAGAAACTCCCATTTCTGCTATCCTGGCCGCATTGTGTCCCCTTGCCTGGACACCTTCTGCCTTTGCTACCAGTTCTGGTTATGACTAATTTCAGCTCTCCCACCCACACCATGGGATGGGGGACTGTGCTGCAGCCCAGCGCTGGCTGCATTTCAGCCTTCCTCGTGGCACGCTGTGATGTTTAATTAATAGGAAGTGCTTTGAAGTCCGCAATGTTACTTATTCATGCCCGTGTTCCCTGCAGACCCTCCTGTTTGATGTCCACGTTATGCAGAGGTTATTTCGATGCACCCTCTGTGCCATATCTGAGCACAGAGGAGAGGTTGCTCTTTAGTGCATTACATGAAGGGTCACCCTACCCGGGCACGGGATCAGCTCCACCAAAAATACAGAGCATTCTGAATGCTGAAATTTGCTGGCTGCTCACAGAGGTTTTGGGTCACTTGTTTTGGTGTGAATCCTGAGAAATCTGTTCTGATCTTAGCAAGAGGCTCTTGGACCCCATGGCTGTCTTTGATGGGGCTGTTCCAACTGTGTGCTCTCTACCAGCAGAGAGTCCTTCCTGTGTCCTAGGATGTGGAAATTAGCATCAAGTTGCTAATATTGGGAGTTCAATCCGTTCCTTCCACCTTTAAAATGAATAACTTTGGCTTCAACACTACAAGCAACGCAAGAAAGGGCTGTTTCAGCTATTTACACAGAGCTACAACTACACGGGATAATTGCTTCTGGCGATAATTTTCATGTTATCTTTACACGATTACCTTCTATTTCCATTCCAGATGAGTTTAGAAAACGATGATAAGAGAGCACGCACGCGATCGAAGTCCGTCAGAGGTGAGCAGCTGGCTATCCCCAAGCTCCCTGCACTTTGCTTGTCCACAAAGGGCTTTGCTTTGCCAGGTCCATGCTGGGTGGGGTCTCTTTAAATTACCACCTATGCCTCCTCTCTGCCTCTGATGAGCTTTGTCTATGAGCCTTGAAAAACTCTCAGCCACAAACGTTGTATGGCTCCTCGTAATATTTAACCCTCCTTCCCTTTTTCCATCATCTCCTGCACCTAAGGGGGGGAAAAAAAAAAAAAAGAGCCAAAGAAAAACAAAGGCAAAAAGCAAAAACCCCTTTGCATGCGTTGCTTTATGGGATGGCAATTGCTGTAGCTTCAGATCAGCTCCCAGGGCTTTCATCATGCACACTCTGCCAGCAGCTTTGAAGTTGCACATCTGAGCGTGCCTGGCAGAAGTAGTGCATGCTGCAGAAGCAAACAGGGCTGTCTGCCGGCAGGGACGTGAGGACAGAGAACTTGTTAATGCAAAGCTTGATTGCTTGTTATTTTCCAGCGTTAAAATATGTGCAGCTCTCTCATCCTGTGCTTTCTCTCGGGGAGGAGGTGAGGTGCTGTGATGCAGAGCGTGGCGCATTGCCTGGGTGGCCCCACGGCCTCACAGCACCCTTGCAGCTTTTATTTCTTTTTATGGCTGCTCAGCACCCTTGCAGCTTTTATTCCTTTTTATGGATGTGGATTTGATTAATTGCAAAGGTGGTCAGATGGGAAGGATGAATGGGGCTGGCCTATATGGACGGGGAGGCTGCAGCTTCACCCCTGTGGCTGTGCCAGACCATCCCACTTTATCTTGGTCCATATTTCTCCCTGCATCCTTCAGCATCTTTTAAAAGTTAAAGCAAAACCCTCTTGTGCTGAATCAGGCTGGATTATGTGGGTCTCATTGTTTTGTTGCACCTCCATGAAAGCTCTCGCTCAGTTTGCTAATGAGAGTGGCCTGATTCTATTTATTTTCTCACAACCTGCTATCACCACGCTCCAATCTGGGTTTCTAGATGTGAAAAGGTAATTTACTGTATGCACCGTGGGACTTGCCCATGCCTCCAGTTTGTTGAAGCTCGTGAGTCATCCCACTGGGAGCTGGATCCCAGGAAACCCAATTAGCTCAAACAAATTGAGCAAGTGTGTGATAGTTTTTTTAGCCTGGGCAAATTTAGCTCATGTTGTGTTGTTTTTTTTTTCCTCCTGATTGTTTGGATTCTTGGCTGGATGGGAGGTTTACAGCAACAATGTGATGTTGTATGTTGTTGCTGTAAGCAGTGGGATGTCTTCCTACTGACAACGAGGGATAATCCCCAACACCCCTACCAGATATTGTCTGCCCTAAAAGCCATGTCTGTGTGATAAGGGAGAAAAACGTGCCTGATGATGTGACAGAAGTAAAAGTGGTCACCGCAGCAAATTAGCAGTGCAAAAAGTAATTAAGGAGCATATTCTATAGGCAAACAAGCTGTGAGAAAACAGTCCTTGCTTGCAGGTACTTGAGTCCTGTGCATGTAAACCAGTATAGCACAACTGACTTAAAGTTGTCATTTAAAGAGAGAGGTAACCCCTGAAGCTGCAAACACATGTTCATGTGCTCAAAAGCAGTCATGAGCATTTCCAAGGCAAGTTCATGATTTCCAGCAGGCTGGCATGCAAGAAACGATGGCAGAGATTTGTCCTTTCTTTCCCAAATGGGAGGCCTACAGAGGCAGTAGATCTAGGAGAGCATCACCTGCCAAGGGAGGTGCCCTGCAGGAACTCAGGTACCATGAGGGTTTCTGACTGTGTCTTTGTTTCCCTTGCTGTCTCCTACTCTACACCCAGTGCCCACGGAGCTCATCAGCCAGGAGGTGAGGTAAGAACCCTGCTCCTCCTCCTCGGTGCTGGTGGGAGGGATGCAGAACCCTATGCTGGGCTTCCACTGCTGCTGACCAGGCTGGGACCTGGTGTGGGGAGCCAACCTGTGGGGCTGATGGGTGGAGGTCTCACTGCATGGCTCATACGGGTGGGCACGTTGCTGCAGCCCAAGTCTTTGAGGCATCACTTGGTCCACATGTGCTGGAGGAACCACAGGGGCTGAAGGGGTGAAAAGGGTTGTTAGAGTTAGGGTAGGTTAGGTTGTGGTTGGACTCCATGATCTTTAAGGTCTTTTCCAACCTGAGTGATTCTATGATTCTAAACACAAGCTCTGGGTGTGTTGCATTAGACTGAGGAACCTCCATCTACCCCAGCAAGGCCTGATGTCCACGCTGAATGTTACAGGATCACTAGGGACAGAGCAGAATCTTTTAGTGTATTTTGTCCCCAGACAACTCTATGCACCATCACTTCTCAGGCCAGATGCTCGTCCTTTGGCCCCGTGTGCCTTTTTGAGCCACTGAGGTCCCATTGTCACTCATTTAGCAGCGCTGTGTGCATACAGCACCAGCCAAAAGAGCTGGAGCCTTTGTGGCCCTACAGAGCTTCTCATTATAAATAACAACCTCCCCCGCCCCTCTGCTGCCTTTAAACCTTGCATAGGGGCTATGTGAGAGGTAGGAGTCTTTAACCTGAGCAGGCACTAATAGCAGGGGCTGCCTTGCCTAGCAGCTCCGTCAGAAAGCCGTGCAAGTCAAAGAGTAATTGGACCTTAACCAACCCAATTTCAGAGCATTTCTGCTCTTCCACTCCCCGATGGCTCTGGAGAGCTGCGGAGTGAGCGGCGGGCACACCACTTCTCCAACTTTTATTGCTGAACACTTGAGTGGAGGTGGTAATTGGAGCAGGTGACATATATAAGGGGCAGGACAGAGTGCTCCACAAAGCCATCTCTGCAGCTGTCACCTAATTGCCTGA
Source organism: Lagopus leucura (assembly GCF_019238085.1). Taxonomy (NCBI): domain Eukaryota; kingdom Metazoa; phylum Chordata; class Aves; order Galliformes; family Phasianidae; genus Lagopus; species Lagopus leucura. The sequence goes on from NW_024962292.1 coordinate 752,947, forward strand.
TTAACTGGACGATTAATCGACTAATTGGAAGCAGGGCATGGTCTGCATAACAATAAGCGGCCCCTTTGTCAAACACATGAAGGCTTCAGGAGGGGGAGAGCAGGTCGGGCAGTGGCTGCGGCAGGGAAGGAGAGTGGCTTCAATAGACACCAAAACCCCTTTCTGGTTTTGGGATTCCTGCCAAGCTGCACGAAACCCCACAGGGGACAGAGGTGTGGGGATGGGGAAGCTCTGGCCCAGAGCATCACCTCTGTAATGCAGCTTTTTAAGGGATTAAATGAACACACTGGAGACATCCCAAATTGCCACCTGCTACGGAAAGCCCCGCTCTGAGCCGCCCGACTTGTTCTTTTTTATTATTTACTACAGGCTTCATTTCACCACATTAAAAATGAGGTGGGGGAAATCAGCTTTAATTGATTCAGGAAAGCTTCTAAGAGCCTGTAACATCTTCATCAGAGCCGTCCTTGTTTCCTGCTGAATGAAGCCTTTTTCGGGCACATCGCTGGTGCCATAAACACTGCTCTGTCCTCTGCCTGCGCTCACTTCAACGTGTGTCTGGGGCACAGAGCAGCCTCAGTTGGGCCTGAGGGTAATTAAAAAGAAATAGACTTGGAGATCATCAGCAGAAAGGGAAGCTGCCAGTTGTGCGTGTCCCGGTTTTGGGGTGAATTATCTTCAAATGCGACTATTTGGGCTGTTCATGGTGTTGTGTAGGGCCAACCCATTAACAACCCAACCTGCTGGTGCATGGAACACTACTGCTTCATCAGTGAGCTCCCATCCACCTGATCCCAAGCTTTTTGTAAGGGCTGGGCTTTGCTGAGAGCAGAGATTCTGCATCCCCGAAGCCTGACCTCACTCTATTCAGTGTCACCCCATGTCTTTTACTCCTAGCCTAACAGGCTGGCTGGATCCCTCTGGGCTGGCAGTGCCTTCTCCCCTTGTGCTGTCACAAGAGATTTCATTAGTGCTTCCAGCTTCCTGAGCCAAGGGTGATACGGTGCTAAATGAGGTTATTAATCCTACATGTCTCCAGAATCCCTCAGACATCAGGCAAGTCACTTGGGCATCCTATAATCAATGCCGTAATCTGGTTTTGCCAGAAAATATTTGCTTTAATGCTTCTTATCTGAGGCCCTTCTTGCTTCTGGAGCTGGGATTAATTACCTCTGCAGGGCAAGCATGTGGCCCCGTGCCGAGGGATGCTAGCCCAGAGAGCCAGGGAAGAGCCAGAGTCTTTAACAAGTCCTATTCTGCTGAGCAGCAGGAACAAGTGCAGTGATTTGGGAGATCTGGGCACCTCCATTCCATCCGTTCCCCTAGAAGTGAGGCTGTGGGTGCTCTGGGGCAATGCCTCCTGGTGGCAGTATGGCTAAAAGCTGAGCATCCTCCACCTATTCCAGCCTGTACTTCTTGACAGGACCCCGATGTCTTTGTGCCAGGACCCCCGTTCTCCACCAAGTGAGAGCATCACATTTGGTGTAAAAGGCTGCGGGTGCAGGTGGGGAAGCAGAGAGCAGTAGTTGTCTGCTTTTTAAAGGCTTGCTCTTACACATGCAAATCCTTAATTAAACATACTCATAAAACTATAATGAACCATTCACCTAATTAAATGGGGTGAGTCATTTCATTAATTTTTAGCAAACTGCAAAGCTGCTCTCCTGCCCTCTTCGCTTGGATTTCAAAGGGACAAGTTGCAGCATTTGAGGGAAATTATCTCCCCTTTTGTGGCTATTTTGTTTCTCGTGCACAGAACCTGTTTAACTGACCGTAGTTAATACACTTCTGATCGAAAGTGAATTCTCCCAGCCCTACTGCTGTTCTTGATGGTTTCTTGCTTCCTTCTCAAGCTGTCCAACCCCAGGCTGTAACGGCTCAGGACACATCCGTGGAAAGTATGCGAGACACAGAAGGTAAGGCTGGGTCGGAGGAAATGGGGGTGGAAAAATGCCAGCAAGCAACCCAAAGACACATGTATCCTGGTCTGGATGGTGCTTGGTGTTGCTTCATCAGTCCGGATGGGTGTTGGGGCATCTCCTTCACCAGGCTACCAGCAGCCTTCATGCAGACCCCAAACCAAGGCAGCAGCACCTGGCTCAGGGGCTGGTTCTGTGTCCTCTGCCGGGTTTTGTGGTGACACTGGTGGCTGTTACCAGCAGTGGTGCTGTGCTGTTGGTCCTCCTGCTCTCTGGACAACAGCTGTCCACAGGCCAGGCTGGTGGCATGAGTCTGGCAAGTTTGCACTGCCTTCTGCAAAGCCAGTATCAGGTGTTGCACGAAGTCAATGTTTGATAGCAGATTTTCTGGCTACGAAAGATTAAAAATACTAAAAATATATATATTTTTTAATATCCCAGTATTTACCCTGCTTGCCTTTGTCTACCTGGTTGAGATGCCCTAGACATGCCTTTCTTACTGGGGCAATGCCCCCTCTCTGCTTCTTAATCCCACCGGCAGTCTGCAAAGCTGCCCTCTAGCAAAGAAGAGGAAACTTCAAGATGCGGAGGCCGAACACCTGGTGTCGAAGCGCAAATCCCACCCGCTGAAGCTGGCCTTGGATGAAGGCTACAACGTCGACAGTGACGGCAGCGAGGAGGCCGAGGTGAAGGAGGAGTCTGGCTCTGAGGAGTCAGAGGGAACGCTGGAGGAGGATGAGGCGGAGGCGGTGGAGCAGGAGGAGACCCACAGCCCCGAGCGGGCAGAAGGTGCTTTGTCATTATTGATTGCAGAGCTGTGTTCTGTAGATGAATAAAGGGCAGCGAGTGTTAATAACCAAGAGTTATAGCTTCTCTGAATCATGTACGGTGATGGGTCCCGCAGTTATTGTGTTTGGTGGAAGCACAGCAGCAGAGCTCTGGTTAAGCTGTGAGGGCTTATGCACAGATTGTCTTGGAGTCTTCGAAGTGAGAGCTCTTCCATCAGGAATGCTCCCTGGGGAATGACTCCTGGAAAGCACAAAAGAGCTCTCTGCATGATGAGGATGGCAGCCTGCAGTCCTCCTTTGGTGCCAGTGGGCTCCCTGGAGCAGGAGCTGTACATCCATCCGCTCTCCAGAGGCAGGAGCAACAAGCAAACAAGCCAGACGTCTGCCAGGGTCGCGGCATGGCATCACCGCGCAATGCAGATCCCCTGTTTGGGGAGCACTGAGAATGCGGGGCAGGCAGCTGATGATGGTTGGGTTCTGGGAAACAGCTCATATCTGAGCACCACAAAAGCTCTCATGAGGAAATCTGCTTTTTATCTGCCATTCCCCAATTCAATAAATTAGAATGCACCAGGTGTATAACAGCAAGGCTCTAGTTTCAATTAAGCTTAAAAAAAGACGAAGAGATGTTTATAAGTGTATATCATTACTTCCCTTTTTTTTTTTTCCTTTTGCTTTTCTTCCTTTCCTTCTTTTCTTCCCTCCCTTTTTCCCCCCCTTCTTTTTTCCTTCTGTCTTCTTCCTTCAACCTTCTCAGAGAGAAGCCCAGCAAAATCAGCCCATTACGGACAGAAACCAGCAACAAGTACGTCTGGGCCCAGCAAGGCCAACTATAGCAACTACCAAGAAATAATCGCCAACTCTCTCCTAAACCTAGGCCAAATAGCAGAGGAAACCCTCGCCATTGAAGGGCAGCTGCCTGAAGCTGAGCTGCAGGTGTCCAAGCCGCCATCCAATGTTGTGCACCTGGTCCATGAAGATGCAGGAGAGGAGATCGTGGAGGAGGAGTGTGACAAGGAGATTATCATCCAGACTGAGGATGCAGAGGAAGTCATCGAGGTCACTAGTGAACGCAGCAGCGAGTTGTGTCCAGAGCACCAGGATGACGTGAGCTGTGAAGAGTCCTGCAAGCTGCAGAAGGCCATGCAAGCTGAAGCAGAGGAAGAGGATGAGGAGGATGAAGATGAGGATGAAGATGAAGATGAAGAAGAGGAAGAAGAAGAAGAGGAGGAGGAGGACGAAGAGGAGGAGGAAGAGGAGGAAGAAATGACTCCCGAAGTGATCTGTGAAGAAGCTCCTCACACTTCTCAGGACACGCAGAAAAGTCACTGTGAAGGGCAGTTCAGCCCTAAGCCCGAGTACTCTGTCATCGTGGAGGTCCGGTCGGATGATGACAAAGATGATGATGCCCACTCCCAGAAGTCAGCGGTGACTGACGAGTCAGAAATGTATGACATGATGACGAGGGGGAACCTGGGGCTTCTGGAACAAGCCATTGCGCTGAAGGCTGAGCAGGTGAAAATTGTGAGGGAGCCCAGCCGGCTGCCAGGAGAGCACGTAAAGCACTTCCAGGTCGATGAGAAGCAGAGCAAACCATTGGACAGCATCCGAAAGAGCTACTATGGCAAAGGTGGGGTATGGGGATGTGTCTCCATAACTGTTCTTCTTCCTATTGTCAAGGACAGACCTGCTCAGCTTCAGGATAAGTGGGCTGCTCACAACACATGCAGGGAATTTAGCCACAAATTCTCTATGCCCAGAGAAATTAGGACACAGATAGAGGGCAACAGTGAGACGTGCAAAATGACGGGGGGCTCCAAGTCTTAGCAGGGGAATCACGTGGTTAAATTGCCTACTGGCCTTGAAAATCTTAGTCTGAACCATAGGGTTGGTATAAAACCCAGATGGAGCAAGGGCAGGAGTCCAGCCACAGGCAGCGAGGGGTTGGCATGTGCTTGATGTGCAGCTGAGTACAGGCTAGTTGGGTGAGTGACTCCATATCCCAGCTCAGTAGATGCTCAAATTGCTTTTCCAGTTTGTCTCCAGTGTTACAGCTGCACTTTCAAATAAAGCCTCCAAACCCAAAGGTACCTCCTTCATCGACTGGAAGGGCGGTGGGAAGCATCCAGGACCATTTTTCAAATAAACGTTCCCAACCTTCCCACTTTTTCCCTTCCAAAACTGTTAACTTGCTTACCACCATGCTTTCTCTAAAACCCTTAGATCCCTCAAGACCTGAGAAGCGAGAAATCAAATGTCCAACACCTGGCTGTGATGGGACCGGCCATGTCACGGGGCTCTACCCTCACCACCGCAGCCTCTCTGGCTGTCCGCACAAAGACAGGATCCCCCCTGAGAGTAAGTACATGGTTGGGTGTCCAGTGGGATAACAGTTTGCTGGAATTAGACTGGAGCCTTATTTCTAAGGGGAGAATTTCACATCTGGTGGGTAGAGCCAACTGTAAGGCAATAGGCGTACCAAGTAGCCTGAAATGGTGTAAATGTCTTGGCTGAGACCCCAGCAGAAGTCTGAATTAATTTTTGGGGTGTAACTGAGTCTCTGGCATGGCATAGTGCTTTTTCAAATCGTTCTGGTATGCTTTTCCCCATCAAAGTGGTGATAATCTTAACAGGAAATGCTATGGTGATTACAGGAAAGTCAGACCCTTCTTAAAGATTTTAGCACCATCCTGTGGAGAATGAGGTCCCTTCTCTGAAAATCAAAGGTGCTCTAAAATCGACTGTTGCCCATCTCCAGAGACGTGCTGAACAGTTCCCATCTTTACACTGAATTTCTTGTGCTTTCCTCTATTTGGGTTATCACACTGGGGAGAAGGAGAAAGCACTCTTTCCTGGCATCCAAGCATGGTGGTGTTGCTCAGAATGTTGCTCAGAAGTGCTCAGAATGTGAAGGACAGCTGAGTTTCCTCTGCTCATTGCTGTAAAACTCACAAAGCACTGTACTGAGATTCTTCTCTTCTGCAGGAAGTATTTATCATCAACATAACAGATTTTTATGTACAGATACGTAGGGAGAGTTTATTTCAACCTCTCTACCAGCGTCCTAAATAGTTTTCCTTGTGCATAGGCATAAAAATAAATGTTTTATGTTTATGATAATGGTATAATAGGCCAAAATAATAGAAAAAGAAAGAAAAAAAAAAACGCCCTTCTTTATCAGTAATTTCAAATGTTGCAGACCTGCCATAAACAGAGAGCTGCAGGAAACAAGGAGGGAGCACAGCTATCTTCACACAAGCTCGTATGCAAGAAAAAATCTTAATAAATAAATAACACAAGATGTGTGCTTCAGAAAGGCTTGCAAATCAAATTATTTTCTTTACTTTTAAGGTCAGCACTGCAGAAAGCAATAATCCTGAAGATTAAAACGTTCAAAAATCAAACAGGGGCTAGTCCTCAGGATAAAAGCGGAGATACAGCTTCAATCACTTTAAAACTACCTGAAACTGGGAGACTTAGCTCCAAAAACAGCAGCAGGCAGTGGGGGCTGGCTGGGGGAACTGCACTGCAATCAGCAAACAGGGAGGCAGCCCCGGCTGTGTGCCCAGATGCTAATCTAGTGCTGACCTGAGCGATGCTGCCTTGTAAATCTACTTTTCTCCACACAGACAGATTCTAGTTGCAGGGTTTCACATTTCCTGATTTCTAGGAAGCCAACACTTGATGACTTGGATGGGTTTTTGTGTTGGTTTTTTTTTTTTTTTTTTTTTTTCTTCTCTCTGATTTTTATCATTTTTTGCCTCCCACTCCTTCTTGCCTTCCCTTGCTTGCTCCGAAGTCTTGGCGATGCACGAGAACGTGTTGAAATGCCCCACGCCAGGCTGCACAGGACAGGGTCACGTCAACAGCAACCGCAACACGCACAGGAGGTACCATCTTCCATTGCTGCACAGCCCCAGGGTCACCACGTTTATTCCTACATTACAGCTGTCACTTTTGGAGGTGCTGTAAGCGGAGTGAGTGAAGAAGGGATGATCCTAATGGATGAGATGGCTGTAACGGTCTTGTCCAATCTTAATGGTTCTGTGATAAGGCAAAGAATAATACAGGACAGCAGGATAGAGCAGTGATTTCAGGTTGGGTGTCAGGAAAACAATTGTTCTTAGAAAAAATAGCCAGGCATTGACATAGGCTGCCCAGGGAAGTGGTGGAGTTGCCGTCCCTGGGGGTGTTCAAAACGAGAGTAGATGTTGCATTGAGTGACATGGTTTAGTGGTATGGTGGTAATGAGTTGATGGTTGGGCTAGATGGTCTTAGAGGCCTTTCCAACCTTAATGATTCTATGACTGGGCAGTGGGGCAAAGCAATGTTGTGGGTGCAGGTAGAGGAGATGTGAAGCAGAGCGTGCCCACACCCAGTGATGTTTGTGCTTGGTGGTGTGGCAGTTTGAAGGCTTTCTGGGGATTTCCACAATATTTAGGCTGCCATTAGTCTGCAGTGCAGGTGATGTGGGAGTTTAGATGCTGCTGCTGTGGGACTTCAGCTCAGATGGGGTCAGGAGGGGACAGGTTGGGCACTTGATGTTTGGCTGCTTTGCTGCTGGCCAAGACTGATGGTAAATTAGGATAATACTAACACGGAAAACCTTAAAGGCAAATGTTTTTCTCATGGGTTCAGTGTAGCTCTGAGACTCTGGAGCAAGTGAAGATTTCCACGTACGTTCCTCACACTCTACTTTTTTTTTCTCTTTTTCTTTTAACTCACAGTTTATCTGGGTGCCCCATTGCTGCTGCTGAAAAATTAGCCAAATCACATGAAAAGCAACAAACCCAGTCTGGTGATCCTTCAAAGCCCAGCTCCAACTCTGACCGGATCCTCAGGTATGTGGGGTGGGAAGCAGAACTGCAGCAGCAGCCTGCTTGCTCCTGCTGTATCCTGATACTGCTGAGTCCTGTTATTATGATCATAAGTCTCGCCAAGGTGGGGAGATATTTAATTGATGATCCCAGGGAGGGCACTGAGGACAATGAATTGCTTCTGTAGCATCAATTAATGCTGAGGCTACAGGCCAAAGGGTTTTAGCAGTGCAGCAGAAGGCATTTGTGCCGATAGCACCGCAATGCAAACTGCAGGAGAATTATGGCTATTATATTAGCATTATAAGTAGGGTGGGCTCAAGGAGGGGGAGGAGGAGATTTAGGCTACATATAAATCACTCAGTCGTCATTTTGTGCAAGTCCATCCGCTTTCCTTCCTTAGCTATGCTCATTGCCAAAGCGCTCACATCTATTTTGTTATTTCGCCCATCTTTCTCTTCCTGGGAGAAAGGGCTGTCTTGCAGTAAGGATGTCCCTGATAGATTCCTGCTTTCGTAGCCGATGTGATTCATGAGGCTACAGATGGATTGTAATATGGTTAGTTATTTTGCAATGAGAGGAGGAGGAGAGGAACGGCAGCACTTCCACCGAGCCACCGAGGTGTGATTAATTTATTTATTTGCTCCCCAGGACTGCTGAACACCCCGGTGCACAGAGCTTGGTGCTTTGCAAAGGAAGGCCATTTAGGGTGATTACTTATTTATTTGCAGCAGAGCCCGCGATGGGCACAGCGTGCTCTGAGCGCGTCACGAGGATGCTCCATGCTCCAAGGAGCTCCCGCTCCGGGGACTCACTGGTGGAAAGAGGTCACGGGAAGGAGAATAACAATGGGCCATTTATATACAATTTATATGCAAGACAAATTGATTCATGATAGGCAACCCAGCAGAAGCAGGGCTTGAAGAGGGACTCTGCAGGCAAGGAGAGGTTTGGTCGGTGTGGCCATGCATTGAGCTCACCGCTGCTGCAGATCTGCAGCACAAACTGAATCCCTGCACCTGTGTGCTGTCCTTTGTCATGGCACCCATAGGAGAGTGGCACCTGAGTGTGATGCCACTGGAAAAGGACTGCCACGCTGCAGCAACCTGCAAGAGTATTTTGCATGAGATGGACACCTTAGCTTTTGGTGTAAAAAGAAGTTTAAAAGGGTGGGCAGGAAAAAAAAAAAAAACATGAAAAAAATGAAAAAGGAATCCAAGAGTCCCAAAGCAGGTGCAGACTTGCTGAGGGAGAACAAAAGTCATCGTCAACTCTTCTCTAACAGCCCTTGGGGACAAGGTGCAGCTGCATGTTCCCATCACATCAGTTCCCTCCCAGCAGCCCCTGCTGTGAGCTCCCAAGAAAAAGAAAAATCATTGGTGCTCGTTGTTTTGTCCTCAGGCCTATGTGCTTTGTGAAGCAGCTGGAGATCCCTCAGTACGGAAGTTACCGGCCCAACATGGTCCCAGCCACCCCCCGGGCCAACCTGGCCAAGGAGCTGGAGAAGTACTCCAAGGTCACCTTCGATTATGCAAGTTTTGATGCTCAGGTTTTTGGCAAACGCATGCTTGCCCCAAAGATTCAGACTAGCGAAACCTCACCTAAAGCCTTTAAATGTAAGTTGGGCACAGGGAAGGGCTGGGTTTTGTGTTCTCTTTCTTTCTTGGCATGCCACGTGCCATGGGCTGACGAGTGAATCACTTTGGGGAGGAAGGGCTGAGCCCGAATGGGAGGAGAAATGGGTCCCCCATGACATATCCCTTTGGTGGGGAGAGGGGCACATGGAGAGCTTGGTCTTGGGGAGAGCTTGGGGGTTGGATTTGGTGGTGTCTTGAGGTCCCTTCCAACCCCTGCAATTCTGAGATTCAGCTTTGAGAAGAATCATGTTGAGCAGTGGGAACATTAATCTGAGCCACGTCTGTAGGTGGGATAAGTTACACAGTTGTCTTCAGTCTGTCCCCACTGCTTTGCAGTTCATATCTATTGATCTGTCTTTTCTCATCTCGCTAAATGGATTATAGTTTTCCTCTCTTCCATCTTCTGTATGACCCATTCCACCCATTTGTCTTCCTGGCCGTGTTCTGCTCCCCGATCGATCACCTGCTCCTCACTGAGCTCACAGTGCTGCTCACAGTGCTGGGCAATGGGAGGGCAGGTGAAAATGCAATGATCAGATGAACCCTCTGAGCCTGGGGTTCCTAGGAGAAGGAGAGCAGCACCAAGAGCCAGACTGCCCCAGCCTGGTTCTGTCAGACCCGTGTTTAATTTCCCCTTTCCTCTGACTCCAAATGTGCTCCTGAAGGCATCTTCCCGGGGAAGAGAAAAAATAAAGATTTAGGAGCTCCGTTTGCAGAAGTCAGCAGCCTCCAGAGGGCTTTCTGTCTGGCTAATCCCACTTCCACAATCCTGTTTAATCCTGATGCAGCTGCTCTCTAAAAAGTGCTCGTGTACTTGAAAGCATCCCGGTTGTTGCACTACAATGGAAGCTGCCTTTATTACAGTACTAAATCTGTAAAGGATCAGACAATGAAATTGGATGGAGGCCAGAGAGCACAACTGCCACTGTCATCCTGGGTTAGGTCTGATGGAAAAGTAATTTGTTTCCCAGAGCAAGTGATTCTCTTGCTGAATAGATTGTGTTATTTGCAATATTAGCGAAGAATTTTCAGGGTAATTGTACTGACAAAAATAATTCCAGCAGACCCACTAGGATAATCCTTCCTATTTTTTCTCATCACTTATTTTACTAATTTGCTGATTGCGAGTCTATTAGCGGTAGAAATACTTACGAAATGGAAAAGCATCACTGAGCCTACGGTGTGAAATTGAAATTGGCATCTCCCAATCCTGGATACTGTGGGGTCGGGCTGGCAAACACCCGCGCCCCACTGTAAAGACACGGATTAAACAGGACTGAAAAACAAGCTGCCCTACACAAGAATAACCATTCGGGCAAGTTTCCAATGAGTTAATCAAAGCGACAAGATGAATATGATTGCCAATCATAGCGGGGGAGTCTGTTCCTTTCGCTGAGAACTTATTTTAAAGTGATCATCATCCAGAGGGATTTACACTCCCCTGCATGTGTGTGCATAACTCCCATTAATGTCAATACGCATTATGTACGCACACAATGAGGAAGGGAGCGCTCCTTGGCAGATCAGCTTTTTATCATGCCTTATATTCTGGGTTTGTGGTGACAATCGTGAAGTTGCTTTGCTCTGCCAAGCTCGTCCTGCAGCTTTGTCCCTGCTGGGATGAGCCATACAAGTCTTGTTGAAGGGGCTGCGTGTTTTCCCCTCAAAACATGCCCAGTGAAATTAATTAAGAATTTTAAAATGCTGCTGATTGAGTCAGAATATGGCCCTGTGATGGGTCGAAAGCAGACAATCCCATTTGCACCCACTGAAGCTGCTGACTTCTGCAAACTCCGGCTGGCTCACAGCCCTTCCAAATGGGCCCAGTTTCAAGATGAGGGCAAGTTTTAGCATGGATTAAACCTTAGGCAAATTTTAGTGTGGATTAGCCATCGAGTATGAATAGAGCACAGCACCTCCTGGATCGCACTGCTGTGTGCTGTGATATACAGCACTGGTGTGGTGTAGTGACCATGTGCAGAGGAGCAATAAATCCTGTTATTCAGACATATTTAAATGACAAATCAGCTGTCGCGAAATTCGTATTTCACTGCTGTCATCATCAGAAGCTCATATTTCATGGCCACGGTTTTGCTATGAATGTAATTTTTTATCCTAAAGTGTTCAAATGTGCTACAAGAAATCTGCTGCAAGTCATCTCTGTGGATAAGTTATGAACAGACGGAGAGCCAGGAAGCTTCTCTGAGCTTTCTCCTTTGACACCTTCCACCGAGGGGTAGCTTTAATGAAGAAAAGTGCTGAGTTCTGTGGGACTTGATGGCAGATCTACTTAATGAATTGACTTTTCCCACCGAGAACCTTCACACAGGATCCTGGCCACAGCCAGCACCTCCCTAGCAATTAAATAGCCCATGGATTGGTAATAAACGCAGTTTGCCACTGGAACTGCTGACATCTTCGCTTCATCAGTCTGACTTAACACCTTGCTTTGCCTGTGCCAGACCTACATTAGCTTTCTGTTGTTCCTTCTCTTTTTATTCCAGCCAAACCTTTTCCAAAGGCCTCTTCCCCCAGCCACAGCCCCTCCAGCAGTTACGTGAAGAGCACTTCATCTTCCTCCACAGGCTTTGACTACTCCCACGACGCTGAGGCTGCTCACATGGCTGCCACTGCCATCCTCAACCTCTCCACACGCTGTTGGGAAATGCCGGAGAATCTCAGCACCAAGCAGCAAGAGGCACCCAGCAAGGTGAGCAGGGTTGGGACTGGAAGCTTTAGATGGGAGAAATACCCTTTTTTTTTTTTTCTTTCTTCTTTTCCAACTCCCCCCCTTTCATTTTGACGTTTAAATAGAGAGGAAAGGAGGACATTATTGCATATTGCCCTTTCCCTTCCAATGTGCTTTGGGTGATGAGCTATTTGGAGGAGGTAACTGTGGCTCTTAGAATCACAAGGATTCTTTGATGTATTAGGATGTTCAGGAGATGCATTGTGGTTCAAATTATCCATCTAAGATGGGTTTCAGTTGCTCACTGCTCAGTGTCTGATGTCATTTTAGATTTCCCAGTTGCATCAGGGGAGCATGGGTTTTCCTGAGGTCCTGTGTCCCATGCTCAGCCTTGGGCAGATTTCTTTGATGCCATGGGACATCTTACATGGCTCTAGATGCCTGTGTTCAGGCAACTGAGACAAAATGCTTCGTTGCTTTTAGGAGAGGGGTGTGTCTGCATGGCACATTTCTGAAAATCTTTATGAAAGAGCATCCCTTCCCATTCAGTTCCTTCTAAGTGACTGCAGAAAAGACAGGCAATGAATAACTTGCTCCCTAGCTCCCCCGTGACAAATGGGGGCAAGATCCCCTTAGGGAATTTCTGGCAGCTGCTAACGTTGGGCACATTTCCAACTTTTCAGTCCATGGACATTGAGGTGGATGAAAATGGGACTCTGGATTTGAGTATGAACAAGAACCGCAAGCGGGAGAGCACATTTCCCAGCAGCAGCAGCTGCAGCAGTAGTCCCAGTGTGAAGTCCCCAGATGTGTCCCAGCGCCAAAACAGCACCAGTACCACGAGCAGCACCATGACCTCCCCCCAGTCCAGCCAGACCTCCCGCCAGGATGAATGGGATGGACCCATTGACTACACTAAACCAAACCGTCAGCGGGAAGAAGAGCCAGAAGAGGTGAGAGGTGGCTCTGGATGTTTAAGTTCCAAATCTCAGTGGAGGGATAAATTTCATATTTGTTTGGACTGTTGTCCTGTTTTTCCCAGCACCCCTACTTTGTCATTTAGTCTCTTGGCTGGGGTGCAGATGGAGGCAGGTCCTGCTGGGGATAAGTCTGAGTCCATCTGCAAGACCGTGGCAAAGCCAAGTGTAAGCCCTGTACAGATACGCTTTGAACATTTCTCCTACAAAAAAGGGAAATCACTGTCTGTTTGATCTCCAGATGATGACCAAGGTGCTTGCAGGCCTCAGGAGTGCTGGCAGTGCCGCCTTAACTCTGAGCTGGGGTGAACCTGGGGTCCTTTCCTACTGCAGCTCACAGCAACGGGCACCACTGCAACCACTTCTGGCTGTTCTCTTGCAGTCAGAGCCTGCAGCCCACTCTTTTGCCTCCTCGGAAGCTGATGAGCAAGAAGTGTCAGAGGAAAACTTTGAAGAACGAAAATATCCAGGGGAAGTTACCTTAACTAACTTCAAGCTTAAATTCCTCTCTAAGGACATCAAGAAAGAGCTGCTCACGTAAGCCCTGCCTTCTTGTCTCTTTTTCCTATGTTATAAAAGCACATCCTCAGTGACAGCCAGGCTGGTAGCAGACAAAATTTGTCAACAGATACACTGTAAGAATTAGAAGCATAGCTGCCTTTCTTGCTGTGATTGTTCTGATTTCATCTTAGGGTTTCAAATGAAAGCTTAAAGGGAAACCCTACTTTCATACAACTTCTGATCCTTGAGATGAAATCCACTCCTTACGGTCCTGAGACTCTGCAGTGCTGCAGGGCAGTTCCTACGGAGTTCTGTGCTCTCAGGATTCACAGCTACAGCTGTGCAAACTGCTTTGCAGGGCCCGTTCTCCATGGTATTTTCCTCTAGGAGCATTTCTGGCACAGTGGAGGAGCCTTTCCAAGGTCCCAACCTCTTGCTTTGGGACACCGAGTGATGCTGTGAAGCTAAAAGCATCCAAAGGAGCTCAGCACCTTCCCACTGTCCTTCCAGGTGCCTCGTTGGAAAGGCAGGGCTTGTTGGGTTAATGTAGAGCAGTGAGTCACATCACCGTGATACTGCAGGGCCGCAAAATGTGAACTCTGGCTACAGCAGGATTGCTGTCATGCTGCATTATACATTGGAGAGGTCTTATCTGAACTACTGTGTGTGTATTCATGGCTTTGGATGGGGAGAAAATAGGCCCAGGTCTTTATTAGATGACACGATGCTCTGCATCCCTGCTGATCCCCCACAGTCATGGTCCGTGTTTAGAGCTGCAGTGTGGATTTGTCCCTGCTGTCATGGCTGCTGGGATCAGTCTGGAGGCTGTGGAGCTGAGTTCTCCCCTCCCAGTGGATCTGCCGTGCCTGGGCCTCTTTCCTGCAGCCTGACCTTCCTATATGCTAAACAGGGGAGAGCTGGTGAGCCTCATTTTGCTGACCTTATACAATGCTGCTCATTACTTGGCTATGCGAGCAGGAGGCTGATGGAAGAGTGTGGCCAGGCAAGGAAGAGATCCACAGGGGCAAAGCAGTTGTTTCCCTAAATTAGCAAAGCACAAACCAGCTGTCCTATGCAAAACTCTCAAGGCTTTTTGGAAACTCAGCAATGATGTGAATAGCAATTCTTGAGGTAGAACCTTGAAGACCTGCAGTGCTTTTAGTTGTATTATGAAGGGCAAGAAATTTCTTCCCTGGAATAAATAAATGGTATCATGGCCAACCCTGAGCTGTCTCTCCTCATTTAGTACCATTGCTCCTCTCTGACCCGAGAGCTGTAACGAATGATCTGTAGCTAAGCCAGGAGCTACCTGTGTCTGATTGAAGCTCAGTGTCTTATGCCGTCCCTGGTGGGTTGTGAATGTGCCATCTCTCAGCCCTCCCATTGGCAAAGAGTGGGTACCAACAGCACTGAGAGCCCAAGTGTTTCAAACACTTTCTTCACATTTACCACATTTTTTTTCTATTAAAACTGTGAAGAATCATGAACTTCTGGGAGCAAAAAAGGGAAAGAGCTGGTGTATTTGCCTGTGAACAGGACCAAAGGCAAGGACATTCCAATGCAGATACCAAGGAGGGCTCGCATTCTGGGGTGAATTAATCCCTTTCCAGCACTTACATCTGTGTTGTTGTTGTTGCCCAGTTGCCCTACCCCAGGCTGTGATGGCAGTGGACACATCACGGGAAACTATGCCTCTCACCGCAGGTGGGTTCACCTTTTTCCGCAGTTCA
Source organism: Lagopus leucura (assembly GCF_019238085.1). Lineage (NCBI taxonomy): Eukaryota > Metazoa > Chordata > Aves > Galliformes > Phasianidae > Lagopus > Lagopus leucura. Next base: position 768,005 of record NW_024962292.1, read on the forward strand.
AACTCTAAATACAACTTTAGTTTTTAGTATATTGTTTGACCATGTGGACAATTTGGTTCTGTTTCCTCCCCACGTTCTGTTACCCTTCTCCATCCCCACGCCCCTGCCCTTTTTCTTTTTCTTTTTTTCTTTTCTTTTCTTTTTTTTTTTTTTGGCTTATCCAGATATTCCATCTCTTCTCTTTCAGCCTTTCTGGTTGTCCTCTTGCTGACAAGAGCCTCAGAAACCTCATGGCTGCCCACTCTGCTGACCTCAAGTATGTTTGCGCTCAACTTGGAACTCCTTTTTTTGCTTTCCTCCCCTCTCCCTTATTTTTTTTTTTCTTCTCTATATACCTTCCCTGTTCCCACTTTGTGCTCTGCTTTTGCTATTTTATCCCCTCTTTTCTTCCTTCAAAACTGATCAGAGTCTGGCTGTGAGGAGCTCTGGTGGAGCCTAGCTGTCATATTGATTAGATGGTGGCATGTGGGAAGGGTTTTTTGGGGAGAAGGTATCACAGGGCAACTCAGAAATAACCCAGACCCCTGACAGGCTCTGTTGGATAAAAATAAGCTAATTTATTTTTCATTTGGTGTCTTTTGCCCAGCTCTCGTTCCCTAAATTTGTGCCATCATCCTTCCTATTATCATTTTTGTACGACTCTCAAATAATCTGAAGCCAGGGTAAAGGCACAACGCTTTAGTACTGGGTACAGACACAGGTGGGAAAATACTGCCAGGTCGTAGCAAAAAGAACCCTTTCAAAGAACAAGGTGTGCTAGTTTTGTGCTATGCTGTAAGGGCTGCTGGGGATCCGGTGGCAGAGATTTGCATTCATTGCCATGGGAGTACGATTGGCGGGGCAGTGGGACAAGCACACGGTGCTTGATGAGGCAGGATCCGGAGCAGATGTAAATGGGAAGAGCTGTGCACACGTCTGTTAATGGGTAGCAAAAGGCTCGTGGACACCTGAATGTCTTCGTTGCCAGTTCTGCTCTGGAAGGGAGCAATCCAGGCTTGGTGTTGACTTTCAGATGTGTTTCTCCTAATCCTGTTTTCAGCTTTATTTCCAATGCTCCTCGTTTTCAAGAGCTCCCCTGCTACCCAGGGGAATTTCCCAACTGCTCCCTTAGTTTGCCTTCCCTTAAGGAAGCTTTAATAGGAATTGTATTAAAAATCAATGGGGGGACCCGAGCCTTCTCCACCCAACCCACATCTCTGGGGGAAAAGTGAGTGTTTTTTCAGCATCCCTGCCACACACACAGCCTGTCTTTGTAGGCTAATTTTCCTCTTAGCTTCCTGCTTTGCTGAATCCAAATTTAGGATTATTTCAATGGTGAGATATTCATAACCATAATTGAGAAGAACTCTACTGAGAGCAAAAGCTCACGAGGGGCATAGACAAAATAAGTCCTGTGTCCTGTATTCAGTGGGTGACACTAAAATTAAATGATGTCCAGAATGACGCATCCCCCTGTGCCCTTGGGCATGTGATAGTAGTGTTTTGCTACCAAAGTACTGCATAAATCAGGCAACTCCTGGCCAAAACAAAGCTTTTCAGTGTTATTTTCCAATATTGTTCTCTTTCTTTATCCTGGTGAGGACGGAGGCACAGAGAAAGAGAAAGGGATTTGGAGATATTGCAGATATCACACTCAGAGCTTTTCCACAATTTCAGATAAGGCCACGTTCAGCATTTTTATTGTAAGTTGTATTCCAGGGGTTAATATCCCTGATTAAAAAAAAAAAACCAACAAAACAACAACAACAAAACCCCCCAAAAAGCTCCAGGCTGAAACAGGCAATAAGAGGTCTCTATCGGAATGATTTGTCTCCAGATAATTAAAAATAAAAATCAAATCACTTTTTTTTTTCCCCCCACCTTTTTAAAAAGTCCTGAAAGGCAAAAGGAGTTTGGTGTTGGTGTTTTCATCATTTCATCCCAGCCCGAAGCTAGAACAGCAAAGAATGATTTTGATTCCTTCTCTACTTTGTATATAACAGGGAAACGCTCTCCTCTCTGATTATCAGATGAGTTAGGGGACTTTTACCCTCACCCTGCTGCTTCTGCACCAGTCCTGAGTCTGAGCAGTCTCTCATAGCCCCTCGTGTTGTTGCCCGGATCAAGCATTGAGCACGTTACCTTTCACACACGCACTGGCCTTGCAGGCAGCTCTGCTGCCACCCCACTGCCCATCGGGTCTCTGATGCCCAGAGGCACTGAACATCTTCCAACCAGTGCTGCCAAGCCAGGCAGAGGCAGCCTTATAATTGAGGATCAAGAAAGTGAGGACACAAAACATCCCCCTGAGAACAAGGGGCCTTTGCAAACTCGAGGCAGCAGCTCAGCCTCCCCTGCCCCTCCATCTCCATGTGCTTGACTCGAGCAGCGCTGGCTAATTGGCAGCCTGGGACTGTGGCCCCAGCGAGGGCTCCTTGCTTCTCTTGCTGGTCCCCATGACAACTTTTATGCCTCACCTACAGCGTTTGGAGCAGGTCTTTGTGCTTGTGGCACTTCACAGCCCCTCACCTTCCTCGCTTCCGTGGCTGTAATGATGCAGTGCTCAGCTCACACTATTATCTTCGCTCCTGCTCCGCGGTGTGCAAGCTTTTGTGCTGGGCTGTGTGATCACAGAAGCGTTCTTCTAGGCTTGGCCTTCATTCATGTTGCTGAGCACTGGATGCTTACTTCCAAACCCATGATTGTGGATGCAGTGGATGGGAAGGGACCTGAGGTCCCCTTCAGAGTCCCCATCCCTAACCCACAGTGTCACAGTGAGGTTATGGTCGCCTTTTTTTCCTTTTTCCTTTTTTGCTTTCCAGCACTGATGAGTTTGGGGCTCTGAGTTCCCTTCTGGGGTGCCTTCAGTGAACTTTGCCTTCCCACATCACCCAAACCCAAAGTGACCCTGGGGAAGACGCCTATGTGGCCAGGCTATCCATGGTTGAAGGATATTTCGGGGGTATTTTGCCTATGCTCATATCCAGCCCAGTCTCACAGGATGGCATTGGTCATCTCCCTTCATCTTTCTTGAGAAGATAGGCATTGCCCTGGAGGCCTTTTCTTGCCTCCTTTATTATCATTGCTCTTCAAGGTGGGGACACATCCAGGATTCGCATCCCTCCCCACATCCTCATTCCTCCCCACTCTTCACCTCTGATGCCCAAACCCATCAGCACAGGGACAGCAGTGCTGTGGCCATTGCAGCACAGCTGCTGTTCCTGTGGAGGGAGAAGGGGCAGGGAGGAACCCTGCTTTGTTCTGTGGGTGACCCCCAGCTCACGGCAGCCTCCTTTCATCCACAGGTGCCCTACTCCTGGCTGTGACGGCTCTGGTCACATAACAGGAAATTATGCATCACACAGAAGGTAAGATCTTCTCTTAAATTATTTTCTCTTTCTTTATTTTTTTTTTTTCCCCTTTTTTAATTTCTTTCTGTCTTTTTCTTTTTCCTCCCCCTGCAGTGGGCAGAGTTGTAAAGTTCTGAATAAAACATTAATGTTACTGACAACTGAAGCCTATTTTCATCTCTTTAATCTGACTTTTTTCCTTTTTTTGATGTTTCCAGCCTCTGATTAGAAGCTCCCTTCAATAGAATAAAAGACAAAGGGTCAGATTTTAGCTGATGCAATGTTCCTGTTAATAACGCTACCTATTTATGACTTCTATTATCACTTTATAGCATTAATAGCGGAGATCTGAGCCTTCTGTTTCAACAATTCCATTAAACATTGCAGGCTGTTAGCAGATATCTTCTTATCTAGGCACCGTTAATTACTGTCCATCTCCTCAAATACACATATTTTTTTCTCCTGACTTCTCCTCGTGATGTGAAGCTGCAAAACGAGAGAGATCAAAACCGCGTGCGAAATTCGGGGGAAGCTGATGAGGTGGGGGCCCTGCCAGTCAGACAGCCCTTTCTTCTCTTTTCAAACACAGTCTGTCAGGCTGCCCTCGTGCCAAGAAAAGCGGGATCAAGATAACCCCGACCAAGGATGACAAAGAGGACCCGGAGCTGATGAAGTAAGTGCGGACAAAGAGAAAATCAGCGGTGTTGCAAATGAGGGTAAAAAACCCACAGTTGGGTGAAATGCTGGAGGCTTTCAGGGTGGCAGTGGGCACATGAGGGGTGCTGGCATGGGTAGGGTCAGGGCTTGGTTGCCCCACATAAAATGTGCTTCGTACAGCCTTGGCTACTGCTGAATATTCCGAGCTGGAGAAAGGAGCTTTGAGAAGCGGATGATATTTGAGCCATCTGCTCTGTTCTCGCTCCTCTGTCTCCAGGAAGGAAAGCTTCCGAGCTAAATGAACTGTGTGATAATTAGCAGGAGTTAGCGGAGTTTATTAAAAATTAAGCGACCTACTTGAGAATCTGCACGAAAAAAAAAAAAAACCTTTTGGACTCACATAGTCCTGAATTGCTGGTGGTGTTGCGATGCCATTTTGTGACACAGTAAAGGAAAGAAAAAGCAGTGAGTGCAGCTGTGCAACTGTTGGCTGTTGGGCTTTTTTTTTTCAACTGATGGTTGAGGGTGCACCAAGCAGCTCCTCCTGCTTTGCAAGTGATCACTTCTCAGTGCAAAGGAGCTTGCAAAGGAGCTCTTACACGATTTGCTTGCTACAGCGCAGCTGATGCTTGCACAAGAATGCTTCCCACAAAACCGATGTTCTTCCCAGTGCTTGGGGCTGTGCTCGATGCTTGAAAGCTAACAACAGGAAGGAATGTGCTGGAGCATCATTAGGGATGGGATTTTTGGATCTCAGAACAACCCGAATGGCCTCACTGTGGTTCTGCTCCTCTGCTTGCAGAGGAATTCACAAGGACTGAACGTCCTGATGTGCTGCAGAACAAGCAGCAGCCCATGGTCCTCTGCTAGTCCCAGAATGAGCAGCAGCTCCTCTGAGATGTGCAGAACAACTCAGATTCCTTTGCTGCCCATCAGTTTATAGCAGGCTGGTGCTTTGTCTCCAGCAGCAAGGTGTGCACTGCGCACATCCATGCAAGGATGCATTGAGGAGCTTTGCCTCCAAATCCATTCCTCTGCTCCGAGTGGCGCTTGAAGCCCATCTGAGTTTTGCACAGTGCCACCAAGGAGAATGTCATTCAGTCCCCATTGTTTTGCTGCTCATCCTTCCAGTAATTTGCTATAGATGTGGTAGAACAGAGCACCTCAACCTTCAGCCCAGCCCTGGCACCAAGTGGAGGCATCCGCACTTCCCTAATTGATCAAGTGCTGCTGCTGCTTCTGTTAAATAATAATAATAAAAGTAAAATTTTTTTAAAAATGTCCAAGCCAGCTGTTTTGCACAATAAGGCTCTGGTTTATTTTTTAACAATGAAAGTGTAATGAAAGTTAAATTAACAGTGTAAAATATGGAACGGTCAGGCCATAATGGCTACATGCTAAATGCTGGGGTTTGTTTCCCTCTCTCTCTCTCTCTCTCTTATTTTTTCCTCTCCTTTTCCTCCTGAGGATTCAGTAATTTGCTCGTGATCATATAAAAGCAATGATGTTATGAATTTACTGAGGATCCTGCTGGCAGGGATATTATAAGTGAATTGTGCTGCATTTGCAGCTGATTAAAATCGAGATCAGCATTTTTCAAATTATCTTGGGAAAATAATGGGTGTGCGGCTCCCCCTTCTGCTGTCAGCTCCTTTTTGCACGAAATATAAACAGTGAAAGGAATCACTGCTGTGGTGAAACAGAGCTTGTGATTTCCAGGAGCGCTCAATGGATATTTTGCTGGGGTAAATCGAAGTCTCTAATTGCTTTCAAGCTGAGGACAAGGGGTTATTTTTTCCATTTCTTACCTTTTTATAGGGTAACCTCCCTCGAGTAATAAACTTTTAAGTGTATTTATAATTGACTAGCATCTTTAAACAAGTGCAAGACACAGCAGAAACCGTAATAGACAGTCAAGACTCTGCTGAATGGCCGAATTCACTCCGCGTGCCATTAAGTGGGGAGTTAGCAAGTGAGCTGTGCCAATTAATACTGCTCGTGTCAGCGCTGCCCCAACACCTCCAGCACCATTTTCCTGGCCTCAATTGGCACTGGGTGCATGGGACGGGCAGCAATTCCTGCTGCTGCCCAACCAGGAGCACGTGGTTTGCTGCCAATGTGTTTGGTGTGAGGGGATCATCCTTGGGGTGCTGCCGGGATCCCCAAAACAACAGTTATTTACTATCTGTCTTAAGGTGTGGAGACATCATAGCAGCTGCTTTTTGGGTGTTTTTCTGTGAGTGTGGCAGTGGTGTGATGCCCGCTGGTTGTCTTTGGTTCTTTTTAGGGGAATGGCGTAGCTCCTAATTTCCCATCTGCTTCCCATATCCATTGCTGCAAAAACAGCACTTCTATTCCCTGAGGGCCTTTTTCCATTACATATTTGTTGGAAGTAACTAAATATCTCTATCCCTGCCTGCTGGTTTTTGACTTGAAAGCACCTCTCCTTGTGCACCATGCAGCTCCTACCCCACAGCACCAGTGGGTGTGGGGTGGCACTGAGCAGCTCAGCCCAGAGTGCTGAGCCCCAGCTGTGACAGAGCTCATCGCCATTGTTTCATTGCCATTCCTAATCTCTAGCCACAAGAATAACATAGAGACTAATGAGTCCCACAGACTCTTAAAACTTGTGTGAAGAGATGTCCCAGCTGATGCAAAGTGGTGTGACCTCCATCGGTGAAACATCCACCAAACAAAGTCATAGAACCATTAAGGATGGAAGGTATCTAAGATTCCTAAGGTCAACATCAGCCCACCCCACCCTGCCCACTGACCACGTCCCTCAGTGCCACATCTCCACAATTCTTGAACATCTCTGGGGACAGTGAGTGGAGCTGATGCCACTGAGCACCGGGAGCTGCTGGTCTGCAGAAATGCTGTTTGCAAAGAGCGGGAGGCAGCGTGAGGGGTGCGAAGGTGTCACAAATCACACCTCTGAATTCCCCAGGAGCAGCGGGGAAGGGGAGCAGGGCTGAGCATCGCAGCAGTGCTGTGGGGCTGGGAAGGGGCGGGAGCCTGAGTGGGATGTGTTCACTTCCACTCCTGAAATATGGGCACAGAGCCCTGGAGCTCCGCTGCGCCCATGTGTGCTGAAAGATGGGGAAGGATGGCATTGCCCCCAGTGTGAGAGGCTGCATTCCCATCCGTATCGTCCATATCGTGTTGAGGGACATGGTTTAGTGGGAGCTATTGGGAATAGGTGAACGGTTGGACTGGATGATCTTTTAGGTCTTTTCCAACCTTGGTGATTCTATGATTCTATGACAGTGACCCCAACGCCTCCCTGGGCAGTTTGTGCCAAAGTTTGTGCCATCGCTGTTCTTCCAGAGAAAAAACATTTCCGAATACACGGTCTGAACCTCCTCTGGTGCGACATGAAGCCATCACCTCTCACCTCTCATCCTGTTGCTGTTACCTGGTCACAGAGGCTGACCCCCACCTCACTGCAACCTGCATTCAGGGAGCTGTAGAGAGCAATACATTCTCCCCTGAGCATCCTTTTTTCCAGACTGAAGTCTGGGTGGCATCCCCAAGTATGAACACTTGCTTTCCTGCTTTCCTCTTTCCTGCTCATCCCTAATATCACTCCATCCCTTTTCACACCTCTCCTATAATTTCTTGTATTCCTTGTGCTCAGGTGTCCGGTTCCTGGCTGCGTTGGTCTTGGGCACATCAGTGGTAAATATGCCTCCCACCGCAGTGCATCGGGCTGCCCCCTGGCTGCCCGAAGGCAGAAGGAAGGATCCCTCAATGGCTCCACGTTTTCCTGGAAATCGCTGAAAAACGAAGGCCCAACCTGCCCTACCCCAGGCTGTGATGGATCCGGCCATGCCAATGGGAGCTTCCTCACTCATAGGAGGTAAATAATTACAGGATCATTAAGGGTTGGGAAAGACCTTCAAGATCACCAAGCCCAACCATTGACCCATCACCAACATACCTTCTATGTCCCTCAGTGCCACTTCTTCACTGTGCTTGAACACCTTCAGGGGATGGTGACCCCACCACCTCCCTGGGCAGCCTGTGCCAGCGCATCACCGCTCTTTCAGAGAAGTTTTTCCTAATATTCAACCTTGGGATCACCCTAAGTGTGGCAGTTTTGGAGTAAATGTACTCTGAGCATCATTCCACTCTCGATGAAAGCTGGGTAACTGGTGCTTTTAATGCTGCCCTCAGTCAGGTTGCTCTAAGGGCTGTATTTTCTGCATGGGATGAAAACACTTAGATGTTTTAACTTTGAAGTAGTGAAATATGAATTGGACAAAATCATGAAAAGCAGTAATGTAGTGTCCTTCCATTAGCACGCCGGAGCAGTTCTTCAACAGCCAAAATGGGAGTTTGATGCCCAATCCATCCAGACTCATTTCACCTTCCTCACCTGTCATGCCCTCTCTTTTAGAAAATAACACTTTTTCTTTTTTAATCTTTGCTCAGAGAAAATTGCTCTTGCTTTATAAATGAGGACCTTTGTGGCATTATTCATAAAGCAATTTCCTCTGCACCATAAAAAGCTTTTAGAAGAACTATCTCACAGCATGAACTCCACCAAATGGTACACGCTCTTGTTGGGAACATAAGCACCTATAAATACAGAGAGTTTATGAAACCCATTTTTACTTGTTTTTCAGTTTGTCAGGGTGCCCAAGAGCTACTTTTGCTGGGAAGAAAGGAAAACTCTCAGGGGATGAAATTCTCAACACAAAGTTCAAGACCAGTGATGGTAAGGATTTTCACTCATTTTATTTGGCACTTGTGTTGGGGTATTGAGCCCACTGGCATCTCTTTGTAGACTGAAATCTTTGGATCTACTAGCAAATTCTGTGTTACAAGCACCCATTTTTTTTGATTGCCTGGGTACTGAAATAGTGAAATGGCGCTGAAATTTGAGTATTGGTTTTATTATTTTTTTTTGTCCCCTCAAATATTCTCTGGCATTTTCACAAATCCCTTTCAGACATTCAGTTATTTTCATCTATTCAAGACTTCTAATCCCAAAGATATTTCTGGATCTGGAGCTGTGTTAGCGATGGCACTTTGCATTTCTAGTGCTATCACTGAGAGATTTTGGTATTAGATAAGGTTCACGCATTTTACCTGAATACTTACATAATTTGGAAGATATAAATACCTGTGCTTTTCTAGAAACGTTCCCTTATTTTATTAGCACTGTAGCTTCTAATGGAGATATGCTTTTATTTTTTTTATGATGTCTTCCCTACTTGAGAGCAAACAGAGCAAACTTGAGTTATTAGGGTGGCCAACTTTGCAGGGCACATGAATGCTCTGGGCTCCAACTGCAGGACTCTTGTTCACTTTTGCATTTACAAATTGACCTACAAAGTATAACTATAGTTAATTTTTTAAAACAACAACAACAAAACATTAAAAAGAGAGCAAGATGTGCATTCTGTATTGAGGATGTGAAAGCAAAGGTGAGGACTTGGTGAGCTGCCATGCTTAGCCAAAACCAGAGGCTGACCGCCTGTCACTTTCCCTTCCACAGTTCTAGAGAACGATGAGGAGATCAAGCAGCTGAACAAGGAGATCAGCGAGCTGAACGAGTCCAACTCGGAGATGGAAGCAGCCATGGTGAAGCTCCAGTCGCAGGTTTGTGCCTTTGAGCACGTGCCCAAGCTCCCAGCAGAGTGCTGACGGGTTTGTAACCCCACGTGTTCTTTGCTCTGCAGATCTCCAGCATGGAGAAGAACCTGAAGAACATTGAGGAGGAAAACAAGATCATCGAGGAGCAAAACGAAGCCCTGTTCCTGGAGCTCTCAGGGTTGAGCCAGGCTCTAATCCAAAGTCTTGCCAATATCCGCCTTCCGCACATGGTAAGAAACTTGGGCAGTGCTCAGCCCCAGTTGGTGCCATCAGGGGAGCCATGCAAGATCTGGCTTATGATAAGGCTCACACACAATTAAAGAGCAGCAGAATTTCTCTATACACACCTACCTGTGCTTTATAAAATCCGTGCTTTTGCCTTATCTCGAAGCTTGCATTGTTATCTCCCTTTTGTTGTCGTTTTCTGCTGATCTCCCTTTGTATCTATGATTCTGTCTCATTACATCTGGGAGTAATATCACAAAATAGGAAACTTTATCAAGGGCACCCAGAGCCTTTTAGGCTAAGACAGCACAAGCAGAGATCAGGAGGGACTGGATTTCAACGTCAGAAAGATCTTACAGCTCCCATTATTATGCAGGTAGTTTCGATTCAGTTTTGAATAGCTGGCAGCCAAAGAATAGCATTCTTAAAGAGAGTGTATTTTGTTTAATTTAACAAGGTCTAACAGCCCACAGCATGTTACCATAGAGTTACTGCAAAATGAAAAGGCTGCATTAAAATAGTAAAACCACAAAAGGGTATTAATTACCTTCCCTCTATTCCCAGGAATGTAATTACTGTTGTCAAAAACAGGTGTGTGCAGGGGGGCTGCGTGCTGGTTTGGAAGCTGTCCTCTTACAAGTAATAGCGGCCATCACGATGATCAAGAGGAACAAGCTTTTGATTTCTTTTTTTTCTGCTGTCATTTTTTTTTTTTTTTTTGGGAATCCTTTTCATAGAGGTTGGTATTTAAATTCAGGCTGCTTGGAGATGTGCCATGCTCCAGCAGAGCAGTTTTGGACACTATTCACCCAGCTGCTTGACTGGCACAAAACGGCTCACTGAGTGCTTTTATTTTTTGTAAAGTATTTGACGCGTAAAGGTCAAAAAAATTGTTCAGCAAATATTTTTTCAAGGTTTCAGGCATTTCAGGATTAAATAAGGCCCATGAGACACGTATGCTCATTTTTATCCTGGTCTTTTTCTTCTTCCTCGTTTCCTTTTTCCCTGCTAACTCTGAGACAGATGTTTGCTAGGTTTCAATGATGCCCCTCTAAAGCAGAGTGCAGACATTGAGCCTGAGGTGCTGGCTCTTGCCCTACCCTCGCCTTTCATTTCCCCCATGATGCTCCAGCACTCCCTGCCACCTCTTGTCCTCTAACTTTTCATTTCCACGCCTCAGTCCACCCTCCAGTCAAACTGCCTGCACACACTTAACCTGATGCTGTTGATAGTTCCGCGTGGCCAATGCATAAAATCAAGCAGCCAGTGAAGATTCTGCTGGATGAAGGTTGCACGGTGAGATTCTTTATGTGCAACACCATGCACAAAGAACCTCTGATGTTGAGACCTTCGGCTGTTGGCACAGTTAGTTGGAAAGAAACACCTCAGAGAGCGGTGAGGCACTGGCACAGGCTGCACAGAAAAGCTGTGGATGCCCCATCCCTGGAGGTGTTCAAGGCCAGGCTGGATGGAGAGCTGGGCAGCCTGATCTGGTGGAAGGCAACCTGCCCACAGCAGGGTGTTGGAAGTAGATGATCTTTAAGGTCCCTTCCAACCAAAGCCATCCTATGATTCTCTCCCTGCTCTACTACTAACTCTTCTGTTTGGCTTTTCTGACTGCAGGAGCCCATTAGTGAGCAGAACTTCGATGCGTACGTGAACACACTGACTGACATGTACACCAACCAGGAGTGCTACCAGAACCCAGAGAACAAGGACCTGCTGGAGAGCATCAAGCAAGCCGTCAAGGGCATCCAAGTTTAGTGCTCTGCGATGGGGATGGGTGGGCGAGCTGACTGTAAGGTGGAACTTTCCCTCCAAGTATTCAGGTTTACAAGTTATAAAACTTGTTTAATGAATGAAAAACAAAAAGCAAAGCAAAACAAAACAAAACAAAAAAAAACAAAAACCAACAAACACACAAGGACCAAAATGTAACCAAGAGGCCATTTCTGAGACGTGGAACTGATCGAACTCAGTGTTCTCGTTTACTTAACTTTGGACCTTCTTGAGAAAAGTGGGATTTTTCTACCTGGATCATGAGGTAGACCAGGATGGAAGGTCAAATTCTCCATGGGCTGTGGGGCTTGGCAGCTGGTGAAAGAGCAGGCGTCTCTCCTGAGTTGCCATGCTTTTGCAGACTTGCTCCAAGGGTTAAAATGTTACAAGAACAGGGTTTTGTCTGATCCAAGACTAGCGTATGACTGGCTTAAACCCTCATGTTGTCTATGGTCGTATGTCCAGATTACCTACTCACCCATGAATTATGTTATATGTTGCTATAAGTGCTGGAGCTGCAAGCTACCTGTAAATCTGAACCTGTGCTGGGCCTCCCAACCCCAGGTTTTCAGATATCCACTGGGCATGGGAACTCTTTAAGTATTATAAAGTAGCTTATTTTTATTTTCTGAAAGAAATCTGAAGAGCAGTTCTGGATCTCCAGTGGAAAGCGCAATGGAAAAAAGGTTCTCAGGGAAGCTTTTGGAGTTTGCAACTACAGTATTCCTTTGTCTGTCTTAAATATGAGAATAGCTATTATGAATAGGCCAATACCAGATATTTCATACAGAAGAATTCTTAATGTGTCATGGTCCGGTGTTTATGATTTTTTGGAAGTCTGTTTGATGACGGTTCTGGTTCTTTTCATTATTGTGATCATCCTTACAGTGGCGCAGTACTGCCAGTCCAGAGATCATACATCAATGCCAGAGAACGTTTGAGATTGCGATGAACTAAAAAAAAAAGAAGCAAACAAACAAACAAAAAAACCAACAGAAAGAGATGCTAATTGATGGCCAGCAAAGTGCTTACCTAACATGAATCAGTGGTTGATTTCTTGCAGATATCCACAGGGTGATGGGTTTTTCTTGGTTTGGTGTTCTACGTTTTGTGCAAAATCACAGCACAAGCACCATTCTGGAGGAAAAAAAAAAAAGAAAAAAGTGTTCAGGTATTGGATATTCTTCCAAAGAAGCGTTCTGCAAGCTTGGTACACGCAAACCTCCTGGTGGAGTGAAGGCGACCCAAGGAAATGAAGGGCAGCAACTCCTTTGGGGTCTCAACGTAGGTGTGTTCGCTTCCTGCATGGCTCCTGGCAGCAGTGGGGAGGATTTGGGTGGCCGATGCTAAAGGGAAAGATGTGGTGTCATTTTGAGCCCAATTCTGCAGATATTTAGGGTGTAATCCGTGATTTGAAGAGGTCAGTGGGGAGCTTCCCACCGACTACAGCAGGCATTGCACCGGGAGCAGCGTGGCGCGGGTTGGTTCCTGCTGGGAAGTGCCATGCTGAGCCATTTGCAGGATCAGGCTCCATGAGTTCACCCATTTTAGAACCCATTCCAAGTGCAAAAATACGAAAGAAAGGGAAAAATAAATAAAAAAAAAAATAATAATTTGAGGTGTTAAAAACACAATGTTCTTAAGATGTAAATAGAGTCCAAATTGATTGTGACTGCAATTCACTTAGTATTTAAAAGTAGAGAAATTGCACTTCCTGGAAGAAAGAGAGGGGGGAAAAAAAAAAAAAAAAAAAAAAAGTAGTTAGTTTAATTATCCTGTAAATTATTTAATTTTGGCAAGATGTATGTAATTTATATTTACAACACCTTATGTTAACTTTTTTATTTATTTAACTTTTTTATTTATTAATTTTATACTTACTTTAAACTGGACACCGCACCATTGAAAAAAAAAAAAAACAACCACGAAGATAAAAGAAGCAAAAATTAAAACTTTTGAGCATAAAAAAGGACATTCCCCAAAAAATTAAAAAAAAAAAAAAGAAGAAAAAAAAAGAAGAGAGAGAGAAACTTCTATCTACGACTCCTACTTGTAATTTTGATGCAACCAAGTTATTTTTTATATATTTTGTTATTTATTCTTTTAACGATGGGAATTTTTTTAAAGATATTTTATAACTGAGACCTTTTGATAATTTTTTGGTTTGTTTTTTTGCCGGGGATGGGGCACCAGGGGAAGAGAGACTTTGTCAGTTTTTCTTTTCTTTTTCGGTCGTATCGTTTCAGGCACTGATAACAGGAAATGAGAATTCTGTATTTATTATTTATTTAATATTTAAGTGGGGGGGGGGGTGAGAAAAATGAACTGTGCTCTTGTTGTATATTTATTTTGTTGTTTGTGTGTCGGTTACGTGATGACTGAGTACTTGTTTATGTGAAGGAATACTGTTAATATTTAAATAATAAAGAGTCAATTGAAAGTTATAGCAGGCTACATGTTATTCTGTGAAAACGAATACTGTGATCTACTTTCCTCAGGAAATGCATTTTGCAGACAGAACTTCCTTATGTACTGGCAGGGTTGTTTCATAATAAAACCCAGTTCTGTTTGTGACTTTAGTTCCTATGGTCTTTCTTTGAGCCGCTGCCAATGTCCCCAACATGTCCCCCCATGGAGCTATGGTGCTAAGCAAGGAGCTGCCATTGGCAGGGCAGCACGCACGCTTTCACCTTCTGGATTTACTAAACAAATTACAAATGTTAATCTTGGAGATTTAGCTGGGAAAGATGCTGGGAATTGGTTCTTCCTCTGACTGGGTTTAGTGGGCATGTTGAGGATGGGTTGGCGATTGGACTTGGTGGTCTTAGAGGTCTTTTCCAACCTTAACGATTCCCTCACGTCTGTTTTCCTGGCTGCAACGCTCTCAGGTTGTCCTGCTCAAATTGCAGAGCTTCTTCACGGCAGGAAGTTTTCTTCTGCAGCTGTAGCAATGGAGGGAATTCATCACCGCTCGCTTTGCTGGAGATGGCATTCTGAAGCCACCACAGTTTTGGTTTAGCTTTGCTAGAACTGGAGCTTCCAAGGTGAAATAAGGTAACTCACACGAAGGCCGCTTGGAGCTGAGGGAGATGGGTTAAACGGGAATTTTACGTAGATCTATCATTGAGAAATTAATTTCTCTTATTAACGGGGCTGAAACTTCCTGGTGTCCCTGGGGGAGGCACAAGTGCTGCAGATCATGGGGGAGGAGGTAGCCTTGCTGCCATGGCACAGAAATGAAAACATGGAGTAAAATGGGGGCAGAAGGGTGAGACTGCAGCCAGAAACCCTCAGAGCGAACTTCTGGGGTCAAAGAGGATTCTTGAAAGTCTTTCCTTTGACACACACACAGCCACGGGTGTTCACTGGCAGTTTTTTTTCTCTCTGTCGAGCATCTGTAAGCTGCAAGCTCTGGAGGGCCCTTTCTAGGGCTGAATGACTGGCAGAGCTTAGGATAGGCTCATGGGGATGGTGGAGGAGAGGACGTGCCCTCTGGAGCTGCAGGGATGCTTCTGCTTCATGCGGGTGGATTTGTAGGGTGGCGGAGGAGAGGATGTCCTTCCTGGAGCTTTGCAGGGCGTGGGACAGAGCTCGTAGGTTAACAGCAATTAACTCTGCAAGGTGCAATAGAGCATGTTTCCCAAGGGCAAGGTCTCTTTGAGGTTTTGCTGGACACCTCGTGTAGCTTATGGGATCCAATCCCCTTCACAAATGGCTGCATATCTTAAATGGGGGAAGCACGCAGACTCGTGAGATGGTTCATCCAAACTGACTGGCATAGTTTATTTCTGAAGGGCGCATCATTGGGGGGGAGGGGGAGGTTGATAGACTTTGCATCACCGAACAGTTCATTGTGCCAATATTTGATTATGATGATAGAGCTAACAGGCATGCTTACTTGTCCTTTCCTAACGAATTGGCTGTGCTGCATAATAGAGCGGTTAGATTCATGTTAAATTGCAGCTTTGGGAGCCATCACTGTGAGATGTTATCTTCTCTGAACTGGCGTCCTTTATTGCAGGGAAGGGAATTGAATGGGTTTAAGATGGTACACTGTAAGTTTATAGGTGTGCTTAGGAGAGCTCTTCAGCCTCCTCCAGCAAGTGGAGAGTGAGAGCTGGGCGGCAGAGAAGAGCAAGGATTTCACTTCAAGGATGCAAGAGGAAAGATACTTGTGTTTGGTTATTTCTATAAATCATTGGTTGTTGTATAAATCATTGATCAATGTGCGTGTCATTTGGCCTTGCCGGACACCACTGTTTATTGTTAAAAGCTGCTAATGACATATCCCTCCATCCTTCTGCTCAAGTGGTGCCTTCCATTTGCCAGCGTTCACTCAGCTGCTCCTGGAGAGCCACGGGCTGCAATGAGGGTTTGCAGGTGGGAGCAGAGAGGAGTTTCTTTGCCAGCCTTGTTCTTTCTTTCTGATTGTCTTCCTTCTTCTCATAGAGCTCCTCTGGTGATGTCTCAGGGCTGGGTCACTCTCGCTGTAGGGATACCTCCTTCTCCATTTGGTTCTCTACTGGGGGCAGAAAGCAACCATGCTCTATAGAGTTGCCATTTGGCACTGAATTCACTCCTCAGCTCTAGAAGATGGAGGTGAGATGAGATCAGGGAGAAACTCAGTGTGCTGGGGAGGCAGTAGGAAGGGCTCTGCCCTGCACTTGTTAATGTACTTGCTTCTCCAACACTTTTATGAGAAGATATATCCTGAAACGACCTTCCACTTTGTGCAGAAGGGCTCGTGGGACCAGGGCTGTGTTCTTCAGACAAATAGCTCTCGTTATTCCAGGTGCCTTCATCCCCTTCTTTCAATGGGATGAATAAATCTCCAATTGTTGTAAAAATGGTAGTATCAGATTTAAAGACGTTTTCATCCCTGTCGACCAGGAAGTACAACAACCATTAAAGTCTGCATTCATTTATATAACTGCAGCACTCTTTTGTTTGAATGTCAGTGGTAATCTGGGATGCTCTGCAGAACAGTGAGTCACAAAGGGACAGAGGAAGGACATGCGATCTGCTTGAGCTCCAAGGCCAGCACCAAGGCTCAGAGCACACCAGGAGGAGCCTGGCCACACTGACGTTTGATGTCTGACCCCACAGCCCATATGGAAGCCAGGATGTGCCAAAGCTTATCTCTTCATCTTTCTATTCACAGTGAGTCCTGGGATCCACCCAGCTAACATAAGTAATGACCAACCATTGACTTAAACAGGGGCTAACCTGGACTTTGCTCCAGCTCAATGGCACTGGCCTCAGGGGATTTTGGCCTGAGACTCATCCAGCACAAGCCCAAGGATCAGCTCCTTAGAGTTTGCCATTTGCCAGAGGACTCCTTGGGCTTCAGAATTTCATAATCTAGCCCAACCACGCTGAGAGTGTTTAGCAATTAAATAACATAAATCCAGAAGCTAGATTAATAAACAGTCTAGGCTGTCTAGAGTAGTCTGCAGTATGGAGAGAGAAAACTGTAAAACCTTTATTACTGGCTTGGAGATGAAGTCATTAATGTAATAACTACATGTTGCTTTCTTCTTACAGTTGTTAGCAGTCTGGAGGTTACAGAAGATTAGGTGAGAAACTCACTGCCTCCTGCCGAGAGGAGGCTTTCCCATGAAAGCCAGAGCCCAGCTCCCATCTGTCACCCCATTACATTTGGAGGTGGTGAATATATTACCGTGCTGCAAACAAAACCAAATTTCTGCTGGCCACATGGCAACCCTCCACGAAATTTAATGAGGACGCTGTCCTTTGTGTGCTGGGCCAATTCCAACAGCTGTAGAGATGAAGGCAGGAAGATCTTGGCTGTCTCTAACAGTAGTGATGACTTCGAGCACCAAAGCTTTGCTGCCTGAGATCCTGTGACACCAACAGCAATGTCAGTGCCTCCCTTCCCTCTGATTTCTCAGTGGGTCTTCACTTTTTCAGGAGAGGGAACAAGAGCATTATTTTGGTCCCTGCTGTGATCTGATATTGGGGAGCTTCCAGAACTTGAACATCAGCAGCCTCTTTAGAGTGATTGTGGATGGAGCCCTCTGATGAGCTTGCTCCCCCACTGATAACTGCAATTCATGGTGATGCCGCAGCGAAAGTCAGGCGAGCGGTGAGGGAGGGCACCTGTTGGTAATTCCTGGCAGAATTTGTCATCGTTTCACTGGGGAAAAAGCAAAGAGCTTTCATCTCCATGCAGAGCCTGCAGCTCCTTTGCTGGCTGTGGAGGTAACCAAATTGCCTACATAACTTAATTGAATCATTAGCCTGCTTTGGACAAGTAAAACACGAACAGGCATGTCTCATGAGCATGGGATGCAGAACAGAGGCTGTGCACACACAGAGATATGGGGGCAGGCACCCAGTCCAGTTGCAGCCTCCTTGGGAAGACCGGCTCCAGCAGGATTGGGTGCCCATCCCTGTCCTTGTCACTGTGGGAGGCAGAAGCCACAACAGGGTGCTGCAGGGCTCCTGGCCAACTCTGTCCCAGGCACAGCACTGCCAAAGCAGAAACGAGTGGGAGCCCTGATTGAGCATCTCAAAGAAAAATGAGAGGTCAACAGGAAGAGATGGGAGCCAGTGCTAAAGGGTAATGATAGTGAAAGGCATCCACGTGTTCCAGAGCAATGACAAGCATCTGCAGACCGGCAGTGATGGATGCTCACTTTCAGCTTGCACCATTTGGTGTGACCGTTTTTCTGCTAGGAGTGCAATGAGGACCAATTCACCCTGTTTTCAGGTCATTTGCAGGTAATCTTGTTGACTCAAATCATCCTTGATGATCACCCAGAGGAGAAAAAAAAATAACATCCCTGAAACAAATGTTTTGGCTTCTCCATAGAGGAAGTGCTCACTCGAGGTTTGTGGGCAGCTTGGGTCCAAAACTCAGTCTCAAGGCACTGCAGATGGGAAGCTCTGGATGGATGTTATGCTATGGCTTAGTGACATCAGACTGTGCTTTAGCACTGAGCGTGTTTTTAGTAGTACCTGAAACGGGAGGGTATAGGGACAGAGAGAAGGAAAAGGCTTGTGCATCAGATAGGCTGCCGTAGTGCTGATCAGCAGGACAGATCCGTAAGATATTCCCAATATCACCAAAAAAAGTAACAGGAACACTTCTGCAGAGTGCTAATCTCAGTTTTCTCCCCACAACAGACTAATTTGAAGCTGTCAGCACAAGCACCTTTCTCCTGACCATCCTATACTCTGGTCCACATCCTACACAGGCTGGGCAAATGCAGACACCCTTCCCCAGGATCATATCATCCCATTTCCCTTTCATTTCTCTTATCAATGCCACCATTCAGTTCCGCTCCTTATTGTCAGCCGTTATCACAGTGAGCCAAGAAAGAGCACAGCTTCAGCCAGGAGGAAAAAAGAACAGGTGAAATTCTGATGTTGTCAGCTAAAATAGTTTCCAGATGAGCTCTGCCCACAAAGAAGCTGCATTGGAGTGAGTTAGTTGCTAAATTTTGCATTTGCTCCTTACCCTTCCTCTCAGCTTCCAGCTCAAAGTGGAGTCCTGACATTGGAAAGCACTGATAGAATTAGTCTCCTACAAACTGCTCGCTGGGGCTTGTTAGCTCAATTGTTAATGCTAAATTCTTATCAGAGCCACCTTAAAGAACATTAATCAAGAAAGGCTGAACTCCCTGCCTGGGTCACAGAAATTTAATTAAACCCCAAATAAAACTGGAAAATCATTTTGAAAAGAGATGAATGCAAAATGGTTTTCATCATTTAACTCTGCATCTTCGTAGTTCAAACCCTCACCCATGATTTCAAAGGGAGTTTTGCTGGTCCAAAGGCAGGGAGAAAGAAACGGATGCTCATCCAGTGGAAATGGAAAACACAAAACCACTGATAGCTGCCTGCTTAGGACCCACAGATGTAGAGGAGCACAATGCCCTTCCGAGTTAAATCTTCTAGAGTAAGATTGTGTTATGGTTCTGGTTCACGGATTTGTATCTGCTTTCCCTTTGCCAAAAGGACTCACGCAACTTTCAAGCCATTTGTTCTGAAGACACATGTATTGGTGTCAGCAAGACTTTGTGTGGGATACTGAAGGCAGTTCTGGGACCTGTCTTTGGGAAAACAATGTATTTATCCTTGAACAGGTGCAGGGAAAGACTGGCAGGGTGATTAGTAGAACAGAGAACCTGTCTTAGGAGAGATTAAAAGAGCTTGGCTTGTTTAGCCTAGAAAAACAAAGGTTAAGAGGGGATATGATTACTCTTCATAAATGCATTCAGGGTGGGAAGAAGGGGAATGATTTAAGTAAGAGGATAATGCCAGTGGGAGATCACATAAGGTGCACCTTGGCTGGGAATAAATTCCTATCAGAAATATGAAGATGTTTTCCTATTGCTGGAGGAGGGAGGAAGGTCTGGGGAAGGTCAGACAGCTGGGCAACCCCCGAGGTTTGTAAGGGATCAAGCAGTTCTCTGTCCTGTGTCCCCAGCTGCAGGGAATTTAATGGTGCATTTTCACCACCAAAGATGGTGCAGCCAAGAGGCTGCTGGCTGCTCTCTTTCCTTTGACCATGCAGGACTACATAGCAGCTCTCCTGCTTTCAATTCTGACATTTCAGCTAAGTGAGATGAATCCAGGTCTTTATGAGTCCTTTTTCCAAGAGGCAGTGGCTATGCACAAGGCAATACAGTGGAAATCAAGACATATGTTCTTCCTCTTGGTTCAGCAATTACTCACAGAGCCCTTTGATGAAGTGAGCATAGAGGGAAGCTTCAGGACACACACACAGATACTTGCTGCATAGGCAGGAGGATCCAAGGTGATCAGCTGCTGCTGTGCTCATAGTAATAGTGGTGTAAATTCATATGTCTCCATGTATTTACATGTATGCATATGCATGTGTGTATGCATATATATGGATAATCTGCTGAACACGGTACAGTGCCAGGGTGTCTAGAAAAGGCAACAGAACATAGTTTGCAAAATTAGAAAAGAAAAAAAGAGAAATGATGAAAACATAACCCTATGATTTAATGCTCCAACTCTTAATTCATGGAACTCATCCCATCACTCACAAGCTGTCCCACTGATTTAAACAGCAATCTGCATTGCAAAGCTGCAGGTCAGTGCAGCTGGAGCTCAGCCTAACGGCCCCTGGCTTGCATGCTAAAAGTCATTTTTACTGTTTGCTCTTTCAGATGGATAAAAACATCCCATTTTAACCGATCATCACCAAGGTGAAATTCCGAAAGTTAAATCGCCGATCCCACTGGCGAGGCTCGCAGCCGTGCCCGTTCTGCTGGGGACACCTGGCGGTGTGAGGCTGGCAGATGCTGTCTGCGCCGGCCCTGTGTCCCCAGGCTCTGCCTTCCTCGTCCCACTTGGATCTGCCTGCTCTCAGAAGCATCTAGAGCTGTGCAAGCCGGTGGTCGGATAGCAAAGCCCCCAGTGAGCCGTAAGGATAGAGGGAAGGTCAGGAAGCACAGGTAAAGGAGTAGCACAAGACATCAGCAATTGCAGCAGACGTGTGAAGTCGTGAAGGACGCAAGGAGCTGCTTCAGGGGAGGGTCAGGACTCTCAAACAGGCTCCCCACAGCAGTTTTTACTCAGCTTTTAATACTTTTTTTTTTTTTTTTTGTGCAAAACAAACAAACAAACAAAAAACAAGCTGCTGTTTTTCAAGCAGCTCTGCTGGGATGAGGAGCAGATGCTGAACGGAAGCCCTGGAATCGTATGTGTATAGAGTTTGTCCGTTCTGCATTTGCAGATTTCAACAGCATTGCGATTATGCTTGAGTGCTTTTCTTATTAAACAAGACGAGGCAAGCACAATCAACGTGTCCTGTTTTGGTTGAATCAGCAAGGAGGTGTTTCAGCGCTCACTCTCCACAAATAATCCCATTCTCCCAGGCAGCTGTCTTCTGCAGAATGAAAGTGCAGACATCTACAGTATTACCCGGTGCCTGTTAGCATGAAGTCTGCTGTTATCATGTTAATGAAGGGAGCTGAGATAATCACCTTAACGCATAAATACATCTCTGATGCTGATTCACTTTCTTCCTATTTGAGTCTCATTTACTAGGGCAATCTCTTTTTTTTTTTTTCCCCCCTGTAGTCTTGTTGTGTTTGGAAGGATGGCTTTTTTTTCTTTTTTTTTTTCCCCCCATAAATAATCTTCAGAAAACATAAGAAATCTCCTCTCTAGGTGTGGTTAACCCTTATTGTTTTGCAGACATGCACAGGACCAAATCGTGGATCAAAGGCCAAGGCAAACAATTCTGTCCTATCTGCAGCCTTAGGGGTCACACATCCCATAGCCTCAGCTGACATTGTATGGGCCACTTGTAGATGAAGAGACACACAATATTAGAGCATAACTCGTCTTATCCTGAGCGAGTGATAGGAACCACCTTTACCCAATGTCTTCTCAGAACTTACCATACTGGTTACAACCACTGAAGGAGCCTGCTTGGCTGCATATAATCCAAATCAGGTGTCTGACGCTCAGGAAGATGATGTTAGGGGACAGGGACACTACTGCACAAAAGGTGAGTCAGCTACGTGGCAGCCTTGTGATGACACTCCGTGGTTCTCTCCAGCCCCTGGAGTCAGGTGAATAAGCTCTTCACTGATTTTCATAGGGAATTTCTTTTTGGCAATTTATGCTTGCCGAAATGCATGCACAGCTCCATGCATGCTGGATGTTCATAGGCTTAAAATGCAGTACAACAATTGGCGTCAATGCAAACATCAATTAGAGTAATGCTTTCTTCCAGGTTCCCATGACATTTTCCCAAGTCTGGCAGATGACAGCAGGACATCTCATGTCAGCCAGGCTTCGTGCAGGAGGCTCAGAGATGGCACAAGGACCACACGTACCAGCTGGGGACAGGCATGTCCCCACACTGCCACTCCCCACACCAAGCTGTGCCTTGGGGACCCATTCCAAGAAAAAAATTCTCCTGATATCTAACCTGACCCTCTCCTGGAGCAACTTAAAGCCATCAGCTCTCATCCTGTCGCTGCTACCGGGGTGCAGAGGCCAACCCTCACCTGGCTCCAACCTCCTTAAGGAGCTGTAGTGAGCAAGGATGTCTCCAGTAAGGCCTGGGAGATGCGCCCACAGGCTGTGCAAAGGCACACAGTGGGAAAAAAGTGTGTCTCTATTTAAACCTGATGCACACTTAGGCCACGTCTTGGTGCGGTGCGTTGTCCCAGTCCCTGTGTACACCCGCTCTGCACTTTGGCCTGATGTTATCCCTGCTCTGCTGGCCATATCAGCCTGGCAACCTCAGCTGTATTTACACATATTCTACACCTACTCCTGCTCTGCTCAGCCATAACCCTCAGCTCCGATCTGACCGCCTGCTGTGAACATAGACAGGCCCCCTATACAGCCCCACCCTGCACTCAGCCAACCAGCCCTCCGCCCCCCCCCCCCCCGGGGGCGCTCAGTGGTACCGTCCAGGCAGCCCCCGCCCCCATAGCACTTAGCGATGCTCTCCCCTCTCCCCACCTCCCCGACGCGATGGTGCGTGCCACGCATGCGCAGTGCGCGGCCGGCGCTCGGCGGGGCAGTGTTTACAGCTGCGGGCAGAGCCGGGCCGGGAGCGAGCGGGTAGAACCGGGCCGCGCTGCCTCCCAGGTACGGCTCAGTGGGACGAGGATCCTTACGTAGCACGTAATGTCAGAGCGAGTGATGTTAGGCTGCCCGTGGAGGCGAAGAACTGCGCTTTAGTGTGTTGTTCTTGTGCCCTGATTGCGTTGTAACGTGTGGGCTTTGTTTTTGCTGCTCTGTTCGAGGCGTGTGACGGAGGGCGTTCTGTGGGGGGTGGTTGTGAAGATGGCAGAGGGCTGCTGTGGTGCTGGAAGGCTGCTTGGTGCCGTGCCTGCGTTGTCATCTGCTTGTGGTTTGTGTGCGAAGTACAGCTGGGGGTGCGGGGAACCGAATTGGAAAGGTTTGTTAAAGGTAACGCCTCCCCATGCTATGTGTTCCACCTCCCAAAGGGAGAAAGGCAGGAAAAGAATACGAATGTGGGATTAGCCGAAGTGGGTAAACCGCCATCTGCAATAAAACACTTGTTCTGTTGGAGGTCAGTGAGTGCTCAGCGAAAGTCATGCTTCAGTGACACCTGTAGGGAGCCGTGTGTCCGTGGGGCTCCTTACGGACTGTCTGCGTACTTACTGTAAGTCCTTCCTTACTTGCTGTCTGCTGAGCTGATAGCAGGTCAGACCTGTTGTCCCAGCGGGGGTTGCGTGTATTGGTTTGGGATCCAAAATGCAGCACTGTTAAAGGCTTTATTTTTATGCTTTAAAGCTGAAAATGCAGATTTTTAATAACAAAAGCAGAAAAAAAAGCGCAAGTGCTTAATGTGTTAAACAACAGAAGAAGTCGGGAATTCCTTCAGGAAAGAGTATTTCAGTGCAGAGTGCTACAGCGAGTGTGTGCTGCCCGTAGGCACCCAGCCCTCCAAGTGTGGCTGCAGCAAGTCAACCTGTGTGTAAAAAGAGAAGGAAGAATCGCGTTGGCTGATGAACCCACCTAAGTCTTAAATTTGCTGTGAAATTGCAGCACCATAGTTGTCTTGTGTGTGTGTAGAGAAGCTGAAGGAGTTACTATAGAAAGGAAAGGGGTGGTTTTCTTTTTCTTCAAGGTTTGCTAGTGGTCTGATATTGGGTTGGTGTGTTTGAGGCTGTATTGAAAGAATGGATTAAAAACTAGCTTGAATTCTTTGCATAAATGTACGTCTTATTTTCTGTCTCTCTGTAGGTGATGGGGCTGGTGTGTCACTTGGAATACTGTGAAACTTTCTTGGGCTCTTGCAGGTTTTTTGTTTCCTCTGGAAGTGTTTAACTTTCACTTTGCTGAACATAACAAACCCCAACAATTTCGCTGTAGGCAGATCTTCTGATCCCAGGAACGAATTCTAAGGCTCCTGCTTCTGTGGTTGTCACTGGGAGCACAGAAAGGCATTGTAAATAAATGCATTAAAAAAAAAGTTGTTTCTTTTTGAAAAGGGCTGCTCTTCCCCCCCACCCCCCCCTTTTTTTTTTTTAAATGGGGAATGGAGGACAGAAGGTTGGAATAATTTGGATTCCATTGGATTTGGTGAAAATTGTCTCAGCAGCTGCAGTCTGTATTGTGGTCCTTCACTGGTGATGGCCTGTGCTCTGATGAGCTGTGTGAAAGTGCATTTGCTAAGGAAAGCAAGCTGTACCTATATTTAGATCAGAGATTGTAACCTCTGCAAACCCCCAGTCCTCGGGTTTTCTTTGCACGTGCAGCTTGAGGTTTTCCTTTCAACCTGCTTTCAATTTCCTCTTGATACATTAGAAATAGTCTACAAGTAGCAAGATTTCTGACTGGCAAGCCAGATTTAACTTATTGCTTGGATTCGCAGTGAAGAATGACCTGTGAGCATAACATCTAAAGTAACCCCCTGTGTAAAAGGGCTCAGTGGAACAGCTGACACGCTGGGATTATGTCAGTGTTGTTTGAAAACAATCATCTAAGTTATCTGTTCTAATTTTCCCTACTGGTGTCAGTACTAAATACCAGATCTGCTCTATTTTCTTCATGGTTTGGTTGGCTGGGATGGTAGTAATGCTTCTTTGGTTTGTTTGTTTGTTTTTGTTTGGTTTGGTTTTTTTTTTTGCTGCTTGTTGACCTTCAGGTACATACCAGTCTCTCACAAAGGATATGCAGCAGCATACCTGAGCTCAGATGCATTCTTTGCACCTCACCTTCTCTTTATTCTTCTTCAGTTCTAGTGCTTACACAAAGGTTGAAGATGGGAGGTGCAGTAAGTGCAGGAGAAGACAACGATGAGTTAATTGATAACCTGAAGGAGGCACAATATATCCGGACAGAGCTGGTAGAGCAGGCATTCCGTGCCATTGATCGAGCTGACTACTACTTGGAGGAGTTCAAAGACAATGCCTACAAGGACTTGGCATGGAAGCATGGAAATATTCATCTTTCAGCACCCTGCATTTACTCTGAGGTGATGGAAGCTTTGGATCTGCAGCCAGGGCTGTCATTTTTGAATCTTGGCAGTGGCACTGGCTATCTGAGTTCTATGGTTGGACTCATCTTGGGTAAATAACTTTTCAATCGTGCTAACTATTTTCATTAGGCTTTTGTTGTGTGACTTATTTTTTTTCTTTTTAAGAAAGCCTTGAAATTAGGAAAGATGCATTCCTCAAGTAATGAAACAAAATGATATCTAGCAAAGTAAAGAATGCATTGATTCAGCTGGCCTATTTATCAGGATTTCATGCAGCTTGCTTTCTGGATCTGGATGGTGTCCAGGTTTCTGTGGCAAGTTGGAGCAGGCACCAGTGCAGTTACACAGGTTACTCTTGTGGATTCCTGCAGGACTGGCACAAACTTTGGTTTGTTGCTGCTTAAGCAAGAGCCCAGTTCAAGACTTCAGGAGTGGGAATGCTGTTGCTTAAACTAGGTTTGAGCATGCTCAGAGAAACCTCTGACTGTAGCTGCTCAGTGCCTTGTTATTTTTTGTGCTGTCCTTTCTGGACTGTAACACATCTGACATCCAGTTTTGGTTCTTATCAATATGTAGGTGGGGAATAGGATCTGTGGAAGCATAGTTCATGCATCAGAACTGGTTTTGTGACCACATCCGCAGTAGGTGAAAAGCATCAAAGTAATATTGTACAATAGCAGTCTGCCCTCAAGCATTTCTGAAGTCAGTGTTTGTCTGCTTTTGGCTGCCAGGATAAATAAATGGCTATGGGGTATGTTCTGTCCTCTTGTGGGGGTGTAAGGAATTTTAGCTGCTGGAATGTTTCTTGTCAGGATAGAGCCCCACTCCTACATCCCAGGGCCTTTTATGGAGTCACATTTGTTGTTTTCTGCTAGGTTTGTTAGGTTAGTTAGTTAGTTAGATTGCTTGTGGTATTAATAGGAATGGGAGGGTGGTTGGACTAGGTGATGTTGCAGGTCGTTTCCAACCTTGTGATTCTGTGATTACTTTGGTTGCCAATATGTTACTCTGGGAGTTGACTCTTCCTCCTGGAAAGGTTATCAATCAGAATATAAAAAACATGAGTGCTGAGTAACATCTGTATCTTTCTAATTTATTGTTGTTAATTGAGGTACAACTGAGGTCATTGGTCCTAATTTCTTTGATGAGGAAACTTAGCCTATCAGAAAGGGGTATAATATAAAACAACGTAGAGATTTCAGGAGGATTTATTAAAATATGCTCTACACCTTAGAGTTTTCCCCGTGTGATCAGCTTCAGATCAGCAGTGTTTCTTCACTGTCAGTGTTTCCCTCCTGCAGTCGACTTTGTATAGTTAAGCCTGCTGATTCCAAGTGGATGGTGCAAAACACCCTTATTTGCTGTCAGAGATTGAGTGTAGGGTTGTGCTTCCCATTGTATTAGTAAGATGCCTGACTCTGCACAATCACTGACTGGCTGCCTACTTGGGGAGTAATCTGGTACAGGAAGCAACCGAAACTGTGTTAGTTGTGCTGCATTTTGTGTTGCCTGTTAGCATTTCCTGGTACCTGTTCTTTTAAATTTTCAGGTCCTTTTGGTGTTAACCACGGTGTGGAGCTTCATTCTGATGTGATTGAATATGCAAAGCAGAAATTGGACTTCTTCATCAAAACAAGCGACAGCTTTGACAAGTAAGATTTCAGAATGGCCATTGAGTTCCATCTCATGTGCTTGGCTTTAGTTGGGGCAACTCTGCATTCAGGGTAATCTGAGGATTCTGGCTCCTTAGGATTGTTGAGCTGCAGTGTGTGACCTTCTAAGCTCATATGTGTTGTGGAGGAGTTTCAGAAATTGTTGTGGTGTTCCTACCAGCAGCTGTGATGTGACAGAGCCTGAAAGAAGCTGAAAACAGTTACTTATTTTACAATGCAATTACAGATAGCAACTTGGAAACTGCAAGTGACAGTAATAATTATGCTTGTGATCTGCGAGTTATCAGAAGAAAATGAACTGATGTTGGTAGTGACCTAATATGTTTAGTCTCAGAAGAATAGAAATGGTATCTTAAAACAAGGAGGTATTTTTATAATGATTAAGTTAGTACTAAAGCTGCTTGGAAATTGATTTATGTTCTCCCTTACAATATCCATTCTGCTGCTGTCAAAATTAATAACTTTCTAGCAGGATAACCATTGCCAAAAGCAACCTCAGCAATAAAAGTCGTAGCTGTCTCGTTTTTGGATCTGTCTCACAGTTTGTTCAAACATGAAAGGAAAACATCTCTGGCTACCTGAAAGTCGTCCTGTTGTGGGAGGAAGAAAATTGAAGTCTTCAGTGATGGAATTCAAACTACTCAGTTTTGTGCTGTTACTGCAGTACTGGAAAGCTGCTGATAAGAGCCATCTTTTCTTGATGCTGGCAGCAGACTGAAATTTTTCTGCCTGGAAGGTGCTTGCACACAGATGACTCTCTGCTTCCCAGAGTCACGTTGCTATTGTTTGAACAGGGGTTTTAGGGAAGGCTTTTTTCTCTCTCTGGGCAGATAGTGATAAAGCAAAAGTCAACTGAATTCAGAAATCACTGTGACTAGAAAACTGGCATTGCTGATAGATTATGGCTGCTGGGTTATCAGACTGTTACAATGCCACGTGTGGGGGCTGTTAGCCAGCTGCTGTGAAGCCTAGCATGGTTGCAAAAGCCAAAAGCTTGAGGAAGTGTTTGGGAGTAAGTAGGTACTGTGCTGAGGTGCTGGCAGAAGAATATATGTTGTATCAGCTCTAAAGCCTAGGCCTTAAAGCTCATGTGGATTTTGGAGTATATACAGAAAGCAGAAGCATTTAAAATTTACTCAATTTGATTGTAAACTGAATCAAAAATGAAACAGACAAGAAGTGTTTTAAGAAGAGTGAAATCATGGCTATTTTGAAGTGAATGGCAAAACTCCCATTGTGTTCAGCACACGTTGCTGAAGCATCAGCCTTCCCCAGAACAT
The DNA here is from genome assembly GCF_019238085.1 of Lagopus leucura. Taxonomy (NCBI): domain Eukaryota; kingdom Metazoa; phylum Chordata; class Aves; order Galliformes; family Phasianidae; genus Lagopus; species Lagopus leucura. The sequence continues at coordinate 796,521 of NW_024962292.1, forward strand.
CTGAAAGACGTTTAAGAGCTTCTGAAAATGTTGAGGACCTGGTGCAGCAGTCCTCAGGTCTCCACTTCTAGAATTGCAGGTCTAACGCTTACGTTTGGATATTATAACTGAAAGAGCAGTAGGTAACTTAAAACTTCAGCACTACTTAATTTTATGCAAATCAGGTGTGAAATTATGCCTTGATACCCTTCAGAAGTGTTCATCTGAGCGTTCTCACCTCGTTCTTTTTGTGGTTTTGAAACTTCAGCTGTGCTCTGTTTTTGATCATCTCCAGAACACAAAGGAGAAATGCCATGAAATATTTCTGAAGTATTTCTCATTCTCCTCATTCTTCCAGAACCACAGAAGTAATTCATTTGCTAAATTGTGATATTCTTGTGTGATATGCATTTTCTTGGTGGTTTTGGTTTGCTTTTTTCTTTCAGATTTGAATTTTGTGAGCCATCTTTTGTTACTGGAAACTGTTTAGAGATTTCCCCGGACTGCACTCAATATGACCGCGTTTACTGCGGTGCTGGAGTTCAGAAGGAACATGAAGACTACATGAAGAACCTCTTGAAAGTTGGGGGAATTCTCGTCATGCCCCTTGAAGAGAAGGTTGAGTACCTTTCTACCTATTTGTCAGTTGTTTTCAATTCTGATCTCAGTGTAGCCAATAACTTTTTTTTGTTAATTTGCACTTCTTTCAGCAGTGGTTTGGCAAATTGCAGGAAGCATGAGATGCACCAGTTTTCATTCAGAATGGAAGCAGTACTCTGAACGCTTCGTAGTGTTTAAGTTCTACCACAGTATTCATAGCATGTGGTGATCTTTTGTTGTTAATTGCAACTTTATTTCCATGCTGCAGGAAAGTGTAAGAAGGCTTTGTTCAAGTTATATAATCTAGCACTGCACTTATGACAAAGTACAAAATTGCTTTTTGGAAGGCTTTATACTCTAACTGGCTTATGAAAGAGCTTGTAAGTTGTCCCTATTTACAAATGTCAATGGTTTTTAGTAAAATGTGAGTTACTGCTCTGTCTGTAAACTCAATATGGTAATTCAGATGATCACTTAACCCAACTTTACGTCAAAATTTGGTGTAATCTAATAAACTTGAGTGGTCAAGGTGCTAGGCTGCTGATGTTCTACTTCCTGCAAGGTAGCTGGGGTTAACAGTGCAGAGCTTCTTCTCATTAAGATGCATTAGTGGTTGATTTAAGCTGTAACTGATATTCAGTGTGTTGCAGTCTTCCTTCAAGACTGGATGTTCATCTGAGACTGATGTTTTTTCTTACTGGTTGGACGTGGCTGTTCTGATTCAGGACTGGGGAAGGAAAGCAGGGTGACCCAAACTGCCAGTGCTTATATTCTATTGCATTGGGCAGAGCTACCTGGGGCTAATTCAGTCAGGATGTCTGAATTTTCTGGAGGAAAACAATTGATTCCTATTATTACCTGACTTTTTACTGTATTAATTTCCAGTACTGTAGCCACTTGCAGAGGCAGAGGCTTGCTTGTTCATTTTCTATTTAGAAATCTTACTGTATTTCACACAAAGGACAATGATCTCCCTGTTTTGGTCTAGTTAACTAAGATAACTCGTACTGGTCCTTCTGCCTGGGAAACCAAGAAGATTCTTGCTGTTTCTTTTGCTCCTTTGATTCAGCCCAACCACACAGATTCAGGAAAGTCGAGGCTTGTTCACTTGCGTGAGTACAAACGTTCTTGGCTATGGGGGGGATTTCATCTGCTGTTTGGCTAGAAGATGTATCTTGCTTCCTTAGTTGTGACGTTGCTATGTATATTTCCATAAAAATTATTCCAGCTGGTTTTCCTTCTTGGAGCAGTTGTCCATTTTGATTGGGTTCCAACAGAGGAATCCTATCTTTGATCCTAGCAGCAGGTTGACTCAATCGTGTAGAATAAATTCTAAATATTAAAGTTGTGTGTAAAAACAAAAAAAAACAAACTATACCCAAGCTTTAAGGAAATGTCTGGTCATTACAGGCATCTGTTTCAATCCCAGACCACCTGCGTTCATGGTTTTTGGGCGCTGTGCTGTGGTGGTAAAGAATACATAAATGGTAACTGTGAACAAATGCAGTCCTACCCAAAACAAGTCAGAATTATCCTCAGCCTGGAACAGTTGAGGAATCTGAGTTGTGCAGTTTTTGGTTAGCTGTTTGAAGTGCAGTTGTATGCCATGGCCCCAATCTTCAGCTTAAGACTTCGGTGTAAAGCGGCCTCTTAAGAACGGGCAAAGACAAAGATACTCATAAAGAGATTAGTCAGGCTTTGGTCTTATTCTGGAAAGGTGTCTTTGTGTGACAAAAAGCAGCTCAGTAAGCAGTCTGTACAGCACCATAAAGTCCCCTAAGTCTGCATTTGAGCACGCTTTGTATGGTGCCTTTGTAGGCAGACACGCATTGATGCTATATGAGTTGTGCTGTGAATTTACATGCTGGCAGCAAATAAACATAGAAAAATGAAGTCTTCCAAACTATTAGTGTGGGAGGGTTTTTATTTTAAACACAGTAAGTTATTGTATATTTCTAAAATTACTTTTACCAAATGGTTTCCAGCCAGTCTTCTCCTGCTACGTCTGAAACGGTTTTTGATGAACATAAATAGTACTTATGTTTTATAAATAAAGAACTTGGCAAAGCTGAAATAAATTCACAATAGGCAAATCGTTTGTGGGTGAACTGAAATAGACTTTAGGTCTAGATATCTACAGAAGGAAAATATCTGGGTTATTAAATAGTCGCAGTATCAGTAACTAAGTCCACATTCTTACAGTCTCCCAAATGCGTATCTTAAAATAATTGTGAGGACTTGACATCAAAATACGAAACTCTTCTTTCATCCCATTCTTTCTCTCCAGTTAATGAGAGAAATGCGTAATTAAATTTTGTTTGGGAAGCTACAATGCAGTTTACCGGCGTTGACAGGAATTGAATGGAGCTGTTGCTGTAATCGCAGCAGGGAATTCAAGTGGCCTGATTTAATTTGAGCAAATGCAGCTTTTCCTGAGAGCGCTCTTGAGGAGACTTTCTCCATCTCTGTTCATGATTTTCCTTTTGTTTTAGCCCCTGTGGCAGTTCGCAGCCTCCAGGACCTGGCTCGCATCGCCATCCGAGGAACCATTAAAAGAATTATACATCAGGAAACAATGAGCAAAAATGGGAACGGCCTGAAGAACCCTCCTAGGTTTAAACGAAGGCGTGTGCGTCGCCGTCGCATGGAAACTATTGTTTTCTTGGACAAAGAGGTCTTTGCCAGTCGGATCTCCAACCCATCGGATGATAACAACAACTGTGAGGAGACCGAGGATGAGAGGCGAGAAGAGGAAGAAACGAAACCCTCTGAACTAAAGCCAGATCCCCCTGTAAACTTTTTGAGAGAAAAGGTCTTGAGTCTGCCTTTGCCTGATCCCTTGAAATATTACCTGCTTTATTACAGGGAGAAGTAATTTCCTTCTAGGATATGGGAGTAGGCAGAAAATAAAATACTACTTAGGGCTTGACAAACGTATACCACTTGCTTGCCTGCTAATATGACCACCCAAGGCAGTAGGCTGATTGGGGAATGTGGCTGCTGTATACTTAAACATTATAGCTTTTTTTAAGTTTCCTCTTTCTTCTTGGTTGTGTGCTATAGTTTTATTCTACAGCAGGAATTCCTTAGGTAGCAAGTTGGTGAAGTGCTTGACTGCTTACAGAACGGAGGATTTAATTCCCTGAAACTAACTGCACAGAGATGGCTGCTCTACTGAATTGCAGTTTTTAAATGTTCTTAGATTCTTAAGCAGTTCCCCAAAGACCTTTGGTGTCTGTGCTCTCTCCCATTCTACCTGCCGTGTGTTTACCATGGTGTGTGTTCAAAGGAGGATGAAGATTATTAGTAAAAGCTGACCTGGCAAATCTTTTTCTTCTAGAAATGTGAAAAAAAAGCACAACTTTTACAGAAAAGAAGTTCTGGTGTTACTCTTGAGATGTCCAGATTTTGAATGCGGAAGGAAGGCATCAGCTCCCCTTTGGTTGGTCCCAGCTTTGCTTTTTTTACATACTGATTTTCAGTGAAGGGTAGAAATGTTTACAGATTATTCGTTTTCTTGGTGGGAAACACCTGTTTTAGAGTATTACATGTGAAATTGTTTTTTGTTTTTTCTTTTAAAGCAGTGGAGTCAGGTGAGGAGTAGTGAAGCTGAGCTTTGACAGGATGCTCAAGTGTTCAAAGTTGTGACTGTTGTCTCCAGAAGTGTTTACAGAGTAATCCTGAATGGGGATGAGGGTAGGGAGGAGATGGGCAGCAGAGATGGTGAATACTGGCTGTGAAAGCAGGATCTGCAGGTTTTGCAGTGATGTGTGAACTAAAATCTGCTTGACTGGAGTGGAGCGCAGAGCTCTAGCCTGGGCATGGTTTGTATCCTGGGAAATGAGCCAAAGAGGTCTGTGGAGGATATGTGGAAACTCTGGAACACCAAATTGATGTAATTCTGACTTAGGTGTTCCTGTGTGCACCCTTGTCATAGCAGGGTGGCTGGAATGCAGCTTGTGTACACGTTAGTCCACATACAGCAAGTGGAATGAGGTTGCCTTGGCAGTTTATTACTGCAACAAAGAAATAGATGCTTTAACAGACTTGCATCAATGGACAGAAGAGCAGTGCAGTTTTATGGGTGTTGACTTTTGATTTTTATTCCTAAGTCTTCCTGTAATGCTGATGGGAGGAGATTCCACGCTGATTTGCTTCGACAAATCTGCATAGACCAACATAGCCTGAAAAGAAACCCTCGAGCTCATACTGATGTGTGGTACTCCTATGGCTGAGGGTAAAACCGAAAAGAATGGCGGCAGAAAAACACTTAGTAGGTAATGAAGTTATGAAAGATGTTACCCCATCAGAAGCACTTACATCGGTATCACCTTGATATCTATTTTAAGCTGTCTCCTCAGTTCCTGAGGAGGAATAAGACTCTCTTGCCAAAAAAAAAAAAAGCTGGTTATTCATGTAGTGGCATTGAGTTGCACAATGTAATGATAAGTAGAGTTTCAAAGTTCTGTGCAGCTTGAAAAACACACAGATTCCTCGTAGTTATCTCAACCCAAGTTGGAGAATTTTGCCTTGTTTGATGGGCTTTTTTTGGTCTTTGAGATGATGATCTGGTAGGTGTGGTGTGGCAGGTGGCCACGTGGTATTGAAGCAGCTGTAGGCTGTATCTTGCCTGCAGTGCCCCCAAGCTATTGAATCATCTTCCTTGCTCCTTTGGGTTTTTTTTGGTTTATTTTGAGTGGGGTGGTTCTGTGGCCACTGAGCTGATGGCTTCCTGTAAACTTCAAGCATCCATCTCGTACATCTGGCAACCACAGGGGATTTCTTTCTGCAGATGAGAATTCCGTGTATGATGATAAATGGAGGCATAATAAAATCTGCATAAAGTTTTTCTTGCGCTTCCTCAAAGGCTGTCATCTCTGTGTTTGTTAGTTATTTCTTTAGAATAACTGTCAGACCAGGTGTGCACCTTTCTGTGTGGTGGCACAGCTTCCATGCCTCTGCATATACAGGGTGCGTTTTACCTCTGGCTGGCAGGTCATCCTTCCATTTATTAATGGCAGAACTGTTCATGGATGTCATAAAGAAGTTACTTTTCAAATTGGCACCTGAAGTTCATGTCATGCTAATGAACCTGATTGAGATTCTGTTAACATTGGCCAGTTGAGGGAGAGCATCTTTTGTTTAGCTCTGTGTTGTTATTTTAACCGTTCCCCAATTTTCCAATTCTCAAAGGTATTTTTTTTATCACAGATTTTCACCAGCTTTGCCTTTGTGTTACATCTGCTAGACTTTTGCAGTATTCTGGTTTTCTGGATGAGGTTGAGTAAATAAATACATATTTATACAGAAAATATGTTCTTGGTTGTCCCCTAGCCAAAAAAACAACCCCCCAGATCCAAACAAACTCGTAGTAGCAGTTTTCTGTGTACTGTAATTGTGAAATAGCATTGCTTATAGTGTGTAAAGGAAGGGGAACTGTAAATGCATTTTCCCTCTGCACAAGCACTTGTACTGCAGTTTTTGTATGTGTTGTTAGTAATTATGGCATCACTGTTTGGTTGGGGGTTTTTTTTGTGTGGTCTGTAAGCTGTCTGTGAGTTTTACCTGCTTTGACTGTTTCTTTTTTAGTCTTTGCTTTCTTTGTGTGTGACTCCCTTTAGGTTTAGACAGCGCAGTAAATTTGCAAAAAAGAAATGGTCTTCAAGCTGCTTTAATCACCAGTGTGTAAGCTGAAAAATCTGTGTGTGGGAATGGATTGAACTGGCCTGAGGCACACAAAAGTGGTAAAACTTCCTTTTAATGAGTGTTTCTGTTTCAATAAATTCAGTAAAGACTTTTTAGCCTTCTTAACGTGGCTTTGCATCGTGTTGTGATTAGAATGCTTTGTAGTTAAGTACTTATTTCCATAATTGAAAGTTAAGACACTAAACACTGGTTAAGAGCACTTAATCATATGGTGCAGGTGCATAGTTTGTTTTAGATGACCTCCTCAGAATGTAATCAAAAGAAACCTGCCCATCTGATGATTTCCAAACATTTATGTAATGGAGTTGTGCAAGATTTGTTTTGGAATTGGCATACACAGCACTCACTGGTCTGGATTTTAATAGAAAACAAGTGAGTTCACTCACCTGGCTGATAGGTTTATAGAGAGCAGAGGTATCAAGAGCTCACTTAGGCTGTTTCTCTGTTACCAGACACAATCTCTAAACCAAATGTGACAAGACCTTGTTTAATGTGTTCTCAATTACCACCATCTTTGTAACTGCTCTCTTACCTCCTGTGCTGTGATTTAATTCTTACTTAATGCCAATTTTAGGAGCTTATTCCAAGGCTTCCTTTTCACTAGTGTTGAGAATAATGCTTTGGCTTCAATTGTAATAGGGAACTGTTTATAATAGCAAACCCAGCTGTTACTAATAGAGTGTATCTATTGACCTTTATTCCATGTGATAGTTATTTGTAGATCGTTTCTTCCTGTTGTCTGCGTGTACGATAATGTCCTTTTACAAGCTATGAAATGGAAATAGTGCAGCATTAATGCTTTCCTTCATGTGATGCTTGCTAGGAAAAAAAAATCCCTTCCTGCTTTGGAAAGCTGAGGATGTGTTGTAATGGTGTTAAGTAGATGAAATTTGTCAAGACAGGTAATGTTTATGTTTCAGGTAATGTTTATGTTCACTTCATAGTAAAATATATGTCTCAATTCCCTGGGAAGTGATGAAATCTTCAGAAGGTGTACTCTGAAATTCTTCTGCTGGGACAGAAGTGGTAGATGAAGACAATGCAAGGGTGTTTAAAAACAAGAAAACCCCAGATTTCTTCTATGTTAGTGTGGAATTCTTTCTAGCACAGGCTAAAATACTTAAGCAAGGGGCACAAACAAGAACATTCATTCCAGTCACTTAGGAGTTAACTTTTGGTTCTTGTTCAGAGTTGCACACTCTTTTTTTAAACAATTTGTCATGTTAATGCAAAATAAAATGAACTAATGGATGTGTAATGGAACTGTGACTGGTAGTGCTTCATAGCATCTCATTCCTCATGGGGAGGAGATGGGCAGAGCAGGAAAGGTATCCTCAACTTCAAGCAAAGATCTGCTTCTAAGTAGATTCAGGGTTGCAGAACTTGCTTTTTTGCACTCCAGTTATTCCCATTATGCTCACGTGGCTGTTGTTAAATCTGCTGGCTTTACTAATTGTCCAAATCTCACAGAATACATAAACACACATCAGTCCCTTCCAGAAGCTGCCACCAACTGCATGACAACCCAAGCAAAGACTGCACACTGATGAGCAGCGCAGCTCTCCGGTCAGCAATGGAAACAAACCTGGAAAGGGATTATTTTTTGCAGGTGGTTGGTTTATGCTGTGGCACATAACTGAAAGCAGAATCCGTGAGCTGTCCAGATGTGCATGGAAGGTGGAGACGACTTGTTTGTGTAGGAGCAGGTTGAGTGGCCACTAGAGGACAGTATGCACAAAACCATGAGTTGGGTGCACAGGGGAGCTGGGGAGGTGTCGAGCAAACTTGCCTGCTTTCCCAAGTGATGCCAATGCAAACAAACAGTGGATTGATTGAGCCTTAGGTGCAGAAAACTTGCTGCATTATGCCTTCTTCCCGGTTGGAAATAAAATAGCTTTTACCAAGCTTGACACGCCTGATGCTCTGGGAGTGATCAGCTATGAGACATCAGCTGCTGTATGACGACAACTTGTCCAGTGTTCGTTGACACACAAGGCTAAATACCTGGAATATTTCTGAGTGAAGAGAAGATATATGATCTTAATATATTCTGGAAGGTATCATATAAACCTTGATTGACAAGGACTTTGAGAGGGGAGGCTGGCAAACATAACCACGCAAAGCCACACACACACAAAAAAAAACCCAAAAGCCCACCACTTTTGCTCTGAGTGCTCAAGTGACAAAGTGTCTGAGGGGGAAAGCAAACTGGGAAGGTTGCAGGCTGCCCGGGGTAAGTACTATTTCCCTGTGTTAGCTGTGTTGCAATGTACAGTACAAAGCAGATGTGCAAGTTCATGGGAAGCTCTGGGTTGATTGCACAGGTGATGTGGAATGATGTGATGCTTCACGCCGAGCCTTAATGCTTCACGCTCATGTCTGTTTAAAATACACATGTAAGAACATACCCAGTGGTAACTGTAATGTTAAAGCTATTTTCATTCTAAGTGTCTTTATAGTGATAAGATTGATAAATTAAGCTGGGCACACATCTTTCTTTTTTGCATTTTTTAAATCCTCCAAAGAGCTGAACAGATTGTGGTGTGTGTTTTCTGCAGGAGTTACTGCAGTCCAAATATGGTTGCTCTGATTGTTTCTTTCCCTCTTCACCCCTTAGTTGCCCCTTTGTTTTCTTCCAAAGCCCCAGCATTTCCCTGAGTGGTATCTTTGTGTTATGAAACTGCATTAACTAAAATATTTGGAATAATATCTGACCAATTTCCTATGACGTGGCAAAATGCATCCAGCTGGGGGATTTTAGGTCTTTATTTCCAGGCTATTTATCTGTTAGTCTCCCTTTTAAAATCTCTTATCGGTAGCATTCAAAGTGCCCAGAAGTGATGGGAAATGCATTTCTCCAGATGTTACACATACATGCAATAACTATCCCCAAAGTTGTACTGTGTGCTGCGTTTGACAGAGGCTGTGAGATGAGATGCCATCCTTAGTCTGCAGTCTGCTAAAGCAGAAATTTTGGCTTAAAACTCGAGTCCAGGCTGTCAGAATCCCAGTGATTATTTTGGTCATCGTCCATAAAGATGCATTATGGAGTTAAGGATGCCTAAGGAGTTAACCTGCTGTTCAAAGTAAGTAACAAGGCAAGAATAAATAAAAAAATTAGGACTTAATATTTCAACGCTGCAATTAAAGAGGGGTGGGAACAGCCTGATCTGCAGGGATGTACATAATGGCAGAGAGGGTGGGCGGTTGGACTGTCAAACTGCCTTAATTTAATTGCAAACACATGCTGATGAGTCCCCTCCTCCTGGACCTCAGGGCTGGGAAACTTTTTTTTTTTGTCAGCTCCCTGCAGCTCAGGATTGAGGAAAATACACTCCAGCAAACACCATGCTGATCAAACCTTCAGCTCTTCTGGGCTTTTGGTGCTTTCTCCTCCTGCCTCGTTCCTCCTGTTCCTGTCCTCCTCGCTGCCTGTGCTTCAGGACCACAGTAAGATGCATGCATCTGATGTTGGAAACCATCCCTGACATCCCACCTCAGACGAGCATATTGTGAGTAACCATTTCATTTCGCTGCCTTTCTTATCTGCTTGGTGTTCAGGAAATAAAAAGAAAAATGCCTTTTGTCCTTTATTTATTCATCCTTGCTGCAGGATTGTCTGCGCTTGAATCTGTTTCATGCTTTCAGAACATGAACTGCTTCTTTTGCCATTAATTAATGGTTAATGGGGCAGTCAGTTGGGGAAATGCATACTAATAATGCCACACTATCACTGGAAGACGGTTTTGGGAAATCAGGGGTCACAAATGTTAAAACTGAATTATAGAAGGGTACACAGTTTACATTTCAGAAGGATATGGGTGTAGGGGAGAGAGGAAATACTGCAGTCAAAAAAAAAACAAACAACACCACAACAACAAAAAACTTCATTTTTCGTAAATAAAACCCCTTTTTTCTCTAGACTTTTAAGTTTTGGCTTTCCAGTTTGTATCTCAGCTGTGCAAACCAGATGTGAAGTTTATCAATGAAGCAATAATTGGGGCATCTCGCGTTCCTTGAGAAACAAACTAAACCTGTTGAGTTGGCCGTGCCTGTTGTGGAGGGGGCTGCTGGCTGTGGCCATTCAGGTGGAGAAGGTGGAGGAAAAAGGCATGAAACACTTGCAGTAAGAGATGTTTAGGAGACTCTCAGGTCCAGGAGAGCACTTTCCTGTTGATGTATAGGAGTAAATCCTATGCTTAAAGGTGTCTTCAGGGTGCAGTGCCACGTGAGAAAAGTTCAAAGACTTTTTTTTTTTTTTGGTAAATAGCAGGAAAGACTTGTCAAACATCGATCTTAATGCTCATTCTCCTTATGTCACTGCTGTTTATGAAACTTATCCAGCCCTGGAGGGTTAAGAAGCCTGTCTCTGTGCTCCTAACTAAATCTGGTCTCAGGCAGAACATCTGTAGCAGCGTGTCTCTTACGAACATTGCACTAATACTCTTAATGCATTTTACCTGCTGACAACTTGATGGGGCAGGATGCTGGCACAATAGTTGTTGCATCCAGGTCTGCTTGGGTGGAAGGGGAACACAGAGGTTCTAGCAGTAGAGGCACACAGGAAAATGCCTGCACTTGCTGCAGCTGCCAGAACTGCCACCTTGGACTCACTGTGACATGGGGCAGAACAGAATTCCCTTGAGGCATTCAAGGCCAGGCTGGATGTGGCTCTGGGCAGCCTGGTCTGGTGGTTGGCAGCCCTGCACATAGCAGAAGGGTTGGAACAAGATGATCGTTATGGTTCTTTTGAACCCAGGCTATTCTATGGTGTGTGTGTATATATAGAATCTGGGCATGCTTTCTCTCTAGGCTGGTGATGCTGCGGTTGCTGCAGTGTGATAATATCTGCTTGATGGTTTGTTGCATGCTTTTTGGGTAGTGGCTGTCTGCTCTGCAGTAACTTACAGTCTTTAACTGTCCAAACTGTTGCCAACCTTTTTCCCCTTACAGATTTTTCTGCATCTTTAAGTATTTAACATGTACATACTGCTTCTAGCAAAGCAGTTTGCTGCTGCTTGTTTAAACATGTCTTACTGGGGAAAAATTTGGGTGGTGGGTTTTATTTTTTTGGCAACTTATTTCCAAGCTCGATAAAGCTTTATTTTCATTCTTAATTCCAAACAAGACAGCATTTGTTGTTGCAATGAATAGCCTGACTGTGCTTCCTGTGAAGATTCCTCGACTGTAGAGGGAGAGAAATGTACTGTGCTCACCAACTTTTTTTCAGTACAGGAATGGTGTATTTCTGAATGATCTCAGACAACACACTTCATTCTCTTGTGCTGTGGGGAGTAAGATGTGACTGCTTATCTGTGCAGCTTTAGTAAAAGCATTGGTAGTATCTGTTTGCAATGTATCTGTTTGCAATTTAGCTGACATCGAGTTTTTTTGTGAAACTCAACCTGGACAGGTGGACAGATTTTTCCAGTGCACCCTATGCAGTCACCATACTTTTCTCTCCCCTGCCGTGTCTCATCTGCCAACTAGTTAGCATTTGCACTGCTTGTAAATGGGCCATGATTTGCATACTTAACCATTTAGAAAGCTGATTCATTTCGTTTGAATGTGCTAACTGTAGCTTTGGGTGGGGAACTGTGGTTCTAAGCATTAACAAAGTGGTGTAGGTGTGTGATATGAAAGTGGTGTTGTTACAGTATGAGACTACTGTCTATATGGGCTGGTATTGCTGAGTGAGATTTACCTGGTGTATGCAGACAATCAGAAGTGAATAATTATAAGTAAAACCCATACTGACAATTAGTGATCCCCACACAGAGTGATACGAGCTGTTAGCAGATTGCATGCCTCTGTATGATGTGCAGCAAGCAAAGACACTGACTTTCTGGCTGTCTTAAGGATTTAATGTATGCAAATGCATTTGCCAGCAAGCATCCCATTGTATCTGTTATAAATAGCATTTGAATAATTACACTTTTTTAATTGTGAAGGATTAAAGAATGCTTCTTAACCAAGCCCCCGACTGCTCCAGCTTTTTGGTATGTTAATTTTTCTGCTGGGAGGAGAACTGTTCGTTCTCAGTTTGAACACTGGGAGCGTATAGCAAGAATGGTCTGATCGTGGAGCTATTCCGAGTCAAAAATGTGGGATCGTGATATTTTCCACATTTGCCCATTGGTATGAATAGGACCAAGGCTGTAACTATGGATTCAAACCCCGATCAGAGGCTCCAGCTCTATTCCCTTGCAGAGCAGCTGCGGCTTCCAGATGAGCATTGCTTTGTAGTTGCAGTTGGAGACTTTCTGACTTCCGTGACTCCGTGCCACCCTCTCTGCAGTGCTCCTAGTGGAGCAGGGAAGTCTCCTCGCCAGCACACGCTGTGCCTCGACCAGCTCTGCTGGCACATGGCCCCCAGGGGTTCTCGCCAGCTGGCGGCCCTTGGAGCAGCCCGTGGTCCTCTCGGAGCGATGCTGGGGTTGGCATGGGCCCAGCTCTGGGATTGATGAGCTGTTACTGGCTCCTCTTTGGTCGCCATTTCGCTCCTCCCTTCGGAGTCCCAGCTGGGTGCAGCCGAGGACCTGGCCCAGTGTCTGATTTTAGCAACAGGCTGTTTGTCTTCGGTAACGATGCCTGTTGGTTTTATCCTGAGCAAAGAGTAGGACGGCAAGAATGGCTACACGTGTACAGATAAGCTGTAAAAATTCACGATGTTTTAACTGCAAGCGTATTTTGGCTGCTGTTTGTTCAACTGGAACACGATTCTCCAGATGTGATCTGCTGGTTACTGCTGGGATTCACGCCGTTTGTTTAGCCAGCAGCCCAAAGAGGGGAACAGCTGTGAAACATACACTCCGAAAATTTCAATAAGTCTTTAACCTTCAAAGCCGTTTGTCCTACAGAGTGACATTTAAAACAATAAACTTTGAAATGTGTGGGCATGAGTAGAAGAAATCTATCGAAAGAAGTTCCCCTCTGGCTGGCAGCTAATGGATTGCAATCCAATTATCCGTGGGTTATTCTCCTTTTTGCATTATGCATAGCACATAATGAATGAACGCTTCCAGAGAAGCATAGCTGAGGGCACCAGCAAAGACGACGTGGTATTTGGCATCTGAATGCATTGCTGGCATGAGCCGGAGGTGACCCAGTTGCTCACAGACCTGGTTGCTAATTGGGCACTGTGAACACGGCCAGCTTGACAAGTTTCTTCTCCTGTCGTCGCTGTATGTGCTGTGTGGTTGGTGGCTGCTTGTTTCTTCTCTTGCACAGCAGTAGGGAGGGCTGTGCCAGGGCAGGGTGCAGCACTCGGTGTATCTGAAGGAGCATAACTGTGAGAGAGAACAACGCACGTTTGTGTGGGGAAGGTTCACTGAGAAAAAGGGTTCTTGGAAATGCTGCTCCCACTGTGATGTCCATCGTGAGCCTTCAGTCTTTGGGATGAAGAAGGGGATTGCTCATTTCCTCTGTGTGTGATGGCCTTATGTGCAGTCATTAAATGCACACCCACACGTTCTGCTTGTTCCAGGTGTGATCTCTTGCTGGCTACTTCTGCTGTAGTATTTAATTCCCATTAAACCTTTTTGAGGTGACCTAAGCTTTCTGTGTGTCCAATTCATAGCAGTCACTTCATCGGAAGGAAAGTCTTTAATGACTTTTTTTTCTTTCCTAGAAGCACTGCAGCATTTTTGCTGAAGCCACTCTAACTCTCAGGGTCGTAGTTACCTCAGGTGTTTAGAACTCACTGAGCAGTCATGCCATCATCTAGCTCTCACCTGAGTATTTGTGCTTTCCCCGATTCCCTTGGCTTCACCACATCCTTCTTCCCATCCCCAGGAGTTTTTGCTGTGCACTCAAATGCAGCTTCCTCAGGGTGGGCTGCAGTATTGGATGGGAGCAGTCTGTGTTTTTCAGTGAAGGAATGTCTTTGTATTCTGCGTTTGATGTTTGTGCTCTTCAGGAGCTACAAAGCTGGTACTGATGCTACGAGAGACTTTGGATTGAAGAATGCTATAGCATTTCATTTAAGCTGACATAGTACTACTGCGCTCTGAAGAAGGTATGTATATTTCCACACTCTGAAATTTTCTTTTACTGCTTCTGGATCAGGGTGAGAATACAGTTCAGGAAGAGAGCAAGCTGTCTTTATTTGATGAGGGCAATATTTCAAATAGACAGTGCAAAGGAAACGTGCATCGTGTTAAGAGTGTCCTGCACTGTGCTGACGTGAATATCCAAGAATAGATCTAGCTTGTTTGATTAGGATCAGACCTTAATCTCCAGGCCAGCTGTTAATACATAATAGTTTGAATTATCTAAGACGGTGAGGTCAGCTGTTTGCTGTGCAATCTTCCAACCTGGATGCGTGCACTTGAGTTGGAAGTGTTTGCTGCACCTCCTGTACTGGTGAGAGCTGGAGGGGTGCTGAGTGGTAGGAGGGGATGTATCAGCAGACAACTTTTCACTGCCTTCAGAAGCTACGCAAAACCACTGCCTGGAACCAGTTCTGTGTGTGCTAGCTTGCATATGCTCAGAACAGTGTGGTAGGCTGGGTACTGAATTACTGACTGGTTCTTGACCCAAAGAGACAAAGAGGGAGACCTTAAATACTGTGGGTGCTGAAATTTCTAAATCTGATTTCAGTAACACCTGTGGTAAGTTCTTAATTAGAATCTGGTGTGCCCACTGCTCTGACTTCAGTGCATAAGCACTGTATGGTCTGTTCTGCAGCATGGGGCTCTCTGCGTTTATGTGCTCTTTTGTGTTTCATCCATGATCCTAGTATCTTCTCTGTCACTGTTTCCATGCTGCACGTATTTTCGCTCCTTGCACAGTCAATATCTCAATGTCTTAAACTGGTACAAACCAAAATAGCAGAAACTTGGAGTCCCCCCATGGTCTCCTTCTCTCCCTTGCTGCTCAGTTCTCCTTGTAGGGATTTAGAGATGAAGGCTGTCATTTATTAAAGCCGTTTGGGGGTTCGTGCATGAGAAGGACGTTCCGAGTTGGGTAGCTGATGACAGCGAGTCTGGAAGGCTTCATTCCCATCACAGCAAGGCTGTTCTCCCTTCCTGCCAGGGCTGTTTGGCAAGATGGGAGAACCTGCAGAGCTGACTGCTGTGCTCTGTGGCTAATACATAAGCAAGCATTCTTCTGACAAGTGTTCTGGCTCTTCTCATAAGGGGGGGATACTTGACTTAAAATCATGTTTAGGATGTCTTTCACGCTGTCTGTTCTCCAGGAAAAGCTGGATGGAACCTCAGTGTCTTAACCCTGTTTGTAAGGTGACCTTTACTCTGTGTCATTGGTGATGGTTGAGTGGCTGCCAGTTACCACGACTGCTCTGGGTTAAGCAGCGATTGCTGTGCATGGCCTTAGGAATGCAAAAGATAGTTCAATGAAGCAAAAACACAAATTTCCCCAGAACTACAGTATAATACCTCTTGTAGCTAATTATCTGGTTAGCTAAGATGGTAATAAGTGATTCACTAAAAGGCTAACTAGATTATGCAGAAATGGGAGATTGTTGTAAAAGCTGTTGATTGCTTTATAGGCTGTTAATTAGTTAACACAATGATAACAGCTGAGAGGATCAGAAGGATTTGAGTGTCATTCTATGAATACCTGCATCTCCCAGTCTGCTTGCAAATTCTCTCATTCTCCATATGCCTCAGGGATGGGGCTGAGCCTTCTGGAGCAGGGAAAGGTAAATTACTTCAATAATAGCAAGCCTGAGGTTATCCACATTGCCCAGCCTGGCATCCTGGCAGTGGTGCTTTGACATGAGGATTTGGGGAGATGTTCTGTAGAGCCACTCCGAATTGATCAGCGCTGACCCCAGGCTATGAATGCGTGAAGGATGTGGGGTCCTCAATGCAGATCCAGACTCCCAGCCTTGGAAGTAGGAAGGATTGTTAAATCAGGAGGGAATTCCACCTCCCCCTTTAGGTTTTGCACATTCCAAGGTAGAGGGATGCAAGTGGGAGTGAGGGAGCCCAGCTGCCCATGTATGCAGCAGCTGGGATGGGCTGGCACAAAACAGCTGTGCGGTGGGTCCCTGTGAAAGCACACTTGTTTGTTAAAAGAAATATGAAGCTCCCAAAGTAAGCACCCTGGGAATAGGGAGAAACAAGAGTTTCTGTGTACAAAGGGCTGAACTCCGCAGGGAGTGCTCTCAATCACTGTGCAAGCCAGGAATTTCCTGGTGCAGCCCTACATGGTGTTCTTTCACCAGCTGAGCTTCAGGCAAAGGCAATGGCTGGAGGAAAACACTGCAGATGAGCCAAGGTTAATTTCTGGGAAAGGGCAGGACTTTTTCTAAACCAGTTCTCTTGTTGCTTTGTTTGGAGCTGCAGAGTTACAGAAAGGGGAAAAGACAACAGAAGAGACGTCTTCCACTGTCCCGTATTCTACCCATTCAGTGCTAAAAGAGGGGTAACAAGACAGAGATCTGATATTTCAGTTTAACTTGAGTTAGACAAAAGTACTGTACATTTTCTGCCTAAAATGTAAGAAAGCTTAGTGGGATTTTTTTAGCATAAAATAACCTTTTTATTTTGTAAGATGTGAAATTAAGAAACGTTATGTCTTAAGTTAAAGTCAGCCTTATTTGCTGTGCGTCTTCCTCTTGAATACTTTGGATGCTCACTCAGTTGGTTTCCAGCTACTTGCAGAGCATGTGTCTCTTTCTGATCTTAATTTTATAAAGGCCCCAATACTGGTTGAAGCCCATTGTAAAAATAATTGTTGAGCTTTTAGAAATGAAGCATGGAATTCTTGCTTTAAAATGCGACTTCAGATGCTCTGTAGCTCACCAACAGCCCGATGGCATTTCAGAGCATTCATTCACTTAAAATAAGTGTCCTTAAAAGGCTGTTTTAGAGGGAGAAATAGCTGTGTGTTCTCTAAATGTGATAGTCCAGGCAGCAAAAAAAAAAAAAAAAGGTGCTTTGGGTAGAAACTAACAGCAAGAAGTGTTGGTCAGTCTTTTGCAATTTGCTATAATGTGCTGGAGCATGCAAGGAGCCCAGTCAATGCGCATTCCCTATCGAAACGTTTCTACTTGCTTAAGTGGGTTAACCCACTAAGCTCTTATTTTATTATCTCATTAGCAATCCAAAAAACATGTTTTAGGGTTCCAAATCAATGCGGTTACATGGACAGCCCTTGAAATTTGCCAGAATCCCCTGGACTCCACTAATTCTAATTGAAGTTGGCACAGATTTGAAACGCAGGCAGCGATAAGCTGTTCGAAGTCTTGGAGCGCTGTGAAGAAAAATGTGAAATGCTTATTATGTGAGGTTATTGGATCACTTTTAACCATTTTAGGACAAAGATCATTTTGTTGGGGTCCTAAAAAGTGGCTCCACATGGTGATGTGCGTTCCTCTACAATTCAGCACGTATCGTTGTACGTGAACTTGGGGTGATAAGTAGCAGAACTTGGCTGCAATTCATGGAAACAAGCACTGGAGTCCTTTCAGCCTTTAGTTTTCAATGGGATGAAAATAAATGTTGTAGGTGTAGGGCTGTGCAGGCTGGTGGCTGACTTTGCAGGTAATGGTAGCCCACAGCCATCATCCACAGTACTCTCCCTCCTGCCTGCAGCCATCTCCTCTGCTCCCATTGCTGTGGGCATGGCACAGACTCTCCCAGGAAACTTCTTCCCTTTGATGTTGATTTCTGCTGGCTCAGTTCTGTTACGAATGCACTGATTGTGTTTTCTGCTTCCAGAGATTTACGTTTCAACCACATCAGGGAGATACAACCTGGGGCCCTCAGGAGGCTGAAGAACCTCAACACACTGTAAGTCCCTCTCGGTGATCTTGCCATGAGGTTTTTTTCTTTATGACTTATGTTAGCACTGGCTGCCATAACAGCTTAAAGATGGCCTAGGTTTTACTTAGTTATTTCAGCCAAATTGTACATATCCAACTAACGTGTCATGATCATCTCTGCTCCACTCTGCATTGTGTGAATTACCCTTTTGAATCAAATGTGCAATTTAGTAACTTACATTGTGGCAATTAACCCTGTCTTTTAAAAGGAATGATTCCTGATGCATGCTCTACTGCCTGAAGATGTGTAGCTGTAGAGTAGCCTGTGAAAAGAGTTATGGCCTGGGGTCAAAATGATAGAGGGATGCATTAAGAGCTGCTTCGTTTTCACAGTGCTTCAAATGCATAAACCACATCAGCTGCTCTGCGTGATGGTACTGAAGTGAGACTGCATCCTTCCAAATGCCAGACTGTTGCTGTGCTTTGCCTTAAAATAAACACTGGCACCTACCTTATTGCAGACAAGGATGAGAGCGTAAGGCAGTTCCTTTGGTTCTGCATCTCAGCCAGAGCAGGCATGCTGACACCATTGTGATGTACTGCTTTACTGACAAGTTTCTCACTCCAATCAGAGGAAGTAACAGGAGCCTTTGCTGCTTCTTGCTGCCATGAGGCTAAGGGTTTGAAGATAGATACGAGTACATCTGCATTGTGTAGCCAAGGAGCTGAATCCAAACCAGCTCCCAAATTAGAAACAGAACTGTGCTGAATGTAATTGGCCTGTCAAGGCTCAGATCTGATTATTCGAGCTGTAGCATGGCGCTAACAGCTATGAGATTGCTAGGTTTGAGCTTGAGCCTCTCTGTGAGGTGACCAGCTAGTTTAGGACTTTTGCACTGCATGGCAGGCGTGTTTGTATTTCCTGGCTTCAAATGTCTGTCGTTGTAAACAGCAAAAAAGAAAAAAAAGTCTGTACTTGTTTTTTTTCTGCCTGACTTTGGGAGATTTGAACCTGCTCCAGTAGAGATGGCAGTGCTGAAAGACGGAATACCTGGGCTGTAAGTTCAGACAGCTGTAAGAAGCTGTAGAAAGGGTAAGACTACAGGAGTGCTCTGTCACTGAGACTTGTTTAATTGCTGTGTTTTAAAAATCAGTGCTTGCTAAAGTTTGTTTCACTGCATGCTGGGGATTGACTGGCCAAACCCTGCAGTGTGGCTGCAGGATGCCTGTGCCCCTGCTCACAGGGGAGGAGCTCAACTTGTAGACTGGTGGAAAATGTGATTTCCAGAACTCTGCTTGGCCAGAGTACAGGAACAGCCCTCATTAGTATCTCAGACAGCACTGTGTGGTACCGAATGATTTTTGGTAATGACCAAAAATAATAAGAAAGATCCAGAAAATTAATATTGATGTATTTCTCTAACTGAAGATGACCATATTTCTTACCTCATCTGAGCTCAAAATATCGAGTGGAAAAAATAGGGCCGGAGTTTGGAAGGCTTTACCTTATCACAAAGTTCTTCTGAGGCATGGTGATTTTCCATCCTGCTCCTCCAGCACTGAAGCTCTCCTGATTCAAGAAAACCAGCTCTTCCAAGTGGTGTCTCTTGGCTTTCTGCCTCCACGTGCAACTGGATAGGGACCTCAAGGACAAGACTTCCATGAGCAGATGCAAAAGGAAAGAGGATTGAATGTACCTTCCTCTCAACCTCCCACGACCCTAATCTCGTGGTGATGGATGCTTGGGCAATAGGAGGGATGTGTTTTGTGCAGATGGTGGACAGGCTCTCATGCTTTCTCTGAATAGTGTCTTACAGCTCTTACCAGAGCTAGAATACTGGGCTAGCTGAAAAACACTGCTCTCACAAAGTATGGCATTTTAATATTTCAGTTCTAAATATCAGCTGTTTTTATAAATGAAACCTTACCATTTAGATAGCAGCTCCTATGCTCTGTTTTGTTTCCTGCTTTGGTCAGCAAATTGGGAAAATCAGCTATTCCCACACTCAGAAGTTACTGAGTTCCCCATTTGTGAGTGTTAACAGGAAGAGGCAGTCAGACCCTGTGCTCCTAATGCAAGGTTCTCTTGAGGAACTCTGGTCTGTCTAATTCCCACATCAAAACTGACAAGAGCTGAAGAATTTGCTGTTGTTTCCTACATGGTAACCTTTTGCCTCAGGATTTATATAGGTTTTCAAGTGATAAGTTTTTAAAGGTCCCAAAGCGATGTGCTGGGTAAATTTGACCAGAATACTTGAAGCGTGTGACTTAGAGGACAGAGGAGCTCAGGTTCCATCTGTGGGAGCTCTCAGATCACAGCTATCTGCCATGGGATTCTCAGAACTAAATGTGCCTTAACCAAAAATAAGGCTTTTGAAAGAGCCTTTTCCTGCAGCACTCTGACCTGGCAGAGGAAGGGCAGTACAGTTGGGTGCATTTTCTGTTTTGTGTCTCCATCCGGGCAGGATGGCTGTGGAATATTCAAGTTTGACAGTTTGTAAGCCACCCTGATTAGGAAACCTTTGTGCCTTGAACTGGAGCAAGGAGGTGAGCTGACAGAAGAGGAGCCTGTCCTGAGTGCCCATGGGGCTTTTTAAACATCCTGGGTAAAGTTCAGACCTTCCCCTGGCTCTCTGCCTTCCTCTCCCTGATGCAGGAGGTTTGATAAATTACAGAACACTACTTTAAAATTAAAAGCAGTTTGTATGTGGAGGAGCTGCAGTGATTACATGTTTCTGGCAGGGGACTCGTGATGGAGCAGCACAGGTAACAAGCAGTTATCTGACATCCTGCCCTGCTGAGAGCTCACTTGTCAGCTGTCTGCAGCGTTGTGTGCACTGGGGGAATTATTTGGGGCCCAAATTCTTGGAGCTGTAAGGCTTTCTCATCCCTTCCTTCTGCTTCTTAAAGACACAGAGTGGTTTGAGTTGGAAGGTACCTTTCAAGGCCCTCTGGTCCAACTCCCCTGCAGTAACAGGGACACCCATAGCTCCATCAGTGCTCAGACTATTTAGGAAGCATCACGTGAGAGCAAAAGGCGTTCTGGTGAGCTCTGCAACTCTCCTTCAGATGCTGCTTGTGAAACACGCTGGGGGGGAGTAAGGGAGTAACTGATGGTGCTGTTTGAGGTCTTCTGGTGCCTCATAGAACTGTTAAGGTTGGAAAAGAGCTCCAAGATCCCCAGCCCATCCCACTGTGCCCACCTCCCTCAGTGCCATATTGCCACAGCTCTGGAACACCTCCAGGGATGATGACCCCCCACCTCCCCCTGGGCAGCTGTGCCACTGCATCACTGCTCTTTCAAAGGAGTTGTTCCTAATATCCAACCTGAGGCTCCCCTGAGAACACAAATCCCTGTGAGCAGCCCGCGTGTCAGAGCTGCTGAATCTTGGAATAAAAGTTTCACTCTCAAATATGGGAAATGGCTATTCCAGATCATTCCGTCAACAAGGGAGAATGCATGGCTCAGTGTTAAGCTAGCTTTTTCTCCCCCTTTAAAAATACAGTGCACGATGATTTCTATTAATGGTGGGAGGAAAAAAGTAGCTGTTGTGTCACAATGACTGCAGCATGTGGTTTGTCAACTGAAAAGAGGAAAGGGTAGATGTTCTGAGCCTGAATTCTGTACTGGCACATCATTTAACACATGCTTCAAAATAGAAAAATGACTCACTGAATGCAACTTAAGCCTGTGCTTGGCAACCTGGAGACAGGGTGGGGAAGGGAGAGGGAGGGACAGACAGAACATAGAACCTAAAGGAAACTCAATGTGAAATGTTCCCGTAGTGAATACAGGCCAGATCGCATGGTGCTTGTGTATCACAAGCCTCCCAGAAGAATTTTCAGGAATAAAACCTGCATGACTGAGTACATCTATTCATTCTGAACCAAATTCACCAGCTGTCATGGAGGGGAATGCACATCATTTGGCTGTCTTGGTAAGCTCCAGGAAATGTACTTCTGATACCTTTGATTTAGCTTACTTTGCTGCAGGGTACGCTTCAGACATGCATCTATAATGATCTTTCCAGCTTCTGTCTGCCAGAGCATTTATTCCCAGCAGATCTGGTTAGTAGCAGGACTTTGCTTTCAAATCTCCGTAACGTTACCAGGAATTTGGGCGTTTTGCTATGATTGCAGCTGGGATCAATATCCAGCTCATGCAAATCATGGCCAGGATTTTGCACGCTTCTTTGCCTGAGTGAAGTGCACAGGAGTCCAGGAACAGACAGCTGTCCACGGGCCATCTGAAGTCTTCCTGGGTTCCAGATGTGCTGTCTTGTCCATGGATTTCCCTGGAAGCAGCTCTTTGGAATATATGCAGCGTGATAGCCTTCATAAATTATCTCAGTTTTGAGCATATTCCAGGACATATCCTTCTACTACAATAGGGAGTCCTGAGACAGGAAGCAGAGATTGCTTCTTCCATACACTCGTTAACCTTTAATCAGGCAGTGAATAATTCTTTTGAGTATCAGACGATGAGATAAGAGGTCGGCATAGCGTGTGCTATTTGAACTCCCAGAGTTGCTCTCATTTGGCTCAGATCACTGTCCTATTGCCGAGACAACAAAAGGGGTTTGATCAATGTTTTTCAACAGCACCAAAATTCAATGGGCCAATGTGTTGCAATTAAATCTATAGCTTTCAATCCAGGTCTAAGCTCTCTGTGTTAAAAGGTCGGCCAAGGAGCTCAGGTCGTGGTGGACAATGGCATAACCAAGGCTGTCGGTGTGTCTGTCCGCAGGGTCTGGTGCTGGCAGTCCTCCTGTTCCCTGTGAAATGAGTGTTGGTTGTATGGTAGGAGACAGGTGGGAATGACATTGGAGCTGGCACCTGCTTATCAGCCCATCCAGCATCCTCAGAAGTGTGGCCAAGGATCAGATAGCAGGGAACAAGCTGCCTTCTTTCTTGTCTGGCTGCAGATGAAAGCATGCTGAGAGAGCAAGGGAAGGAGCGTGTGCAGTTGGTGCCTGTGTTGTCTTTGTCCCATAGGTAAATAGAAAAAAGCCCTCTCCTGTGCTGCTCTCGAGCAGTTATTTCCAATCCTTGGGTGTTCAATTAACAAATAAACCTTTGGGTTGTTTTTCAGGGGCTGTATTTCCACACAGCATATTTGGCTGTCAAAGCATGATAGCATGTTCCAAGAGCTTGACATCATTTTTGCATCCTTATGAGCAAAACTGGGTCATGTAGCCTCAACCATGTGTACAGAGCCATTGCTTCCAGCTGTGCAGAAACTTTCCAGCATGTCTCTGCCTTAACCTCTTCTGGTTGCTTATCCACAATGCTGACTATGTGCAGTTTGGCAGTGGCACTCAAGTTTGGGATAGCTAAATAACTCATTGAGAGACCACCGTGAGGTTTTCTTTCAAAACCTTACTGCTTTGACTTCCAAAAGATTAGGGGGGGCTTACACTCCAGTACCACATGTGCTTTTGGGACCTCTCATGCAACTCCCCACCTGAAAACAAGCTGGTGGAGGGTTGGTGCGGCTTGAGTGGCTGAAGGCAACTTGTGAAGCTGCCATAACACATCTGTGCTTCTGAGATCTTGCATCCCTGGGGCATCTGACTGTATTTTCTTTACCAACGTGCTTTTTTCCGTTTCTCCTCACTCCTTTGTTCCTTCTCTCCTCCCTTTACCTATACAAACCCTTGCTCCCAGGAAGGAGCCTTTGCTCATAGTACCAGAGGCTGTCTGATGTGCTTTCTACCCTCATTTCTCCATCAAATAGGAGCAAAAAATTGGGCTTTCCTGCTGGGAAATGACAGAGCTGTCTTCTCTTGTGCTGTCAGGTGCCAAATTGCTTCTGAGGGGCACATTTATCCCCAAAAAGGGAAGAGAATCAACTTGGAGAATAAGCTCCATGAACAGTCTGAACTGTTCTTACATTGAATTTAACTTGATATTGTAAGGTCTGGCAGCT
This sequence comes from Lagopus leucura, assembly GCF_019238085.1. Lineage (NCBI taxonomy): Eukaryota > Metazoa > Chordata > Aves > Galliformes > Phasianidae > Lagopus > Lagopus leucura. The sequence continues at coordinate 820,469 of NW_024962292.1, forward strand.
TATGGAGCGAATAGCAGCTTTTCCTTCAACACAGAAAAACAAATCTTTGCAATGTGAAGTTGCAACTCTCCTTTTTGTCCACACCTCCAGTTGGGAACTTCAAAACTAAGGTGAAGCCCTTACTCTGAGCCATCAGGCTATGACACCCACCGGTGGCCACAGTAAGTTTTGCTGGATCTGATACTATGGGGAAAGACCCAAAGGAGTGGTGCAGTTAGGCAGCCACGGTGTACAGTTAAATCCTGCCCATTAAAGAGCTATTTTTAAGTGATTTATTGAGGTTTGTGTGGTGTTTGGCTTGGCAGTGGTTGCATAAAGAGTTTCTGTAGCATTCAGCTGTGTGGTCACCGCCGCTGTGGTGGTTACAAGGGTGAATTGCCTTTCTGGTGGCTGGCATTCATTTGCATCCACAGTCATGGCAACTGCACATAAAAACCAGAGATGCCTGCCAACATGATGCTGCTCATAGATCTCGTATTAAAATCTGGCACAAGGCTCTCTAGATTGAAAGAGGCTGTTTGTGCATGGCAGCAGATACGGGGTCTGTAATATTTATTTATTTTTCATACGTACCAATTTGTATACGAAAGGGATTTAAACCAATGCCTTTCCATTTAACAACTCCTATAACTCGTGCAGTGGCACTCTGAACTGCTTTCATACAGTTAAAACCTGGCTCTCCTCACACAACCGTGCATTCCAAAAACCTCTGCATTTGTACAGAAACAGCAGCAACGATTGAATTTGGACCTCCCCTCTGCTTCCAGCTCTCTGTCTCCCTTCCCCTCATCCTTTTCCTAGTCTAAATTGGAACTTCTGGGTGAAGACCACTGTGGTGAAAGGTAGGGGAACACTTTTGAGTGTTGTATATATTGGAAGCACATGGCGACTCTGGGCAAGAGATGTTTTTGAGTTATCTGCTGTGAACATCCTAGCTGTGGCCTAATAGCCCTTTTAAATGTTAAATTCTATGCATTAAGGATTTCTGTGGCCACCCAGCAATACAAATGCTGTGATTTCACGAGCTATATTTTTGTTTCTTGCTCTGAACAGGCTGCTGAACAATAATCAGATAAAGCACATTGTGAGAAGATCCTTCGAAGATCTGGAGAACCTGAAGTACCTGTGAGTGGATAGCTCAGTAATCTCTTAACTTCTTTGAAATTTAAAAGCTCACTTCTAAAGTTCTCGAGTGAAGGTTGTGCTTTGTGCACTCAGAATTTCTGGATGCTGTGTGGTTATTCTGATGCATTTCTCTCTCTCCTTTTCAAAGCTACCTTTATAAAAATGAAATTCAGAGCATCCAGCAACATGCCTTCCATGGGCTGCACTCCCTGGAGCAGCTGTAAGTATACATGATGTGTGTCAGAGCTGAGCTGTCGGCTCATCTAACCCTAACTCTGCACTTCCAGTTGTGGAGTGCACTTAGCAGACAGTGGGATGTCCACCTTTGTTGTCCAGCTTTGCAGCATTGCACTGGCTTCATCTGCATACAGCTGGTCCCAGTATTGATCTGAGGACTATTCCTATGACATCCTATATGTTCTCTCCCAGCCCCGGACCGCTGGAGCATAGAATAGCTCAGCTGTGCTTCCGAATACTTTTGTATCCACAGGCCTTCCAATGGGAGGGAAATACAGACATGTTTGGTGGCTCGAAATAGAGTGCAACTGCCCCCCTGTGTTTGCTGTGACTCCTGGAGCACAGTGTAGGGTCTTAGGGTCTGGCTGATCTCTTCAATTGAGAGCAGTATAATGTTTCTTTTTTGTTGGAAGCAAATGGATGAAATGCAAGCTGTGAGCTGGGGTTGGAGTGTTTAAGAAAGCGGCCAGGAAGGTGATGCCTGCATGCATTAAAGCATCTGGAAATTCCAATGGGAAGAAGATGATGAAGACAAAGAAGCTAAGTGATGGCCTTCCCTGCAAGCAGCATAGCACTCTGTGATGAAAGGAGCCTCGTGTGCTCTGCTGGCAGCTGGAGCCTGTCACAGTGAGGTTCCTGCTCTCCTGCTTATTGCAAATCTGCGTCATTTGTTCTAAGTAGTTTTGTTTTTAGACTGTTAGTGCTCCATGCTCAAGGTGAGGTGGAAAGACTGAGCTCTGACGCTCTTCTTGCGTCTTACTAAACTGGGGTTTGATTTTTCATGTAGGTGTCATGATATGTTACGTGCACGTAGGTAAACGTGTGTGCCAGGAAGAATGTAAGCATGGGTGTTTCAAGTGCAGGCATTATTTGAATCGTTGGAGAACAGTCAGCAAAGGTGAAACCACTAATTCCTGGATTGTCCCAGATGACACTTTGTAGGGCTCGAATGTGACTAGCAATTTTGCTACAAAAGGAGTAGAATTCAGCTTGTTTTCCAGGCTGACAGCAAAAGTGGAGGGAGCATAGCAGGATGTTCCAGCAATCTTAACACTAGCTGTGCTCCCATCCTAGTGTATGGGATGGGTTTATGGGTTTCCTTCATCCAGCTCTCCAGTGATGCCTGGGAAGAAGACTTAGGAAGTGGATCCTGGCTTGGCTGTGCTTGCAGAGATGGTGCTGGCCATAGTGATGCTTTAACAATGAGCGTTCCAGACTTGATGTCATGAAAAAAACAACAAAACCACAAAACCAACAAACAACCCTCTGAAAGGCCCATCTGTTTTCAATCTCTCAGGCAGGCATGGTTCCAGAAGAATTAGCTTTGCTCAAATCCTACTCCATTTTCCTGTACCCCACAGGCCAGCTTTTCAAGGAGAAGTATAACCCAGTTGATAGACAGTGTCAGGTGTTTTCCTCAAGGTCCAAAGCAATGACAGCAGATATCTCAAACTTCCTACAGCACATGCATTTCCCTCTCCCCACGCTTGCTCCCCACCACAGGATCTGAGTCAGTGCGCCTTGGTTCGTGCTCTGATAGCAAACCATGCATTGTCACCCCTTCCATTACAGATCAAACAGCCATGCGGAGGCTTAGGCAATTATTTCTTAATGCGGTCAGCTACAATAGCAGAACGAGTATTTGTAGATCCATGATTAATCAGTTTCCACTGTGAAATTTATGCCTGTGTAAAATCAGGGGGGAGAGTTTTGGCAATGTTCAGAGTGCACTGAAATGCCTCTAAGGGTCAGGAACATTTCAGTTATGTTAGTCATGTCACAGCAGATGGGAAGAGGGAATCTCAGCTCTCTTGGTGTGTTGTTGCAGACCTCAGGTTTCCTTCCCTGATGGCAGAAGGTGACGTGGGACAGTGCAAGAGATCTCCTACACCTGTGGGCAGCAGCTCGCTTGGGATTTTAGTGGGACTAGCAATACTAACCTTCATTAACAAGAGCAGGGCTGTTTACATTGATGTTCCGTTTAGATCACGGTGTTCCAGCTGACTGCATCTCTGTTTTTGGAGAATGTGTTTTCTGTCTGCAGAAGCTGCATAGTCTGATGGCAGCAGGTTCTCTTGATGTTTCTGTTCTCGCTGTGTGGACTCACTTGCTGGGAACTCCTGTTAGCATTGCAGACAAATGTGTGCTGCAAGAGACCTCTGGGTGTCCCCAGTCTGATTTCCAGGTTCAAGCAGGACCAATTTCGGTTTTATCAGGTTTTTCAGAGCCTTTTACTACAAATGAATTGTTAGCAAACTCATGACCCTCTCAGAAAGGCTGACAAGTGTTTTATCCCATGGCAATGTATTCCAGCCCAACAATCCAAGGGGAGGCAGAGGCACGAGGGCAAGGCGTGCAACGTAGCAATTACGGTGGCTGGATGCGGAGCTGCAGCTGCAGGCTGCCTGTGGGAGCAGCTTTGTCCTCACACCTAACAATGCAACAGGTTCATGGGGATGGTGGTGCCTTTAGGTTTAGAAGAAGGGCAAAGTGTTTGCTGGAGTTTGTAAAGAGTGGGAGTAAATCATTTGGTATAGGGGAAATATAGCGCTGGTTATTTGTATGGGAAAGTTAGAGACAGTGAAGAAAAGGTTGGCTTCTAAACAGCATCTACCCTGAGATGTGTGGGGACTGATTAGAGGATGTTGGTGCAGCGATTTGGAAAGATCTTCTGTCTTTCAAATTGAGATCTGTAACCTTGTCCTTTGTGGTTTTCTGTGGCAGCTACCTGCACTTCAACAACCTGGAAACCCTGGAGCCAGAGACGTTCAGTGACCTGCCCAAACTTGAAAGGCTGTAAGTAAAGATGTGACCTTTCATGTGAGCAAGGGGAGGGAAGAGGAAATAAACCTTTGTTTTCCGTATTTTGAAGCGAAGTGTGGTGACCTCCAAAATGGAGAGAAATGGTAAAAGCATCCTCAATGATGCAGATTTTATGCACTTGCAAAGTAGGATGGTTAATGAGATTGGGAAGGGTTTTCTCGTCCTATGGTATGTTTCTATTTGAGTAGGGGTAAATCTGTAGAAAGTCCATTTTATTCCAGCTGTAAGGTCAGCATTAATCACTGCTGGGCAGTGTGGACAAAGTCACAAGGAAGTCTAACAAGAAAAACATGCATCCTACTTGGAAGCAGTGAGGAGTCAAGTTGTTGTGTCTCTAGTGCTGCTTGTAGTGACTGTATAGCCATCGGGAAAGGGACACACACACAGATTCCTGCTCCATAGTGAAACCAACAGACACTTCTTTACTGCATGCAGACATGCCTTGCGTCTGTGCGTGGGGGGAAAACAAAACTGGGAGATCCAAACGCCCTCAGGATAAGTCAGATGTGGATCAGTCTGCCACGGCTGATCTCAGCCTCTGTGTTTGATCCAACAGAAATTCTGGATTTAAATTTCAGAGGAAGGTTTGTCAGCATCCAAGTTGGGCAGCTAGACTGTATGTGCCTGTACACGTGTGTGTGCAGACAGCTGTGTGCAAGCACACCGCTTTTGTATTTCTTTTCTGTTCCACCATCTACTACAATGAATTCTTACCTTTTGCAGATGGTCTTTTGTGAATATTAGATGTAATGAATAACTCAATTTTCTCCTTTAAGGAGGGTTAATTGTTCCATCCTGGTTGCCACTGGTGTGTTTCAGAGCAATCAGTGGTTGTTGTCTTTTTTTTTTAACTGGAGAGTTTGAACTGGATCTGCTCATGGAGTTGGCTTAGTAACACTGAGTCTGGGGGTTGTCTGCTCTTGCTGGAGCCTTGCTCCAGTGGCTGCCCCATACAGCTTCCATGTCTTGTGCAGAGGGGAGAAGAAGGTCTCTTTCAAACTAGAGCTGACCCAGGTGCAGAAATCACAGGGTGGGTCTGAACCACAGGGATTTTGTGCCCTTTCTCCTCCCTTTGCAGAGCTCAAAGCAGATTAACTTGAAGGTTCCAGTTTAAATCTGTGACATCACGCCTTGAGTCACCATTTCCAGTACACACCCGCTCTCTGCTTTGGTGTGCTGCACTGCACTCACAGACAAACTAAATCTCTGCAGCTCGTGGAAGCAAACACAGTAAATGTAAAAAGTGAGCTCCATCTTGGTGAGCAGCCTTTGTGCTTAAGCTGAGTTTTGACCCGGGATGTTACCATCTGCAATGCAAATAATGAATAATGTTTTGGCATGGGTTCTTCCATTGCAGATTCTTGCACAACAACAAAATTTCCAGGATTCATCCAGGGACATTCTCTCAACTGGAATCCCTCAAACGACTGTAAGTGAAAAACATTGCCTGCAAAGAGCATTTGTTTATCTTTGATCAGATGGCCAGGACCTGAGGAAAAATGTGCCTGGTTGGCAAAGCTTTCAGTTGTTGCACTTCTAAGTCCACTGTTAAGTTTATAAAACAGTTTTGGTTGGACTTAAGAGCTGATTTTTAACCAGTTAGTCGTTACTTCACACTGGTGTCTAATTAAAAGCTAGCTGTAATCTTCTTACAGCTCGCTAATGCCCCAGGAATGAGCATTCCTGAAAAGTCATCCCAACCCTCTGCAGCCCTACGTGCTCTGATCCCATAAAACATCCTGCAGAAACGTGGGATGTCCAGGCCGCACGTGGGATCTCAGTCATGTTTTTAGATTTGTCTTAACATGGAAGGGAAAAAAAACGTGCTCAGAGGAGTGCCACAGGTCTTGGTTCTCATCCCGGGAGGGAAAGCCCTGCTGTGTTGTTCCCATGTAACCTGACAGTCTCTTAATCTTGCATTTTGATTGCTTATAACCCTTAGTACTTAGATTTGTTTGTCTTTTATGATCTGTGGAAATAAGTTCTAAGATGCTTTTCTTTGGGAGGGGGGATAAAGCAACAAGAAACACAAAGAATGTTGGTGTTTTACCATGATTTTAAACTTCAAGAAAATAATGTGCTTCTCACTGTCTCACCACAGCCCTCTGTGATTTCTGCAGGCAGGTAGAATGCTTCATTTTTTGAACAGAGAACAGCTCATGAAACGTTGTCTGCACATGTCAGAGAAAAAGATGTAGTGTCTATAAAAAGCCCTGTCGTGGCCTTGTGTGAAATCTCACTTTCTCAGATGTTTGTCCATTAAAACATTAGGCCTTTCCCTCACGTATTTATATGGCTAAGGCCCATCTACTATAAAACTGTCTGGGGAAGGAGACATAAGCTAATCCCCCAGCAGCCTCCTTATCCTTGCACGTAGCCCTGCACGTCGTAATGAGGTCAGTGGGAGGAAAGGCGTGGGTGCAGCTGGAGGTCACCAGTGCTCCCATTCGACATGTGCTGCAGCAATAGAAGTCCTTACAGCAGTGCAGGAATGCTACAACCTCTAGGATCAGATTGATCTGATTCCATGCACACTGAAATCATGGAGGTGTTGTTGCTGATTTCGGTGTGCTCTGGTAATGGCTTAAACAGGGGGATGCTGTTATTCCCATGTGTTACTCAGATGCATTGCATGTTGCTGGCTGTCTGATTGGTGAAAAAAAGGGTGACCTTATAATGCATGTTGTGCTTTGTGCTCCTGCAAACGAGCTGCAGGATTGGATTTTAGCCCTTGGGCAGTTAGATGTGCAACGCTATGCATAATTGGGTTTAATAGAACGATTTTCATTTGAAACTGGGATAGCTGACAGACGAAAGATTGTCAGCAAAATCACTGACTTGGTTGAGCACCCTATCTAAATGTTGTGGGAATGAACTATCTCAGATTCTGCTTTGGGATACAATCAAATGCCAGGCAGAGCAGGCAATTGGGAAGCTGGGGGCTGACATGCCTTCCCCTGCTCTTGCAGGCGACTGGATTCCAATGCACTGCTCTGTGACTGTGACCTGCTGTGGCTGGCTGAGCTGCTGCAGAAATACGCCGAGCTGGGCAGCATCCAGACTGCAGCCACCTGCGAGGCCCCGCGAGAGCTGCACGGTCGCTCCATCGTCACCCTGACTGCCCAGGAGTTCAACTGTGGTGAGTGGGATGCAAAAACCCCATGGCCCCAGGGTTGGGCTCTGGGCTTGGAACTGCTTTGTCCATCTGGGAGTGCTGCTGGGCAGTGGGCTGACCGTGAGCCAGCAGTGTGCTCAGGTGGCCGAGAAAGCCAATGGTATCCTGGCTTGCATCAGAAACAAGTGCAGCCCTGCATAGAGTTGAATTGGCACAAATGGGCTCATGATCTCTAGCACGTGGGAAGAACGGAAAAGGTCTGGAGACAGCAGCTGGAACAGACCTGCTGCTATGGACTGTGCTGCACCATGAGCCATTCCTGCCACTATTGGAAATTTGTCCTGCTTTAGGCATGGGCGCACAGTGGGATGCCTGTCAAATCAGCCAGAGCACCTGTGGTGGGAACATTTTGCTGGCATTGGGCTATTATGCTGGTCTTGTGCCAGCTGGGGAAGACAAATGATGTATAATGCAGCATAAAGCCCTAACAATGCACGGAGCTGATATCTGAGTCAGGATGGAGCCTGCTGGCATGAAGCTGACCCACCACTTCTTAGCAGATGTCAGCCAGCAGTGCAGGTTTGCACTGGGTCAGCATTTTGTGTCACGGTGCTTTTGGTTCCACATCAGCATCCTGGAGGTTGGTCACCAACTTGCAGGCTGAAGAACAAGGGCACAGGCCTTTCACTGAGCAAGGTGGCAGGTTCTCTCTTAATCTTATGAATAATACAGCTGTTTTCACTGATCAGCATAGAGATTATTACACGAGTAAGTATTCTGCTGAAATGAGATCAAGTGCTTTAGACAACATGCCTAAATTCCTTCCTATTTTAGCACATCCCTTGAATGTGTTTGGCTTGCTTAGTGCGGGCGTACATCTTAAAATGAAGCACGTAGTGAAAACCTCAGTTGAATAGGGTTGGCTCTATTCAGGGACATAATGAATGAAATTCTGTCAAAAGGGAAGCAGTGTGATTTGCAGAGAGCTGGCACTGTTCGGATGGAGCCAGCAGTCACTGAGAGCTGTGGGCTGCCAAGGGCATGAAAACGACCCGTGTGAGGATGCCACCAACTCTTTGCTTGTTCTGGGGAGCCAGGGGCCAACTCTTGATGAAGCAGCATATAAGGAGTTTTTGTGCCCTGTGTACCTGGGCAGAACAGGAGGCAGCCACTGGCACTCAGAATGGCCACAGCAATCCTCAATGGTACTTGGGCTTGGGGAGCTGTTCCACTGCTGGCATTGTTTTGCTGATGCTGGTAAGGAGCGTTGGGCTGGGTGCTGGTGTGCTCTGCCAGGGCCTGGTTGCACTGGAGGTGGTTTTGTGCTTATTGGGTTGTGTGGAAATGATCTTTTGCAGAAAGGCCTCGCATCACCTCAGAGCCCCACGACGTCGATGTCCTCTTGGGAAACACGGTTTATTTCACATGCAGGGCAGAAGGCAACCCAAAGCCTGCCATTATTTGGCTCCACAACAAGTAAGTGTCATACAATGAGCCGTGGGGTAGCGAAGGTTCCTACCAAGCCCTGAACTTTTCAGTGACTCCTGCAATTACAGAGGCTGTTTCACGCAGTGTTAAAGATACAGGAACGAATATTCCATGGATTGCTTTTACCTTCTTTTTAATGGTATTCTCTGATGACCGTGTAACCCAAGTTATCTGTATTTAAAATGTTTCATGTGTGTTGCAGTGCATTCCAAGAGTTTATAGCTCTCCTGCAAACATGCTCTGCGGGCTGAAAGCAATTGTCTTCTGATTAAAACAAAAAACAACAAAGTGTTTCACGTTGCTCTCAGCCGCCATATTTGCCATTTTTTAACTGCTGAAATGCTTCTTGTATCTGGATTTTTTTTTCTCACTGAAGGACCAGTGTGCTGGGTGTGTGCTTTTCTACTGAGGGGAAAATTACTGTGCTCCACTGAAAGACAGACCTTGCAAAGCAGTGTATAGATGAATGTTCTATACAGCAGTGCTGAAAAAAAATATGCCTATGCTAGATGCCAAATTTTCTGAGCAGTGCTACACAATAGAATATTCGGTGCTCAAGCAGTTACCCACTGAGGAAGTAAAGTTCCTGAGCTGCTTTACGAGCTCCTTGTCTGAGGGAGTTCTGAATAGGGGCTGGTTATTAATAAAAATGATCAATGTGTGCTCCTTCAGTTAACTCCCCACTAAGCAAAGTTTCAGCACAGAGCAAAAGTTTACGTCTGAGTTAAGTCCCCCTGGAAGGAAGATTTTGCTGGGGAAATGCTGGCAGGCTCCCAGAAATAGCATTGTAAGAGGGATAATGATAATAAATGTTCAGCAAATGAGGTACGACTACAGTGAAGAGACATCAGAGGAATTAAATAAATGCCCAGCAAGCATGTTAGTTTGCATAGTGGATTCAGCCTTTGTCCTGGTGGGTGTGAGGTCCCCTCTCCCTTCTCAATCATTTGCAGCCATCCAGGTCTCCTGCATGTTGGGATAAATGGGGTGCTGCAGTGAGACCTGCAGCTGCGGGCTGAGCTCTGGAGACTGGAGCCATTGCAGAAAGAGGGAAGATGCTTCACAGCTCTTACATCCCAGACTGGAATCCAGGCTGCGGTGGGGTCCCGTGGTGCCTTTCTCAGAGGCTTTTGTCTCCTCTAAGGCTCTTGGGCCCACTCAAATAGAAATGGCTGCACACAATAACAATATGCATTTGTTATTATATTTACATTTAGTACATAATAGGAGCAAGCTTTCTGAGCTCAGATGCATGGCAGTAGCAATGATGCTATTGCATGGGAACAGTATGCTCTCCTGATGGACTGTAAATGTCGCATGTAGTCAGCAGTGAGAGAGAAAATAGCTCATCCTGTCCAGGGAGTAAATCAGAGCTGGAGCTGGAGTTCAGTGCTCTAAATCATAACCTTTGCTATAAATGTCACGAAGTCTCAAAGCACTGTCAAGGAACGCCAATTTAATCTAATTCACGTGAAGCCCCCTGGCAGCTTGTGGGAAGAACACTTTTGCTTTCCCCCTTCCGACTTTGCCTGTCTGTGGCTGTTTTTCAGTAACGAGATTGACATGAAAGATGACAATCGCTTGAACCTGCTGCAAGATGGCACCCTGATGATCCAGAATACCAAGGAGTCAGACAAAGGTGTCTACCAGTGCATGGCCAAGAACATCGCTGGGGAGGTCAAGACCCAAGAAGTCGTCCTGCGCTATTTTGGCACGCCATGTAATTGAACCTTGGGTACCCCTTGATGGCTTGGGAGTGTGGTTGGGGTTAGAAGTGGAGCTAATCTCTAAATCCTTACTTTATATGTGCCAAGTAATTCTTGGTGTGCTGGGGAGTAGAGTGGCTAATAGTATAATGCCATTTTTGGGGTGGTTCGTTCATGGGAGTTGGGAATTGAGAGGTTGGAGATTGAATCATAGAATCATAGAATCATAGAATCACCAAGGTTGGAAAAGACCTTCAAGATCATCCAGTCCAACCATTCACCTATTCCCAGTAGCTCCCACTAAACCATGTCCCTCAACACAACATCCAGCCTTTCCTTGAACACCCCCAGGCTCGGTGACTCCACCACCTCCCTGGGCAGTCCATTCCAGTGCCTGACCACCCTTTCTGAAAAGTAATACTTCCTCACGTCCAGCCTGAATCTCCCCTGCCGTAGCTTAAAGCCATTCCCTCTGGTCCTATCACTAATGACACGAGAGAAGAGGCCGACCCCCAGCTCACTACAACCTCCCTTCAGGAAGTTATAGAGAGCAATGAGGTCTCCCCTGAGCCTCCTCTTGGAGGTGATTTGGGAGTAGAGAGGAAATTTAGAGGCTGTGAAGAATTCTACAAAGTGATGGGGACACAGGAGTGGGTAAATGTCAGCAGCAGGGTATGGGGAGGTTGTGTGAAAGAAGTGGGGCTGGGGGCAATGCTGAGGATTTGGAGGTCAGGGAAGAGCTAGATGGATGCTAGCTGGGCTGCATGGAGAGTCTGAGCAATTTCTGTCCATAAGCAAGCAGGCAGCAGGGCTCCTGGTTTCTGAAGCACTCATTTCCTTCCAGCCAAGCCCACTTTTGTGATCCAGCCGCAGAACACTGAAGTGCTGGTTGGGGAAAGCGTCACCTTGGAGTGTGGGGTCTCTGGGCATCCCCACCCTCGCGTCAGCTGGACACTTGGCACAGGCTCTCCTTTACCGCAGGATCCCCGCTTCACTATCACCAGCTCTGGAGGGCTCTTCATCCAGAACGTCACCTTCTCGGACCAGGGACAGTACAACTGCAATGCCAGCAATACTGAGGGATCCATCCGGGCGACGGCGAGGATCATAGTGCAAGGTGGGGAGCCCCAGGCTGGTGCCGTTCCTGGGGTGAAGTGCTCAGTGTGTGTTTAATCCCTGTGCATCGGGACTAGTTAATTTTTCATGCTCCCTCTGAGAATTAATCTGAGCTGGTGCTGTGATTTGTTTTTTGGTTGTTTTTTTTTGCCTGCTGCTCAGTTACTACTTTCCCTTCCAGATTCTCCCAGGTTCCTCCTTGTCCCCACTGATCAGACGGTAACCGAGGGACAAAGTGTGGATTTTCCCTGCTCTGCTGAGGGTCACCCCCCACCTGTGATTGCCTGGACAAGAGCAGGTATGGCCTCACTTGACTAGGGTTTTCTCTCTTTGCCACCATCCACAGGGTATGGGAGAGAAGAGCTGTGTCGTAGATCACCAAGGATAATGTTAAGCACTGAGAAAGGCTGCCCAGAAAAGCTGTGGATACCCCATCCCTGGAGGTGTTCAAGGCCAGGTTGGATAGGGCCCTGGGCAGCCTGACCTGATGGGGGTCAATCTGCCCACGGCAAGGGGTTGGAACTAGATGGTCTTTAAGGTCCTTTCCAACCGAAGCCATTCTGTGAGAACGTATTCTCTTAGGTCATCATGTTGAAAGGAAGGAGTGTGCCATTTTTCATCAGCATGAAACCCACAGAAATCCTTGAACATCCTCCTGCTGAGGCTTCTACCTCCTTTGGAAGGGCAGGGTCTGGACACCACCATCAACCAGCTCTCTGTCATTGCCATTGCTTTGCTTCTTTTGACGAGCACATAGCAGGAGAATGCTGGTCACTGCTGACACAGCTCTGAGCTTCATTCTAGCTTAGGAAAAAGCACTTTGGGCCGACAGGTGGTGGTGAGCTTTTAAAGTCTCAGATGATTGTTAACGCTGTCTCCACCAGACTGATCCCATCTAACACTTTCTGGGACAGAAGCCAATAATGTTTGGCCCAGAGGCCCTCCAACTTTTCCTTATGCTTCACAAACCATAATTAATGGTTTAGTGCCGTGGAGGATTCATGGCTATTGTATTCCAGCTTCCACAGCAATAGCCCTGAGACGGGGTTAAGAAGGACCTGAGAGCTGAGAAGGAGCTGAGATTCTCTACCACACTCTCTATCTCCTTTAACCCAGATCTCTGGTAGAGATGTGAAAAGGCCTCACTGACAAGAAGTAAGATTAAGAAGGCAGTTTTGTAACCAGATTTGTAAGGTCATTTGGTAATGCAGCAATTAACCAAGCTTTGTAGCACCTTCATGTGTTACAGCCAGGACAAGAGGACAGGACAGGGTGGAGCAGAACTCGTGCTCAGAGTCACTTCTGGCAGTGTAGGGAGGGTTCAGATTCCTTGTGATATTTGATATTAATAAAGCCCTTATCTGGAAGAACGTGAATATTTAAAGAAAAAAAGTCACCTAAGTTCTGACGTTTTTGAGGAAGTTAGTAAAATATCTATTTTGAATTTAAGTAGAGGAAATATTGGAACAGTGCAGTTTCTAAACTGAAGTCAGAATGCTGAATTAAGAAAGAGACAATTCTGTTTCCATGTATTTGATTAACCCACATGGTTTGGTTAGTTGAACACAGAGTTGCTATCCATCAGGTGTCAGGGAGCCTGAAGTTTTCAATAAGTAAAGGCTTATGAGGGAATTAAAAACATACCATCTCCTTCCCATTGCTTAGACAAGACAACTCCATCATCGTCCTGGGTGTGGGAAGAGCAGCATCTGTCCTGTTCCCCTCTTAGCAAGATCTAGGCTGTATTTCATGGTGGCTGATGGCACGTTGGGGATGACACGAAATGTTGAACTTGTAGATACACCGGTGATGGGAGGAGAAAGCTGAGAAGCAACAAACTAATTGAGGTGTTTGTTGGAGCAGGGGGACCGCTGCCGAGCGACCGAAGGCACAGCATCCTCTCCACGGGGACCCTGCGAGTGATGAGGGTGGCCCTGCATGACCAAGGGCAGTACGAGTGCCACGCCATCAGTGCCATCGGTGTGAGGACCCTGCCCGTGCAGCTGGCCGTGACCCCGCGGGGTAAGCTGGGGCGGCGGGAAGCTCAGGCTGACAAATGGCTCTCGTTAAGTTGATGTCGTGGTGAATAAGGCGATCAGGGAAGTGTGGGATGGGATTTTGCCTTTGCCAGGCTGCCAAAGTGAGGCCACCAGCGCTCCGTCAGTGGGTGGGAAACTTGAAGGAAGTTTGCAGAGTGCCAAGATTTGTGAGTTGGAAGGAGCTGCTTTGGTTTTCCTTCCTTGGAAATTTATTGAGCTGTCAAGAAAGAGTATAACCGTGGGAATGAAATCATCTGGGGAGGGCAGTGATTGGGGGAAGGGCTTGTGTGCACCCCACGGACGCGGGGCAGAGCTCTGTGACCAAGGAGTGGCCTTGTACTCTAACACCCATCAGATGAGCTCTGTTAGCCAACCAGTTTGGGTGAGACGTGGGGCCCTTCATTGTGTTTGGAGCTTTTAATAAGAAAGCGATTTTGGGAAAGGAAAGGAAACCAAAGGTTTCTGTTGGAAAATTTACAAGTTGTGTTAATTGAATTCTTAGTAATATTTATTTATTTAATTTGGGCCTTCCTATGGAACAAGTTGTGAGATTCCTTTTTTATTTTTTATTTTTCGTATTGAAAAATTCTAAAGAAAAACACCTGGTTCCCCCTCACCAAGGCATAACTCTGGCTCCAGAGACATTTATCTTAAACGTTAGCTTACAAGGTCATAGGTTCAACCTAAATTTAGGTGTTCTTGAATATTAAGCCTTTGTAAAAACACAAGTCACACAGGAATGTGTTTTGATTTTCTTTTTTGTTCCCATATAAATAATCTTTCTACATGAGCAAACGTTCCTGCTCTTTCACAGACTTGACAGAATTTTACTAATGGTAGGCTGGGTGGAAGGAAACTAGAAGCATGAAATTAGTTATGCTTAATGAAAAGGGCTCGCAGACTATTTTAAAAGCAGAAAGATCAATAGAATGACTTGATGTGACCTAACACTTGCCAGGTGGCTTCATCTGGTAACTCCTGAATCAATTCATAATCATCACTTCAGCTACTGCACCTCTCCTATGCAGAAAGGTTGAGGGAACTGGGCTTGTTTAGCTTGGAAAAGAGAAGGCTCTGGGGAGACCTCATTGTCGCCTTCCAATACTTGAGGGGAGCTTATAAGCAGGAGGGGGAATGGCTGTTTATGGGGGTGGATAGCGATAGGATAAGGGGAATGGTTTTAAACTGAGACAGGGAAGGTTTAGGTTGGATATTAGGAGGAAGTTTCTCACTCACAGGGTGGTGAGGCACTGGAACAGGTTGCCCAAGGAGGCTGTGGATGCCCCATCCCTGCAGGCATTCAAGGCCAGGCTGGATGTGGCTCTGGGCAGCCTGGTCTGGTGGTTGGTGACCTGCACACAGCAGGGGGTTGGAACCAGATGATCACTGTGGTCCTTTGCAACCCAGGCCATTCTATGATCTTGCCTAGAAAGTCATTTAATGGAAGATTTTAAATGACAGAGAAGCCAGCACATTCGCATATAATTGCCCCAAACAGAGATGCACAAGAGTAGAAAGTAATGAATGTAAATGATGGAGGACAGTCGTGGAGAGACAGAGAACACACTTGGGTTGGGAAAGCCCACGTGCAACAGCACAAAGAGCCATTTTCCTAATGGTGAGATGCTTTGCACGTGGATTTGTTTTCCTTCATGCATTTACTTTGACTCTCCCCTGCGCCTGCAGTGATTCCTGTGTTCCTTCACCCCCCACAAGACGTGGTGGCAGAGACAGGCCAGGATGTGGCCATCACCTGCGCTGCCCAGGGGGACCCACGGCCCACCATCACCTGGGTGAAGGTAAGGGGCACTGCACTGCCAGACCAACATTTCGACTGTTTTGGGTTCTTAAAGGGTTTAAAGGAAACATTGCTATTTCTCATGCTCAAAGCCTTGCAGTGCACGTTCCTGTTTTCTCTTGCTCTTCTTTCCAAAGAAGTAACATAAAGCCAGTGACCTTTCAGGATGTTAGGGATGCTTGACTGACTATTCCCAGAGAAAACTGCAAACTGATTATTGTTTTCCTAAGTAGTTTTGCTTATTTCCAGGATTTCCACTGCTGGAACTGGATGGTGCTGGTTGGCTGTAGCTTAGATGGGACAAAGCCATGATCCTTCACAGTCAGTCTGCAGCCTAGCTGCTCTTTTGAGGAATTTTGAAGAATTCATTAGATGGAGCTCTTCAGGCTTTTTCTTGCTGTGCCATAGCACTACAACTCGGGCCTTTCCTGGCTACCAGGACAGTCAGGCATGCAACAAATTACAGGGGAAATAGCTTGAGCCTCATTTCTCCTGTGGAGATCTGTGGAGAGCAGCTTTCCAACAGTGGAACAGGAGAGAGGAAGCATTATATTGGGCCAAGACAGTGAAAAGATGTTAAGGAAAAGAAGAATGGAATAAATCTGAAGCCACCAGCCAGGCTGAGAGGTGGGGTCGAGCACAGTGCTGCTCAGAGCCAGCAAAAACTGCAATCTGCAGCCCAAAGCCAGAAAAAAAACCCTCGGTTCCAGGTTACCCCCAAAGTTATTTAGACTTATTCCTGCAGCACAGAACTTCTATGCCAGCCCATCTGTGCAGAGTGCAGCGCAATGGGTGCAGCACCCATGTCGTGCAGTGAGTGCTGGAGGCAGAGCAGGCTCAGGAGCCGAGCACGCTGTCCTCGCGGTGGCTCCAGGCAGCAGCAGCTGTCCTCGGTTGGCTTTCTGCTTTCTTTCTTTCGAAGAGCAGTGCTAACATCTGGTGGCCACATTGGCTCATCGCATCCAGTTCGCTGAAGGCTGGGATGCAGGGGAGCTTTCCCAGCACTGACACCATTTCTGTCTTTTTGAACAGGAGGGGATTCAGATCACAGAGAGCGGCAAGTTCCACGTGAGCCAGGATGGGACTCTCTCCATCCAGGATCTTGGCGTGGCTGACCAGGGCAGATATGAATGCATAGCACGGAACCCCTTTGGCTTCACCTCCAGCGCCATGCAGCTCACCATCACCGGTAGTGTTACCTCCTCCTGGTGCTCCTTTTTGCCCTTAGGCAAAGCAAGGATTATGTAGTGTTGATGGTTGTACTTTGGATGAAAAGTCACTTCTTTAGCTTTGCAGACAGGTTGCTCACAAGCACGAGGGGGAGAACCTTCTTAGCATGTGCCAGCACGCTCCCACGTCTGACCCCAGTCTCACACACGGGGAAGGGAGAGGGAGAACAGCACTGCACTGTTAGTGCAAAGCAGGGGCTTAAACATTCCCTCTGTCCCCAGGGACTGAGCAATAAGCCTCTGCTTTTCAAGCAACTGCTCTGTGCATTAGGGAAAGTGGAATGAATAAAGAAGAGCAGCACTCCTCTGCTGGTCAAAGCAGAGGTCAAGTGTGGCATTGTGCCTCATAGAGGGAAAGGAAGAACTGATGAGGGGCAAAAATGCAAAGGCGAACAATGAGGTTAACAATCTGAGTAGAGACCTTTACTCGAGCACGTAGGAATTACCAGCAGGAATAGTGAGCAGCTTATTAGGTGAAATTAATATCATTTTCAGGGACTGTATGCAGGGGGCTGAAAATAATCTGAAATCTCTTTGTTACTTGAAATTATTCCTGAGATAATTTCTGTGATTTATTCTTGGTTTGTACCTCATTTCCCAGCTGCCTGCTGCATAGGCCAGGGCTCAAATAAAGACTGGTTTGCTTCGCTGTGAGAAAGGCCCTGGCTCAAACAAAAAAAAAATACATTTTTTAGGAATTTATCATTTACTTCTGAAGGTATTCAGGCAACAGCATTCGTTTTTGTTTTAAAATGGTGGTGTTGATGTGCTAACACTAACGAGTTGAATTTGAAGTGTCCCACAAATAGAAAATTAACATTTAAGTGATGCCTTCAGATGAATGTCGTGAATTCTAGAAGTGTCCTTTGTGGGAAATAAAAGCATTATTTTCAGTTCACCCACTGAGATTTGTACGTTTTCTTTTTCCAGTTTAACCACCAACCAAAGCAGGCGTTCATTTGCGAAGCTGTACAGGAACAGATTCTGAATGCGTGTTGCACAGCCATCTCCTGGAAACATCACCTCTTTTTCTTCTTAATTAATTAAATTTAAAAAGAGAATTTAGTGTAATTTCTTCTTTAGACTATCTGTTAGAAAAAAGACACCAAAGTTTAACAGTGGTTGAATTACCAATGGCAATGCAATTTGACCTGCAGTAGAGTTACTTTGGTGCCAGTCCTCAGACAAATTTTCTTCAGCTTGGAAGACAAATTAATATCCAAGTAAATGCACAGTATTTATTCTCTCTTTCTGCTTTGGAAAGCCACGGACGTCGGCCGGAGTGGTGACACGTTTGTAGCCACATCCCTGCAGGAAGCCATCAGCAGTGTGGACCATGCCATCAATTCAACACGCACTGAGCTGTTCAGCAGGTAAATGTGTGAAGGGCCAGGATCTCACATCTCGTTGTGAGAGATGGGGACCAGAGGCACTGAATGAATCTTTCTGAAATCTCGTTTTGTCATTGACCATCCGCAAATGAAAGCTACTGGATTGTCCAGGGTATTGAAGGTTGAAGCTGTACCATGTAGATATAAGGATGTGCTAGGATTTCATAACAGGAAGGTGTTTGGAATCCTGGAAAGAACTGGTATATTAATAGCTCTTCTTACATTACATACATCTACTGCATGCATTTTGTCAACTGCAGTTGGCTCCAGAGACAGTACACAGAAAAAAATCATAGAATCATAGAATCACCAAGGTTGGAAAAGACCTGAAAGATCATCCAGTCAGCATAGTCATTTTGTGAGTGCAATTGACTTTGTGCAAGAGAATTGAAATGCTGATACAATTCTTAGCATTTCCTCAATGAGAAATGTCATCTAAGAGAATGAAAACTCCTTCCATTTCCGTTCCAAAATATGGCTTTTATTGTAACAATAAACAGTTTGTACTAAGCCCCAAACCTCTGGGTTTTGGTGACTGAAAGATAAATGGCTACAGAAAAACAAAACAAAACACCAAAACATGCAGATACCAAGAAAACTAAATATGTTTACTTTCCTGGGGAAAAATATCCTGTCTTTAATCACCTGTAAAATGTGGGTTAGCTACCTTTATGTGTTCTGGTTTTGAGGTCAAGCACCAAGGCGGGCTGAGAACCTGATTCCTGCAGGGTCCCATTGCTCTGAGTGCTGTGTGTTTATTTTGATGTTCTTCTATCTCTTCTAATTCCTTGGGACAGACGCCCCAAGACACCCAACGACCTGCTGGCCCTCTTCCGCTACCCACGGGATCCTTACACCATTGAAACAGCCAGGGCAGGTGAGATCTTCGAAAGGACTTTGCAGCTGATTCAGGAGCACGTGCAGCAAGGTTTGATTGTGGATATGAATGTCACAGGTAAGGGAGATTTATTTCCCTTCATAACCGCATGGGTAGAATGAAATTAAAATAACAGTGTGTAGAAAATGTAAAAAGTCTTGTGCAATATTGTGCCAAAATGTCTCCATCGGTTATAGGTATGGTAAGAAATGTGTTGTCTGAGTTGCAGTTCTATCTAAGATCTCATGGGTGTCATAACAGCCAGAGGGTTGTGTGGCTGCTGAACCAGCTCAGCGCTTAGGAGAGTAGTTCAGTTTTGCTAAACGTTTCCTGATTGTCTATGCAGACATTAATGATCCCTATGAACATTCACCCATCTAACTCCCACAGCTTCGGAGAGGGGCAGAGCATCAGAGTGCCTCTGTGGGTCTGAGTTTTGGTCATAGAATCACGAAGGTTGGAAAAGACCTCCAAGATCTTCAAG
The DNA here is from genome assembly GCF_019238085.1 of Lagopus leucura. Taxonomy (NCBI): domain Eukaryota; kingdom Metazoa; phylum Chordata; class Aves; order Galliformes; family Phasianidae; genus Lagopus; species Lagopus leucura. The sequence goes on from NW_024962292.1 coordinate 839,897, forward strand.
TCCAACCCCAGCACACCCCACTGTGCCCACTGCCCTCATCCCTCAGTGCCACATCTCCACAGCTCTGGAACACCTCCAGGGATGGTGACCTCCCCCCACCTCCCTGGGCATCTGTGCCACTGCATCACTGCTGTTTCAGATATGGAATTTTTCCTAATATCCAAACCGATTTCCTGCCTTCCAAGTGGCAACAAGCAAAATACTGAAAACTCTGGTGTGTTTGGATTCTGAACAGAGAAAGGGGATCTTACTCCTGATTTTTGCCATATGTGGTCTTTTAGGACTTTGACCTCCTAGCTACATACTCCCACATGTCCCAGCCACTCAGATTCCTCTTTTTAGGACAAGATATCAAGCACCACAGAAGTGGAACACCACGGTGCTGTGCTGGCCAGAGATCACAGAATTGTAGAACACCCTGAGAAGGCACCCTAAGGATCATCGAGTCCAACCCCTGGCTCTGCACAAGACCACCCAAAAATCAGACCGTGTTCCTGAGAGCAGTGTCCAAATGCTTGTTGAACTCAGGCAGCTCAGGGCTGTGACCACTGCCCTGGAGAGCCTGTTTCATGCCCACCACCCTCTGGTGCAAAACCATTCTCTGATATCCAGCCCAAACCTCTCCACAGATCCCTGCAGAGATCTAAGTGCCCCGCAGTAGCCTTCCTGTGTTTGGACATTTCCTTTCATTGCACACTGCTATCTATATGCATTAGTCATTGTGTAGCTGGCATGTACATTTGGGCCTGTAAATACTCTATGCCTGCCTGGATCCACTCCAGGCTGCAGGGAATCTCCCTGCAAGCTGCAGGTCAGGTCTGGGCTCATTGCCCTGCCAGTCTCTCCCTGTTCCTGCATACACCGCAGCATTATTCAGCACATCGCCGAGTCACCAGCAGCTTCCCTGCTGCTCGTCACGTAGTTTGGGTGATCAGTGGTGCTCAGGGTTGCAGCATTTAATCCAGAGAGATGTGAAATAATCCCAGTGCTGACTGCAGAACGGGAACCAAGCCACCTTGCTGTTTGGTCTGCCAATCTCAGCAGTTCTGATTTCCATCTTTGCACGGTTCTCATGAAATGCTTTTCCCTTTCTTTTCTTTTCTATGGGTCTGATATTATCTTATGCTTCCATATGTTCTGTAAATCACATGTAGCTCGAAGATATGGTCCTCCCATGCCCGTTCTGGGAATCCCAGAAGCAGGCTTCCAACAGCACCCTGACATGGGAACCAGATGGCACAGTGACTGGCTCTGACACTGCGCTGTTGGTTCCATTTGCAGGTTATCGTTACAACGATTTGGTGTCTCCTCACTACCTGAACATGATTGCCAACCTGTCTGGCTGTTCTGCTCACCGCCGCACGCCCAACTGCTCCGATATCTGCTTCCACAAGAAATACAGGACCCACGATGGTTCCTGCAACAACCTGCAGCACCCAATGTGGGGCGCTTCTCTCACCGCCTTCCAGAGGCTCCTCAAACCTGCTTATCAGAACGGATTTAACCTCCCCCGGGGGTTTTCCTTGGCAGAAGATGCCAGGGACCTGCCCCTTCCCTTACCCAGGCTTGTCTCCACCGCCATGGTCGGGACTGAGACCATTACCCCAGACGAGCAGTTCACACACATGCTCATGCAATGGGGCCAGTTTCTGGACCACGACATGGACCAGACAGTGGCAGCCATCAGCATGTCCCGCTTCTCAGATGGAGCACCCTGCAGCCAGGTATGCAGCAATGACCCACCCTGCTTCTCCGTCCTGATCCCCGCCAACGACCCACGTGTCAGGAATGGGCGCTGCATGTTCTTTGTGCGCTCCAGCCCCGTGTGTGGCAGTGGGATGACCTCCCTGCTGATGAACTCTGTCTACGCCAGGGAGCAGATCAATCACTTGACCTCTTACATCGATGCCTCCAATGTGTATGGCAGCACCGAGCAGGAATCACGTGAGCTGCGGGATCTGAGCAACCAGAATGGGTTGCTGAAGCGAGGGAGGATGGTGCCCAGCTCAGGGAAGCACCTCCTGCCATTCGCTGTGGGGCCTCCCACTGAATGTATGAGGGATGAGAATGAGAGTCCTGTGCCATGCTTCCTGGCTGGAGACCACCGTGCCAACGAGCAGCTAGGGCTCACGGCCATGCACACACTGTGGTTCAGGGAGCACAACCGCATTGCTGCTGAGCTGTCTGTCCTCAATCCCCACTGGGACGGAGACCTCCTGTACCACGAGGCGCGGAAGATCGTGGGTGCCCAGATGCAGCACATCACCTACGCCCACTGGCTCCCCAAGGTCCTTGGGGAAGCAGGGATGAAGATGCTGGGTGAGTACAAAGGCTATGACCCCAACGTCAACGCGGGGATTCTCAACGCTTTCGCCACTGCCGCCTTCCGCTTTGGGCACACTTTGATCAACCCCATCTTGTACCGGCTGAATGAAACCTTCCAGCCCATCCGCCAAGGCCACGTCCCCCTGCACAAGGCCTTCTTCTCCCCTTTCAGGATCACGCAGGAGGGTGGGATTGATCCACTCCTCCGTGGGCTCTTTGGGGTTCCTGGGAAAATGCGGGTCCCCTCAGAACTCCTCAACATGGAGCTGACAGAGAAGCTCTTCTCCATGGCACACTCTGTCTCCTTGGACTTGGCTGCTATCAATATCCAGAGAGGACGAGACCATGGCATCCCACCTTACAACGACTTCAGGGTCTTCTGCAACCTCTCGTCTGCACAGGAGTTTGAGGACCTCAGAAATGAGATAAAGAACTTGGAGATCAGGGAAAAACTCAGGAGGTACTGTAGCCTGGACTCAGAGGGATCAAAATCACTGGAGATCAGCTAGTGAAAAGCTTTTGCTCCTCCTAGAGCATCAATCAAATAACCTTCCTATCAGATGACCAGATATTGCTGTCCACAGATATTGGGATAAGTTAGTAGCTGTGGTTTGAGAATAGAGTAAGAGAAATAAGGTCTCTCCAAGTGATCAGGCTGTTTGTGAGCAAAATGTCATCAGGCACTGCTGTGGTGTAGCCTGGGAGCAGACTGAGCCTTGGAGCTGTTTTCCAGAGACTAAACTGCAGTGTACGTACTGGCTGCTATGAGCTTACTCTTTCCAAGACAGACCTTTATCCCAGTGTCTTTTAGATAACACCAAATTAGAAATATGTTCTAGATTACTTCCTGTCGTACACATGCCTACAATAGGATCAATTTTTTTGTCTTTACATTTTGATAGTTTTAAATGTTTGTGGGGTTTTTTTGTTTGTTTGTTTGTTGTTTTGTTTTTTATATATATATATATATTTATCATTCAGCTTATATGGAACTACCAAAAATATTGACCTGTTTCCAGCCCTGATGGTGGAGGATCTTGTCCCTGGAACCAGAGTTGGACCAACGCTGATGTGCCTGTTAACAACACAGTTCAGAAAGCTGAGGGATGGAGATAGGTATTATCATCAAAGTCAACTCAACATTCTGTTTGGGGAGATTTGCTCCCTGTGAGGAGCGAGGAAGGAACAGAACTTGTCATTTTTGATTGTTCTTTGTCTTACGATAGCAAGAAGGGTCTCCTCTGTTCAGGACTTTGTCACAGGTACTTTCAGTGTGTGCATTCATGCACACACCAATTCCCTTTCCACTAAGAAAGTTCTTGAGTTCTCAGAACTCAAGAGAATATCAGCTTCCTTGTGATTCCCAATTTGCTCCTTGTGCCTTGGGATTCCCCTGCACAGGGCTGTAGGTACGGGTGGTCGCACTCTGCAGCTCACAGTGATTCCTGGGTTCACAGAACTGAACTTTGTGTTCACAGCTTCCTGATAGCAGAATAAAAGCTCCTTTGGGGTTCTGGGTGCTGCCATGCAGATGCAGAGGATCTCATCTGCCATCTTCCTCTCTCATGCTGTGATTACAACACCCTGCAGGTTTTGGTATGAGAACCCAGGAGTCTTCACGCCGGCTCAGCTGACTCAGCTCAGACAGTCGTCCCTTGCTCGTGTCATCTGTGACAACAGCGACCACATCCAGCAGCTCCAGAGGGACATCTTCCGTGTGGCATCGTACCCACAGGGCATGGTGGGCTGCGAGGAGATCCCTGCTGTGGACCTTCGCTTTTGGCAGGACTGCTGCGAAGGTAGGGAGCAGGCTGTGCCAGTGCTGTGAGGTGCCATTGTCACATGCTGTCTCTTTTTATGTGAAGGGTCAGGAGCTGGTTTCATGAAATTAAATGCATCGAATGTGGCCAAAGGTCCATCAAGGCCGTTCAGGGCTTCTCTCTCTGGCAGCTGGTGCATAGGGAGTGAGACTGAGCAGGATGTGGGCATGGTGACCCCATAACCAAACTTACGTGTTCGAGAGTCTGCAAGGCTCCTGCATTAAACTGAAGATCCTACCATAGTCACTTTGTGTGATATTCTGGCTGCAAACACCCAATAAGACATAAGAATCTATGCACAATTAATCTCCTTCATTCTGCTGTATGAGATGCGTAAAGGCTGAGTGGTGAAGGAGGGCAGCACTGCCCTCCTCATGCTTCATTTTAAGCCAAATGGCTCTATTTTATACACAAGTGCTAACACAGGCTTTCCTTTCCTTGGTCAAGTATTGGCACAGACTGCCCAGGGAGGTGGTGGGTCACTATCCACGGAGATGTTCAAGAACTGTGGAAATGTGGCACTGAGAGACATGGCTAATGGGCATGGTGAAGGGTTGGGGTTGGACCTGGGGATCTTAGAGGTCTTCTCCAACTTTAATGACTCGACGCTTGTTTGTTTCCTTCCCTAGATTGCCAAACACGTGGGCAATTCAGGGCCCTTTCTCAGCGGTTCCGAAGCAAGAGGTCTCCTGGATTCAGCTACCCTGAAGAAAACCCTGCCAAGCACAAGCCTGCCTCCCCCAGGTGGATATTAACACTTTCAACCTCTGTTCAGAAGTGTAAGAAAAGTTTTTAATTACTCAGGCCGTTCATGCCTTTAACACTGGCATTTTGCACAGCAGTGTTTCACTAAGTAAATGCTGAGTTTGGTCAAAGTTATCCAACACTTTAGCAGAGAACAGGATTCTGCTTTTTAAATATTTGGGCAGATCAGGGTACCACTGAGTGGCTGTTTAACTGACATCTCTTGGAAGACAAAACAGTAGTTGGGCCCTTCAGCACCCATCTTGTTATATGGAGGCTGATGTTGGAGAAGGCAGAATCATTCTCTAATCCAGGAAGTCAACGTTTCTGTAATTCCTTTCCCTTTTCATCCCTCACCCCAGAAATGAGGCGACTTCTCCAAGCTCTTCTTCCAGAGAGAATCTTGAGTCCCTTGTGGCTGAACTGGAGAAGGCAGTCACTTCCCTACGGAAACAGGTAAAACTGTGTGCCCCAACATTCATCGTCCGTGGAGTCAGCCTGAGAGCAGGACTTAGCTGTTTGCTATGAGTAGTTTCTGTGCCCTCCAGATCCAGGAGCAACCGCTGGATGCAAGTAGCCTAGGATCACAGGAAACTAGCAGCACATAAAGAGTTGGGAGAAGATGAGTTCTTTGTGCTCAGACCTCGACAACTGCAGGGGAAGCACAAGTTTGAGACTGAAAGTGACTCGAGCTAGCACTTTTTTTCTTGTATTTGGGACAAGTTAAAGAGCACTGGCCCTAGAAGACGTGATTTAGTGGTAGGACTTGGTAGGTCAGGTTGATGATTGGACTTGATCTTGCAAGTCTTTTCCAACTCGAATGATTTTATGATTCTAGCCAATAGTGAAGGCTCTACTAAGATCTGCTTTTCATCCCCACCAGGTGCATGTACTAGAGAGCCAGCTGAGGTGGCACCACAGGAACACCAGCACGTATGAACAGGGGAAGAAGACTGGGGACAAACGGAGAAAAAGTTGACCGTATTGCCTCCTCATATATGAGGTGTGTGTATGAGTGTGTTTGTTCTGGGCTAGGGTCCTGCAGGTGGCTCAGTGCTTGTGGAGGGACAGCTGTGCAGCCTTCATATGCAGAAAAGATTTGCAGTAAGGAATGGAGCAATCCAGTGATGAGTGGGACGAGGTAATAGGCTTAAATGCAGCAGGTTAGACACCATTTCTAACAGTAATGATTAGTGACTCACCGGAATGAGTTGTCTGGGGATCTTGTGGCATATCCATATCTGGAGGTCTTTTAAGAACTGGTTTGGCAAAGATGGGGAAATACATAAGTATAGGACTTATGTGGACTGGGTGAGGTGTCTGAGGTTTATTCTCCAGGGATGTGGGTAGCTTTCTTCTAGCAACACTTAATGCCACAACACCAAACCCAACAGCCTCCAGAGGACCTCTGTGGGGAGAGAGAGTAAGAAGTGCAGTGATGGAGCAGATGGACTGGTTCCTCCTCAAGGTAACGAGGACATCTTGGCACATGGAGCAATCCATTATTTGCTTACATATTGACAGAGATTTCCCCCTTGACAACTGAGTCACTTTGCACCTCTGTGCTGAAAGCATCAATCCTATGTTTGCTCGACTCCAGCCAAGGGAGCGAGGCTGTTGTGTTTCTTAAGTCAGTATAAGCACTGCCAGCAGTGGCAGAAATCTGCAAGACCTCTGATTCCCTGTGTTCAGGGTCACAATGAGCACAGGCTGAGTTCCCTTCCATGGATATCCCTGCAGCCTTGAACAACTCGCTGGAACCTGCCAGTCTGGAGGAGGTGGTTGATAGTTTTTACGTGTTGCAAATTACTACTTCATGGACAAGAGGAGTTATGCAGAAGCACTGCCCTGCCAGGCAGTCTGTGCTAGAAGAAGCATCCACTGGAAGTTAGATTAATGGGGAGGGCACACCAAGGCTGATCTGTGCTGATAATCTCTGTGGAAAAAGGAGAAGCTTGTAGACCGCCCATGCCATTTTCCAGCCTGATTTGATATGTGGGTTTCTACACATTTTCCACTTGAATACCGATCCCATTCAGAAATTTGACAGCCATAGGCTGCACTGTTACCCACACGAATTGGCTTTTCTTTGACATCATTTGCAGATCCTTGAAGAGCGCTGTAGGGGTTTTACAGGGTCCCCCAGATCTATTTGTCATTGTAAAGGATTACTGCTGTTCTTGTGCTGCAATCACACGTGCCTCAGGCACAATACAAATGGTGATCTCTGCCTCTCACAAAGTTTTTTTCTCTTTTTTTGTGCTGTTCCAGGTGTCTGGTGATCTGTGCTCTTGCTCACCGTCAGCCAGTCCAACCCATTCTTCAGAGGCTCCAAGCAACCCATGAGCCCCCATGACACCCTGCCACCTCCTGTGTCACCTCTTGTCCCAGAACATCTGTCCTTCTGCCTGTATTGAGCCCTGCACTGCAGCCCCTCAGCCCCTGCACTGTTCCAGCCCTTGTCAGCCTCTAGGGATGGGCTCTGCCACCACACTGTCCTGCTAGATGGTGCCAAGATGCCACTTCCTTCCACCAGTCCTCAAGAAATGGAGGATAACTGAAGCTGCCTTAGATTCACCATTGTGCCCTTCTCCTCTTTCCATCCATCTTTGACATCATCTTCCTACCCCTGGTCTGAAATGTTAACTGAAAGAATTCATTACGAGACAAAACCTCTCTCAGATGCACTATCTTCAAGCCAGGAAACATCTGGAAAAATCTGTATGTGGTTTGAAAAAAGGAAAATTGAACAAGCATGAGATACTCTAATGCTAACAGAAAGACCAAAAGGAACCTGAGGGCCCTGGAAAGCATTGTGTGGGCTGGGCTGGGTCCATGCCTGCAGCAGTGAGCTGGATCCAGAGCCTGGGGAGGTCTTGCAGTTGCTTTGGTGCTTCAGAACAAGCTGTGGCAGCCCACCATGCTGAGGCCTGCTGCTGTGCTTTGCCACCTGATTGGTAATGGGTGGCACATCCTCAGTGCTGTGACCCTATGAGTGACCTCCCATTGCTTGCCTGGTGCTCAGAAACATTTTCTTCAATACTAACTGCATTCTCCAGGGTTCTGCCCTTCTGAGGTTTAATTGGATTCATGTTTCTCTTCCCTTTTTTTTTTTTTTAAACTCCCAATGGCTCTTCACTGGAAGATGTGTTTTGAGTGTAAATGTAACAGGACCTGCAACAGAACCTCTGATAATTAGATGTAATGGGCGCTGTCATTAGTGAGGGGGAGCTGCTGGTTTCTGTCAATTAGTACTGGAGAACACGATGTGCAGTATTTGACACACTGATGAATGCGAAGTGCTGCTTGTGTTTATTGCTCCTAGGTGCTCTGCAACGAAACCACGACTGTGCAGCCAGCTCTCCTGAGCTGGTCTTCTGGTTTCCTTGCTCTTTGGAGGTGCTTTTTAGTGGTGCTAGAACTGAGGTCCCTGTGCATCCACCACAGCCGCCTATCTGTGGGCAGATTGGTTCTTAATCCATCTGTGTAAGCCAAGCACAGGGGCTGAGAGAAGATACTTGATCTGTTTGATAGCTGTGCCTTATCTTTTTCACTTTTCCTGTGTCCTCCCACCTGCCTTCCCCAGTGCAAGGACCCACATCTTTTATGAACGTGCTTTCCCTCATCTTCTCCTTTTTTTAGGTGTGTGATAGTACCAAGGGGATTCAAAGCAACAGAGATGCTCCTGGAACTTAATAGGAAAATAAAACAAAATAGGAAAAAAAGGTTGTGATTTCTCAGCAATTTCTTGGTGTGGGACTCTGAGCCATGTGTGCATGTCCTGTGCAGACAGAGGCTGCACTGATGAGTGTGTGTTATGCATGTCTGGTAAGCTCAGAGGCAGCATTTAGTCCTCAGGGATGTTTGTCACGTTGAAGTACTCTTTCATTTAGGTGCAAATCAAGGTCCAAAGCCTTGCGTGTTCTCTATCAGCTGCACTTGTCTCTTGCTTGTACCACCAGAGAATCCAATCTGGCAGAGGTCAATAAAGGTAAATCAGTCTCCAGTCTCCTTCTGCAAACCACAAGTTTACCAAGTCCCCATTCAAAGCAGCAAGACATAAATGGTTGGTGCTTGATCTAATCAGATAATCTCTCTAAATGCATAAGTGAGCAGGGCTTCTCCTTCCCCACAGAGCATGTGCAGCCTTGGTGCAGCCTTGTCACTGGGACAGCTGCCCCTTTGCTCCCCACGTGTTGCAAACCCTGAGCTCCATCTTCCATTCCTCTCCCCGGGCTGAGGTGGGAAAAACATGCAAAAATTAAACATCAGTTCATGTCCCCATCAGCAAGGCTGTGCGCTGTGAGTGGGGGAAGATCTGGCAGAATTGCCCATATATCCAGGTGTTATTTTGCAAAGAATGTTTTGCTGAAGACTTGCTTTTCTCTCCATCCCCTCTGTGCAGCAAGGTGAGACCATTACAGTGAATTAATCTGTTTTCTTTATTTATTTTAGAGAACCTCTTTGAAAAACCCATCTCCACACCCAGAATGAACTCCCCCCAGCCATGACAGCAGGGGAGGATCGAAATAACAAGCTCAGGGCTGGGAGCTGAGTTCCTGGGGGAGCTGCTATTGCCGAGCACTGCCAGGCACAGAACTCCCACTAATTAGATGGAACAGTTAAGTGACAAAACCCACGCAGGGGTTGCTGAGGGGGCCGGTGGTGGGATTTGTAGCAGAGTGGATTTTCAGACAGCTGAAGGAACGCAACCCACATGCACTGTGTGAATCTCCATCCTTTGCTGGGGATGAGGGCTCAATGCAAGGGGCATGGAGGCACCTGGGGCTGATCCAGGGGGGCCCATCCTGAGGCATCAAGAAGTGAATTCCTTAGAGATGCCCTGAGAAAGAGAAATGAATGGGAAGAGGCAAATGCAGGGTGATATCTATCCAGCAACTGCCCGAACTTCAGACCTCCTCCAGGTTACTTTAATCTATTTTTCTTTGGAAAAAAAAAAGGAAAAATAAAGCCCTCCCACACACGGGGGACCGCGACCATTAACGAGAGCCCACTGCTCATCACAAGAGCTGCTTAAAGAGCAGCGAGCCGTGTTTACCAGCACTCTGGAAACGAGCGTGAGAGCGCACGTTAAAATCCTAATTAAAGGCGAAGCCTTTCTCCTCTTGCGAGCGCTGCCCGGCTTGGCGGCTCCAGCTGTGCCAGATGTGCCCGCAGGTCTCCCACACAGAGACGCGTCCCGCCCGCGCACTCACCCCACCAGCCCAACGGGTTTCACTTTCAGAAATAGGAAGTTGGTGGCAGTGAGCGCCCAGACGCGTGCGGGTCGGGACGGAGGTGGAGAGCTGCCGGGCGCTGCGGCGCGGGGCCGACGGCATGAGCTCCCCGTCCGCCCCTCGTTGTGCCTTTGGGAAGCGCCGGGGAATAGGAGCGTGGTGACATCCAGGCGCTGCATCCTCCAGGGATGGAGCAGTTTGTCCGCAAGCGTTTGACCTTCTTGACATCCTTCTGGAACAAGCTGTGGCCACGCTCAGGGCCGGATAGCTGCTCGCTGGGGTACTTTGGTTCCGATTCTGTTTCGCTGCACTCGGAGCCCAGCTGCGTTTCCTTCATCCCAAAGTCCTCTCTCTTTATTGCTTTATACGCTTTCACAGCCCGCAGTGCAGATGAACTGAGTGTAAATGCAGGGGACAAACTGCGTGTCCTCAGAGAAGAAGGGGACTATGTCTTAGCCAGGAAGCTGCTGGGGGAACCGGCCACAGGATACGTCCCTGCTGCGTATGTGGCCAACCTCAGCCAGGGCACCTCTGCTCACCGACCGTAAGTATCCAACTTGTCTGTGTGTAGGGTGGGGGGTGGCCCTGCAGCAGCACAACCCTGCCCAGGAATGGCAATGGGAACCTTCATAGGGCTGTGCTGAGGCTTTGCCTGCCCCTGGGTGTCCCTGTGAGGGAGCTGATAGCAGTGGGGTGGAGGGTTCAGGATGGTGGGCAAAACCTGAGGACATGCTGGGAACAATTATGCTGGTCCCCCTCCTGTGTGCATCATTCCAGCACAGGAGTAAGTGTGCTCAGCTGAGACATGGTTCAGTGATGTACCAAAACAGGTCCCTGCTTGCTCTGGTTCCTTTTCCCTTTAAGGGGAGACAGTATGGAGGGATGGAGCTGAGGAAATCACCAGGTCCAGCTTGTGTCAGCTTCAAAGAGCCTGTGAGAACAGAGAGAAGTGTTTGAGTTGAGAGCTGTCAGGATTCATTAGGACCAAGCCATGCCTACACTGTTCTGGTGCATCCAGGATGGGGTTCCCCTCCCTGCTGTTGCCTCTCCCATCTGTGTGGAACTGGGTTACCATCCTCATCCAGGAAAAGCCTGGACTCATCCTTACATAAGGCAGCCCAGTCATGACATGCTGGGTAAAGTGTGCCCTGAGACATCAGTGCTCCCCGGCACTGAGTCAATGAGCCCTGAGGCCCCGAGTCAGTGAGCAGGATGTGGGTGGGTGTGGGATCCCTGTGCTCCCTCAGGGCTCCTGCAGCCCCTCCATGCTGAGATAAAGGGGCACAAATTGCAACCAGAGCCCCTCCCTCGCTCCTCACCCTGGCTACACTTTGGGGCAAATTGGCTCGATTTGGGACTGCACCTGCAACATGCCTGGTGGGTTTGGCTCCCTGCTGTGTTCCTATTGCATCCGCTGAAGTGGAGTGGGTGTTTGTGTCTGTGTATCTATATGTGTTCTGAGAGCAGAGGTGAGGGTGATGCCAAGGGGCAGCCGAAGCGAGCTGGGAGCACACAGACTGTGCGGAGCCACAGGTCTCAGCTGGGTGCTAATTTGCCTTGCTGCAGTAAGCCCATCATGGTTAATTTCCCACACAGCAGATGCTGGCAATCCCGGCTAATGATGAAACCTCCGGCTTTGCACATCCCAGCTGGAAGGAAGCAGCCTCTTCCTCGGGCTCCTGTGCGTCACACAGGTGTCGGGCCCCAACCACTGACCTGCCTTTTCTTGCTGGAGATTTCATGCATGAAAGAAGGGTTTGGTTGGGTACTCCCTCGTGGCTCAGCATTGCTGATAGCAGTGCATCTGGTGCAGCAAAGGGCAGCTGCAGTGCACAGAGCTGTGGGAGGAAAACTCCCAAACTGGGGATCCATTTGGGGTCCCGTACCCTCCTTCCCAGCTGGGGCAATGTGCATCCTTTCCCTGGAAATGGAAATGGGCGCTCCTGAGCCACCTTTGGAGCTGTATCCATCAGAAGGGAAAAGAGAAAGAACTTCCCAATTTTGAGCATGGTGCGAAGATAAAACAGCCTATAGCCTTGCCCTAGTGCATGCAGAGGATGAACTGGAAATATGAATTATTTGGGTCTTGGGGCACGTGGCTACGAGTAGATTGTTTGGAGAGGGATAAAAGGCACCTTCTGCTGAGCATTCCAACGAAACACAAAGAAAGCATTTGAAGTTGGAAAGCTGTGATAAAATGCATCGAGTGCCTGTGAGAGCAGTGAAACAAAGCAGCCCTGGTGCAGTCACTATGATGTTCATTCTTGCCCTGTGCACAGCCTGTACAGCACCACTGCACTCTGCCCCATCCCTACTGGGAATCTGCCCCAGCTCTGACTGCCCTCTACTCTCCCCCAGGTGGTATTTCAGCAAGATCAGTCGCAGTGAGGCCGAGCAGCTGCTCCTCTCGCCTCCCAACCAGCATGGCTCCTTCCTTGTCCGGGACAGTGAGAGCAGCAGGGGCGAGTACTCTCTCTCAGGTAATTTTGGGGTAATTATCCTGAGAAAATGAGCACAGAGAAAGGAGCCAGGCTGGTCCCCAGGAGCAGCTCAATCAACACTGGGAGAAAAAGAGAAACATGCTTGGAGTGCTCTACGGCACCTTGTTAAAAGGAGCTAACTGCTTCCTAAAAGCGAACAGCTGTATGTATGGATCACTGCATTACTGTGGCAAAGGAGAGTGCATAGTTTCCATTGAAGTATGAAAGCCATGAGCACGTTACAGCAGTTTAATGACGGTTTTGCAGCACTAACTCCTGGGATTTCGTTCTGGTGGCTTCTGGAGTCTGACTTTGGCTGCAAGGTGTCAGGGCCTGGTGTGCTCCTGTGCACAGCAAGTTGAGCGTGGGGAGTTTCAGGCCAGGCAGCGTCATTGCAATGTGGTCTGATCCAAGTCAAACATCTCCAGCTCCTGGCAAGCCATAGCTCTGTGCTGCAGCATGCTTTCTGCAGGTACAGCTGCTCCTGATTCACCAACCCCACGCAGCGATGAACTCAGACGCTCTCTGAGCAGCTCGTTTGCATGGGAATGGTTTCCTCTCATAAAGCATTTCCTCTCTGCTCCAGCACCGCCTGTAGCTGGCAGTCTGCTGAGCCAGGCAATGCCAGAAGGAGAGGTGAACCCTGGGACTCCTTTAGAAGGAATTAAATATCCCAGGAGAGGCGATGGAGGGGGTACTGGGGACATGGAAAGGAGCTGAGATTTTCCCCCTGGGCTTCCCCTGCAGTGCGCAACCACACCAAAGTCAGCCATTTCCGCATCTGCAAGAGCCCTGCAGGCAGCCTGTACATCCAGAGGGGTCATCCCTTCCCTGACATGGAGGAGCTGCTTGCCTTCTACACCGAGAACTGGAAGGTCATCCAGAGCCCCTTGCTGCAGCCCTGCAGCCCCACGGTGCGTACAAGGCTGCCCCCCAGCTGCTTTCCCCTTTGGGCTTGGTTGGGTGGGTCAGAGACTAAAAGACGTGGAAGAAAGGAAAGAAGCTAAATAGGGAAGATCAGAAATAACACGTATCCATTTGGGATTCAAGCTTTGTTAAACTAAAAGCTATAACATACTGTTAGCATAACTTCCAGGTCACATTCATTGGCTGTATTAAGGCTGGGCTTGGTGTTTCTGTGCATGGAGAGCTGCCTTGCCCAGCTTGTGGCCTGGCCAAAAGGCACAGCCTTTTCTGAAATGTTTGCTCCATGACAAAGACTCAAAACCACGTTGTTACAAATTCCTTCAATACTGAGTCTGGAAATAGCTGCTCTTCCAGATTTTTCCTAGAGGATAATAAGACCACTTGGCTTTTCTATGGTTCTCATGCCAATTAGTGTGGCACTCATAAATCCAGCTATGGCACAAATCCCAAATTACTAGCTCACTCCCTGATTAGAATTGCATTTGCTAGTTATGGCTTAGAAATAACAATTAAATATGGGAATAACTGGAGAGTGAAATGGGCTAAGAGATAAATGCTTAATGATTTGAAGCCTAAACCAGCCACAATATGTAATGGTATTAATTTATTCATTTTTTATTCATTGGTGGAAATGGAGAAAAAGCCATCTTTGGGGGCTGATGAGGAGTTACTTATGCATTGTCATAGAACCACAGAACGGTTGGGTTGGAAGGGACCTTACAGCTGCCCAACCTCTATGCCAAGGGCTGGTTGACCCCCACCAGCTCAGGTTGCCCGTCCATGGCCTCAGGCACCTCCAGGGATGCATGACACCGATGCGTGGCCGATGCCCCCTGCCCTGCTTGGGACCAGCAGCTGACACAGGCTGTCCCAGTGGGTCCGAGCATGCCATGTCCCTTCTGCAGACCCCCCCGGAGAGGGATGGCTGGGAGCGCCCGCGCTGGGAGTTCACCCTGCGGAGGAAGCTGGGCGAGGGCTACTTTGGAGAAGTGTGGGAAGGACTGTGGAGGAACACAGTGCCTGTGGCCATCAAGATCATCAAAGGTGCGTGGAAGGGCAGATGATAATGGTGATCTACCGAGTGTCTTGTTTGCTGCCACGGCATTCATGCCCTTTTGTTTCCTGGTCCTCTTGGTCACTGTGTCTGTCTCGTCAAGCAAACTGTGGTTGGACCTGGCATGTAGCCATGTATGGACCTGTACAAGCTTGTGCTGTGTCTCTACATAATGGTTCAGCAGGTTTGTGATAAATCTCGATGGAACAATGACAATGAAAATGGGATCCAAAGCCCAGTGGCAAACATCTCATGGGTGTTTGGACCTGAGATGCAGGGTGTGCAAATACCAGGCTTGAGAGACGCAGGGAGGATAAAGGTCCTTATGTCAGATGGGAGGTGCAAAGCTCTGAAGGTCTGAGTGAGAAAGGGCTCACAGCAGCTTTCTCCGTCAGCTGACATGAAGGCAGAAGACTTCACCAAGGAGATTCAAAACCTGAAGCGCTTGAGGCATGAGAAGCTGATCCAACTGCACGCTGTCTGCTCACTGGATGAGCCTGTGTACATCATCACCGAGCTCATGCGGAAAGGCAACCTGCACAGCTACCTCAACAGTAAGTCAGTTTATTTTTCTTGGCTTTTATTTCCTCTCCCAACCTGGTAATCAGACTTTGAGGGAAACAAGACCAACAGCTCCCACCAAGACCTGTTTTTCTGCCGGGTGTATCCCTCCTCCTCCAGACCTCTGGGCTGGAGCTCTGTCAGCAGTTGGTGCCGGAGGGGAAGGAGCTTGCAGGTAGGATGGGTTGGGAGCAGGCTTGCAGGGCAGCAGGTCACCTTCAGTTTTGACCAAGCTACAGACTTATGCATGCTCTTGCAGCACAAGTTGCTCCTCATGCTCAACACAGTCCCATTCCTGATGAGCACATGGCCATAATGAATGTACCACACAGCACAGCCCTGACCTCAGATTTGACTTTTTCATGTTCCCCACATCTTCTCCCACACTGCTGGCACAGAGTCTCCTTTCAAACCTGAACACCCTAAAATAAATGTTACTAGTTTGCCTCAAATGCCTGGATCATTTGGGTTGACAGGTCCTGAAGGGAAGTCCCTGGGCACCTCCCACCTGCTCAACATTGCCTGCCAGGTGGCAGATGGGATGAGATACCTGGAAGAGAAGCACATCGTCCACCGGGACTTGGCGGCCAGAAACATCCTGGTGGGAGAGGAGCTCACCTGCAAAATTGCTGACTTTGGACTGGCCCGGCTCCTCAAGGTCAGTCAGTGGGTCACTGAGCTGCCCCACACTGCAGCCATCATCTGTTGACCCCTTCCCACGGCCTCCAAGGCAAAGCCCTAAAAGCAGCAGCTGCACTCATCTTGCAAGCCCTCAAACACTGTCTCCCTTTGTTTTTCAGGATGACATTTATTCCACCAGCAGCAGCACCAAAATCCCAGTGAAATGGACAGCCCCTGAGGCAGCCAACTACCGCACCTACTCCCTCAAATCCGATGTCTGGTCCTATGGCATTCTGCTCTATGAAGTCTTCACATACGGGCAGATCCCATATGAAGGTAAGGTTGATGGTCCCTTCCAGTATCTTGCTCATGCTCTTCAAAAGTCAGAGTGTCAGGAGTTGTCATATTATCCCTTCTGCAATGGAAGTGGAAGCACCTCCTGGCACATGATATGGTTATTGTTCAGGAGAATTTTGGTGTTTGTGGAGGGATCTGGAAGGTGGTATGGACTGAATGATCTCTCTCAAACCAAACCTGTGGCAGAAGCCATTTCCAAGCAACACTCGTTGATCTCTTGGCCCATTACAGGTCTACCTTCAGTAAGTCCTTTGGGAACATTAAGGTGAAGGAAATCTTCTCTTCCATTGCAGGAATGACAAACCAAGAAACCATACGACAAATCACCAGGGGCTACCGCCTTCCCCGGCCCAGCTCCTGCCCTCCTGAGATTTACAGCATCATGTTGGAGTGCTGGAGTGGCAACACGGAGGAGCGGCCCACCTTCCTGGCACTGCGGGAGAAGTTGGGCTTCATCTACAGGCGGCTGCTCAACACCCTGTCCTGAGGGACCTTCCCATCCTTCCAGCAAAACTCCCTTTGGGCCAGCTCTTGCCAAACGTCTCCTTCCTTATGGTTGCCCTCCCATAGGACTTGAAGGAAAGCACGTGTCCCATCCCCCTCCCCTTCTCCCCCCTAGAAAAACCCAACAAACAGCCCCTGGACCCTCTTGGTGAGGATGCAGGGAGGTGGCCAAGGGAAAAGGAAATGAAAGTGTGAATTCATTACTGGAGCTTGGCTGTGCAGCAGTCTTGGAAAGCCCCATGGTAGTGAAGACATCACCCAGTTCACAGCTCCATTCAGCCAGTAGGTGGGAGGTTCCTGCCATCCCCACACCAACATGAAGGTTTGCAGTTTGTTTTTAGTTGTGGCTCTGCTTGGTTTTCTTGTACTGTGTGTCTGGTGTCCTTGTCAATAAATGCATGTGCCTCCATCCCTGCTGCCTTCTGCACGCTGCTGTGCCAAAAGGCAGTGGGTTGCAACCAGTCCCACTCTTGCAAACCCAGATGGAACCATTTTGTGTGCAGACAGAAATGTAAGTGTCTCTGGTCTTTGTTTCTCCAGGTGGAAATAGGCAGCTCCTGTCCTGGCTGCTCCTCTCCAACTCCTTGCTTTGGTCACCTTCATGCCTTCTCACAGAGCCGTAGAATCATGAAGGTTGGAAAAGACCTTCAAGACCATCCAATCCAACGTCAACCCACCCCACCATACCCACTAACCATGTCCCTCAGTGCCATATCTTCGTGTTTCTTGAACTCCTGCAGGTATGGGGATCCCACCATCACCCTGGGCATGGTAGGGATGGGTTGACAGTTGGAAATAGAGGCAGCATTGCAGGTAAGACAGCTTCACCCTGTTATGCTGCAGTGTAGAGGCATTTAATTTATTGCTGTGGTTTCCTAAGGCCCCCTGGCTCCTGCAAACACCAGGCCTTGGTGTTACAGCTGCAGGGAGAGCTACCATGGTGGGATGAGGGATGTTTCAGTGCGCAAGGGGAGTGGAGTCCCTGGAAAATAGCCAGGTCAAGTTTGGGATTTAGGGTCACAGCTGTGGTTCTTCTGCTTGGGAGCAGCTCTGAGGATGCACAGATCTCCCCATGGGGCAAAGCCAAGAGATGCTTCCATAAGCTCACAGAGTCCTTTGGTGTGCATCATCTTGGGAGCCTCCTGAACTTCCTCCTTATGGACCCAGGGATACCGTTTGTTCCTTTTTCCCACTCCACGTACACTCTCCAAGGCTGGGCTGTCCCTGGCAGCACTGAAAGAATCCACTGAAAAACAGCAGAGGGAGCAATGCCAAGATGCAGGGACAGTGGGTATGGAGTATGTGAAATCAAAAAGTTTAAGCACTGCTCTCCTTGTCTGAGAAGCAGCCATGCTGTGCAACATAGCAGAAAAGAATCCAGTGTTAATTGAGCAAGGCTCTGTGATCAGGGGCCTGGAAAAAGGGGAGGTGGAAATGCAGCTTAGGTGTGCAATACTCCAGGATCGGGGCACATTTTTTCTGAGCCCCCAGCAAATTCCTGAGCCCTCGGGAGCTGTGATGCTTGTGAGCTGTGTCCATGTGCAGGGAAAGGTGCAGCTCTGGACTTGACTGTTCCCATTGGGAAAAAAGCAACCCATTGGGCTGCCTGTGGTGTTTGGCAATGGTTGCAAGAGGAAACTTTCATCCTGAAAGCATTTTGCAGTCTGATCGAGCACTTACATACAGCACAGTCTAATGTGAAACCAAAGTCTGAAGCTGCATCCAATAGGTGATGGATTTATTGCATGCCAGGAAGGTACTGGGACGTGTTCATGGCAGGACCTCTGTAGCAGGGCAGACTGCAGGAGTTGCTGCCACGAGGTGGTGCTAAAAGTGAAGCAGAAGGTGCTGGGAGTGCTCAGGGTTGCAGGTTGGAGCCTGCGTGCATTCGTCCTGCATGCAGCTGTCCTGCAGCAGCTCACCATGCAGCAGCAATGTCACAATGCAGAGAGGGGGTGCGGGGATATGAGAACATAGCCAAGCTGGCAGTGCTCACAGCAGCTTCTCCTTCCTCCTCTGCAGCTGCTGCACTGCTTGGGTTTGTCTCCAGCTTTGTCTGCTGGGTTCTGGCATTTCTCTGAGTCTATATTTGCTTTTGGAATGAAGGTGTAGCTGGGCAGGACTTACATTTTCTTTTATCACAGGATCTCAGCCTCATCTCCCACCAGAGCCGGAGATGCAATGGGCGACCTGGCTGTGCCCTAGCTGCAGGGGCCCCGTTCCTTTCCAAATTGCCATAGGAAAGGCAGAACTGCAGACACGTGTTATTAGAGACATCCGCTGCTCTGTCTCAGCCTGGCACGTGTTCTCTACATGGACCCAAGTTGTCCAAGTGGCATTTGGAAACAGTGCCAGACTAAGGCAACGTATGAGAGCTATGTGTCATTTGTTCCTATTTTTAACGCCCTACTTGAGCCTTTGTGAAGGGTCAGAGAGAAGCAAAGTTTCTGTAAGGAAAAAAAGAAATCCCAAAGTAGCAAAATGTAGGAAGTGGAAGAAAATATTTATCATACTGGGCTGTTGCAGGAGCTCCTCTGACAGCAGAGGGATGGCACGAGGGCAGTAATGAGGGCCAAGGGCGAGCAGAAAGCACAAGCTATTTTTGCCCAAATATGTGAGTTAATCAACAGCCAAAAGGCTGAGTCCTGGAAAGCAGCATGGGGCAGCAGGTGAGGAAGGGGACACTGGTTCCTGGTGGGGTGCTGCACTTGGTGGCAGAGCAATGTGCTCCTCCAACAGAAAGCCCTATGGAAACAGGCGGAGGTCTTTAGGTGGAACTATGGGGTACCCTGCTTTTCTCTCCTGTGTCACCCAGTGAATCTCTCACTGTCCCAGTCTGGTGCACAATGCATCAGTAAAGGGAGGTGTGGGCTGAGTTGCAATTCCCAGTTCACCAAGTTGCTGGCGCTGTACTCTCTGGCATGACCCTGCCATGACATTTGGCCTCTCCTTGGGTCACTCTCACCTTCCTGGGTGCAAAACCAAAAACCTGAGTGCAGCCTTGAGGCAGCTCTGAAGTCTTCTGAAAGTTTTGGGTTTCCTCTTATCATTAGTGGTGGGAATAAAATGAAATAGAACAGCTGGAAGGGTCCAACAGCTCGATCACTTCAGTGCTAAGCAAAAGTCAAAGCAAATTATTGTGGGCATTATCCAAATGCCTGCTGAACACCGTCAGGCACAGCTCAGCCTGTGTGAGGGGCCCTGAGGTTGTTTTAGGGAGGGCTGGGGCTGTTGGCCAGGCTCCAGCTAACACAGGCAAAGCTTCGCTGCAGGGTTATATGGGGACGTGCTCGTGGCCTGGCCGTGCAGCTGCCAAGTAAAGCAAGGAGCTGTGCTATTAAGCACTGCTATTAAAATACAACAAATGTGAGCTAAAGCAGCGATATTCCTCTCTACGGAAAAAATCTACACGGAGATGAAGCGGCCCCTTGGAGCACAGCCTGGACCTGCTGCAGCATCCTATAGTGGGACAGCAGAGCCTCGAGCCAGGTGGTGCCACGGCTGCTCTCAGAGCTGCTGGGGCTGTTTGCCTGGGGCCGATGGGTCTTGGGGACAGCCTGGCTGCTTGCCCCGTGCTTCATCAGTAACTGATTAACGACCAGAATCACAGGTGAGAGGGGGAGGAACCCCACCGTCCAGTTTGTTGTGCTTCAGTATGGGTCATGCAAGGCATTTTCTCCTAAATTAAAACCTCTTCTGCAACATCGATGCAGATGCAGTGGTTCAGAACCCCTTCGAATAGATATTTGTGCTACAGTTTTAAAGAGTGAAGAGGCAACGACAGTTCAACATTCTCTTGAGGGAAACGTATTTTTGCTTGGCCTTTTTCAAATGTCTTCGCACCAAATCTCAAAGCCAAGCCCAAAACTTCGGAACCCGCCGTGATCCGCCCCGCCAGTACAGCGCGCTCCGCCTGCAAGCCCCGCCCCCTTCGTGACAAAGTGGGCGTGTCTATGCACTCCCCGATATCTGATTGGCTGTGCGGAGACGGGCGTGGCTACAGCTGCTCTATAAATACAGAGGGGGGGGTTGGGCCAGCAGCGCCGCGGCTCAGGCCGTGCGGAGCGGTCGCGGTTGTTGCGCTCCCTCCGGCGGGGGGTTCGGAGGGGCCCCGCCGGGTTCCTTTACCCTCCCCTTCCTCCTCCGGACCCCGCTGGGCCCTAGTGCCGGCCAGGTGCGCTGCGGAGCCTTCAGGGATGGGTTGGGGGTGCTGGAAGGTGGGGTAGCTCAGCTTTGAGCGTCGTTACAGGGGTGCGTTGGGGGAAAGCGGGGAGGAGGCTGCTTTGGGAGGGGCTGGTTGGGTCTCGTTCACCCTGAGGGTTTAGGGGATGAAATCGAGCTCCCTGATCGTGGCTGCTGTGGTTCCGTGTGGTTGACACGTGGGGGTGAGCCCAAGCAGCGCCGTGCCTCAGTTTCCCCTAGCACTGTAGCTCAATATGGGTGCATTGCCTCGGTGGGAGCTGGGCTGCACCCCCTGCAAAGAGCCTGAACTTGCACCCCCACCTTTGTTCCTTGTGCAACTTCATGCTGAGATTTCACAACTCCGAAGCATTGACCCGAGGAAAGTAACAGGATTGCTGCAGAGAAGCAAAACAACTGTGCTGGGCCCCAGGAAGTTGTTGCACTGAGGCTGTGCAAGCAGCTGTTTTCAAGGGAATTACTTTGGTTTTGCACAAAGCTCTGAGCCGGAGCTCTACAGCTGCAGATTGACACATGTCGAGGACTCTGCTGGGCGTCGCACCTGGTGTGGTCAAATCTTTTACAAAATAATCAGTCTGGTCCCTCTGCAATCGTGGCTGTTCGTTTACTTGCAGGTTTTCCATCAGCACAAACCCAGGACCCAGAGCCATGGCTTCCATCCCATCGAGTGGCTCGCTTATGGCCACGCACAACTATCACCGAAGTAAGAGCAGAGCACGTGGGGGTGTGGAGTCACTGGGAGCCCACAGGATCTCCTTGGCAAGGAAGAAGGGTGCCCAGCAGCTCTGACCAGCTGGGGAGCAGTCGTGCCACCTCCTCTGCCTGTTATAGGATTATGAGTTGTAGGGCATTATGCACTGCTGCTGTGGAAATGAGCTGCAGAGCCACTCTGGGCCATGGCAGCCACTGCTGCCTCTCTGGGGGGTGGCTTTGTGCTCCAAGGGAATTGAAATATTTCTTTTGAGCTCAGATTAGGAACAGGTTTACAGCATATAGGCTAAAGCTGTGCAAATTAAGTGCAGGAATCAGCATCCTCTTGGCCTTGAGACATCTGTAAAGGTTTCTGAAGTGTTCCTTGCAAGGCCAAGCCATTAAATAACGTCCTTGGGGGTGGAAGTATTTTCCTGCAGAAGTATTCAGGTGTTTTGTGTTGGCCAACTTACCACCTCTCCATGTTTCCTTCCTGATGGCTGCAATTTCTCTGCAGGGCGTCTGAGCTCCACATCCAGCAACAGCTCCTGCAGTAGCTCTGAGTATGCTGGGGAGGTCATCCCTCACCACCCAGGTGAGTGCATAGGAATACATTCCCTACATGTCCCAGCGAGAACATTCTGCCTTTAGAAATCTATATGGAAGCACTGAGAACAGCATGCAGCTGTGCACTTACTGGAGCTGTTCCAGCCTCTCCTCTGGGATGGCAGTGGGGCTGCCCAGTATGCACTGACCTCTGCTGTCCCCCAGGTCTGCCCAAATCTGACCCTGGCCAGTGGTGGGCCAGCTTCTTCTTCGGGAAGACAAATCACCCTGCCATGACAACTGTGTCAGAGTCCCCAGAGAGGTGAGTTTTGCTCTGGATAAAGACATGGGGGCAGAGCTGCTGTGCAGCACCCAGGGATGCCCATGCCACATCCTCAGGATGAGCCTAACCTGGGTATTTGGGAACCACGTCCCCGTGGTGCATCCTGACCCCATGGGTGACATCTCGGAGGTTTTCACCACCTGCTGTTAGACTGTGGGGGGGAAAAAAAGGCAGGTTGAGCACAAAGCACCATGCTGCTTTCCTGACCCAACATTTTGCTCTCTTGCAGCTCGGGAGCTCTGCCAGTGCCTGTGGGGCCCCTGGCATGTGGGCTGGTGCCAGCAGCAGGAGGAGGACGCAGGCGGCATGCCAGTGAGCCGGGCATCGGGCCCTCATCCTGAGCTGCATGGCCCTTCCCTTCCCTGCAGAGCTGCTTGCAGATGTATGTGCTGCTTAGGGGTAAGACAAGGCAGCAACCTCCCAGCAATTCCTACACCAGCCTTTTACTATTTCTTGATGCAACTCTGTGCAGATTCAGTAACACGCGTTAATTGACTTTGTACTTGTACAATGGCTACTAATAAACTCAAGCAGCCTTTTAGGATGCTGTGGGTTGTTCTTTTCTGTGGTGAGGGGTCTGCCAGTCTGGGATCAAGCCATGGGTGAGGATGGGATGGATCCTGGAGGCAGTGCAGTCTCCATCCAGTGTTTCCAGCATGGCTATAATGCTGGGAGGGACTTTTGCAGGAGGTGAGTAGCTCTGAGCCAGACAGCGTGGTCATGCCAGCATGACTCACTGGTGCAGGGGTGTTTTGCATATGAGCAGGATCTGGCTTTACCACTGCAATTCTACAGGCGCCTGCTGCACCCTGTTCTCCCTGTGTGGCTGCACAGCACATCCCTGCTGGTGCTGCACGCATTTGCTGCAGTAATGTGCAGGGTGTGCTGCTGTGCTTGGGCAAGGAGCATGGGAGGGGGGAGGGGGGAGGTTTGACCAAGATGAGCAGTGCTGCTGTGTAGCTGGCTGATGTTTTTGCTGAGCTCTGGCTGGTTTTGCCATCAATTAGTCTATGTGACCCTTCTGCTGACCAGCTGATTACTGGGACATGCTGCTCACTGGAGCACTATGAAAACAGGAGCCTGCAGGCACCTGTGTGCAGGACAGGAACCCAGCAAACTTCAGGAGCAAACTTAAAGACGCAGAGTCCTGCTCCGGTTTGCTTTCAGCAAAAGGTCTGTGAGAAACCATGTGTGTACTGGGTGGAAAAAAAGGGGGAAAGAAAGTCCTTTTTGTTTAAAAGCAACCCCTGGGAACAGGGGGTGAGCATGGCCCTGGGTGCAATCTCGAAGGTTTGCTGCTTGTCCCCTGAGCAGGGTGAGGCTGGGAGCAGTGGGTCTGTGTGCTGCAGATTCCTGGTAGCAGCCCTGTGTTTCAGAGAGAGAGAAGTATTTTTTGTTAAGGCTTACAGCCACATAGGCTGCAGATTATCAAGTGTGGACACAGGCAGAGTCGATATTGCTGTTTGCTTGTCCACCCCATGACCACTGAGGGTCAGATCCAGTTCCTGGGGGAGGGTCGAAAGCCTACCCCAGAGTTTTGGGGATCAAGAGCAGAGATGTGTGTTGTGCAGCTCAGGACTAAGTCCATCCCACTTTGCCTCAGTTCTCCCACTGATGGTGCTGGCTTGGTGCTTTGCAGGAAATAAGTTTGCTGAAGGCTGTGATGGACTTTGACTGTACAAATCCAAACTGTTTAAACAGTCCTGTGGTGGCTTTGTGCCCAGCACCAGGATTTGTTTTTCTGTCTCATGCTCTGGTAGGGAGCTGATCTGGGGGTCCCTGGAACTCCCAGGCTGGCCCTGCTGTGTGCAAATGTTCCTGACCCCATTGGCTGCAAAGCAAAGAGAGCTCTGGGAAATGGGCTCTGGAGGTTAACATGGCCTAGAAAGAGGATGGAAAGGCTGAAACTGGGTGCTCCAGGGCTGAGGAGTCACTTCTGTTCTAGTGAAGTTGATGGCATTTCTGAGGTTCCTCCTCAAATGCTTCCTGACAGATGCATTCCTGTATCCTATGTCCCTCTAATGTATGAAGTAATAAAAACATATTTGATACACAGAATACAATCTATAATGGGCTACATTCTTTCTGGTGGGAACAGAATGGCTTTGTATTCCACCATGCCCGAGTGGGATAATAGTTTTAATTAATGATAGAGCAGAGATGCACAAACACTTCCTCTTCCCTTTGTGCAACAGCACTGCTTACACCCAGGTCTCAACCTGCTTTATAAAGCACAACGGAGCAATGTAGGAGGAGTTGGTCTCTGTGTGGATGGGTTTTGGCCTCCAGCAAAATGTATCTGAGGAATGGCAGGACCTGCAGCTGGGCTTGGGGAGCCTCACATTGGGTGAGAAGGGATGGGATGGGTGTGGGGTGGGTTCACAGGAGGGCAATGGGTCTGCAGTGGGCTCTGCAGGTGGTGATGAGGGAGCTCTGGGATGATGCTGGGCGGGTGGCCAGATGGGCAGAGCAGCAGTGGGGGATTGAGGGGGGGGGGGGGGGGAGAATCTGGGCTGATTTCTCAGCACAAAGCCTCTGCTATGCGTGTGGAAGAGAGTAAGCCAAATTTCATTTGTATCGATCAAGAATCAATCACTTCAGAAGCGAGCGGACAACAGGGTTTGGATAGATTTCCTTTTTTTTCCCTTCAATTTTAATTTTCTCTCTAATTACAGTCTGGGGCCCCCCCCCCCCCCCAATGTGTTTTGCTTTGGAGCAAATTCTCTGCTTGTCTTTCTCCCTATTTATCCACCTGGCTCTCAGGGCTCCGCATACCAGCGGGGCCTCTATGGGGACCAGGCACCAGCCGGGGAGCTCTCCTCCTCCTCCTCCTCCCGTTTTTCCTATCTTCAGCATCGTGCTGCTCCAGGTCGGCGTGGGCAGCTGCTGCCACCTACCGGGACGGATCCGTCCTCTGCCCACGCGGGTTTGGGTCGCAGTGATAACGTGGGGATGTGCTGGGAATGTCGGGTTGCTCTCGGCTTTTGTTCTGCTTGTTGCATTCTCAGTCGTCGGTACGGAGGATAACGCATGAAGGAAATTACCCCAAGCTGGTGTATGATCAGCAAAATCTGGGAAAATGGGATAATTTTTTGGCAGAAACCGACACTGTGCTCAGCAGGACACAGGCAACTGCTGGAGCAGCATCTCCTTCGTGGGATCGAGGGAAAATTTTGCTATCATTCAGTCAATGTGAAACGAATCCATTGCTGAATATAAGAGGGGCTTCGAGAGAGGCTGGGTCAGCACTGAATGTGCTCATTGAGGTCCTCGTTTCTCCCTCTGGATGCAGCCAGTGTTCCTGCTGTCAGCCAGGCATCACCAGCAGCTCTTCATAGGAGCTGAGCAGGAGATGGGGGCTGATTTTGCTCTGTGGTTCAATAAGTGCTGTCCCCAGGATGAATGCGGGCTTTTCCAAACTTGGAGTTGTGCCCAGCTGCCAAAATGCAGTAGCATCTCAGAGAGCAGGAGGGAGCTATATTTTAGCAGCAATGCTGAGATGGTTGTGGGGAAGGTGAGGAGCAGTGAAGGAGTTAAAATCTTGAGAAGAAACTCAAGTTTAGGGGAGGAGCTGCTGCAGTGGACCTGGGGATGTGCACTGTAACCCATGGGTGCTGCTCAGCTCAGCGAGCAGGAAATCAGGCATTCTATGATGGTTTTCTCTCCAAGGCTGAATTTTGGCTGCTTTGCCTTTGCAACAGGATGTTCAGCTGAAGGTGTTGTTGGCCAGGTCACCTCATCCAGCTGGGGGTGTCCAGGATGTTTCCAGCCCCTCTTCCCCTGAATTTTGGACATGAATACCCACAAGCAGCCAGCTGTGGGATGGGATGCTGATTTCCCTGTTTCAACCCCATAACTTATCCGTTTTGTGCAGAGGAGGTTTCTTGAGGAGCACCCCTCCGTGCCACCGCTCATACCCCAAGGGGCCCTGAGGACACTTTTAAAGGCCTTTAAGCAGTGACCCTTCAGCATTTCTGCCTCAGATCACCGCAGTACCCAGGATCTTGGTGGTTGTGATGACCTGAAGGAAGGCCTGGGTTGCTTGTCTCAGTGCTGTTGAGTGTCTGTGTGAGCCCAGCACAGCCATGTGGCACACTGGTGTCCCATCAGGGTGACACCAGACACCAGCCCCAGCTGGCTGGTGGTGAGAGGGCTTGGGCATCTTGCTGTTACTGCCAGAAGTTATTTTTAAACCACTGCCTCCAATTTAAAATTATCGGCATCATGTGCTGACTGCAGGACTTCAGAATACTCTCCCCTCCTCCTTCTTTCCCTGTCTTTCTGTCCCGCAGTGCTGTCTTCATTGCTCCTCTCTGGATCTGCAGCATGAGCAGAACCACCAGGAGATGGGGGAGGGAATCCCATCCATCACAGCTGGGGTTTGACTAGAGTGAGAATTTGGCTCTATGTGTATATTGCTGTGTTGCAAGGAATCCTGACCATAGGAGGAGGGAATCCTAACAGCATCCTCCCCTGCCATGAAGTGTCCACTGGATCTCAGCTGCTTCCCCTATGCTCTCAGCAGCCCCTCCAATGCTCATGAGGCTGTGTATTTCTTCTTTTCAAGGCAAGTATTGCTTTGCATGGGGTGAAGGAGGAAAACAGTAACCCCTCTGGTGATCCTGTGGCCAGCCCTTGTGAGAGCAGGGCGCCTGGGGTGGGGGTAACTGCTGTCAACACCACCCAGACCCCCTCCTTCAGAGGGGACCTGATGCATTACACAGGGAGAATTGTGAGAGCTCAGTGAGCTGAACAAGTCAGTCATGGGAAGGAACCCCCCTCAGTACCAAGGCAAATTCAGGCAGGCAGCCTGGGGTGTCAGCAGCCCAGATACATACAAATTACCAGCACTGCGGATTATTCACTCTCACACTATGCAGGGCCTCTTGGGGAAAAAAAATCTCAGTTATTACATCTGGGCAAATGGGCATTTTTGTACGGTTTAAGGCATCAGATCCTAACACGGGGGTTGAGGGGCTGGAAGGAGTGGAGGTGATAACAAAAGGGATACAGGATCCTGCCAGTTGCCACCGCAGCACCTTTGAATGGCCTTTGGGGGAGGTCTCCATTTTCTTGAGTGATCCCAAATTGTTTGGGGATGGCTTTTCTGGAGAAAGCCTAAATACGATGGGATATAGGGGAGCTGTTTCAGCTGAGCCCAAATCTGAAGCTGGAAAGATGAAAACAAGGCTCTGAACTCCCAGTCGCTCCACGTTTTGCCTGCTCAGGTCTCTTCTCCTCCTCAGAGCTGAGAATTGAAGGCGGATGAGAACTAATTTCCAGCTGTTTGGTTCAACACTGTAGTGAAGCACTTCTGCTCAGGATGCAGGTACAGGGGAAGCCCTGCTCTGCAGCACACGGCTGTGGCTTTAAGTCCCTGGGAGGCCGGGTGTCAGGTGGCTGCCCCTCATCCCGATTAGCCAGGTCTGGCAGCTCTCTCCTATTCCTGTCCTGCACTATTTATAGAGTGATGGGCTGTCGGGCTCTGCTGTGCTGCAGCTACAGGCAGCCCCGTTTCTGTGCCTCCTGCCTGTCCTTGCATAAAAAGGGGAGATTATTTTTTGGCAAAGCACTGATAAATGGGCAGGAAGAACAAGGGACTTGTACGCTCATCTCTGCTATGCGTTGCCACATTCGATGCCCACCTCCAGCACATCCAGGCCTGGGGTTATGCCACTGCTCCCATCCCAAAATGAGCTCAATGCCTTTAAATACCATTTAAACCCTTCCTTCTAAAAGTCTAATTTTACTTGTTTTTTTTTTTTCCCCCTAGTACTCAGTATTGCACAGAGAATGCTGCACAACAGATAACTTCCTATCACACCTCTAAGAAAATACCACCAAACTATAACATTAAGAAAAAAAGTCTGCCTTTAAACATTAATGAGAGCTTAGTACCATTTTAATCTACATGATGTTTGTTTAACCCCGAGACTAAGTGAGAGCACATGACTTAGCTGCTAAACCCTCTGGAAGATGTCTGGCCCATGAAATTGGTTTGGATTATTACATAGATTAACTCAAAATTCACTCTCAAAGTTTTGACCTGTTTTTGGTGTTGGGAAAATGCTGCATTGCCTTATAACTGCACAGCTGACATGGGTATAAATACTCTGACCACCACCTGATATTTGTTAATGCAAAGGAAGTGTCATGGTAGGACAGTAGGACATTATTCATGGTTTCCTTGTCCCAGGACTCGAACCACATCTCCCATTAAATTCAATGATGTTCACAAACCACAGATTCTTGAGTAACAGCCCTACATATTGCAAGTGCAGAAACATATTTTGCTCAATTTGTTCCTTCACTGTTTGCTCCTGGGCTAATGCATTTCCACTGAGGCAGAAATGTGGGTCAGTGCCCACCAGGACTGTGCCCAGGGACATGTGTGTCCCTGCAATGACCTGTCCCCCATCTCACTTGCTGGGAGCCCTGGGCTCCATGCCCACTCCATCCCTTCACTCCCAGGCTGCCACGATGATTCCAAGCCCCTCTTGGTCTCCACCTCCCCCGATCCCCCTGGATGAGGAGCTCCATCATTTCCACTCACTTACGAAAAATACTTTCTTCTATTTCCCTCTATCACTCCATCTTCCTCCTTGCTCTCCACCTCCCTGATCTCTCCATCTGCTCCATCCCTCCCTCTCCTACCTTCATCTTTCATCTCTACAGCTCTCCTGGCTCTCCACCTGTCATTCCTCCACCTTCCTCCCATTCCTCTTTCTTCCATCCCACTGTCTCCTTCCTACCTGTTCTCTATCCTTTCATCTCCTTCTTCCACCTCTCCTGTTCCTCCATCCTCTTATCCTTCCAGTTCTGCCACCCCTCCATTTCTCTCATCCCTCCATCTTCCTCCCATCCCTCCATCTCTTCTGTTTCTCTCTTTCCTCTTTTCCTCTTATTGTTCAATTTCTCCCTCCCTCCCTCCCTCCCTCCCTCCCTCCCTCCCTCCCTCCCTCCCTTCTCTTTACCTCTCATCCTTCTGTCTGCATCCTCCTCTCTCCATCTCTCTTCCATTTCTCCTATCCTTCCACTCTTCCTAACCCTCTATTTCCCTCTCCCTCCATTTCTCCCATCCCTTTATCCCCCTCTTCCTCCCATCCCTCCATCTCCCACACTTCCACCTCTCCCACCCATTTGTCTACTGCTCCTCCATCTCTCCTCCCATCCTTCTATTTCCCCTATCCCCCTATTCCTCCAATCAATCCCTTTACCTCCGATCTCTACATCTTCCACTACTCCAGCTTTCTTCCGTTTCTCCCATCCCTCCATCTTTTTCCCATCCCTTTATTTTATCCCCCATCTCCTCCCCATCCCTCCATCTCCCACTCTTCCACCTCTTCCATCTACCTTCCATCTCCAGTTCTCCCCCTCCGTCTTTCCCTGCTCTCTCCTCCTCCTCCTTCTCTTCCTCCTCCTCCTCCTCCCCCTGGCTCGCCTCCTCCTCCTCCCCCGCCCGGTACCGCATTGCCGTAGTGCGGGGGGGGGCCGCTGCATTGCGCTGCCGCCGTCAATAGGTGGGCCCCTCCCGGGGAGATAAAGCCGCCGGAGCCCAAGCTGGCAGCCTCTGCCGCCCCGACCGCCGCTCCGGTAAGAGCTCCAGCTCCCCCCGGGATCGGGCTGCTCGGAACGGGGGGGGGGGAGGACCTGGCTGACGGGGGGGTTGCTGGGGCGGGGGTACGATGCGTGTGCATGGGGTGCTGCTGGCATCGAGAGTGGGGGAGACCCCTGGGATGGAGGGAGAGGATGGGCTTGGGCCGCTCTTTCAGCCCGCAGGTGGGAAACAGCTTGCATCCTGAAAGCTTGAGGAAAGGAAAAAGGTTAACGTTGAAATTAAAGGAAAAAGTGAAAATAAATGAAGATAAATTAGAAAGGGGGGAAAATAAAAAAATAAAATTAAAAAAAAAAAAAAACGAAGAAAAAGGGGGAAAAAAAGTAAAAAAAAAAAAAAAAAAAAAAAAAAAAAAGAAAAAGAGAGAGAAAAGAAACGGTAAATGAAAATAAAAGAATCCCCCGCTTCAGAAGGGAGCGCAGCCGACGCCGGGCACCTGAGCGGGGCTGCGCCATGGCCGGATCCTGCAGTCGTTCAAGGGCAGGGAGGAGGGCCGGGGGCAGCGGGGCTGTCACCACCCGCCCGAATCGCTGTGTGAATGGAAAGTTGCCCCCGACCTGCTTTGCTTCTATGGGCAGCTTCATAAAATTGGATTTTATTAGACGTCAAATTAAAGCTCCTAATTGTGCAGAGCTTCTGTAGCAGCTGCGGCACCATGGTAACCCTGGGAGATGCCAGAACAGATCTATTGATTTTCGTTTTAAGCCTCCTCCCTCTGTTTCATCCAGATTCAGGGCAGCAAAATACCACAAAACCTCCCACAGCAGGCTCAGCTGTGCTGCCCTGCCCCGCTCTTTGCAGCCCAGCTCAGGCAGAGTGAGAGGGCTATTTTTGTCCGTCCCGTTTTTTGGGCACCATGTTGTCACCCAAGAGGTGAAGACACCCAGTGGGGATGGGCACCCATGGCTCCTCCCAGAGTGTCCATGAAATGGAGGGTTTGGAAATGGAATAGGGTTTGGAAAGACCTAGAAGGAAGCAGCGCAGAGCCATCGGAAGGTTGGTGGGGTTTTTTTTTTTTCATGGAGGAAGGGCACCTTCGAGGTACCGATGACGTAGCCTTGGGAGCTGGGGGTCTCCAGGAAGGCAGATAATAAAATCATGGTATCTTGCTGAGAGCTGGAGGCTGGAAGTGTTGGCCAGACTGGCCAGTCTCCTTTGGGGGTGGGCTGGATCTGACCCAGCATGAGCAGAGCCATCGAGCCACGGCTGTGCAGCCCCATCCGGACTGACAGTGCTGTCGTGGGGGCTGTGCTGACGCTGCCTTTTTTTGCCCTTTACAGCCTCTCCATAAACTCAGCTGCATCCCCAGCGCTCCCCCCACCGCCCGCCCTCCACACGTAGCCCACCAGCATGGGGAAGGAGAAGACGCACATCAACATTGTCGTCATTGGGCATGTGGACTCTGGGAAATCCACCACCACCGGGCACCTCATCTACAAATGCGGGGGCATTGACAAAAGGACCATTGAGAAATTCGAGAAGGAGGCTGCCGAGGTGAGGAGAATGAGCCCCGCCGTGTCCCCTGCTCCATGCTGATGTCCCATGGGCAATGCGCCCCTTCTCCCGGTGATGCCGTTCTCGTGCCTTCCTACCTGTGTTCCCATCTCTTTATTCCCTCTGCATCCCAAGTCTTCCCGGCTCCTGCGGCCCATTGGTCCATTGGGTGCTTGCCCCCAATGCTGATCCCACCACCTGGGGATTTGGAAGATGGATTGTGGTGCTAGCAGAAATAGCGAGGATTCTGGGAGTGCTATAGGACATAAAATTCCCCCTAAATGTTGTGCATGAGGAGGAAAAACCTCATAAATCCCTCCCTGCCCTGTGCACGACCATGAATTTCACCCTATAACATGTCCTTCCAGCATTATGGTGCAACCAGCATCAGCTGGAGTATGAATTTGGTCCACTTGGCTAAAGATCCATCCCCTTAATGGGGGTTGATTGGTAGCCTTCTGTATAGGAAAGCAGGCATGGAGTATAGGCATTTAAGCTGAATTCTTTTGTTTAGCTTCTCAAATGGTGACATCTGTAGCAAAGTCGTAGCGCAGGCATTTCTCAGGCTGTCGTGCTGCAAAGCACCACCCAACGCCTATAATGTGGCACAGATCAAAGAGGAAAAAATATTCTGAGGGACAGAGAAGAACGTTGCAAATGGGAAGAGCTGGGAAAATAAGTGATGGTAAATTCTAGAGAGGTGGGTGAGCCAGGAGCAGGCTAGCTGTGTTACCCATGGGGCAGCTCTGGTCAGAAGATAGACATCTTCTATCATCATCATCATGTCATGAACCTTCTATAAATCTTTAATGCAGACATCCCTTAATATTTTCTGGACAAAACCTCACATTTAGAAGAAAAGAGAGAGAGGAAAAATAAAAAAAGAAGCCTTCGGAGCTGCCATTCCTGACAGTACATCTTGCTGTCTGTCTGCTTGAACCCTTTGAATGTGCCAGTAGCATCTGAGCTACACCACCCCTTCTCCTGCCTCATTGTCAGTCTTCTCTTGCCGCCCTTAAGAGCAAAGCCTCTTCCTTAGAATAAAACCCTCTCTCTTTCCTTCATTTTAAAATGATCGCTGCTATCCCCTGATGTATGTCCAGCCCCTTACCTCCGGATCAGGTATGGCACGATGAGGTTATCACGTACATGATTGCAGCTATGTTAATTGAGCAGACATTTCCCCTGAGTTGCCAGAATATGCGGGGACTGGAGCTGCTATTAATAGCCTATTGACTGAGCTTACCGACTCCATTTTCTGATGCAGGGCTGGGGAAGGGTTTTCTTCCATTAGGTGGCATTCTCAGGAAATGGAGGCCTGCGTGCACCCAAAAAAAGCTATCAGAGAACACAGTCTGGTTTTGTATTATTTTCTTTTTCCTAAGAGAAAAGATTTTATTTTTCTTCTTGATTTCAAGGGCAGAAGGAACAGTACCTCCAAGGGAGGAATTTTGAAATTCCTCTTTAAAAAAAGAAAAAGAAAAAAAAAAACCCCAAAACCAAAAACCAACAGTATTTGTGTTCTCCAAATAGAAAGCTGTCCCTTTGCTGGGGTCTGTTGGAGGAAATTCAGGCAGTCCTGACACCAAACAGTGAAGGTATTGTGCAATGCTAGATAATGCAGTGGGGTTTTTTTTGTTTTTGTTTTTCAACAACAGCTCTGGGTAATTGAATATACCCTATGGAAGGAGGGAGCTGTTTGCTAAATAAAGGATCTCGCTTGCCTTCAGGTTATGTCCTGCACATTCTGGAGGGGGGACACAGAATAGACAGCTTTTGGTTGGCTATGGATCCCTGTGCTTCCTATGAGGAAATGCCAGCTTTTAGGATAAGCTGGGTGCTCCCACAACCAGCTGCACCCTGGGGCCTTCTCTGTGCCTCAGGTTCCCCACCCCTAAGCGTAGTGCTGATGGCTGAAAGGCTGTGGGGTTTGCTGGTTGAGCTCCTGCCTGAGCGAGCCTCATTATTAATGCACTGCACAAAATAAATCTCGTTTTCCTTAACCCTCCTCTTGGCTTGGGCAGTAAATTAGCACGCTCTAATGATGCCCTAAATATCCCCCAGCAAGGGAGAGAGTGGGTGTGCATGCTGGAGAGGGTTAACCTCTGCATCTTTTGCCATATTGAAGCAAAGATGTGATTGTGGATTTTTCCACCCCCTGCTCCTGCAGGCACAGAGCTCGGGGCTGCCCGTTGGGGCTGCGGCATCACCCAGCACTCTCTCTGAGGAAGGGGAGGTTTGCTCTGGCTTTGGGATTTTGGCTGTAATCCCCCTCCCCCACCCCGAGCAAGCTGCAAAGTCATCGCAGCGCTCGGCTGTTACATAAAGGGGCTGGCATTGTTAATTCCTCGTGCTGCTTTGGCACGGGGCTGCGATGCGGGAGGGATGTGGGGCACAGAGATCCCATCCCGGTGCAGGCAGGGTGCGTTGGGTGCGGTGCTGCAGCATCCTCCTCGGTGAGAAGCACTGGAGCGCTCGCTGCCTGCCAGCAGGAGGCATTTCCCTCCGGATCGGTGATCTATAATGGCCCATTATGAGTTTTATGCACTGATGCTCCAGAAGAAATCGCTGCTGCAGACGTGGGACCGTGGTACAGCACCTCCGTCCTTGCGAGGCAGTTACAGCACATTACGTCATCAGCAAATGACCTATTTCTCTAGCTGAATTCTATTTTCCACCTTAGAAAACTTGCCTCTCCAGCCAAGATCTGGTGATCGACACATGTTAATCCTCTGGTCCACCTGGGCTACCCTAGGGCACCGTGGGGCACGGCTGAGCTTGTCCTCCCCCGTCTATGCAGGATCTCTGTTCAGAGCCTGGGGAAGGTCTGGCTCTGCTTGGTGGCGTCAATGGACACCGACCCAAAGGAAGCAGCATCCTGATTTTACCAGGGTGTGTGCTTTATTGCAGGGCAGAGAGATTTTCAGTGGCTCGTCTCACCCAGTGTGATTTTCTACATGACAATGTTGGCTGGGATTTTGGCCATTTGGCAGTGACAGTTGGTCTGACTGCAGCTCGCAGTCACTTTTCGTGTAAATTCACACACTCTGTGGCAAAAATCAATCAAGTTTCTGTTCAGCTCCTAGCAACCCTCTTGCATTTCGTTGTCTTTTAACCCATTCCCCCTCTACATCCTGTTGGTTTCGGGCTCCCTCGCTTAGCAATGGCTTTTCCCTCTATCCAGCTGTCTCGTGTTCACTTGAAAGATTAAAACACAGCAGCAAGAAGCTTTCCAGCACTGCTGTGTAATTCTGTATCAATGTGATTTCACAACAGCCCTGCAGGGTTGTGGCATCTCATAGAGGAGACATTGCTGGTCTTGGCTCCAGCTTCTTATCCAGTCCCACCATGAATCCTCTTCGTAGCTCTGCTTCCAACCTCTTCTCCATCCTACTGGGGAATGTGTTTAGAACCATATCTCCTTTCCTCAGCGTGTATTGATGTATAGATTGTGGCTGCCATTGACTTTAGGGGCTTTGCAGTGTGACCTTTTGCCTTCATGGCTATGGGAAATGGAATGTGCTCCATTAGTGGGAGGTGCCCTGGGTTTGGGGATCTGATCAGCTCTCGCCTTTGTCTTGAACAGATGGGGAAAGGGTCCTTCAAATACGCCTGGGTGCTGGACAAGCTGAAGGCTGAGCGTGAGCGTGGCATCACCATTGACATCTCACTGTGGAAATTCGAGACCACCAAGTACTACATCACCATCATCGATGCGCCCGGCCACAGGGACTTCATCAAGAACATGATCACAGGCACATCCCAGGTGAGAACGGGAGGCCAGGAGCTGCTGGATGTGGGAGGTTGAGTTGGCACCAGTGAGTGGTGGTGAGCAGGATCCGTGCAAGAGGTGGCACCAGATCTCTCTCTGGATGCTGAGGAAAGGGTTTCCTTGGGCAAAAAGGAGTGCTGCAGCATTTCCCTTACTTGTATGAGCTGGGGAATGACTCTGAGAAGCAACAGGATGATGTGAGCTATAGGTCTTTTAGTGAGAATGTCTCCCATGTTGTTTTATCCTCAGACAACTCAGGCAAACAAGAAGCTTCCCACAGACCATTAGGTTTTATTGTCCAGATGAGACTCAGTGGGCCTTTTCTCTTTACTTTTTCTCAAAACAGCCATCTTTGTTCCATAAACCACACCACAATGTCAAACTGTGGTCTGTGTCCCCAGGGCAAGGTAGCTTCTCCCTGTTGTGCTGCACTGCACTGCAGGGCATTTCTGCATCCCAGATCCCTTCATGGGCACTGGGTGAGCCTTGTTGCATGTCCCTTGATGCCACCTGGGTAGTGCATGCTTTTTGCCAAAGGCAGACAGCTTCTGTCATTGACTCTGAGGACAGGAGTAAGCTGTGGGAGCTCCTCCATCAACCATGGAGGTTTTTGGAAAGACTTTAGTGAGGTTTTAGGTGAGGCTTTGGCCCCACAGCCATGGGATGTCAAGATGAGGTCCTGGTTCGATCCACATAGCTTAGAAAGATCCATCCTGTTGTCTAACATAATGCGAAAGCATTCACAATTGGCAAGAATAAAATCACATGGGTCAGGGTTGAGGTAGATCAGCAGGGTTTTGGGTAGCAGCTGGCAAGGCATCTGCCTAAGGCATGTTCATTCTGAGTAACGTTCCCTTTGGGATGTAGAGCTCCCAGGAGCAGCATTCTCAGGGACAGCAGCAGCTCATCATCTCTCTCCTCCCAGGCTGACTGCGCCGTGCTGATAGTTGCTGCTGGCGTCGGTGAGTTTGAAGCTGGCATCTCTAAGAACGGGCAGACCCGTGAGCATGCCCTGCTGGCTTACACTCTGGGGGTGAAGCAGCTCATTGTGGGCATCAACAAGATGGATTCCACGGAGCCTGCGTACAGCGAGAAGCGCTATGATGAGATCGTCAAGGAGGTCAGCGCCTACATCAAGAAGATTGGCTACAACCCAGCCACGGTTCCCTTTGTGCCCATCTCGGGCTGGCACGGGGACAACATGCTGGAGCCATCCCCCAATGTAAGTGTGTTGTTGTGTCGTGCTGTTCCCCCATTCTAAATGTCTGCATCCAGGCTGAGGTTGGTTTTGGTGCTGTGAAAGCCACAGGCGTGCTTCGTGCACCAGTCATGCGCAGTGGCCCATGTTGCTGGTGTAGATGTTTGTCACGTCGCTGTGATTGTGCTGGGATGAATGGGCACAGTGTGCATGCTTCTTGTTGTACCGTGGCCAGACATCCCAATGGCTTTCCGTGAGCATCCTTGCATGATCTGTAGGGCCGTGCTTCTGGGATCTGATTTAAGAATTTTGCTTCATCAGACCCGTGGTGACGTTAGAGCCAGCCACAGCAATTGTCGTGCTCAGCAGGAGCAACATGAGTGGTTTTAGGGCATTGTTTTGCCAGGCAAACAACACGATCTGGTTGCAGGGCTGGAGCAGTTCCCACTGCACAGCCGGGCTAACACATGCTGCATATTGGGCGCTTCTTCGCGTCGGTGCCGTATCAGCTGCACCCATGTTCCACTGCTGGGACTCCAATTTTTAAGGCAATTTTTGCATGGGAAGGTACCATGATTTCCTTGAGCATCCATTTGGGGTTTCTCCTTGGCCAGCTGATTCCAAATTAGCCTTTCCCTTCGTGTATCAGTGCTGATGATAAAACGATAGGGCGCTATTTCTTCATATGATGGCAAAGGAGAAAGAAGAGATTGAAGAGGCATGGGGGTTCTTTGTCAGACCTGATGCCAATAGCAGTTATGACTCATATCTTTTTTTGGAGAAAAAGCTCTCCCACCTTCAGTCTTCTAAAGACTAAAGAGGTTCTTTTGACCTCGAGCAAGTTGCTGAAACAGTGGTACCTTGGGAAACCAACTGGAAACTCAACACTTCAGGGAGATTTAGGACTTCACTTGAGGATTTGGGGTCAGCACTCCAAAAAGAGGGAGGCAACATGTCAAAGTACAGCCAAGGGAGATTGGGATTGAGAGCCTGAACTAGAGGAGTGCTGCAATGCAACCTCACACCAACCTGGCATGTAGCTCACAGCCTTGCACAGGAAAGACAGCTCATGAGAATCTTGGGGCTAGCTTGCAACAAGTGGGTTTTTGGGAGATTCCTTTCCCCTGTAGAATGGAGCTAGGATAAGGTCAGCTGCGGTCATGCCAAGCCCAGCTGCATAGTTCCTGGGTGCCTCCAAATCAGGCTCCAAATGTCAGCAGCTGCTGAGCAGGGAAGATGATCCTGAACAATTTGCTATTAATAGGCTGCAGAGGGGAGGCACAGGGCAGGAAGGGCCTCACTGACTTTGTACCTCAGATGGGAGGCTGGGAGAGTCAGGGGGGAAGAACTGGCTACGGGCTGGGAGTCCAGGGAAACTCTGCTGAAAGGATGCATGGATATTCTGTATCCTATGATGTGGTCTTCAGGGTTCCCTCCCACCTTTGTGGGGACAGAGTCCATCTCCCTACATTGCACTACTTCTAGGAAAGCTTGGGTGGGAATCCAGTGCCAATCTCTCTATCTTCCTACTCCTCACCCCCCAAAAAAGCTCTGATTATTCTCACTTGCATATTTCTAGCTGAGTTTCACTAGAGCAAGAGGCAGCCAGGTGGCTTGTCCATCCATCAGGGGACAGACAGCCAGGGTTGGGGTTGAAACTAGCTGATCTTTAAGGTCCCCTCCAACCTAAGCCATTCTGTGATTCTATGCTTGTGCAGTGGTGTAGCAGCTGCATCCCATGGACATGGGGCTGGAGCCAGCCCTACATGGGAGAATGTAGCCCATGGCCCTGATGCACAGAATTGCTAGGCTAACCAAAAAAATGACAGTTTGACATTTTCTAGCTTTTTGGCAAGTGGAGTTTTGCATTATGCTGGCTTTCTGTTGCTGCAGCTGACAGAATGAGGCCACTGGTGGGTTTTGGAGTCTTTTGCTCTGAGGGGTACTGCAGCCCAAATACACCTCATCTGTGATGCAAGGTTGGGATGTATGGGGCACAGAGTGGGCAAAACTGGAGAGATGTGACTGCTTTATAAAATGAAGTTGGAGTGCATTAGGAATTAAAGCTCAGCTGTTAATGAGGGGAGCTTGAGCTTGCAGCACCCGTGGCTGACAACACTGGGTTAACACACAACCTGTCAGACTGTGTTATGTCAGACCCTGTTTCTGCCACGGAGCTGTGGAATAGTTATGGCTTTTGGGAAATGGATTTGGGGTGAGCAAAGTTTTGTTGTACAATGGTGTGCTTTGGGTGACAAATAGCAGCCAAGGATCCAATGCTGGGCAGAATTATCTGTGACAAACAATCCTGCCTCTCAGCAGCTTTGAGGAAACTCGGTGGCTCTTCAGTCCCTGTGCTGAGGGCTGGATACATGTGGCTGGTGTGGGAAGGCAACACCTTTGGGTTAGGAATGGAGGCTGCAGGTTTGCTGGGTTTAACCACTTTCATCCTTTTTCTTCTGCTCATGGATGTTTCACGTGTTTCTAGGAGAAAGGAGAGAATGGGGATGGGGCTGGATGAAGGGATGCAGGTGAACATGCAGAGATGGTGTAACACAAAGACCTTAGCAAACCCAAATAAATCCAGGCTGCAGCTAAACCAGCTCCGCGCAAGTTGCCCTAGTGGGACACTTCAGTGGGACCATCTCAGGGTGCTGAGGACAGGCACGCTCAATGCATACCGTTGCTATTCTGTTTGCAGATGCCTTGGTTCAAGGGCTGGAAGGTGGAACGCAAGGAAGGCAATGCGAGCGGGGTGTCCCTCCTGGAGGCCCTGGACACCATCCTGCCCCCAACCCGCCCCACAGACAAACCCCTGCGCCTGCCCCTCCAGGATGTCTACAAAATTGGAGGTGAGCTACCATCAGTGCGACTCTTTTTAATTGTAGACTTCCTTCCGCAGGGATTTGGAGATGATGTTTCCAGGTATTGGGAAGCTGGAGGGATTGGACTTCTTGAAATTCAAATAATACTGGGGAGAAGGGTATTTGCTCCAGGGCAGAGACCCCATGTGAGACTTTGGGTTGGAGGCAGATGCGCCCAAAGATGCCTAGAGATGTGAGAGGAAAGCAGTGAGCTCTCCTCAGTGAACACGATGCCAAAATGGCTGCAGATTTGGGTGTCTCAGAGGTCACAGCTGGTAGAACCAGGTGGAGACCAGCCAAGAATGAGATTCTGCTTGGCTGTGGTCATTGATGCTCCCAAATGCTGGTGTCCATCAGCAGCACCTCCATGTGTCCAACTGTACCATGGAACCAGCCTTTTAGGGAACACGGACAGTGACGTGGGCACTTCTCAGGTCTTTAAATATCCTTTTGCTCTCTGTCCTGCTGGCAGCACCTGGGCAGCCCCGCAGAGGCATTTCCAGCCCTTTCCATACTTTTCAAAGAGCACGTGCATTGCAGAAACTGGCCATGCAGAATGGTTCTCCCTCACTTTTAGTAAGCATTTTAATGCAAGCTTTTGTTTGTAACAGAGATGACAGATGGTGGGCAGCTCTGCATCCTCTTCTGTCTCAGTTAGGGGAAAGACAGGATTTTGCCATGGGATTGGGCAGGTCCTTAGAAAGCAGAGACACTGTGGGAAGGATGGAACTGAAGGCAATAGAGTTGGTGTGGAAAAGTGGATGGATCCCACCAGCCTCTTCTGCAGGTTTTTTCTCTTAATGTTTCTTCATATCAATCTACAGGTGAGTTTTCCTCAAATCTCCTGTTGACACGAAGTGCAGAATGTCCCATTCACCTAATTTAGTTCAGTTTTGCACACGCTGCAATGTTCCTGGTCCTGTGCACAAGAGGGAATGGCTACTGTGAAGGAAAAATTTCCAGGGCATGTAGTTGCTCATGGCCTTTAAACTATGATGCAACCCCACATTTTTCTTTTTTTTTACAAAACATTGAGTAGAAAGCACTGATTAACTATATTTTTTAAGACCCTAAAGTTGATCTTGCACCTAATAACTGATTTTTCGTTTGTCAAGAAACAAATGTAGTCTCTGATAACAGCCATTGGAGATGCCCTGCTGCCCATCATGTGCTTCTTGTGTGACATTCTGCTCTGATCTCTCCTTGCCCCTGCAGGAATTGGCACAGTTCCTGTGGGCCGAGTGGAGACTGGCATCCTGCGACCCGGCATGGTGGTCACCTTTGCACCTGTGAACATCACCACTGAGGTGAAGTCGGTGGAGATGCACCATGAGGCACTGAGCGAGGCTCTGCCTGGAGACAATGTTGGCTTCAACGTGAAGAATGTCTCCGTCAAGGACATCCGCCGTGGGAATGTCTGTGGGGACAGCAAGTCAGACCCACCGCAGGAGGCAGCACAGTTCACGTCTCAGGTTAGCTGATTAGAATTCTGTTCTGTTCCATTCCACTTTTGTTCTACTCCATTCCATTCTGTCCCCAACATCCAACAGCTCACAGCCTCGCACAGCTGATATCAAGGAGATAAAACCCTGGGGAACAACGTACCCACCAGGGAAAGCTGGACATTTTAGAGATTTCCTGGGGGTTAAGCCTTGTCTTTGAAATTTTCACGCTGGTGCACATGAAAATGGTCGCTCCCTCTCCCAAATGCAGCTGGAGAAGAGCAGGACTAGATAACCTCTCACAGTGAGGTACCTACACCCTTGTCCTTCTGTGTTCTGAATAAATAAATAATAGCTTAAGTAACGCTTTAAACAAAGGAAGGATTCTGCCATGAAAGCCAATTAGCTCTTTTCTGTGTGTGGCACGTGATGGTGTTGATTTCCCAACCTTGCTGGTCCTTGCTGGCACCGAGCTGTGCAAGATCCCATAGCCAAGTCCCTTTGGACCTTGTTGTGTCCCATAGGTGATCATCCTGAACCACCCTGGGCAGATCAGTGCCGGATACTCACCTGTCATCGACTGCCACACCGCACACATCGCCTGCAAGTTTGCTGAGCTGAAGGAGAAGATCGACCGGCGCTCCGGCAAGAAGCTGGAGGACAATCCCAAATCCCTGAAATCAGGCGATGCAGCCATCGTGGAGATGATTCCTGGCAAGCCGATGTGTGTGGAGAGCTTCTCCCAGTACCCACCTCTTGGTAAGGGAATGGCTCCTATGTGGTGTCCCGTGGAGGAGCAGGGAGGCTGCTTGGGCGCAGACCTCACACTGGTCATGCTGAACCTCCCACTGGTCAGACAGGGGGCAGAGGGAGGTGCACGTGTTCCATTGCTGCTCCATCTGCGATGTCTCACCATGAGCTGGGTTAGAGGGGTGGGACAGGCTCTCTCCTGGGCTGGGTTTTCCCTATGGGAATTGCTGCAATACAGCACTGTGCAGGAGTGTTTCTCAGCTTCCCTATCTCTACCCTGACATAAAACTGATCAGGGGAAGAATCGGAGCCTTTCACGGGGTGGCACAGGCACATCACTCATCCTCTTCCATTCCCCAGGCCGCTTTGCTGTCCGTGACATGCGGCAGACCGTGGCTGTGGGCGTCATCAAGAACGTGGAGAAGAAGAGCGGCGGGGCCGGCAAAGTCACCAAGTCTGCCCAGAAGGCCCAGAAGGCTGGCAAATGAATCGTGGGCTCCCAGTGCGTAGCGCAGAAACCATCCCTGACACCAGGACGCTGCCACCGTCTCCCCCCGGCGCATGTGTGCACATCAGCTTGTAAGAGTTTATATGTCAACGACTGGATGCTCACCATTAAGGTCCAGTGGAAATTCTTTAAAAGGAAAAGCATGTTCCAGCGTTTGTGAGGCTTCATGTTAATTTTACCAATAAAACTGGTACAACATCCACAGTGGAAAAAAATAACAAACAAAACAAAACAAAAAACAACCAACAACAACAACAAAAAAAACCAAACCAACCAACCCCAAAAGTGTGGAGCTCTGTGTGCGTGTGTGTGTCATTGAGAGGGGCTGGTTTTCTGGGTCTGGTTGGGGCAGATGTTGGGATGGCCACAGGCAGGGGTGGGAGCACCCGTGGGCACCCAACAACAGCTGTTCCCTGGCTCTCAGCCCTAGACCAGGTTTATGGGCTCATTTCCTTGGCATAAAGCAGGGGCTCTTGCAGTGGAGTTTTGATATTTTAACCTGCTCCACTCTCTAACATCAATTATCACGACTCTTAATTATTATCTTTTCCATGCTGAATAAGCTTGAGTTAAATCCCTAATGTTATTCCACTAAAAGGGAGAAAATAGCACACCCATGTCTCCTTGAAAAGCTAGCAATATCACTTTTATAGTATTTAATGATTTGGGGAGAAGTGTCCAAAGCTGCCTCTACTCCATATATTTCCTTCCCTCATCCACAGCAGATCCCCCAGAAGCCTTTCTAACCCAAACAAAGCCGTAAGCAGAGGGCAGAGGTGCCCAGTGGATGCCCAGAGCCCCAGAATTCAGGGTGTCCACCCAGGACTGTGTCCTGGCTTCACTGCAAACCTGTAGAGCAGGAGAAGATGTACCCACACAGCACAGGATGCCTGAAACCAAAGGCTGCATCTGGGGGGTGCTTAGGACTGACCAAAGGATGGGGTGTGTATTAGTGGGCATGGTGGGGATGGGTTGGTGGTTGGACTAAATAGTTTTAGAGGTCTTTTCAACCCTTATGATTCTATGATGCTGAGTGCAAAGGTAGAGGAGGTGCGAGGGGCTGCTCATGCTGTGCCATAGTGCTCTGGGGACATCTCCAAGGTTTGTTCCTTGAAGGTGGGGCTGGCAGCACACCAGGGCATCATCCTGCACTCGTAAAGCAGTGTCTAGGAGAAGTAGAGGCAGAGGATGCAAGGTGAAGGATGGCAATGTGCCAGCTCCTTCCTAGGAGGGCCCCGAAGGCACAGGGATCATTGCTGTTTATGTTGCAGAAGCACCTCGTTAATAACAGATGCTCTGCAGTGCTGCATGCCCCAGGCAGAGCCCCAAGCCACCACAATTCTGTGCCAGCTCACGGTGCTGCCTTCCTCAAAACTGCACTCACAGTGCACCAAGGCTCCTCTTTGTACTCACTGCTGTTTCCAAGCAGGATGGCAGAACCTCACTCCATGCACAGCCTTCCCCCATCTTTTAGGAACGGGGACAGGAGCTCCCATGGGAACATGGCTGCTGTGCTGTGCAGTGCCTCCTGCTCTCCTGTACCCAACAGGAGCTGGTCCTGGAGCAGCAGGGCCCTTGGGGTCAGATGAGAGACATGATCAGACACAAGGTCCAAACCTGGTCCTCTATAGCTATTTTAAAAGCAAAAACAAGCTTGACAAAGCCATGGGTACGTTTCCATAGAAATACAGCAGGGGAGCTGTGAAGATGCTCTGGGAGTGATGCACAAGCAGTGCAGTAATTAACGGTGTAGCTGCATAAAGAGAAAATTAAAACCTTGAGGGTTTAACTCAGATTTGCTCATGGCTCACAGCAGGTTCAAGATTTCAGCTCTACTTCTGTGCAGTTGGTACCCTGGATAATCTGTAAGGTTTGAAAGAAGATACGGGGCCTGAAGGGAGATGCCTCATTTGGGAGGCTTGAGCTGGGCTCTGGCAGAGCCAAAATAAACAGAAATGTTCTGATGTAGACCCATTTCAAAGCAGAAGATTGAAAAACTTCGGGGGGTCACGACTCAGAGCAGAATGAAACCACATTCTGCCTCCACCCAAACCTCAGGTGCAAAGACTCATCACGGACCTGGTCAATCACTGCCCAACCCCAGGAGGCAAGGGGGATGGTGCACTTATTCTGGGCTGGGACTGACCCGTTGTGGGCTTCTAGCAAAACAATAAGCAACCCAACATGACTCTGAACGGGGCCACAGATGGTTTTCAGCAAGCCCTGCAGCAAACAGAAGTTGATTCGTGAGCCATCAGCACTGTGCATAAAGCAGGCAGGTGTGGTGCTGCCTGTGTCAGGTGGTGACGATGATGAAGTTACAGAGCTGTGCTGGGGAAATGCATTCTGAAACACCAACTTTCCCTCCCTGCCATGCTCAGGTGTGCTGGGACCTCACTGAAAGCTCAGATTTTTTTTCCCTAGCTATTTATTTTATTTTTAAATGGTGGTGTTTCCCATCCCTGTCCTCCTTGCTTCCCCTCCATACCAGCCTCAGCAATGCCATCTCGTGGAAACAGACATGAAATCCTTCTGCAGAGATAATTAGGGACGGGAGATGCAAACCAGTGGCCCTTCTGTTTCAAAGCTTTGCCTGACAGCAAATCTGCAGCAAGAGCAGGGAGCTGCAAAGTGCTTACTGCTGTTTCTCTGGGGACTGGAGTTTGCAATCACACAATTGTGTTACCCAAAACTTA
Organism: Lagopus leucura; assembly: GCF_019238085.1. Classification (NCBI taxonomy): domain Eukaryota; kingdom Metazoa; phylum Chordata; class Aves; order Galliformes; family Phasianidae; genus Lagopus; species Lagopus leucura. The sequence goes on from NW_024962292.1 coordinate 884,645, forward strand.
AAGCTCAGGAGGGAAATGACAGCAACTGGAGGTTGCAGGTAAGTCAGAGAGCACCAGGGCTGGCTCTCCCATGGTGCAGCCCATCAGGTGTTTGAGAAACCACCAGGCTGGCTGTGTGCTGTTAATTATTTAAGTGAGTTTCGTTAAGCTGCCGGAGCTGATTGGCTGATTCGGCAGGCATTTGGGCTGTTCTAAAATATTGATGAGGCAGCTGCAAGACTGCAAGTGGAACCTGTGCTGCAGATGCTGAGCTGCCTGAATTCGAGCTGCCTGCTGCCCGCTGCCCTTCCATACTTGGCAGTAGGTTCAAGCAGCAACCGCAGCTTCCCTGCAGATTCAGCACGATACCAGGGAGCTGCTGGCCTCCAGGTGGATCTTCCATCCCATTCCTCCTTCTTTGGAGGCCAAGTTATGCTTCTAGCATCCCCAGCAGCCCTCAGTGGTCTTGCCATTTCTTGCCAGTGCTGACCCACCCTTGGTAGATGTGGGAATTATGCAGGTACAGCTGGAATTCTGCAGCTGCTCCATTTCTGGGCCCATGTCTCCAGAATTTTCTACTCTTTTCCTTTAACCACCTCCCTCTGCATCCTCCTCCCACTGCATTTGGAGCTGCACTTTTAGAGTGAGCCTGGGCTGCTTTTGCAGATTGCATAGAGCTCTGCACCATGTGCTGTCCTCTTGGCCTGTGCTCTCTCTGCATGTACAGATGTTGCTGACCTGAAGCAGAAACCCAAGCTCCAGCACAGCCCGTGGCTGAGCTTCTTCCATGCACCCCCTGCCTTTGGGGATCTCCCTCAAGATCTCTGAAACCATTCAGCCAAAACTCATTGCTTCACACAGAGAAGCTGCAGCGCTTTCAGATAATTTAGCTTCGTTCACAAGCAGTCCTTCCACGTACCAGCCTGCCTGCAAATTTAGGCTGGCCTGTTTTTGCTTAGTCTATATTATATCCAGTCTCCCCTTGTCTGGCACTATTTTCATGCCTTCTATCTGCTGAATGCTCTTTGCATTGCTGGCCAGCGGAGCACTTAGGTTTGATGAACCTGGAAGCAGCCAGCCTGCAGGACAGGGCATGCTGGGGTCATCTGCAAGAAGGGCAGAGAGGAGGATGAGCCCCAACTAGCAGCACTGCTGCAGGTTGCTGAGTCCCCCCTGCTCTGCATGCTGTCAGCACGCACAGGGAGATGCTGAGTGAGACATTTCGTATGCACAGCCTGGTGCCCAGAGGACAGGAACATCCTTTGGACCGAAGAGCACAGGATGAAGTTGCAAGAACACAACAGGGACTGCATGTAAATAAGGCTGGGAGCGAGGAAAAGCCATCCTGCAAATGCAGCATCAGCTTCATCCAGAGGAAAGCCCCGCAGAGAAAAAGCTCTCAAGCAGCAGAACCAAAGGAGTCCAGTATCCTATGGGTTTGTTATGAAAAAGCGTGGCTGGATTTTCTGATGCCTAATGAGGCTGTGGCTGGGTTGCCACCTCCATCACCAGAGATATTCCAGGATTTGTATCCTCTCTTATCACATATTTTTACTTGCAGCAACCTGAAATATCTCACTCATCTTCAACAAATTAAGATTAAAATTGCCCACAGTTATTAAAGAGACAGATCCAGAGCTGAACCACAAAGGCCAGTTTTCCTTGGGACCTTTGGGTTAAAACTGAATAAATCACAGGCCCTCATCCCTTCATGTTCCCTTGCTTCCCTCAGCATGCAGGCTGGAAGCAGAAGCTCTCAGTGCAGCACTGTGCATAGAGACTCTGAATTCAGCTCCTGGAAGTTTGCCCTTGCATCAGGCAGCTGTGTGCTGTGACAGCCAGCTCTGCCCGGGAGTTTCTCAACAGCTTCATGGCCGTTATAGGACAGGTCTCCTACCTGGAACTTGGATCAGGGGGGACCCTTTTAATTAAAGAGAAAAGCTAGATTCTGCTTTTCAATATGCTTTTTTTTTTTTCTTCCCTAAAAGGAAAGGTTAGATGAGAAAATTAGAGAGCAGGTTTTTGCATTTGGAGGTTCTCTTATCTCTCAATAATGAAAAGATTTAAAAAAAAAAAGGCTATATATCTTTTCCCTGTTGCAGTAATGGCATTTGGCTCTGGCAAGTACTCCTCTCCCAGCCCCCATGCTCCTTTCCATCCCCACAGCAGCCCCACAGGTGGGGCACAGCCCAGAAAGGCCCCTCCTCTCTTAACTCAGTACCTTTTGGAGCCTATTTATTTTTGCTGGATGTGTTGTTTTCCTTCTTTCATCACTGCAGAACAATCCACAAGAGGAATCTAGTATCTAGCTCATATACCGCTCATCTGAGATGAGACAGATGTGTCAGCGTTGTCAGCTATTTCAGTATGGGATTTTTCTTTCTGATGACAACCTCCAGGTCCTAAATATTCATGCTGGTTTCAATTCAGCTTTGAAGTTGGTGGGAGGCAGGTGCTGGAATGGGAACAAAACACTTCATGGGCCCTGGGGGAGTGGACCCAGGTTCAGTTACAGTCTTGGGGGGTGCTTCGGTCAGTCCTGAGCTGGACCCCGAGTTTACAGGATCTGGTAGGGCTGGTTAGTTCTGTTGTTTGTTATAAAGCTGCAAGTTGCAAAGAGTGGCGTGTTGGTTTGGAGAAACTGGGAGGTGTTGCCCATGGGAAGCCTTCCAAGATGTGTCTGTAAGGGGCTGCCCCACATGGAGCTGCTGGTGGCTCCATGGAGGGGAGATGAGGTCCTGGCATTGTTTCATCCCAAGGAATAAGTGCTGGAGCACAGAGGTGGCAGCTTTTTGGTTTGTGTGGCCTCGTGGATGCAGGAGGAGGCAGAAAGCCAAGGAGGTTTGGACAGATGATGTGAACAAGGTAGATGTGAAGAATGACAGAGAGCTAAATTTACAGACTCTGGGAAAAAGAAGACACAGGGGCAACGTGGTCACAGGCTATAAATACCTTCAAGGTAACAATATAAATGAAGAAAGGGAATTGAGTGTCGTCTCAAAGGAGGGTAGGGCAAGAGCCAGAGCTGGAGGCTGATGAAGGAGATGCATAGAGCGGAGGGGAGGGAGACTGGGCTGGGGGGATTTGCCAGGGGAGAGGGCTGGGGGGCAAGTAGGGCCATGAGATGCTGGGGGAAACGAGGTGATCAGATCCCTGTGTGACCAACCTGCTTCCTTTCAGCTTCATGCACGCCCTGAAGGTAACCCCATTTAATTCAATAGAATTCACCCAACTTTGTTTTTCACCGTTGCTTCTCCTTTCACATACCTCATCCGCTTGCTGTTTCTCTGGGATCTGTTTTTCTTTGCAGTCAGCCCTGCACAGCTTAAACTAACACTGAAACTTCACCACTTTTAATCTGTCTTAGAAAGGAGAAACAAAGAAATTCTGTCTGTGCAAAGGATGCACACACTCTTCATTGCGACTCAGAGGCTTCTCTCCATGCGAGCGCTCCTTGCTGCAGCTCAGGCCCATCTCATTCAACACGACTTTCCCTGGGTTCTGCTGTAGGTGCCCTGACGAGGTAGGTGCTGTCTAAGAACAGGACAGAGAGATGGATGATGGCACAGAATTTTTGCATCTGCTAAATATGTAATATAAAACAAGAAGCTCTGTCAGCACCGGATGGAAGGCAGCCTGGCTTTTTATCAATGCACTGCCTACGAATTTGGGCTGGAGCATTTTAGTGGCTGGGGGGTTGGGAGCAATGTCCACATGGGTACCTTCCCTGGTGTCCTGCGGAGATGAGATCACACTCCAGGATCCCCTTTGAATGGGAATGGAGGCAGCATCAGAGATACTTTCTCTCTTTCTAGGCTTCTCGCTTTCATGAAAATTGGCACAAACTTAATTAACCTCCAGGCTGATGACTGTCAAATTTGATTGAAACTGGACAGTCATCTGGTGTCTCTTCATTTTAGGTTGTTAAAGAATATCTGTGGTGATGTTGTGGTTGGATGAAAGCACCCAGAAAGACTTTTGCTCCCTGCCCCATGACCCCATTGAAGCCCCTTTGCTCTCAGGGTGGTCCCTCAGCACTTGGGTTGTCTCCACCACTTGGTGACCCAAAAGCTGATGTCTCCATCCCCTCCCATGGCAGCAGGAGGTTTTGCAGACCCTGTTGGCTCAGGCCAAGCCGTGAATGGGATTTCCAGGTTGGTAACATAAAACCACCCCACCTGCTGCTCACCCTGCGTCTGTAGCAGCCCCACATTTATTAAGTGCATTAATCCCTTCCTCAATCCAATCAACAGGGCATGAATCTTCAACCTAATTTAAGCTTATTCAGCCATTTTGTCCCTCATTAAAGGCCCATATCATTATGGTTCAATTAAGAACAGCAAAAAGCAGACTCCCTCCAATTACCTTGTCTAGTGCTTCCTTCTCCATCATGCATTTGTGCCCAAATCTTCCCATCCCAAATGATGAAACCTGTGCTGAATGTTGGTTTGTATTTGAGCCAGAAGCACACATTCCCCCTTGTCACATTCACATTTTTTTTTCTGCTTTGGAAATCTGTTGAATTTTCCACTTTTGCACAGGAATTTTTCTTGCAGTATCTTCCCCTATGGGCTCAAGCTGTAGTGCCAGGTGCATCTGCATGAACCAACCTTACTCTCAGGTCATGTCTTGTAGTTTAAATCTCAAAAAGGTTTGTCAAAATGGTGTTAGGAAGAGCCCCTGTTGGCCAACCAGAAAGAGATACGTGTAATCAATAAACGTGGACTCTAGGATGCTGGTTGCTGCCTGGAGGAGAGGATGGGGTTGGTAGAGGAAAGGGGTTCAGCAGAAGAGGGAGATGAGTGGCTGCAAAGTGCTGAAAGATCAGTCACCACTCTGCTCTTGGATTAGCTTTGCTTGGATGGTGCAGCATCAGTTAGCCAAGCCCCATACAAGAAGAGATAGAGCCATCTGCTTTGGAATTTGAAAATAGCTCGGGGAGCAAAGTGAGGGTGCCAAAACCCAGGCTATGGGCAGCACAGGGCACACAAACCACCGGTTGTTGGGTGGGTGTGGAGAAAGGGCTCCGGTTCAGTGTTTCAAATGGAAGCATATCCCTGGAGTCATTCCACATATTTCACACCAGCCTTCTTTTTCTCTTATTACTCCAACTGCCAAGGGACAGAACATGAACTTTCTGTATCATCACAGAGCTCAATAGATTTCCTCTTACCTTCAGGGTCTGAGCTCTCTGCCACGGTGTTTGTGTTTAAAGCCATCAGTAGTGTTGAAAGCAAAAAAGTGACTCAGTAATTCTGTTTGTGGAGACATAATGTCCTTGGATCAGATAACAGCACCTTCCCAGTACTGCTTTTACATACTTCATTAATTCACGTAGTGTTAGTGGCTGTCTGTCCTCCTGTTCCAAAACAACTGCCTTCATCTTGGGTCGAGTATTAAATGTGGAGCTTGGTGGCCCTGCATGTGGCAGGGGGTTGGAGATTCATAGTCCTTGAGCTCCCTTCCAACCTGGGCCATTCTGTGATTCTGTGATCTTTGACATTTCATCGGCAGCCTGGTTGAGTGAGTGGCAAGCCTGTGCACGGCAGAGGAGTTGGAATGAGATCCCCTCCAACCTAAGCCATTCTGAGATGACCTGTTGCAGACTCTCTGTCCTTACTTATGGGGCTCTTCTGGTCTTCCTTTGAGGTTTCATCTCCCTCCCAAATGAAGCCACAATCCCTGACAGCCACCAGCACCACCCCACGCCTTCCCCAGCATCTCACTCACACCCAGTGCTTGGGAATGGTGAAATCCCATCCCATCCCTGAGCCCACTGCTGTTTTCTGATGATATCAGAGATGCGTGGCGCCCAAAGCTGCGCTGCAGTGTGACACCACAAATGACCAGCTAATTAGGCAAAGAGGAGCGCGACGAATTTAGATTCTTCTTTAGGGCTCACAGACTATTAGTAATCTGGAATTTGTTAATTGAAAATTGCTTCCTCTGTTTGTTGTTGGCCTTTTGGTGGAGGGGGATATTTCCTGCTTTTGGACTGCGTCGCTGGATCTATAATAATGCACTTTGTACATTAGTGCCAGGCACATTTGTAATTGGCTACCCTATTAAAGAACACTAATGATCTTACAAGTGTTCACAAATAATGAATAGAATGGCCCCTCGCTGAATTGAGTAATTTATTCACTGACATACTTGCAGATCTGTTTTTCCATTATTTAACCCAGCTTTCGCTCTCTGCCTGCCTTGCAGAGACATCTCCTCTTTCGGTCATGTGTTAGAGATAATATGGGTCACAGAAAACTCACTGTTCATTGGGATGCAGGGCTGCTCCACACTGGAGCACATATGTGATAGGATGTGCAGAGCAAGCAGCAGTGATGTCAGTCTCTGGTGCATTCGTTGCTGCTGGGATTCTCCTGAAGCATAAAAGGAGGACAAAAAACCAGAACTTGCAAAATGCAATCCAGAAGGCTATGCTGATTTTCTCTTTTAAATATGAAAGCCATAGAGTGGTGGGATTGGTTTTTCAGCTACTGCCCCTCACAGGAGAAGGAACTGGAATGCAGCTCTGCTGGATTCCTGCACACCATGGAGCTTTGGGTAAACCTTTTGCTGCTTCCAAAGTACCCACACTGTGGCAAGGTGCTCTGTGCTGAAAGAAGCAGCTCAGCAGAGCTCACAGTTCTATTTTCACACAAGCCTTGTCCTAAAGCACTGCCTACTTATGAAAAACAGAGCTGTTTTCCATGGAGGGTAATGGTGAAGGAAGTTACATCTTTCTTATGTCAGGCTTTTGCGTGTTCTTCTGAGTCCTGTGATTGTCCATCAGGAGGAAATATTCTATGGGGCAGAAGCCTGCCGTGCTGTATGGGAGAAAATGGTAACACTGGGTCATAATTACAGGCTGTGACAAAGAGGTGGTTTGGGTCAGCGTGCTTAGTAAAGGGCTTCCTACAGTGGGAGCTTCGTACCCACATCATGCTGAAGATTCAGCACAGGAAGTAAGGTGTACAGGGTTTGTGAGCCCGAAGAAGATAGGTTTGACCTCAGGGAAGCGTGGGCAAAGGGAATGGCTTTGCATAAGTGGATTTGTCATGGGGTTACAGAAGCTGAGTGGGTATGGAGCTGGTTCCCTCCTGTGACCTACGTGGCACTGCCTGTGCCTGCTGCCACCCAGACTGTGGCAGAGCTGTTGGGATGGGCACCCCACCACAGGGCAGCCCCAGCAGAACAGCTCACACTGTGGGACCTGCAGTGACTTTATGGGGAGAAGCCAAAGCAGGGAGACACTGAGGGTGACTTTAGGCCACGGGAAGATGCCAGAGCTTGGTTTTAGAGGATGCTGGAGCTTTCTTCTGGGGGCAGAATGCCAGATCCTGAATTTTTGAGAGGATACTGAAGCCTGCTTTGTGGGGGGACACCAGAACTTGCTTTCTTTGCACTTGTTTCCATTAGCGTGTGTGTATGTTTTTTAGGGTGGTTTTCCTTCTTTCTTTCCTTCTTTCTTTCTTTCTTTCATTATTTTTTTTTTCCCTTTTCCTTTCTATGAGAGCGGGGAGCTCTCAGCCCCCTATTCTGAAGGATGCTCTCTGCGGGACTTCGGCAGCCGCTCCCCGCACAGCTGAGGGTTAACGGGGCGGGCGGAGCGGGCGGGGCGCGGCCCGGCGGAGCCCATTGCGGCCGGTTCCGTTCCGTTCCGTTCCTGCGGCGTCTCCAGCGCCGGGCGCGGAGCAGCGGAGGGGAGCGCGGGTGGAGCCCCCCCTCCCCTGCCACCCCCCTCCCGCGGCCCCGCCGCCCTCGGCCACCACCATGGTGCAGAAATCCCGCAACGGAGGCGTTTACCCGGGGCCCGCCGCCGAGAAGAAGCTGAAGGTGGGCTTCGTAGGGCTGGACCCGGGAGCTCCGGACTCCAGCCGGGATGGGGCTCTGCTCATCGCCGGTTCCGAGAGCACCAAGAGGGGTAGCATCCTCAGCAAACCCCGTTCGGGGGTGTCGGGCAGCGGGAAGCCCCCCAAAAGGAATGCTTTTTACCGCAAGCTGCAGAATTTTCTCTACAATGTGCTGGAAAGACCGCGGGGCTGGGCTTTCATTTACCACGCATACGTGTGAGTAATAAAAAGGTGGTGGTGTGTGTGTGGGGGGGGTACAGCGCAGCCCCCTCCCTTTTTACCCCTAGCCCCAAATTTCTCTTTGCCACCCATCGCCAATCGCGGAGTGCAGGGTGGGTGGGGGATGCTCCAGCTGCAGAACGGCTGCAGGGAAGGAAGGGATGGGGGAGGGGGGGGTAGATATGCTCGCTGGGGAACCTAAGAGTACTGTGAGCCCCTCCCGGAGCTGCCGCAGCCCTACAGTGTCCGGGCACGGTGCACCTGGGGAAGGGATGTGCGGTGTGTGTATGGTGAGGGGGAAAAATGAAGCTGTCCCTGCAGAGCTGGGGGTGGTTCCGGTGGGGAGGTGCAATGCACCGGCCCTATGCACCCCCGTTTACTTCCCCGCTTGTGGGGGAAGGGGCTGTGGTGGGTGCATGCAGGGGAGATGGGGAGGGAGCGCTCCTCCGTCTTGCTTGAAATCACCATAGCAATGCTGCGAGCTGAGGAACACAAAGCGCTGCTCGGGAACTGGCTTTTTTCCCTTCCCCACCCCCCCGTCTCCTCCGGCCCCATCTTTTGCGGGGTGCTGCGGAGGATGTGGGGCCGGGGGGTTGCGGCTCCGCACCGGGGTCCGGAGGTTCTTCTGTGCCCCCCGTGGGAGGCAGTGGGGTGGGAATATCTGCAAAGAAATGCTGAGCTGCGTTTGGGGCTTTCTGGGGGGGGGTGGAGAGGGAACAAAGGAGCGGTCCCGGGGTGCGCGTTTCCCCTCGGCAGCCTGGATTTTAGGCAGGAATGGCTACGTTGGGTGGGGAAAAAATGCCCCTGACTGCAGGTTATGCTGCAGGAGGAGGGCAGCTGGCTGTTCGTTATTAGGATTGCAAAGGGAGGGTCAGGATAAGTCGCTGTGTTACTGCAACTCCCTTCCCTCTGGGACTTTCCACAGTTCCACTGGGCTCTTCTGCGGTCCTGGGCTCCAGCACAGCCCTGTTTGGGTTCCTGCGCCCTTAGAGCCAATGGATTTTTTTGTTTGCGTGCTCTTCATTATGGCCAGGGCCTCCGTCAACTCAATCGAGAAGATTTTTGGGGCCTTTTGTTATTTTCCCTTATTCCTTTTGCTGCTAATGACATTCTTAGATGAGATGTTGGGATGTGCTTTATGGTCCTCAGCCATTTTGTGCCTTGAGGCCTCCCAGGGAGGTGTGTTGTGTCCGGGTGATAAGATGCTGTTTGGGAGGAAGGGAAAGCTTCACCCTGCACTGCAGAGGGCTGGGGGCTTGTAGAGAGCTGGGTGTCCCTGGGAGCATCCTTGGAGCTCAGTGATGGATGTGATGGCAGTGAGGTCCTGAGCATTCTCCATGCCCAGGAATTCTATGTGCTTGGTGCTGCGAAGTCTTATGGAGGGGCTCGCCTGGCTTTACAGTGAGGATGAGGTTGTATTTAAGAGCACACGGTGCATGCTGTACACAGGTGAAAACCCAGCTTGAACTGGCAATGGCAGCACTGAAAGGGGCTGAAAGCCAAATGACCAGCAAGGGGTAGCCCTGCCTGGGAGGGCTTTGTAAGCTTCTTTTGCTTCTTCAGCTGCTGTCTTGACTTCTGATCTACGTCGCTCTCTGCAGTGGCATTGGCTCGGGCAGGCAGTAATCATCACAGGGCACAAGCAGGGTATCCCAAGCTACCTCCTTCTGGGATTCACCTTCTCCTGAAGTCCCCATTTCCAGTGCATTCCTCTAGAGCCCACAGCTGCATCTTGCTTTGGGCCCGTGGCTGTGTGTCACCTGGTTGTGCCAGGAGCTGCGCCTGAATAGGAAACACTGCAAAACCACCCCTGACCCACACTGCTGGGAAATGGAGGCAGTGCTCAGGGCTGAGGTAGGAGCTGCACTGAGGTCTGTGAAGCATTAGTAATGTGATTAATTTTTTACAGTGCGTTGGGATGTTTTGTGAATGCCAGTCTTCTGAACCATGCATACAATAAGGTTGGCTTTGGCAGGTCAGTAATATGTTATTTAGAGAGCTGGAGGGTACAGTGAACATCTCACAAAGTCACTGGGGAAAAGCCCAGTGCCAGCTACTCCCTTTGCTGCCCGTCAGCCAGACCCCACCAGTGCCAGCTTTGTGTGTATCAGAATGGAGCAGGTGGGGGCTTTTCTGGGTTTTTGTAGCTAAAAAAGTCTATAATCCAACAAGGACAGCACAAAGCCTGCTGGCTGCTTCTGCACAGACATGAGGGCGAAGGGACTGCCTCAAGGTCATGAAGTTTGTGTGGAAGAGCTGCTTGGAGATCCCCACGCAAGTGGCAGTGTTTCTCATGCTGCATCCATCGATCTATTTCCCTTCTTCTTCTGTCGTTGTTCTTTCCCTTTTGCACCATTTCACACAGTGCAAATCAGAGAAATTCAGTGGAGCTTCCATCCCTCCAGACTCAGCCCAGCTATTGCCTCTGTAACAGCTCTGTGCCCTCCGTGAAAACAGTGCTCCCTATTTCATGTTGCTGTGTTGTGATTCATTTCTATGCATAACAGCTCTTCCCACACTGACACAAGTGGGTGACCCACTCATGGTGTGTATGTGTACATTATACAGGTATGTATGTTCTGCACAGTTCTATGGACAGCTGAGTCTCATGGATCCCATCTTGGAGTGTGGCTGGAGATGGACTCTGGGCTTCCTGTATCTCACCTCCCATATTTTCCTGGTATTCCTCTTCCTCCTCTCAGCTCTCTCTCTCTCTTTTTTCTTTCTTTTTTTTTTTTCTTGTCTTTTTTGGCAGAGCCATAGCACTGCAGCACATGGCCTCGTTCTGTTCAAGGTTGAGCTAAAACTTGAAAAGTTGAGCCCTGTCTAAGCAGCAAGCCATGCCTTTTGAGGGACATGGCAGCTCTTAGGTCTCACGGCAGCTCTCTGCACAGAGAGGCGTTTTGCTTTCAAAATTGTTCCGTTTTCCTTTTTTTTTTTTTTTTTTTTTTTTAATGGTTTAGGTTATCTTTTCCCTTCTAATCCTCTTACCTTGCTTATTATCACTTGTCCCGTGCTTGATGGTGCTGTGGTGCATCCTATTCCAGAAGGGATGCTGTGCTCTGTGCTGACTGCGTGGACTGGGTGCCCCACAGCCCTCTGTGTCTGCAGGTGTAGTTCCTGACCTTTGGGTGAGCTGCTCTTGTTTGGGACCTATGTTCAGCCTTTTTAAAGCTGTGTGTCTACAGCAAATGTAATTTTCACGTTCTGTTTATTGTTCTCTGTGGCAGCAGCTATGGAGCATTGGGAAGATGAAGAGTTGATGCAATTTCTTCCTTAGAGGTGTGGGGTTTCTTGGTGCAGAAGTGCCCTCTTTTGTGACTCCTCCCAGCCCTTAGGGACCAGGAAAATGTGGTTACTGCATGGAGATCTTCTTTCTCAGATCATCTTTTACTTTTGATATAATGCCCTCGGGAACCCCTAGGTATTTTTCTGCTCTCAGAAAGCTTGTGCGTTTTGTTTTGGTTTTCTCCCCGGTTAATTTTGTATACCTATTTCAATGCATTGATTAATTAAGAGAAAGTTTAAATTGACCCTCACGTGTGTTTCTCTGCATGCTCATGTGAGCCTTTAACAACCCCAAACCCATCCAACCCACTAGTGATGGGCAGGATCCTCCCCACATCCTATTGAGAGTGTAGGATGAAAGTCCAACACAAATCCCATGTGCTGGGCGTAATGGAGCTGTTGGGCTCTGGAGACCGATGCCCTCACCGTGCAGTTTGTCCTCCCTGGGGACTTCCATGCAGCGATGCCTCACCAGCTCCTGCTTAGTCAGAGCTGGGTGGGAGCAACCCGATTTAATGCGTCACGTTCCAGTTGTATTCACCCCACACTGACATTCAGAAAAGGAAAAACAAGTCGGTCCCCTGGGTGACTTCCTTTCTGCAATGCAATGCGCCTCAAACAGCTGAGCCTCCATCTTTCTTAAGAAGGAATGACCCCCAAAGCAAGTCCCAAATCCTCTACTAAAGGGGAGATGGGTGTCTCTTCAACAAAGAAATGCAATTTGTGAAAACCACATTATTATTATTATTTTTTTTAATACATATTTTTTTTTACTTGGCGGCAGATGGAGGACGTGGTGGGATGAGACTCTATGGTCTGTTGGTAAAGCAGGATGGCAGGCTGTTGTCAGGTTTTTGCAGGGCTTACTGGGATCAAAAAGCACAGAAGTTTTGCATGTGGCATTTGGGATTTAAGCAGCAAACGCTCAACCCTGCATAATCCTGTTTAAGGTAGCCCAAACGTAGAGCTGGTTTCTCTGTGGGCTCTTGAGGGACTGATTCCTCTTTAAAATTACAGTGGCAGTTCCTGCCATGTAATCTCCTGCGGAGAAGAAGCAGGGGAGCAGAGGAGGATGGAGGGTGATTCCTACAGAGGATTAAACTACAGCATGCTTCTGTGGAAATGCAAGCCTGTTCGTGAGAGACGTCCCCTTCAGAGACAAGATCTCCAGCACTGAGCTGGATAAGCCTCTTCCCATGGTGGTTTGCGTTGCTATGGGATAATGCAATGGCTTTTAGCCACCAGGTGATCAGAACTGAATTAATTACATTTAAAAACTGGCTGATCGGGGTGGTCTGGGCTGAATTTGATGAATGCATGCATTGTGAGGTGGTTTGAGCAGCGAGTGTGTGTCAGCAGGACCAGGTAGTGCAGGAGGACACCTGGTCCATCACTGCCATGTGTTCAAACTGTTCCTAGCTGGGCTGTAAGCCAAGAGCACTTGGGCTCCTCTGACATCATCTAGAGTAGAGGATGGCCCTGCTGATGCTGCAGGTATTTAAATTGGCCTTTTGGTGGATGTGCCCATCCACACAGACAGAAAGAACAAGCTGGAGCTCTTGGTGACCTCAGCTTCCCACACGCTTCTCCCAGCCCTGTTCTGGGCAAGCTGTGAATGCAGCAGCTCTGACACACAGACTGGAGGTGTTTGGGGAGGTCATGTGCAACTGTTCTAAAGCACTGAATTAATTATGTGCAGAGCTGTCTGCTGGGGAGTATCTTGAGCAGAAGTCACTGGCTGGGATGATGAGAGCTGCTTTATTGCAGCCTCTGGGCTTCCTGAGTGCCAATAAATGAGGGAAACCGGAGCATTCCTCTGCCTATCTCTCATCTGTCTGCAGTATCGCTCCAACCTCAAATGTGCTTTTTAAATGTGTGAAAAGCTCTGGTGTTGGTTAACATCCATCTGGTGACTTCTTTTGGGTGGATTGGGCCTTAAGTTGCACCAGGAAGGTTCAGGTTGGATGTTAGGTTGGATGTTAGGAACATTTGTGTTTTTTTTTTTTTTCCCCCTGGAGAGCAGTGATGCAGTGGCACAGCTGCCTAGGGAGCAGTGGGGTCACCATCCATGGAGGTGTTCCAGAGCTGTGGAGATATGGCACTGAGGGATGTGGGCATGGTGGGGTGGGATGGAGTTGAACTTGAGGATCTTGGAGGTCCTTTCCAACCTGAATGAGTCTATGATTGGGTGTTGGGCAAAGAGCAGCTTTTCCCAGTGCACAGGGAATGGGAGATCTGTGATATCTTCTCACCCCTCTTGCTGCTGTAGTGGCATGCTTTAAACTACCATGGGGCATCAGGAGTGCTGGGTGCAGCAGGAGCTTCCTGGTTTGTGTTAGTGTGGACCGTGCTCAGACATTGAGCTTGGTGATGCTCAGATGCCTGCTGGATGGAGCACTGTGTCCTATGTTCCTCTCAGAAAGCCCATAGGATACTCAGAGCACGTCTGCCTTCTGGAGATGCCCTTTTCTCTTTTTATGACAAAGTGAACCTGAGTTCCCTTGTGCACCTTGGGTGGAAGCTGGATGAGATGAGTCCCAAAAACGAGTTGAGAAGACACAGGTTGGCATCTGTTTGCAAACTGAAAACTGGAGTGAGCTGAGGCAGTGCTAAGCATCTCCCACCCCAGCCACTAGGAACTGTGGTGTTCAGAGCCAGAACTGCACTGTGGATGTGCCAACACATGAAGGTGGGAGGTGGGTCTGATCCACATCAAAGCAGAATGACAGCAGTCTGAGCTCCACACTTAGCCAGCAACTGTTAAGAAGCAGTTTTGAGAAAGGAACTTTTACAGCAAACCCCAATCATCTTGTGGACCTGCAACCCAAGTCCCAGAGGGAATTAGAGCGTAATCAAGTCTTATTAACACTGATTATTGTTCAGAGCAGCTCTGGTTGCATCTGGGCTCTGGGAGCAGAGTGCCTGGCAGGATGGCCAACCTTCCTTCTGACACTGAATGCATCCCAGGCAGGGGCACAGGGCAAGGGAACGAGAGGATGAAGAGTGCTGGGGAGCAGCTGTCCTCACTGCGTGGGGGCTGAGGATGGTGTCTGTGTGTGTCTATCCACTGCAGCAGTCTCTCAGCTTCCCTAGGATGAGATTGCACGAGGCAAAGGTTAATGCCTTTGGGATGGACTTTCTCAGGGATTCCCAGGTGCTGCGTTTACAGACAGACCCCAATGTGCCTCAAGTTCCACCTTCTGCTTTACAGCTCCACCAACCCAGGGAGCAAAACCTGTCCGAGGCAATTGCAGAGCTGCTGTCACACGTTGCAATGGATGAGTGTAGCAGGATGGGTTTTCCTCGCACAGCTCCTGCAGACACGCTGTCACTCCCTGTAAAGCTCTTGTGGTGCTCAGGAATTAAACCTAGAGGAGATCCTGGCTCAAAGGTGACTCACAGGCACCTCTTCTCCATCGCCTGTGTGAGTGTGGGAGCTCGTGTCAGGGCACCTGCTGCGTGCATTTGTTGCAACTTGTGTTTGGTGTGGTTGGAAATTAATGAGCTGTGCAAAAGAGAAAAGAGAAACTTCAGTCAAATAGTAGTTACAGTGAACTCCAAGGGGAAAACAAAATTAATATTATAGCAGCGTGTCAGCAACCCTAATGAAAGTCAAGTCTGTGAGCTTCTCTTCTATACGTGAAGCCCAAAAGGTTCAATACCTGCTCTAAAGACCTCAGGTTGGATAGTAGGAAAAGTTTTTTTCCAAAAGAGCAGTGATGCAGGGGCACAGCTGCCCAGGGGGTGGTGGAGTCACCGTCCCTGGAGGTGTTCCAGAGCTGTGGAGATGTGGCACTGAGGGATGAGGGCAGTGGGCACAGTGGGGTGGGCTGGGACTGGATTTGGGGATCTCAAAGCCTCAGTGATTTTATGATTTTGTGACTTTCTGTGTTGAGTAGGATGCAGGTGTTAGTCCTAAAGTAGGTGCTGGGGAACTGCTGGTAACTGCTTTGTTCCAGTCTTCTTTTTAAGGGTGTTTGCCTGGTTGTTTCTTTGTTTTTGAGTTGATGGGTTGGTTGCTATTCCTGCTGCTTGGGTTTGAAAAGGAAACAGCTTGGCTTTGGTGAGGACAGGCTGTCCAGGGCAATCCACCAGACTCAGGAGCTCAGCAGAGTTCATCTGTGCTGGGAGGAGGGAAGCATCTCCCCAGGAAATGTTCCCTATGCTGAGGTAGGTATGGCTTCTGTGTGCTTGCAGCAGCTCCACTGTTGGAGTACTGTGCATGGCAGTGAAATGGCAGCACTGGGAGAGTTTTTCTCCTGCATGTTTATGGGATTTTACGCGACGTGGAGTCTCAGGATGACCATTGAGTTTATGTTTGCTTGGAGCTTCGTTACTAGGTCTGAGGAATGTAGAAGGGGATGCAAGAATACTCCATCTTTCACTTTAGAGGAGAGCAAAGGAGTTGAATACAAATCTCTCTATATTACAGCTGGGCAAATAGAGAGTGAGGCCACGCTGCCTTCTGCCATGCTAATCTGTATGGGAACGAAACCAAAACACATCCATCCAGAAGGGACAAGAAGAACAAAACCTCTCCCAGTACTGAGGGCCATGTGTGGCTCCTGGAGCAGGCTCCTTGTGCTGTGATTGCTGGTTCCACCTGTGTTTGCTCATCCTTCTCCTTATCCTGTGCATGGCAAGTATGAGGATGTTGTCCAAGCGAATCCCTCGCTGGGGCTTCCTCCAGGTTTCCTGGGTTTATTAGCACTGATTTGTGCTTGGGGGACTAGTGAGACTCCTGAGTCATCTCCTTAGGCAGGGAGCTATTTATTGCAGCGTGTGTGTTACACTCCATGGGAGTGGGTGTCTCTCTTCCGCTTTTGGATCCTGCCCTGACTCTATATAAAGAATTCAGGCTTGAATGAGCAGCAAAACTCTGGCTCTGCTGTTTGGAATACAGGTGCTGCTAACCTGTGTCCCTGACTGGAGGAGCGAAGAGGTCCTGGTGGTCCTGAACACCGGTAGGAGTTTGCATGGGATATTTGTCCTCCTTGGCATCTCCCAGCTGCTAGGATGGCTTGTAGGGACATGGGGCACTGCATGATGGTGCCCAGAAGTGCTTCTTGCTCTGCAGTGGCTCACAACCAAGTGGGAAGCGTGATTTGTAACTCCTTTTTTTTTACCCCTCAGGTTGATTTGTTGATGCTTTTGGCTTTTTAACGGGTGGTTTATTTTTCCAGTTTAGGAGAGGTATTTCCTAGCAGCTGTAATTCTCTATTGGTATCAGAGCAGAGACTTGGAAGTGCCACAGGCAAATGTGGATGAGTTCCTCTGAGACTTTGGCAGCACAGGAGCTGCCAGATCACGAGGGACTTTGCTGTGTTGTTTCTCCTGGGGTGGAGAAAGGCCTCGCCTGTGTCCTGGTGGCCTTGCAGAGAGGTGTCTGGATACCAGACCAGCCTCTCCCCAGCAGCTCTGCAGGGAGCAGCATCCATCTGAGCAAGAGCTGATGGCAGCATTGAACCAGGGCTGGCTTCACACCCCATTAAGCATCACGCTGAGCCACAGAGACCAGTCCTTGTGTTGTCTAACTGAATTGCTGGCACTTCAGGAGGGCTCTGTCTCCGTAGCCGGAGGGACTGATGCATTTAATCTGTATTAGTGCTAAAGAAACTTCGTTAATTGTGACATCATGGTTTCGTCCTGGGGGCTCCTGGTCTGTTTTTGTTTGGTTAGTGGTTGTTTTACAGTTGTGGCATTTTCTATTAAAAAGGAAAAAGTCTTAGAGAGAAAGAGGTTGGGAAATTTTCTGTTGTCTCAGACATGATATGCAGCCATTTAGAATTTGGCACTGATATTTTTTTTTTTTCCTTGCTTTTCACATTTTCTGCTTTAGAATCTAGATGTTTTTAATGTAATTCTTATTTGGCTGATCCTTTCTTAATATGCCAGCTAATAAGGGGAAAGAAGGATTCCTGCACTGAGCTTTTGTTGCTGCTGCTTTTCCCTTTTGCAACAGAAATCAGATCTAATATGAAGCCTTCGTGAGCTGAGCTCTGACCACTTGTGGGTGCTGGGAGCATCGGGAGTGATGCTGGGAGGCCCTAGGCTCACTGCAGATCAGTAGTTGTAGCATCTGAGCCAGGAAAGATAACAGCATGCAGGGCTGGGATGTGGTTGTAGGCCAGCAATGGCTTCATAGAATCATTAAGGCTGGAAATGACCTTTAAGATCATTGAGTCCTTGGGGATGTAGGCACTACAAGAGGGTGAAACATGTCCCAGGCTCAGGTTTTTGCTCTGTTCTTTGGAGTGGCCAAACCTGGGAGACTGGCACTGCCTTGGCTCCATCTGTCCTCACGCAGGACCTTGGGTGCCTAGGGAGCATTTCACCCAGTTGGCCATTTTTTGCCACCTTTTTTTATGAACCTCTCTGCAGAGTGAAAATAACCCTGAGCCCCCGCTCTCTGCAGAGAAGCTGAAACATGCTGAACCCCCCAGACAAGCTGCATTCCTACCCAACCTTGCTTTTTCGGCCCTTGCTGTGGGAATGGATATTATTAAAAGCACCCAAAGGAAACTCATTGAGCCAATGGGTTGGGAGCCCCACTCTTGGCCAGGAATGCCCATCTTTCCCACAGCCATATCTTGGTGTGATGTGGGTCAGAAAGAGCTGGAGTTGAGCCTGAGCCCACACCTGCTGGGGCAGCTCTGCTATTTCGTTTCTGAAAGCGCAGCAGAAATTAAATAAAAGTTAATTAAATCTTTTTCTTTTTTTTTCTGCCTGCTTCCTTTCCCTGTTTCTAGGGAAGACTGAAAAAATGTACTAGAGAGGAAGCGAAACTCTGAGCATCCTCTGATGAATGCTGAGTATGGCCCCTGTGGGACTGCAGGGAAAGGCCCTGTAATTATGGGGAGCGTCCTGTGAGGCTGGGTTACACAACCAGGACGGAGAGCTGCTCCTGCTCTGTGTTAGCAGCAGGCTGATGAGGCTGCGACTCAAAATACTACCTGGCTGTTATCCATTCATTGCTTTTCATCGTTGCTGGTGTCCTCTACGCACAGCACAGACCGCTCGCGAGGCTCCGAGCCAAGGCAGCAGGGGAGGAGCATGCAGGACCACAAAAGGGCCATTTGATATTGATGGTGACACAGTTCTCAGATGCCCCCACTGTGTTTTGGGGCTGGCTGATGGTCACGCATCAATGCCACCAAGTGAAGGTGAATCGTTCCTAGCTCGGGCAGAAGCAGCGTGTCCTGATGGTGGAGTAGTGTACTGCTCACGAGCTGTTGAGTTTAGGGGATAGAGCGTTGTAGCAAACGCCTGGAGACATTGTACGGGGTGACTTGCACCTCTGCATGGTGTTGGCTGTGCCCCGGTGTCATGCTGCAGGATGTTGTTCTGCTTTTGAGCTGTTGTGTGATGCTGTTGTTGGCTCTGATCTGTGCAGACTTTGCATGCTGGTGTGCTTTGCTGGGCTCTGTGTTCCTTCAGGAAGATTTATGAGGCTGCAGGCATGGCTGGATTTACATGCGGGCTAAACCTGAGCTGTGTGCTAGGGAGAATCATCCCCATTTGGGAGCCCAAGTGTGGAGGAATTCCACACCATGGACAAGATCCCTGCAGCAGGGCTCAGCACCCTGTGCTGTCACTATGGCCTCTCCCTCCTCCAGCAGCAGTAATCACTTCCTACACAGACGAGGAGACTTCAGTATCCTTGTTCTGCCAGGCCTTGGCTTTGAATTATTAAATAATGTCTCTGTTATGCATCACCAAGTTTGTTAGAACACAGCTACTTATCAGAAGAGAAAATAGTTGTTTCCCTACTTTAGGAGTTGACTTCATCTACTTGTGAGACTTGCAGTAAATGGAAGAGCATTTTAAGGAAAAGACGTCTGGAGAGGCTGAGGTTGGAAGTAGCTGTGTAGAAGCACCATCTTTCCAAAACAATATGCAGTTCTCTGTTCTCTGTCACAAAGTCCCGTTGGTAACTAATCTGTGTCTTCTCTCTCAATCAAAGCCAACTTGTATGAGTTTCTCACTGTCTCTGAGAGCACTGCCTGTGGAGTGCTATCTCTTCCAAGGTCAGATTTTTGCCTGCTCCTTGTAGGAAGTTGGATGGTACCTGCTGCTTTGGAAGAGGCTGGCTTGGAGCTGCAGCAGCCCAGCCCACGTCTCTCTCTCTTGTTTGTTTTTCTCTTGCTTGAGCAGCGCTTTGCCCCACTGCCCATACAGCATCCCTGAGCAGCACTGTTTGATTGGACCCAGGCAGGCAATTCCCTGTTATTCCCAAGAAATACATGATGGGAATGAGTTGGAAATGGGGTCCCACTGCTGTCAGGCCAGGGCTGATTCCTTCTGGGCCATTCCTGTGCTGCTCTCTCCCTGAGCTGCTGAGCTCCCAGGAGCAGCCATCCAGCACGGTGCTGCAGGAGCTGCCTGGGGACCTGCTCGTGCCTAGAGAAGCGGGTTACAGCAGATTTTCACAAGCCTTTGCCTGCCATTTTAAATGGGAAGGATGTTTCCTTGGCAACGAGATGGATGCTTCCCAGCAGAGCATATGGCTTCTATCGACTTTGATTTACCAGCGTGTTGAAATGGCAGCTAGATAATCCTCTTCAGCTTTAATGTGTCTATGTCCTGTGTCCCTGTTATTTGGGAGCTTTAAAGACCCTGGGTCAGGTCCTTGCAGCGCTGGACTTGTTTCCAGCATCCTGAGATGGAGCTGGCAGGATCCCCACATCCTGGAGACCTGTGCAAGCAGGGAGCAGCACCTGAGCATCACCCCAAGCAGAGAGCTGCAAGGTGGGCAAGAAAACATTCCCTGTTCCTGCTGCCTTCCACCAGCTGAGCTCCTCCTCCTCGGGGAACATCATCTGCAGTCCTGTCTTCCTGTTCTCCTCCCTCCTTTAAATCATTTTGAGATGTTTTCTATCTTTCACCTACACGATCATCTGCCTCTTGCAGCTTGCTATTTATTGTTGTGTTTACTGGTGCTGGGAAATAAGGAGAGTGAACAAATCTCTCCTTTGCTGGACTGGGCTCTGTGGGTTTGCTGAGCACATGCATCCTGCTCCTTGCTGCTGCCCATCAGAGAGGAAGGCTCTCTACGCTTTGGCAAATTGGAAGAAAATTGGCCAACATGGCCAGATATTAAGGGGAGCAGCCAGACAGGGCAATCACATGAGCCTCATAGCCTTAGGAACTGGGATAAAAATAGAGAACTTCTTTCACACGACTGGGTGGTGCTGGGGCTGGTGCAGGGATGTGAGTAGCAGAGAGTGCTGAGCTCAGGGCTCAGGAAGTGTGACCCTAAATGAGATGGAAGCAGATTGCTGGCCTGCAAGCATCTGCACTGCAGGGGTGGGGAAGGGGATGTGGTGCCCTGTTGTTATTGCACCGATGCTGCGTGGTTTGGTGAATCCCTTGAACACGGGTAGCAATGCAAATCCCCTGGCCTTGTAACACTTAACCAGGAGCATAGAAGGCTGAGAAAGTGCCAAAGTATGGCGTGGTTAAATTTTACAGGAGGCTTCATGTGTTCTGATCCCTCTGCCTCTATCTGCCGGCTGATGGCAGGTGAATTGAGCAGGTGGGGAGATCACCAGCTCTAAGCCATATTGCGCGTACTGTGCAAGCCTGTTAATTAAAACTGATGAGCAAGTGAAATTAGCAGTGCTTTGGTAACGCACGTGTTTCCTGCTTTGGCTTTACCCATGATCATCTTGCTCCAAGACCCTGCTCTCTTGTCTTTGTTATCAAGGCACAAAACGAGGGCCAGACCTGGGCCACCTGCCCTCAACAGGCTCTGAAATCTCAGCCTATCCTTCGTTGTTGGTGGTCGCGTTGCAAAGGGAGCCCAAGAGCACGGCTCTGTGGCCCCACTTCTGGGAAAGCATAAACCATGGGCTTGGGGTATGGAGAAAGTGAGATGGTAAAGGCTGCACAGGGATGTTGCTGAGGCTCTGAGCTGGTCCCTGCAGCTATGCCTGCAATTCCCTGTGGGGCTGTGAGGGTGCTCAGCTTTGCGGTGCTTTAATTCTTGTGTCTGTAAAAGCAGTGCAAAGGCAGAAACAGGGAAACAAATCTAAGGATGCTCAGAGAAGTGTGGCTTGTCCTTGGTGTGCAGGGAACCTCAGGCTTGAGCTGAATAGCTGATTCTGGGACAGACCTTTGGAAAGCTGGCTACTATTCCTGTCTGCAGCAGGAACCAGCCCTGCACATTTTGAAGACAATCTTCCTATCTGCAATTAGACCGGAGCCTATTTTTGTATATCCCATTCCCTCGAGGAATGTTTAGATGAGATGCAGCATTACATTTTGCAGGGACATCTTGCTTTTAACCCAATTTGAGAGCACAGTTAAGTCGGGTCAAGTGGCTTGCCCAAGTCAGCAAGAGGATTTTTTTGTGCCTTCATGCTCAGATCATGCAGTGTAGCCCTTAGTTTTTAAATTTATTTCCTTTTTTTTTTTTTTTTTTTTTCCTTTGAGGTATTGCCAAAAAGCAGGGCTTTGCTCTTAAGATGCAGAGAGAACTTGATCTTTGTATACAGATAAAGGTTAAATTTGGAAGGCTTCTGTGCCTGTGCTTACTACTAATAATTTTTCAGAGGTGGAGAGGAAGCAGAGATTCTTTTTGGGGAATACCCTGTGGGATGAAGCACAGGCAGCGCTCAGATTTCAATCTGAATAATATGGTATTGCATGAGACAGCAACTTTCCCTCGCATTAAGATCAATGAACGTGCACCGAGTAAATGCCTGCACAAGCATTTTAAGAATTACTCCAATGTCTGATGTTTCATCCTCTTAATTTACCTCTGAACGGACCGTAATTGCACCAGGGCCTTGAGGGTTCTGTCCTGTGAACAATTCCTGGAGTTGCATGGCTGTATTTCTCCCCGCCTGGCTTTTGCAGCAGATCTCAGCCCTGCAGTGCAGAGCCCGTGGACAGGTGCGCTGATGGATGAATGCTCTGGGTTCTCCTCCAGACCTCTGACCGCTCTGAGATTGCAGCACAGTGCAGGGAGAACGTGCAGATGAACATCTCCCAGTGATTCAGGCTGGAGGAGGACAGAAAGGAAGGTTTCAGCTCGATCTTGGTATGCGTTCTTTATCAGCAACGCGGCTTTATTATGAGTTTTAGGTGCCTTGAGTAAGTTAAGTAATTAGAGCCAGGCAAGTCTATAAAACAGGCTGCTGATTGCTGAAATGTTGCCCTTTCTCCTGCTGTAAACGTTCAGTTCAGTTCTTGGTTTCTATTGCTGATCTTCTGCAGCTGGCATTTCACAGAATCGCATTTGTTCTTTGAGGATTCCATCCGGGAAAGCTCTTATGTGCTCAAGCTCTTCAGTGTACGAGAACTGTGGAGATGTGCATAGTGGACGTGGTGGGGTGGGTTGTATGGTTGGACTTGGTGATCTTAGTGGTCTTTTCCTGTCTTAATGATGGTATGATTCTATGGTCAGTCTTGCTTATAAATGTGGAGATACATAAAACTTTGTTGCCACACAAAATCCCTTTCTTCTCAAATTCCTGCTGTGCATAAGTCAAGGATGTGGGGGGTTGAGGCAGATGAGGCCATTCCTGCTCTTTGCATTACAAACAAGAACATTTGCAGTGTTCTTCATGTGCCTATAAAAACAGAAAATGATCTCCCTTGCAAAGGAAACCTTATTTCCCCTCATTTCCCCAGGCTGTAGCTGTGCAGGCGTATCGGAGAAGATCCTAAAAAACTCAATCTACTCGAGAACACCCATCTCCTATTGTGCCACGCTGCCGTCACACAGCTCTGCTGGAGATACAAGTCACCTTGGGTGATGATTTTTGGCTGAAGCTGAGAGATTTGGAAACCTGGAGTGGGACATTGAGGCTTGTGTTGAGCCTTGTCAATGTGTAGCTGGGCTGTGGGATTCCTTATGTGAAAAACAATGATGGAAGCTCCTGGTTAGGACAGGGACAGTGTGCATCATCATAAGCCCTTGGACAGCCATGGCGTGGTCAGAGTTCTGCTTCTGATTCAGTGGAGATTCAAATTTAGCTATAATTACTCCTGTTCTGAGTGCTAAAAGGTTTTTTACAGTCTGTTTATCCAAGTTTTGGAAACTTGAAAGCCAGCATCTTACAGAGACCACTGCAAATGGATTGCTGGGATTACAGCTGGATTGCCCATAAGCATTTTGGTTTTATTTTAGCACAATTATCAATGCCTTATTTATGTCCCCAAAGTCATTTTCAAGTGTTTTAAGTTATTTTCTATTGTGTGGCTCTCAAATGCCTGGAGTAAAATGCTTCCTCCTTTTCAGCTTTGCTTGTTCTAATTAAGCAAATCGTTAATTCTTTCCCCACTTCCATGGGAAGGCAGTAAAGCAAGGAAAGAGCCCATTGCCTCGTGCCACCTCCTTGCATTACATCCATCCCTGACACATCCTGGTATCCCACTGCTGCTGATCCATTGGAGCTCCATGTAAGTGGGTGTGCAGGTTCCAAGGGGAGTGCCTTTAAGAAGGCAAATGAGATTAATAATCTGAAAAGATTCATAAGGATTCTGTTATTTACTTTTAGCAAACAGAGAGAGAGAAAAAAAATACCTTTCGCGTTTCGAGTCATTTTATTTCATTATTTGCTTGCTTATTTGTTTATTGGAGTGGGAGCTCACTCATTTCTTCTTCTACTGCTAATATGAAATGCAATGGAGATGAAATCTGGATAAGGAAGTTTCATGCCGAGGTTAATAATCCAGAATAAGAAGCTTGCCATGGGTGTTTAAAGTTGACATAACCTTTCTTTGCTGAGAGAGTGGATGAGGTGCTGGAACAGGCTGCCCAGGGAGGCTGTGGATGCCCCTGGAGGTGTTCAAGGCCAGGTTGGATGGAGTCCTGGGCAGCCTGGTCTGGTATTAGGTATAGAGGTCGGTGGCCCTGCCTGAGATGAGGGATTTGGAGCTTCATAATCCTTGAGATCCCTTCCAACCCAAGCCATTCTATGAACCTTTGGACAGAAAGGCAAACTTTGGAGGACTTTGGGTTTTTCAGCTGTTTGCAGAAGTCAGATTTGCACAGCTGAGTCTTGGCTGCGCAGAGGTGGAAGCAACTCAAGAAATGTCTGTCCTCAGCAGGCTGCTGCCAGCTCTGTCCCTGCTGTCACCCATGGAAGGGATGGAGATGCAGCAGCACTCGCTGTCCTTTGCATCCTGGTCCGGTTTGGGGAGGTTGTTGCTAGCTCTGCTGTGTGGGGCCCAGCTCCTGTCTGTCTTGAGGGGAGGATATTGTCTTCTGCCCAGCTGTAAGCAGAATTGGCATCTTTAATGTAAAAATCATTAGAAGGGACGTAATTAACGTTCCTTATTGCACATTAACATTACCCAGAGTCAGGCTGCAGACATAATTTGCTTTGATTAGATATGTAGCTTTAAAAATTAGATTCATCCCAACCTCTATGCCGTTTATTGGCCTGTTTCCCTTTCCCTTGCTGTCCATTATGAGCTGGAGCCCTGTCCTGCACTGTCTGGATGGATTAGATGTAATGAAAGCAGAGTCAACTTCCCACTGCCTGCCCTCCATGGGAGCTCAGAGGGTGCTCTTCACCTCAGCACAGCTATGGCTCACCTTTCTCCTTCCATCCCATGCAAAGAGGGAAGCTGCAGAGCCTTTGGAGCTTTCCAGGAGCAAACCCCAACTCCATGAATCCAGTGGAAAAAATGTTTCATTCTTGAAGTCTACTTTTCAGCCTCTCAGAGGTTTGGGAACCTTGGAGTTGAGCAGAGTACCCATACATCACCATGGAGCTATTTTGCTATGCTTGTCAAGTACCCACATCCTATGGTGGCAAGACCATTTCTCACTTGCTGGCTGAGCTTCCTGTGGGGGAACAGAGCAGAGGGATGGGAGCTGCTACCCTATTGGGTTTTGCCTATGGAGCAGCCCTGGTTACCCTGCACAGCCACAGCTTGCACAGGGCACAAGGAAGATGTTCACCAGCAGGCATGTTGGACCACATCTGTACAAAGAACCTTATCTATTGGGTAGTGCTTTCAGCTCTTGTTGAAATGATAGAGCAATGTCTTTTCCTTCCTTTTTTTTTTTTTTCTTTTTTTTTCTGCCCTATCAATACATTTCTAATGACAGAGGTAACATGCAGGACTCCTCTTTCTCCTGGCGTTCATTCCCAGCAGGACTCATTGTTTCAGCATGGCTTTGTTCTGGATCCATTTGAAGTATCCACCTTAGTAAACAAGGTATGCTTGTCTGCTCTGATGTCAGCACTTTGCTTTCTGCACCTGTCAGCATTTTATTGTGATATTCAGTCCCAGAAACACAACCCACGCCCTATTTCTTCAATCAGAACATGCAGGATTTTCTTTTCCCCCATCCTTTCCCATGATCTATCTTCTCTTTCTTCTTTCATCGATTATTCATTTGTTTCTCACTCTGATGTGGGAGTGTGCACCAAAATCTGGGCCACCCCAGGAGCGGGACTGCCTGACCCATTTGCAGCTCCCTCTCACTGCACAGCCTGCAAGAACCACATTGGGTGAGGGTGATGATGAGTGGGATTGCAAGGGGCAATTCCTTGCTTTTTGGGGTTGTTGCAGGTCCCTGAGTACCAGAAAGGGAGAAATGAGGGGATTGTCCTGAGCTGTTCTGTGCTGAATGGGACTTGCTGCTGGCAAAGCTCAGCCCTTGTGGAGTGGCTCTGAAGGTCTCTTCCTTCCAGCAGACTCAGCACTGCCTGTGGTCAGAATAAATACTGCCAATTCCCCCTCTCTACCTGAGCACTGTGATGTTAATGGCCCTTGAGAAGCCGCAGGCACAGCCCTGCAGTGCCTCTCTTTACACAGCACCAAGCAGCTGCACCCGGCAGCCCGACCGTGCCTTATAAATATTTGAAAGTCAGTTTGTAGGAATGTGAGACAAAGCCAGACGGATGAATTATTTAATGCTTTGAAAGAACGCAGCTTTTAGTTCCTCCCCGTGCTGGCCTACTTCATTGTTTCAGTAAATTGATCTGCAGCAAATTAATTTCCCTTCTTTTCTTTGAGTAAGCAGCGGGCATGGCAGGTTGGTGGGGATTGCTCCGGCCACAAGCAGGTGCCAGGACGCCTCCATGGCTGCAGAGCTGGCATCAAACGTCAGAAGAGAGTGGAACTGCTGCCACCCATCAGTGCCTTTGGATGGGCATTGGTGCACCCAGTGCGCACGTGGAGAGGACTCTTGGCAGCGGCAGCCTCTGTGTGCGTTTTATCACAGAACTGTAGAATATCCAAGTTGGAAGGGACCTATAGGGATCATTGTGTTCACCTCCTGCCTTTACACAGCACCACCCAAAACCCAAATCCCATCTCTGTTAAATCCCCGTCTTGGTAATGTGTGGACAAGGGATGCTGGGAAAGCAGCTGGTGGAATTGAATCTAAAGAGTTGCCAAGTTTTCCTGTATGAGGGTGTAGCAATGGAGTGTTTCCATGTTTGTTGGAGCTGACATAACGTGGAAGGGATCTCAGAGGCTATCGCAGCCACGTGCTGGAAATGGAGGTGTCTTGGCCAAACCGATACTGGTCCAGGGGGTCCTTCCACACCCAACCCTTCCTGTTCATAGAATCAGGGATCCAGGTTCCCTTTTGCTGGTTGGTTCTCCTCCAGTGTTAAATGTGAGCCCTGCGACTGATCAGCAGAGTGATCCCGAGTGTGAATGCATGGGCCTGGTGGCCTCGTTGCTGTCACTTCTTATCTCCTCATCACCAGTTAGAGGTATCCTTGTAAAGGGACAGTGTTAAAGCTGCAGCATGGTGAATGCTCCTGTGTGTAAATGTCAAACCGTGTGACCGAGTGTGAAAAGTTCTTGCTCTGAAGACTGATGTTCTGTCCCTCTGTATTTTTTTATTTTTTGTGTTCTGTAGTTTTCTACTTGTTTTCTCCTGCCTGGTGCTGTCTGTCTTCTCAACCATCGATGAGTATCAGAACAGCTCTGAAGGGGCCCTTTATATTCTGGTGAGTTGGGATTTGCAAATGAAGTGAGCAGTATCACATCAAAATAAAGTTTAAAATGCACAAGAAAAACACCTACCCCTAAGACTGGGGATATTTAACTCAGGCAAGAGTTAGTGTCTGTTGGGACCCACAATAAGGAAAGGAGAAATCTGTATCAGGGCACTCAGGAGTAATCTGAGCACAATATTTGCTCTGATGTAATATTTTAAAACCTCTTTCCTGAACTTTTTCTGTTGTTTTTGCTTTGTTCCTCTTTCTCATCCCCTGCCCAGGAAAGGGAAAACCCAGCAGCAAAGGTCTGAGCATCACTCAAAATAGGGCTTTCTACCATATGGTCCTATGGGGCAATTCTGCATTGCATAGGAGAGCAGGGTTTAGGCTGTTGGACTGGATCTCTAATTCTGGAGCACGCTCACCACGTTTCCTTCTAGGCTGATGGCATGTTGTCTCCCCCAGGAAATTGTCACCATCGTGGTGTTTGGGGTGGAGTATTTTGTGCGGATCTGGGCAGCCGGCTGCTGTTGTCGGTACCGGGGCTGGAGAGGAAGGTTGAAATTTGCCCGCAAACCTTTTTGTGTCATCGGTAAGACCTGCCTCCTGCATGGGGTTTCCCAACCTAAGATGGCTATTGAAGAGCTTGCTTGCACAGTGCTGCAATTTCTTGCTTGCAGTTTGGGGATTGTTACTCACCTAGAGAAGGGAAGGGAGGAGCTGAGGTCCCTGCCCAACCTCTCCGTCAGTTCGTTCACTCCGTGCCTCATTTTGCCCTCCTGGGTGCTGAGGAGCTGCATCACAAGGGGGTTGTGAGACTTAATTCCTGCTTGTAAAGCACTCGGTGCTCCTGTTGTTGTTGGCCATCCGAGCACAGTGGGTGCTTTGTTTGGGGTCAGGAGTGACAGGTGAGCCATGCCATGCCCCATGGAGCCTGCTTTCAGGTGACCAGCAAGTAGCGAGAGTCACACATGGGATTTTCATTTATTGCACAGAAAATCATTCGTAAAAATTGCATAGCAAAAGAAAGAGGGAGGGTTTCAGGATCCTGCCCCATTCCTGAAGGTGCTCAAGGCCATGTCAAATGGGGCCTTGGACAACCTGACCTAGTACCCGATTTGATGGCTGGCAACCCTATCCATGGCAGGGGGCTGGAACTAGATGGTCTTTGAGTTCTCTTTCTACCCAGGCCAACCTGCTTCTGTGATCCTCGGGTTTGGGGTTTATAGCATATGACTTCTTTTCTTGGACTCCTGCTCTTCCCTCGAGCACCCTGGGGTTGTTATGGTGTTTAGTGTTAGTGTTCAGTGGTGTTTAGACAGGGCAGCTCACACCTCTGGGCAGCATGGTGTCACAGCAGCTGAAAAAGTCCTTGCCTTGCCTAGCAAGGACTTAGCCCAGCCTAGCCCTGGATCAGAATGCAGTCAAGTGACATTGAACACATTTTCTTGGGAATGATGAGTGTGGAGAAGAAAACCAAAATGTTTCCATCGGGTGTCTAGCTGCTCCTTTTGTCCAGTTAAGTCTTCTGCTGTATCCCTCTGGTACCATGTATTACAGTAGCACTTCCACGCACATCCTTCTGCTGCCAATGGCGGTGGCAGTGCCATCCCCTTTGGTGGTGCTCCAGCAGCACGTCTCCAGCTTTCAATGCCCTTTGTTCACGCAGACATCATGGTGCTGATCGCGTCCATTGCTGTGCTGGCAGCAGGCTCCCAGGGCAACGTCTTTGCCACCTCGGCGCTCAGGAGCTTGCGCTTCCTGCAGATCCTGCGCATGATCCGCATGGACCGGCGGGGTGGCACCTGGAAGCTGTTGGGCTCCGTGGTTTACGCGCACAGCAAGGTGAGTGAGCCCCAGCAGGGACGTGGAGCCCCTCTTTTCATTGCCTAGGTTTGGTTCCCCACCCAAAACATCTTCCAGGCTTGGGAGGATGGAGGGGGCACTCAGTAGGTGGTGATGTGCGGAATGCAAGGTCCTGTGGAGCCCTCCAGCCAGCAGAACAGAAATGGGAGGGATGTTGGGATGTTTGCAGGGAATGCCTTGAACACAGTGACCACCTGCACACTGAGCTCATTTCATGGAGTTAGCAATTAGCCAGCAGATTTGGGGGCTCGTGTTTCAGTTTTAACTTATGCGTGGGCTGGAGAAGTAATTATATTTTCATTTCTGTTCCACATCTTTAAATACTGGAGCTGCTCCCTTTCCACTTGCTGAGGTGTTTCAGGCGATGTGCTCTGCAGGGTGGGGGGTCATCCTGCGAGTGCTGCAGGGCACCACTAGCACTTGGGCCCATCTCAGATGTCCCTTCTCTGCACTACATTGAAAATCAGCACTTCTGATCTCCAGCCGAAACCCAAAGCCTAAACATGCACAGATGCAGAGCAAGTTCAGCTCTGAGGCCAACCGCAAGCAAGCGGCTCAGCTTTCGGAGATGCACACCAGGATTGCATTTATTCTATTCTGTCCCTTAATGATCTTGCAGGAGCTGATTACTGCCTGGTATATTGGCTTCCTCTGCCTCATCCTGGCCTCTTTCCTGGTATACTTGGCCGAGAAAGGAGAAAATGAGCACTTTGATACATACGCAGATGCACTCTGGTGGGGTCTGGTAAGTAATTTTTGTAGAGCAGCTGCTGGTTATTAAAATAAAATGTCCATTAACCCCCCATCTTCTATCACTTATTGAGGAATCAGCTTACAGACTGCTTAGTTAACATTTTTATTAAATGGCTTCAGGCTATTCCATTTAGCTAGATTTCTTAAATAAGGCTTGTAGGAGATGTGATGGGATCGCATTTGTTGAGCAACCTGGGGCAGCACAGCAAGAGAAGATCAGCAGTTGGACTTGGCTCCATTGTGGCAGATCTAATAAAAGCCTTGTGGTCATCACTGTGACAAGTATTGTCACCTTTCCATCGTTTATCATCATACTTGAGCTGTTAAATGCACCAGACTATGTTTCATGCAATTAATGCATTCTAAGTACCAGGAAAACTTCAATGCTGAAAGCACTCGCTTTGCAAATCTTTGCTGACAAAAGAGAAAGGGCAGTACTTTCAGTTTGCTCCGTGTGTGCGTGGGAATTATTGGATTAGTTGATTAACAAAGGGAGAATTAATGACGTTCTAATCTCCTTGCATTATTGTTCTTCTGCTCTGGCACTGCAGCGCTGGTTTGGCCTTGATTACAAAGCATGTAATGAAAATCCCAGATCTGATCAAATCCCAATAACAGGCTTGGGGAGGAATCGGCTGATCAAGCAGCTCCTCTTCTTCAGTAAAGGGAATGAAACGCTGCTAAGGCAGTGAATTGCTTTTCAAGCCCCTTGGTTATGACAGCAAATAAAAACAAAGCCCAGTTTGACATAACTGGGAAATAAACAATGGGGGAAAGCCGACGGCCCAGATCAGAGCTCAGCATGAGGAAAGCCATGGGCAGAGCTGTCCCTTCCCAGGCTGGAGAGCTGCATGCAGAGCATCCCACCTCATTCCCCATTTCAGGAGGTGTTGGAGCACCACGTGGTGTTGCTCCTGTCCATCTGACAGTGACATTTCAGCCTCATTAAAACGAGCAGATTTTGTCATTGTCTGGCTCACATGTCCAGTGCAGACATGCTAAGAAATGAGCAGAACAAATCAGCTGTCGGTTTCAGGAGCTTGTATCCTGATTTCATCTCAGTGGCTCCAAATCCTTGCAGTTGTCTCCATAGATATAACCCAACTTTGCGGTGATTAAGGAGTGAGTGTTGCTTCAGCTCAGTATTTCAGCACAGAATAGCCACGTAGATGCATTTTACTAAATGCTTTGTCAAAATGGCAGCTAATTGATAAGGCTTTTAGTGGGTGCTATTAAACGGTGCTTTGGGATTGGGCTTCCATTTGATTAAAACAGTTTTGCTCCAGGCTGAAGGCGTTAGGTTTCCGACAGCATGTCAGTTACATCAGGACTCCACCACCCTTGGAGACAGCTCTGTCCTTGGGGCTGAGGGTGAGGGACCTTGGGTCCTTTGGGCAGAAGTCTCCAAAAGGACGTCCCATCGTGCCGGTCCTCCCTGTCCTGGGTGTCCCAGGCTCTCCAAACTTTTCCTCAATTCTTGATGGAGGGCCCAGCATTCTCCATTTGTGAGGTTCTTGGACAGAAGCAGGAAAAATCACCTTTAGCTGCAGTTTGAAGCTCAATGATTATTTGTTTCCAGCAGATCTCTCAGCTCCTTCCCCAAAACACACAGAACAGCTTGCCAGCCTCTCTTGGTACATTACATTAATTCTGAGGAGGGGAAAAATACCTCTAAATTAGGTTGTACAAAGCAGCCTGTTGGGCTAATGTGCAGTTTTTAAGTAGGAGGGGAGACTGGCTAATGAGCACTGCTGGGAAAATGGGCAATAAACAGCATCAGATCCTTATGAGTGCAAATAACCTTGATTTCTTTTGAGATGTGCTGAAGGCAGGATGGCCCCCGAGCTTGTCTGCTCCCCACCATCTGCTCAGGGAATTTTGGTGGCATTGCTTTATGTTATTATTTTAGTATTTTATTTTAGTACTTACTGTTTTATTATTTTATTTCAGTACTTATTAAAAAATAATGAAGAGCAGTTTTTACATGGGGAGATAGTGTTAGGACAAGGTGTGGGTGGATGGTTTTAAACTAGAATAGAGGAGATTTGGATCAAATGGCAAAAGAAAATAAAATTCTTTACCCAGAGTGTGGTGTGGCTCTGGCACTGCTGCCCAGAGCTGTGGGGGCCCCATCCCTGGAGGTGCCCATGGCCATGAATGGGCCCTGTGCAGCCTGGTCTATGGGAGGTGTGCCTGTCCATGATAGTGGTCGGAGCTGAAAAGGCTTTAAGGTCTCTTCCAACCCAAGCTATGTGATTTCCAGTAGAAAGCAATGTGACTGAGGGTTGGGGTTCTCCTCTTGCAGATCACCCTGACCACCATTGGCTATGGGGACAAGTACCCACAGACCTGGAATGGGCGACTGCTGGCTGCAACCTTCACACTCATCGGTGTTTCCTTCTTCGCTCTCCCTGCCGTGAGTGTGGGCAGTGTGGGGGGCTGAGTTATTACCTGTTTACCACCAACCTGTGGCTTCATGTGCCTGAAGAACTCCTGGCTTCAACTGCTTGGCTGCTTCTGAGTCAAAAAGAAAAAAGAAAAGAAAAAAAAGTATCCACTCTGTGTGGACAGCCATGGTGCATATGAGCAAACAGGATGGAGAACGTGGATGTAGTTATTCACAAATGAGATGCAAAATGTTTACTGAAGTGAAACCATATTCCTGCTGCTGTTCCTAGGGGTGGCTGTGCCATTTCAGTAAATCACCTTGCTCCCTATTGCAGTGTTGCACGGATCTGATTTTCCCTCATAGGGGTGATTTGCTGCATGCTTGTATGATATGGATGTTTCCTGTTTTATCAGCTGCTTTTACCAAAGTGGCAAGCACCAACAGAGCCCACATTTGGGGCTGCATTGGTTGAGGGCTCCTTGCTCCTTTCCTGATGCATTTGAAGCAAAAATGAGATGGAACAAAGCTGTGGAATGAAAGCTGGCTGCAACCTCTCAAAGCTTGTCTAACACCTGCTAACTGCACAATTTCATTCTTTTCCCCAGGGCATTTTAGGTTCGGGGTTTGCACTGAAGGTTCAGGAGCAGCATCGGCAAAAACACTTTGAGAAGAGACGCAACCCAGCAGCAGGCCTGATTCAGGTTAGGAGCTGGGAGCCTCAGGGCTGCATCCTCCTGATGTTGAGGTCTAAATGGACTTCTAGGAGCAGGGGAGGAGAAAAATGGTGCTGCATGTCTGAAGTGTGAGACAGCAGCTGGTGGCTGGGCTTGTCTGAGAACAAATGCCAGGAAGGCAGCCATAGGGATGCAGCATATGCGAAAGTCTGGGGGAGAAAAGGAATGAAACTCAGCCCAGCACAGTGAGACAAATACACTGGGACAGTCTGTTTCACCAATTATGTATTTTTTTTCAAAGAGAATATTTATACTGATACCAAGTTACAATTGGGAGCACTTTCTTCATGCTAACAGATGTCTGCACAGAAGGCTGGCCTTGGCGGATAGCTTGAAGAGTGGTTTTACACTCCTCTGCTCCCTTCTCTCCAAATTCTGTGGCTCCCCAATGCACAGCAGTAGTGCTCCTGACAGCGAGTGCCTGGTACCTGCAGCATCTTTAGCTGTGATCAGTGGCATCATGGTAGTACCCCCAGTGTGTCACGTGCCAAATGGATCATTGGCACTGTGGTCACACCCCGAATGTATCACATGCTAAATGGATTGGTGGCATCGTGGTAGCACCCCAAATGTGTCACATGTCAAGTAAATCGTTGGCACTGTGGTCGCACCCCAAATGTGTCACGTGCCAAATAGGTCGGTGGCATCATGGTAGCATCCCAGATCTGTCACACATCAAAGAGAAGGCAAAATGTCAGACCCACAGATAGCAGAGAATTGGTGTTGGTGGAAGTTTATGAAACTCAGCCTGTATCTCCATTCCACCCTGTCTCCTCCCAGGCTGCATGGAGGTTCTATGCTACCAACCTGTCCCGCACAGACCTGCACTCTACGTGGCAGTACTACGAGCGCACCGTCACCGTCCCCATGTACAGGTACTTCCTCCTTGTGCTGCCTGCCTCGTGGTGCCCATGTTTCCGTGTTTGTTACCTGGATGTAGAGTTTTGTTATTCATTTAAGTTGTTATTCATTTAAACTTTTTATTTATTTAAGTTAAAAAAAAAAAAAAAAAAAAGATTTCCACATCTCTTAATAGTCAGAATATGTCTTTTCTTTCAAGGTTTATTTGTGTTTTTTTTTTTGGCTGTTTCATTTTGTGTTTCTTTTGGCCTCAATTTTAATTTCCCTGTTATTTTTTTTTTCTTCTTTTCATCTCTGTGTGTATGTACGTGCTCTTCTTTTCACCTTTATTTCTCCAAGCCCGGGGTAGTTGCGTTGTGTTGTGACAGTGCCGTGCCCAGGTGTGAAGACTCCAAGCTGCCCCGGACCTAGGTAAATGCTGCCTTGCCCTGCGTGCAGCAATTCGTGCTGCTCCACCAGGCTCTAATGGTCCTTCTGCCTTTCAGCACTCTTCTGTCCCTCTGGGCTGCCCTGGTGCCGTCCCCAGGTGCATTTGGCCTTGGTTCCAATTTCCTTTTCCTCTTTCCTTTTCTCCTTTTTTCCCTGCCCGTCCCTTTTCCTGCCTGGGCAGTGCTGTGCATTCCTCTCTGGTGTGTTTTGAAACTGCCCGGATCTGTCTGGATGGTGTTGGTTGGATATTCCTGCAGCTTTGTGAGGTTTTTTTGGGGGGCACGATGGGGCGGGCTCCTTGTGCTCCCAGTCCCTATGGTGCAGAGCTGTTGTCCAGCTCTGGGTTGTGCCGGTGCTGATGCAAAATCCCTCTGTGTTACTGGTGCCTTTTAGCCATTTGAATGCATTTCCCAGGGCAAGCATTAGTCCATGTTCGAAGTGTTAGCCAGCCTGTTAATCCATTTTAGAAGCCTGTTGGAATTCACATTGTCATGGTCAGTAAGTTGTCGTTGGATTTGTTCCCAGTGTGTGCCTGATTGGTTGTTTGTTCCCTAAAGGTATTTATGAACTGACATCAAGATTTTGCTTTAAGAAAAAAACAAAACAACAACTCAATGAAACAGAACCAAACTGTTTCCCAATAGCATTAAAACCCACTCATCCAACTCTCTCTGTCCCACCTCTGCGTTGGTTGGGAGCAGCTGCTGAGGGGAGCAGGACCTGGCCCAAAGCCCTCTGCAGAGCACACAATGCCAGCATTGGCTTCAGTGGGCTTGGTCATGGTTATACTGCTCTTGAAAATCCCAAACTTAGCATGCAGCCAGACATACAGGGGCACCCTTTGGCACGAGGATAAGAGCATCCAGTACTTCCTTGGGCATGGGGCTCTCTTCTCTCAGCTTCACCCTAAAACTCCAATTGCTATCTGTGCACAGGTAACCTGATCATCACCTGAGAGGTGAGCCCTGATGGCTTCAGCTCTTTGGTTTTTACCAAGCAAGTGGTGAACTTCTTTTTGAGTCTGGTTTGGATGTGTTGAACTGAAATCATTCAAAATACTTGTCCCCTAATTTAAAAAGGGGATAACTGTATGTTCTGGCTGCCGCTTCCATCTCTCACTTTGCCCATCTACCCTTCCTACCCACTTCTCCAAGCCAGCTGGCATGCACCAACAGCTGCACCCTGAGCCCAGTGCCATGGTGTTGGTTGCTGCGTGCAGCTTAGCTGCAGGCTGTGGTTGGGAGCTGGGTAGGGGGACACAGCATCCCCTCTGCCAGAGGTGAGCTGCAGTCACTGCTGCCTTAGCACCTTTTCTGCTCAACATTGGGCTGCTTGTTCCTCCTAGCAGGAGCCCCATGACTTGAGCTTATGTCTCTTCCCAAGGCACCTTTGAAAAGAGGGGCTGTTTGGTGGGGAAAACTGGTAGCTATGACTTGGAGGAGCATGCGTGTGCCCAGAGCATCACTCAGAGCACTGCAGGAGAGCTGGTTTCTCTCTGCTGGGGAAAATAGGGTGGACTCTGAGAGCATCTCAGCTTGGATGTTGAGATTCAAGATGTGGTAAAGCAAATCTGCAATATACATCTGGCTCCTATCTAAAAAAACAAAACCAATATTGAAAAAGAAAACCACAACAACAACCAAAACCAAACAACAACAAGACCCCCAAAATTACTCTATAATCACTCAAGAGAACAGGATATTGTTTTCAGCTATGTTCATATATTTGCACTAAAAAATAGTTACTGAAATGTCACGTTTCAGTAAACATTGGAGCTCCTTAGAGCCATCCTCCTGGTCCAAGGAGCCCCTGGCTGGTAGCACTGAGGGCTGAGGATTCCTCCCTGAAGATCTCTCAGAGTCCCCCTGCATTTTCCCTGCCCCGTGGTGCCCGTTTGCTTTGGGAGCGAGGTGCCAGCAGCCTGTCTCATGGGTGGCAGTGATGTGAGGAGCAGGGAGCGAGCTCAGCCTGCGCTGATGCTCACCCACAGCCTGGTCCCAGCTCACCTGCTCCCAGAGTGCACTTGGTTCATGTGCTAATTTTCTTTGTTCTGTTTCTTTTCTCCCTCCCTCCATTTTTTTTCCTTTCTCTTATCCCTTTGGTTTTCTTTGGTGAAAACTCTTGAAAAGCACGCAAACGCAAACGTACGGTGCCTCCAGGTATGACATGCATGTGACTCTGAACCGTGTGTCATGTCACTCCTTGTTCTTCGTTTGGGACTGTAATATACAAAGCCTTTAACTAAAAAAAAAAACAAACCCAGAAAGCTCTGAAAGTCAGGTGGTTTTGGTTTTTTTTTCAAAAGAATGAGTGAAACCCCAAACCAGACCGTCCATCCTGCTGCCTGCTGACTAACTCCATGTGCCTCCATACGTGTTTTAGCTATTGGTTTGTACAAGTGTTGGGAAACTGCCAAAATGATGATTTAAGGAAGGAGAATGGGAGAGTGCTTGATAAGCTCGCTTTATTAACGATGATTTCTTGATGGTCTTACCAACCTCCTCCAAATCATACAACTCTTAACAAGAATACCACCCCATTCATGTTTCCATTTCTCCTCTCCCATCACTCATGTTTGTTGCCCTTTCCCCAGCCCTCTTTTCCCATCCATCAGTGTTATCTCAGTGTTGTAGGAGCTGTGCACCCCGGGTATCTCTGAGTCTGCTGCCCTTGCTGGTGTGAGTGGTGTTGGTGGCACCACGGGACACATTGGTGGTAATGCAGAATAAAATTGCAGCAGTGGCTGTGCCTGTTTTTCAAAGGAGAATGGGATATCAAATGTAGTGTGCTAAGCCAAAGTGATTGCTCACGATTTCCCTCAGTAATTCAGTGTGATGCTTGGAAAAGGAGTGTCCCATCTCAGTAGGGTAATTACGTTTTAGTTATTTTTCCTTCTGTAACTGATCCGGAGCCAAGCAGTCATTAGTCCCAGTTGTTCCTTCTGAGAGCTGAACTTTCAATCCAATCAAACAGATGTGTATGTGGCTGGGGTGAGATTTATTACAAACAATATTATCTCAGATTCTGCAGAAGAGAGCAGGTTTTCAGATGATAGGCATATTTTATATGAGGTGGGTACCTGAAGGTGCAGTAAAGGCAATATTTGAAGATGTGGAATTAATGGCTTACGTTTGGAGACTGTGGGCCAAGCTCAGTTCTTAGAGCAGTTTAAATCCTCACTAGGTGCATTAACACAGAAGTGATTTAGTGCCTGATTTGCAAACCTGGTTCCAGTTTTCACGGGTACGAGTTTTGCTGCCTTACTCAATCACACTTACTACTTTGTGTGGTTTATTAACAGCAAATAGCATCCATGATTGAAAGTGTGTGATTGAGTGCACATCGAGTGCTGTCTGGGACAGCAGCCTGCTTTAAGGACTGGGCATTTTTCTACTGCTGGAAGTGAAATAAGAATGCTTCCACTCCAGCTCTTATCATAACATATTTCATAAGTCTCATAAGTATTCCCTGTTATGGAGGAATGACTTAAACTGGAGACAAAGTCATGGTGAGTGTGATAAGCTCCTTGTAGAACTCCAGCACAGCATGGAGACTCATTTTAGTCCTCATCATGGTATCCATGTTCTCATCACCCCCTCCCTCATTGCTCATACTGGGGCTGTTCAAACAAATCATCACCGTCTGTGTGTGTTGTGTGTGTGTGTGCTCCTGTGCTCTGTTGTGTGCTGCTGCCCTCCCTCCTCATGTTGTGGGGTCTCAGTGATGTCCTGGCTGGAGGCATGGTGTCCCCACTGTCCCCAAATGCTTGATCGTTGTCTGTGCTACCAGGAAAAGCAATTGTACCTTCCCTTTGGCTTGGGGAATGGAGTCAGTGCGGTGTTTTTATGTGTGGTCCTAAGAGGTGATGGGTTGCAGTTGGGTGTTCCAGTGGTGGTATGGGCTGTGTGTGCTCCTGGAGCATGCAGACCTCACCCAGCTCCCCTTCACCAAAACATGCTTCCTTGCTGACCAAGTGGCACGAGGACCTGGAGGAGAGAGAGAAAAGCACACAGAGCCCTGAGGCAGCAGGCTTCCCTTTGAGGTTGTGGTGAAGTGATGCAACGCAGAGCATTTTCTTAGGCTGCTTTTGTAAGGGCAGGTTAGGCTGAGCAGTCACTATGGATCACATTTGGGGTCTATATGGGTCTGAGTTGGTGCCCATTTTTATTAATCGTCTTTTCAGCACAGCATTCTTTTCTTCACCACGTGTGCACTGTGCCCACACCTACTGCAGCAGCAGTGAGTCTCTGTGTTGCTTATGTCATCAGCTCTGCATGGAAGCATCTCTGCTGACCAACAAGGTTGTCACATTCTGCACAGTGCAGACCTCAGGTTGTGGGCTAATGCAAGGGGAAAGGTCCTCCTGAGACCCTGAATCCCTCCACGTAGTTAATGGGGATCCGGAATCTTTCTATTTAGCTAACAGGGACCTCAAATCCTTCCATTTGATGAGCTCATGAAGTCTTCAGCTCTGTGACTTGCATCAGAGCCATGCATTTGTGATCCTGGCTTGAGAAATTGAGTTTGTTGCCCTGTGGAGCTCTTTGAAGCAGAGAACTCCATAAAGGAGGGGGAGTTGGACTCAATGGTCCTCATAGCTCCCTTCCAACTTGGGATGTTCCATGATTCTAAAGAAGAATAGTTGTGCACTCAGCATTAAGTGCTGAATACACTTTTTATTTAGCAGTACACTTTGTGCTTGATTTTAATGCACCTCCTTCTCCCGTCTTGGCATCAGTCTGCAAATATTGTGGTGGGTTTGCACAGAGGTGTCAGCCCAGCACTTGCACACTGCTCCAGTGCACAAAGGTCAGACTCCTCCTGACACCTCAAATGAGGAGGATCATTAATTCACCTACTCAGGGCATGCTCGCCTCTGGGTGGAAATGTGCAGAGCTGCACTGCGGAGGAAAGCCAAATTTTCAGCCCTGTTTTTACTCTTTCCTTCATCTTTAAGATTGGAACGTTTTTTTGATTGCCTCAGTTTTCTGAACACTGAATCTGTTCTGCTGATCAGCCATGTTCTTGAGTGTGGGATTTGTGCGTGCGGAGGAAAGGCTTTTCCAGGTGTTGTTTTCCTATTCCTATTAGAGGAAAACTGTGAGCCTGTTGGTCTCTTAATGGCTTAAAATTTGTCACAGCCCTATTCCTTCCCCTTTCCTTCCAGTCCTCAGCTGTAGGTTGGGGGATTTTGAGCAGATTCTGCTTCCATTAAAGCCCCTGTGGCTCCTTTCCCAATATGAATGAACAGACCCCTCCTGGGAGCTGTGCTTCTTTGGGCTGTAGCCCCATCCTTGTTGAAAGCATTGGAGGCAGCTGCTGATTTCGCTTTGCACCCTATAGCACAGCCATGACACGTAGCCCTACAGCAGCATGTGCTGGTAGCCCAGAACAGAGCTTGCAGCAAGTCATAGGGTGAGCCTGAGAAAGAAAGGAAAGCCCCTGGTTCTTTCCTGATCCAGAAAGCCATCATACAGGGCTATGGCTCTACTGGGGGCAAAATCATCTGCAGTCAGTAGAGAACGTGGGGATCTCCACCCAGTAGCGCTCTGCCTTTCCTGGATCACTGCCTCCCGCTCCACCTGACATCCAGCAAAGCTGCCACAACACCCCCATGCTGCCCAGAAATGCTGCCAGGCTCTCATGGTCAGGAGTGCGGGGAAGCAGACACTTTCTCTCTCTCTTGCTGTCCCAGTCTTTTCCTACCACCCTGCTATGGTCATTTTGAGAGCAGCTAGTTCCTGCCCCATTGCAGTCAGTGGCACTGAGATATGGTGAAAGGAGGGGACAGCAGGCAAAGCTTCCAGGAGAGGAGGCTCTGGGGTCAGCTCTGTCCAAACGTTAACACTCTTTTTTTCTCTTCCTGTAGACTCATCCCTCCTTTGAACCAGCTGGAGCTCCTGAGGAACCTGAAGAGCAAATCGGGACTGACATTCAGGTCAGCAACAGAGTTAGGAGAGCTTGGAAAGCTCACACTTCTTCACTGCATTTTTTTTTCTTTTTTTTTTTCTTTTTTTTTTTCCCCCCACATTCCTGCCTTTTGCGTGTCTGCAACCTTGAAGATGTGAGAGGTGTTGGCAGCTCATCCCCACGGGTTGCTCAGCAATCTCCTCCCTGCCCCTCTTCCATGCTGCCCATGCATTTCTTCAGCCTAATTTGTCTCTGGGGTAACGTTACAGTGCTTGGCTGGAAATGCAAAGTGGTACTTTCAGAGGGTCAGCTCAAGGTGGTATTCTCGGTTTGCCTCTGACCTTCCTGTTCCTCACTGCCCTCGGAGGACGTTCAGGCCCACGATGTGCTAATTCATTGCCTACCCTCCATCTTTCCCTAAGAGCAGGCAGGATTTAGTGGTGAGAAAAAGCAAAAGGATGCTCCCTTGGTCTCTCTCCCCTGACTGAAGCACTGTGTCCCAGATTCCCATAGCTCCATAAACAGGTTACAAAAGTCAAAGATCCTGCTGAGCTGGAGCACAGCACGTGGCAGTGGTGGGTCAGACTTGCAGCATTGCTGTGAGCATCCTGCTGTTTGGAAACCGTCCTGCTCAGCGCAGCTCTGCTTATCCTCTGGGTGAGGCTATCAGTCAGCCAGAATCACCACCTTATGCCTGCTAAATTTGCTCTGGTGAGATAGCAACAATTGCCTTATAAGCCCAGGCATCCTGCAGCTTCAGTCTGCACTCAGGAGTGATCATTTCATGTATTTTAAGCAAGGTGGTTCACCCCATTTGGTGACAGGGGCAGTGCAAAGCCCTGGGGATAGAAAGGTGATGCTGAGCTGGTGAGTTGTGGGTGGGACAGCACCTGCCTGGGCTGTGACCCTGCAGAGTGCAGGGATCTGGAGACCCACAGACGGGTCAGACTACAGATTGAGTGTGAATGTGTGAGGCTGGGGCTGGGCTGAGCACAGAGCAGGGGGATGAAGGCATTTTTTTTTAGACTCTTCAATCCAGTTTGTCCCCCCACCCCCAATAGCCAGCTGGTGCCTGGAAGGAACCAGGAGATGCAGACCTTTACACTGCTGACACTCACTGTCTGCTCACTCTCTTCTGGAGCTGCATGGATGAGGCTGTTCTTTCAGCCTGGTGTGAAGGAGGTGTGAGTAGCTGAAGGCAGGACATGTTTTCCTCATACTGCAGGGAAATGCAACCAAGTGACCAAGTTGGTCAGTAAAAGGGAGACTTCTTTAGTGCGGCCATAGGTTGGCTAGTGATGTTGTGCCTAGCCTTTTGCAGGTCTTCACCTCACTTTGTCCTCAAGGTCCATGTTTTTTTTCAGTGCAAGTGGTTTGGGATCTCAGTGGGAAACTGCATGCAAGAACTGTGGTTCCCACTCCCTCCACAGAGCCTTTGCCAATGACAGAAAGGATGGCTGAGGTGGAGGACCTGGGGCCAGGGGTCCGTACCCCCTCCCAGTTTTTTCCTATTGGCCAGGAGGGAAAAGCAGGTACCCCAGGCTCACAGAAGACGCTCCAATCTATCCCTATGTGCAGAAATCACTTGGGAAGGTGCTTTTCCAAAGGAAGGAGCTGCTCTCTGAGCACACAGATGTCCTCCTTTCTCACCCACATCACACGGTCCTGGGGTATCTGAGTCATGCATAGGCACAAGGATGGGTTGGGAGCAGTTGTACAGCCCTGTGCATTGTATGTGTCTTCTCTGAGGTTGTGTGAGTCTCCAGTGATCTCCTGTCCAGGACAGAAACTCCAAGATTGAAGTACTCCTTTCCCTCTCTTCTGTCCACAACTTCCACTTAGTTGTACTGTTTGGTATTGTCTTTTCGTTATGTTTTAACAGTGAAGCAGCAACATCTGTTGCCACCTGACACCATGCTAATGTACTATTGCTTCTGTTTAAAGGAAAGAGCAGCAGCCCGAACCATCGCCAAGGTCTGTATCACTGCCAACACGCCATCCCCATGCATTACCTGTAGATCTGTGTGTGTGTATGTATGTGTACCATGTCGTGGCACCATCGAGGGAAGCATCCTAGGTATTAATGTGCTTTTTCTGTGCTGTGGCAGTCCAATGTATCTACGTGTAATGCTGGACCTTAAATCATCTCTCCTTGCAGTCTGCCTGGGTGGCTATGAGGATAGTGAGGCTGTGGGGCAGAGGGACAGCAGTCGGTAGGGCTGCAGACCTTCATGTGGGCTGACAGCAAGGCTTTGGTTGACGCTGCTTTTTTTTTCCCCTTTTGTTGCTGGAGTTGTAGCTGGAATGGTGTAAGAGGGGCTTCAGGTGTGCCAATGGTGGTGTTGCTTTGTCTGTGCCACCACCATCCAACGTGGAGGTGACTTTGAGCACAGAGCCATCGCCGTGTCACCAAGGTGGCATCTCCCAGGCACGGAAGGGCTCTCTGGCATGGCACTGAGCTGCATGGCAGAAACAGCCCAGCCCTGCCTCGCTCTCTGAGTGATGCCCAGTCCCTGCCCTGCTTCCCTTCACGTGCAGAGCGTGCTCCGCTGGGTGCCCTCTGGACGTGGTGAGCACCTTCCAAGGCCAGCCAAAAATCTGACCTGAAGGAAAGTTTCTATCGCTTGATATGTCCCAGGGAAAGCAACAGGGCTGGTGTTTGG
Organism: Lagopus leucura; assembly: GCF_019238085.1. Classification (NCBI taxonomy): domain Eukaryota; kingdom Metazoa; phylum Chordata; class Aves; order Galliformes; family Phasianidae; genus Lagopus; species Lagopus leucura. The sequence goes on from NW_024962292.1 coordinate 927,506, forward strand.
GATGCTTCTGGGAGACTTTTCGTCCTTCTCAAACTATTGAATTCTGGGATTTCTTCCTCTTTTTTTTTTCCCCTAGTTCTTAACAGAAGTAATTTTGGGACTGAATCTCCATATTTTATTTTATTTTATTTTTTTCTGAAGGACCAGGATGCAAAACTGATGATCTGTGGAAATCATCTGCTTGGCTTTCAGGTCTTCCATCCCATATCTCAAAACTTAGCTTAAATATTGCAAATATTGGAAAATGCATTTTTAGTGGTCTGGCATTTTGCAGATGAAACTTTCTGCTGTACCTTTTAGCTTATCAGAGGCCAGAAACTAATTTTCTCCTAGCACAAAATCCAACCAAAGATGTCTGTGCAGATACAGCGCCAAGTAAAGGAAAGAAATTTCATCCTTCCTTTATTCCCCCTACTCCTCTTTTTTTTTTCTTTTTCCTGTATTTCATTTGAGCTTTTCCTTTGCAAGCAGAACCTCCATAGCACTCCATCCACTCCCTGCCAAATGAATCAAATCACCAAGATCATGTTTCAACGAGCCAGAATGTCTCTTTTTTTCCCCACTCAGGGTCCCAGTTGGTGTGGTGAGAACAAAGGCAGCCTCCATTCAACTTGATTAAAGCAGGGAAATACTTTCTGGGAGCAGAGGAAGGCTGAAATCTTGTTCACCTGCCCTTGGTATCAGGGACTGCGTTGTCACAAGAAATCCCTGCTCAACCCCAGCACCTCCATAGCTGGAGAACTGTGAGGACCACTGTCCTTCATGTGGTCCCAGGTACTGGTCTTCCTTCTGCAGGCATCTCTGTCCTCTTGCACCCCTCGTTCTCACCAGTTAGCACAGTAAGTTAAATGATAGCATATTTCTTCACAGAGATTGCAGGTTTTTCCTGTTCAGGTTCTACAGTGCTTTCTTAGCCTTATGCCACAGAAAGAAGTAAAAACAGCCTTTCGCTGTCCTTATTGAAAGTTTCTCTTACTATACATGGCTCCTTCATCAGGGTTTCCTGCTCCTGTGTCCATTTCCTGCAACAATGCTCTTCCACGAAAGATGCTAAACCTTGAACCCAGGCATTCTAAAGCTGAGGGTCTGTGGCTGCCATATGTGTGACAGTAGAGGACTTTGCAGATCGCTCAGTTCAGTTGCCAGGGCAGAGTCAAAGTTCTTTCCATCTCTGTTTTATTAGGACAGTATCACTTCTCCCTGCTCCTGCTTTGCCTTCAGGAAGGCATGTTGCACAAAAGTCCATATATTCAGGGGACCCCAAATCAGCTGTTTCTCAAATAAAAGTCTCTGGGGCTTTCACAGTGACATCCCAAATCTCCCATCTGCTTTGATTTTCAGCAGCCCCACTGATTCTTGGTGTGTCATCCTGTCCTTACAGGAGTGCTCTCATCTCCTTTGCCATTCCACCCAATGGTGTATCTCTAGCTCTGCTTTGTCTTTGGTGATCATGAGTTTGAAAACTCCCTGGCTGAGTCACTTCTCCTAGCAGACCCCAGCACTGCTCTGTTACTGCTTTGGCAAGTGAAGCATTTTCCCCTTTCTATTTCCATCAAAGTAACAAAATGTCCAGTCTCCCATCTGGGCACAGCTGGATCTTCTTCCTATTGCAGCTCTTTGTAGGAGTGGCTGATTTCCTATATCCATAACCAATAGAATACCAGGACATCCTTACGGCAAGTAGCACAGAAATGGCTTTTCTGCTGTGTTGCATCTTCCAGCATTTGAAGTTGGAGTGGAGATGCTGACCCAGCTTGTGGGAACGTGCTGTGCAGAACTGGCCAGTCCCTGGGATCTCGCAGTTATGCCCTCTGCCCCCTGTACTGCTGTGGCTTTGCTGATTTCTGTTGAGATGGCACTGGGAGATTGGCAGCCTGAGCTGGGAGGATGTGGGGGTGTGAGCAGGTTAGTGAGGTGGGGACTTGGGGTCGCCTGGAATGATTCTGGTGGCCTTTGGTTGGGTCTTGGTGTACAGTGGGACAGCCATCAAGGAAACAGGTTATGATCCCTCTCTGTTATCTCTGTTTTGTTCTCCACCGTGAGCTTTTCTGCATCCATCTCTGAGCACAGGGCAGCCACATGCTGACCTGCTGCAGGGGCAGGAGCTCAGCTCCCATGGCACAAAGCTGGGCTGCCTGGAACAGAACAGACTCTGGCCTTTTGCTACGTGCCGTGGGCTTCTTTGCCATTTTTGTTTTCCTTCCATTAAAAAAAAAAAAAAAGAAAAAAGAAATGCTTACAGAGCCTCCTCTACTGGGAGTTGCTTCGGGCTCTGCACCAATGGTAACCTCTGAGTCCACAGGGTCTGGGTCACAAATCCAAGCTCTCCAATGCCATGCAAGGAGAAATTTGATTGCTCCTTTCCTAGTCATGTTGAAAATTCACTTTGATTTTGTCATCTGACTGTAATGTTCAAAAGGCAGATGGGTGGTTAGCCAGGGCTGCAGAGGCTTTTGTGGAAGAGGTGTGCTCCAAATGATTTGGATCAGAAAGCGTATATGACTAGATTTGTTGGGCAGGAAACTCAGGATGAAAGAACTGGATGATCACAATAATCCATTAATATTAGAGAAGAAGAAACAGAAAAATTCTGGGAAGCTGGGAAGCTGAAAGTCAGATTACTTTGTCCAGCATGAGTTAAGTTCTGTAGGCAATGAGAGGAACCTCATTGGTGGTTTGTCCCCAGAACCCCATTTGGTGGTCCTCAGCGGTGGTTTGTCCCCAGCCCTAACGAACTCAGCAAGATCTTGGCCATCACGTTGAGTGAACGCTGGACTGGGCCACTCTGTAATGTGTATGTATATCTGTGCGTATATCTCTCTTTATCAGTGTATGTACGTGTCTGTCTGAGATGCACTCTACCTCCATAGCTCTGCTCAGGGCTATGATTCAGGCTTTAGGACGCAGTAGAGGATGCCTTTGGTTGACTCAGGGGACCCCTGCTCTTGCCAACCCAGGGTTGCTGACTTTAACCTGTTAAACTGGTGGCGGAGACTCATGCTGGGACCGACAGTAATCTGGAAATAATCAGTTGCCTTTCAGGGAGCGGATTATTTGCACAGAAGGAACGGCATCTTTCCATAGGGACCCTGAGGCTCTGCATGCTCAGCGCCCCACAGCCGTGCCGCGATGCTCAGCCCCTGGTGGCACCACCACTCCATGGGGACATGCTGACCCATTGTGAGCTCCTGGGGCATCCTGGGGACGTGGGGTCCTATTGTGAGCCCTCAGCAAGGAGAGGGCTGAGCTCGCGCGGGATGCGGGAGGAATTCCTGCACGTCCCTCCTGTGCCCATTGCTGAGCTCAAGGCTGATGTGAGTGTGGGGCTTTGTGCCCTTCCCTCCCTCAGACTGCCCATGAGCTCAGCTGGGACATCAGCTTTGGCTGCGTGCAGGGCCACCTCGTCAACCTGCCGCAGGCAGAGGGCTGCTCCATGGCACGAATACCCCTGTGGTGGTGGGGATATCAGTGGGCAGCACTGGGATGGGTCCACAGAGCCAGGAGCTCCCCAGAAGTGACAGGGGACGTCCAAGGAGTGGGCAAAACTCGGTGCTGAGCACTGATGTTCAGATGGCTTCCCATAAGGAACTGCACCGCCCTCTGTTTTAATCTGTGTATTTTTTTTTAATGCCAGGCTTAAGCTTATACTATTAGCTGTATGAGAAGTGCAAATAATCCACAGATGAATTAGTGTTCTTGGTGGTACATGTATGTGTATTAGAAAAAAGAAACTAATATATTCAAATCTTTTAGATGTTGCTGGGGGAAATCAGTTAAATTTTTGGCTCTCCATACTTTAGATAATCAAAATATGGTATTTTTTAAAAATCTATTTAGAGGAAGAAGAGAGTACTTTTTGTTTCCAGTGCAGTTGAAAAAGATCTTCCTGCCGGATTCGTTCAATTGCAGATGAACTGATGCCACCAATTCAATGCAGAATGTGTCACGTCTGGTAATGACATTGATTGATCTCAGCAAGACAAATTTCAGAAATGCCCTTGATGTCTTTTTTTAATGTAATGCTCAAGCATAACAATCCTGTCATGGACCTGGCCCTCAGATCACCTGTCTTTAAACCCCGAGTCAGTAATCAAAAGTTTCCTGTCTGGCATTTGCTTCTGGGTCTAATTTTTACTCTCCCCTCATTTCCAGTAAAAGCAAACCGTGCAGAGAGTCACTATGCGGATGCTGCTCAGGAAACTCTAGGTACCACGGGAAATGCGTCGCACGGAACTAATCAAAAGCTGCACGGCTCATTCTCCCTCTACCCTGCTACCACCCGTTCTGATCACTTCTCTGCTTAATAGAGGTACTAGATGAGTAAAATAAGGCGGAGGAATCTCCCCATTGCTCAGAAATCAGAGGCTTCCTTGTCTGCTTACTGTGCAGAGCAAAAAGAGATGAGGATGGGGAATTTGGTCGGGGCTAGCAAGCCAGCGGCTGCTCAGCAATGAAGGAAGCCAGGAACTGAAGTTTAACAACAACAACAAAAATAATTTTAAAAAGTGCTGAGACCCCTTCCTCCCTATCTCTTCATCCCTCCTCAGGGTCCAGAGAATCCTTGCAAATTACATTACACTGAATAGCAATATGAAGTTAGTAGCATGAGAAATACCAGCTTCCCACCTTCAGCTGATCACCGTTCCTTTGGCTTTCTGATCACTGCAAATTGACCTTGCCTAGTCATGTGGCCTTTGGAAGCCATGGCTTGCCTATCTAGCACCTCTACTACGCAGCTAGAGGACTAATCTCAGCCTGTCCCACCAGATGTAGGGATACGGGTTCTCCTTAGTGTTGACATTGACCTTGTGAATGGTTTCTAGACCCAGTGGGGAACAGACAGCTAGAGCAGAGCGTTTGGTACAAGCAGTGATTTCATCGTTTCCATCCAGTTGACAATTGCTAGGCGGCTTCAGAGAATTCCCAATGAGCATCCCTTAGTGCACCCATCTGATGGCCGTGAGGGCACACAGATCTCTGTATTATATTCCTTACGTATAAATAGATCTACTTTCACACCTGCACTGAAGGAGTCTCTTTCCCTGCCCCAGACACTGCTTTTGGCAGCAAGCGTGCACCTTCTCGAATTGCCCAGAGTTTGCATGCTTTGAATGCTGGCAGGGGAACCCCCTCAGCTCTTCCCCCCAGGCCAGGCAGGCGGAAGTCCAGGAGTGGCACTGAGTGATGCAGCATGTTTGTGAAACTGGATTTTTGCATGCTTTTTTTCTGGAGTCCGTTTTAATTCTCAAAATCACCAGTCTCTGTCTCCTTCAGAAAGCCGACAAACTGCGGTTAAAAGAAACAAAACCAAAATACATGTCTCTCTGATTTTCTCCATTAATCTTTCCAACTTGTATCTTTTCCTTCCTTGCTGTTTTTTTGGTTTTTTGTTGTTCCTTTTCTTTTCTTTGCTGCTGGCTGTTCTTCTTGTGTGTCAGACTAGAGGCTAAGTGAGACGCATGCCTGAGCCTTGCGTGTACCAGAAGCCCAGAAGTAGCGTGGTAAATCCCATCTCTGAATGGGTAATGAAGAGTCAGGGGGCATGGTTTAGTTTCATGGAAGCAGTTCCTGGGTATATAGCCTGCATCTCTGAGTTAGCCTCACTACGAGTTTGGTTGGTACTTCAGCACTCCTAGAAGCTTATCCTTGAAACGACTGGTTTCAATACTGGGTGATCATCAGATGCACAAACAGGCAAAGATTTGCTTAATAGTCCACCTGGAAAATGTACCCTACCTTCCATGCTGCTTGCATTTGCCAGGTAAGGCTGTTTTATCCTTAGAGGACGAACCATAATGCAGGGATTGCCCTCAGAGAACGGCTCCTTCCATTGCTCAGTGCTCAGGTTGGTTTTGGCGATGGTTAAAACAAGCAGCGATATTCGTAATGCTGTCCTCTCACCTGTCTGTGTCCAATTCTGTTTTCTGGAAAATCAGCCACTCTGATCTTCATATCTTCCTTGCATGTCTTTCTAGGCATGAATTTTGAATTGGTAAAGCCAGTATATGTTTTTTTTCTCCATTTTCTACTGAATTCTTTCCTGCTGTGGTCCTCATTTCATCTCCCCCATCTTGAGTTCTGTGAGGGTAAGGGAGGATGAAACAAATTGTTGCCTCAGGATCTTCTCAATCCATTGGACACCCTGCAGAGGGGGATTACAGACTGTGCTTCTTCCAGTCCCAAAGGACACTTGAATTTTGGAGTAGCCTCAAGGGCATCTTTACTGCCTGCATCCATCCTGAGTATAACGTTGTGCACTCTGTGCTTTAGTAAGACTATATGTTAACCCTGGAGGGATGTAAAAATAATGTTCATGTCTGGATTGCTCAGCCTTAGGGCTGCACGCTGCTAGGGGCAGGCACCAGCACATCTTCAGTGCATCTAAGGCTGAGTGCTAAGGAGCTTAACCTGAGATACATATCACAAAATAACAGTGAACAGCGATGCAGTCATGGGAAATTCGGTGTAGGTAAATTAATAGGAAGCTCCTCAGGAGCCAGGGCATTGTAATGTGCTGAACCAATGATTTTAGTCAATAAATGCAATGATGGGAAGGGAAGGAATCTGCAGAGCCTTTGACTGGATTGCGGGTCTGGTGCAGTGTTTTTTTTAAAGTCTTATATAAGAAGTAATCAGCCAGGTTCAAAGATGCAATCTAGCTGTTTTGTGCTGCTCCTGAAATGCAAAGCAGCTGAGCTGGCAAATTGTTGGAAGGCACAGGACGCGAGCAGTTTGACTTTTGCCAGTGCTCAGCATCAGTTTGGGAAAAAACCCTTTTTGTTTTAGAAAGAGAGGGGTGACAGTATAGCAGATGCTGCAGAATACCAAAGACCAAGGTTAATGGCATGTGGCTGGAGCTGATGTCCCTTTGTGGTGGTTCCAGCCTTTCCAGCTGTCATTTCAGTGACCTCCTGCAACCCGAGTCTAACACTGTGGTTTTGTATGAGGAAGAGAAGAGAGGTTAAGTCCTATTTTTGATAGGACAAGAGGGAATGGCCTCAACTTGTGCCAGAGGGTGTTTAAATTGGCTATTAGGAAGAATTTCTTCTCAGAAAGAGAGGCAGGAAGTGGCGGAGTCACTGTCCTTGGAGGCCCCTAAGGAAAGGGTAGATGTTGAACTTAGCAACATGGTTTAGTGGGCAGTATTGGTGGTAAGCGTATGGTTGGACTTAGGTGACCTTAGAGGTCTTTTCCAACCTTAATGATTCTATTCTGTTCTATTACTCATCAAGGCATTGGTCATGAGCTGATTAGTTTTTTTGGTTTGTTTCTTTTCTTTGTGCTCTGCTTCTAGAAATTCCATTCTTGGGGCTGAATTCACCTTTGCCATGGCTTTTCTGAAATCACTGGGTATGAATCAGGCTTGAGCCTGCTCCTCTGATATTTCTGCTCAAGCCATGGAGAGCATTGCACACACAGACGTGTTCTTTGCTGGAGTCCCCAGTGATCCACAAAGGCTATCATTCACTCTGGGCTCTGCTGCCTGCTTTTAACAAGCTCTTTTCAGACACCATGAGCTCAGTGCAAGCTGTGGGTTGACAAACAGTCTCATTTCCCAGCAAGAGATGACCTCTTTCTCCTGGCCATAGCTTTTTCAGGAGAACGAGCCCTGTTACTGGTTGAGCTAGTATGCAGTGATGGATTTGAGCCCACGGCAGCCTAACTCAGCTTGGCTAGTGTTTGCTGCCTACAGAATGAAATAAGAGAATGAAACAATTGCTCAGGGATAGCTTAAAGTCAACAGCGAGAAGCTATAGGTGATTATTTACATTGATCCAAAATTACTGCTATTGTTACAATCCACATTTTGAAAGCTACTGATTTAATACCATAGAATACTGTGGATTGAACCCCTTAGCAGAGGGTTTTGGGCAGGAGCTCCTGCCCCCAGCATCCTATGGAGGATGGATGGCAACTCATCTGAAGGTCACTTCTCATGCATTTTCTTGCTGAGGGCGTTGGACACAACTGAGCCTAAATGCAAAGCCTGCCAAAACAGTGAGCATCCTCCTGTTGGCTGCTGGGGCTGCAGTGGGTCCTGCCTCTGGGGTGGGTCCTTACATGTTCATCCAGCATGGGCTCTTATTTTTCTGTCTGGCAGCAGAGAAAAAGTCAGTTCCGTTTGTATATTTTGTTCAAGTCAAGCCAAAAGCTGAAAGTCTTACAAATCTTCCCTGAAGGTAGAAAGGAATTTTTTTTTTTTTTTTTTTTTTTGGTCACTGAATATGCTTTTAATGAATGTCAACCTAAAGTTACTGCGAAGATCCCGGAATTAAAGCACAGCTTGTGCTGCTGTTACGACTTTCCAGAATCCCTGATCAGAAAGCCATAATTTTCTCTCCCTTCCCCCTGCAACAAGCAGTGCTGTGTGCTCACACTGCTCTTAGCCGTCATCCTTACAAGCTCTGGTTCATGTTGTGTAGGGCTGGATTCCTGCTTCCCCGTGTTCATGTCATGTTGGCCACTGAACTGAAGCTATTTGCCATCTGCCTGAGTTCCACCTGAATAGCACTTCTCTGGGATGCTGTGTCACCGTGCATGACTTTCAGGTTGAAGATGATGATGTTGGGCTGGCTGGCAGCTCGCAGCTCCCTGTGTGGGTGTGTTTCTCCTGGGCTCTTTCTCACTGCTCTGCAGAGACTGTGATTGCATGGAGATTGCAGGGGTTGTTCCCAGTCACGGAACTGCATGGCAGAAGGAGGACTTCAGTGAATCATTCGTGTTGTTTCGTGGGTATAGAAGAGGAGCCCCCAAGCAAAGGCCCTGCTCGGCTCAGTGAGGCGCTTTGAGTGCTGAATGCTGGTGCTTTGCTGACTCATTTGTGTAAAACTTCTTCTAAAAAGGACCGCATAGGTCGAAGCATTGGTACTACTGAAGAAACACAGTAGATCCCAGGGACGTTCCTCCATAAAATCAACCATGATACAGAAACAAAAATCCGATTGGCCTTTTTAGGATCGAATGGCAAATAGGGTTTCAATCTGGCTTCTCATGCACGAAACACAGAACTGCCTTTTGACGTCTGGCTGTGTGCGATGATATCAGTAGCATCAGGAATCTAGGCTTACAAACAGAAAGGTGTTGGGGCACATGTTTGCTCCCAGAGGGGTCCTAGCTCCGCTCTGATTTTCAGCTGCACTCAGCATCTGTGGGCCCCTGGCTTTTAGGTGCACTTTGCAGGTGCGCCACATGAGGGATATGAATTCTCCTGTACCTGTCTATGCAGTTTCACAGAATTAAAAATGAATCATTAATTGAGTTAATTCTGCCTTTTCTACTTGAAACTTGACGTGAACGTGTTTTGTTTGCATCTCCCGACCTGAGATTGCAGCCCCATCCTGCACAGGGCACTGCTGCCCAAGCACCTTTCTGCCCAGGTCTGTGTTCCGTGTCTCACAGTGTGGAGTGACTTTGTAAAAATAGCACCTTCTTATTCAACAAATCTGCTCCCTGCGTGTCTTGAAGTCACATCTTCTTCCTTTTCTGACAAAGCCACGTGTCTCGTGCTGCAGCTGGGGAGGGAGCTGGGATTTGCTTTGCTTCAAACGTCAGCCGCCAAGTTCTGGTTAAAGATCCTCTGGTTACAGGACCTTATGCTAGGTGTGAAGGCAAGTAGGGCTGTTTGCTTCTGAATTTCAAGGTGGTGCTGTGGAGAGACAGGAGAAAAACAGACCTTTGGTTGGTGCCCTAGAAACCCAGTGAGAAAATGAAAATTCTAGCAGTGTTCTGCCTGCAAACAGAGGCCGAGTGTTTGCAGCGCGATAAGTGGCTGCTGCAATGGTACAGAGTATTGGAAAAGCTATCCTTAGTTTTATTCAGTTTTGCACTGCTTCTTTATGAAATATGAGCTCCATGCAAAATGCCTTGCACTGGTTGTCTGACCTCTATTTGTATACTTGAATAAGCATTGCTATTCAGAGAATATCAAATCATCCCAAACTGTTTGCAGTTTGGCTCCCCCAAGGTTGTCTCTAAGCCTTTTCGTAAGGATCCATCCTCGCTTTTTGGTTTGAAATCGTGATGTGAGAATTTTGTCCTCTTTGCTTGGATTGAAGCTTTTAATTACCGATCTCGGAATGTGTAAAATAATGAAAGCTGGCTCAGCAGACTGCTTCTCGGTGAGATCATCTCTTCTTCTCAGAGTGATCTTTTTGCTTTGTTAACAGAATAGGACTCTGATAGAAAAACAGCAGTTAAGTGCCGTATTTTGAGGTTGTGTGTTTTCCTGGTGATGGTGCCTGTAGCAGACCTGTAGCTAGGTCGTAGTTAGCTTGTAGATTAAATCTTCATAGGATATAAAGGACTTGCATGTTTCAGTATTTACATATGTGACTGGGCAAAGATGAACTCTCTGTGAGATATATAAGGGGCACCTTCTGTTTTAGGAGGGGGAAAGACAGAGTCTAGTGAAAGAGGGGCAGATCTGAGCACCAGGAATGAAGTGTTTCCAAGTGAAGCTAAACACTGAAGGCCAAGGCTTTTTTCTTGGTATTCTCTTACTGGATGTAGGGCTTCGAAAGGCAGTTGTGAAAGAAAAGCTTCCTCGCTCATGATCGGAGCCGATCAGTGATTTAAGGACTCATGACCTCATCGTTAACGTCATTCTGTCCCGCCAGCCCTGGCATCCCACGAGGGGCTTCTGTTTAAGTCCATATTATTTTTTCTCTCTTAAAAATCATTCCCATTTCACTCATTACGGCGGAAACATTTCTACAACGCTTTATTTAAAAAAAAAAAAAAAAAAAAGCAATAACGAAATGAATATATATTTTTTTAAAAAGCCAACAGCAAAACTACATCTCACTGCTGCTTGGAAGTGCTCTTGGTTTCTAAATGGCTGGTGGGGAAGGACTGCGTGGTTTCCAGAATGACTCCTCCTGCTGTCTCCTTTTTGTCTTTGTTTCAACGTGTTTCTCTGAACAGTCAGAAGGTCAGTTTGAAAGATCGTGTCTTCTCCAGTCCCCGCGGTGCTGGCACCAAAGGGAAAGGCTCTCCACAGGCTCAGGGCATCCGGAGGTCCCCCAGTGCTGACCAGAGCATCGAGGACAGCCCCAGCAAGGTGCCCAAGAGCTGGAGCTTCGGAGACCGCAGCAGAGCCCGGCAGGCTTTCCGCATCAAGGGAGCTGCATCGCGGCAGAACTCCGAAGGTGTGGCCTTGGGGTGCTCTGTGGGATCCCAAAACCCCATTCCTCTCCCTCACCACCCCACATTAAGCAATCCTGTTAAGCAGACCTATTTGGTGGCAAACAGAGTTAAGTCCAGCTGGTGACCTGATGCTAGTGGTGTTCCCCAGAGGTTACTATTGGGGCCAGGTATGTTCAGCTAATCTCTATGGATGATTTGAATGAGGGGATTGAGTGCACCCTCAGTAGGTTTGCAGATGACACTGAGTCGGGAGGAAATGTTGATCTGCATGAGGGTAGGGAGGCCCTACAGAGGGATCTGGACAGGCTGGATCAGTGGGCTGAGAGAACTGGGATGGTTCAGTCTGGAGCAGAGGAGGCTCAGGGATACCTCATAGCTCCCTACAGTGACTGAAAGGAGGTTGGGGCTCGGCCTCTGCTCCCAGGTAACAGCAACAGAACTAGAGGTGATGGACTTAAGTTGCACCAGGGGAGGGCCAGGTTGGGTGTTGGAAAAAATTTCTGCTCCAAAAGAGCGGTGATGCAGTGGCACAGCTGCACAGGGAGGTGGTGGGGTCACCATTCCTGGAAATGCTTAGGAAATTTGGAGATGTAACACTTGGGGACATGGTAGAAGTAGGTCAACAGTTGGACTTGATTTTAGTGGTCTTTTCCCTGCCTGGCCCGACTGGAGAATGCTAACACACTGCTCTTTATTCCTGCTTTTCCAAACTCAGAAGCAAGCCTGCCTGGAGAAGACATTCCTGATGAGAATAAAAGCTGCAACTGTGAGTTTGTGACAGAAGATTTAACACCAGGACTGAAAGTCAGCATCAGGGCAGTGTGGTAAGAGAGGGAGAAGGGGAAAGAGGTTTGGAAACATAAGCGATAGAATAAAATGAAATACAAAGTCCAAGCAAATGCTGAAATGCCTGTGTTGCAGGCTGCTTTTCCCCTGGGTGGCCTGCCCTCCTTCACAGAAAATTCTGCCAGAAAGGGAATTTTTGCTGAGGGAAATTAAAAATGCAGAAACAGGAAAATCCCCTGCAGGGATGCATCCAAGCAATTGCTCTCACTCGCTCTGAGATTTAATGCTGACATTTACAAAAGCAGTGTGGAGCGGAGACGTGCCCAGCTGATAGTCTGGAGGTCATCGGTGTCCCCTGGTGCTCACAGGACTTCAGCCCCCACCAGCCCCTTCCCTTCTCCTATTGCCATGTTGGGCACAGTGTGTGGATCTGCTCCGGTTCCCTTCCAGCTCCCAATGGGTTTTAGATGCCACCAGACGAGTCAGGGACTTTATTTTTCCTTCCCTCTCTTGCAGCATTATGCGATTTCTCGTCTCCAAACGCAAGTTTAAGGAGAGCCTTCGGCCCTACGATGTGATGGACGTCATCGAGCAGTACTCAGCTGGCCACCTGGACATGCTCTCCCGGATTAAAAACCTCCAATCCAGGCAAGAGACCCCTCTGCTTGCTTCACTTTGCCCCTGCTTTTTGTTCATCACACAGATGTTGCCATGAGAGACACTTTCCCTTGCAGCTACACCTTAATCTTTTTCCTCCTTAAGAGAAAGTTCAGAGGAAGCATCGCTGCATGTGGCTGGGACCCATGGGGATGAGCAGGACTGAGCACACGCACAGCAAGCACTGGGGTTATGCCATTACATCTGCCTCTTGTCCACCTCAGGACAGCTTTGACAGTTCTGAACTGGATTTCTCTCTTTCCCCACACACAGAACCCATGACATCTACAGCTCACCTCCCTGCAGGTATTTCTTTAGGAGTTTCATCCATTTGCACCTTCCAAGGCCCCTGTGCTCCATGCCAATGATCAGACCCCTATCCCAGGCAGGTCTGTTGGTTCAGCAGAAGTGGTCACAGCTCTGCTGATCACAAGGACACCCAGAGCAGGAAACAGGGTTTGGCATTGAGCTGTCTGTGGTCAGAGTCATTTACCATTTACTTTAACAGTTGTATAATGAAAGCGTTTCCCTTGTTGACTGCAGCAGCCCAGCTTCTGCTGGAAGCCACTTGGGGAAATTTTTCCTTTAATTTCCAGCCCATTTTGGTTATGAAAATCTGCAAAAAAAAAAAAAAAAAAAAAAAAAAAAGTTTTCAGATATGCATGCAGGAATAGAATAGAATAGGAAATTTGTCTTATGTAAAAGAGGAATCTCTCTCATCCTAATCTCTCAAAGACCCTTTAACTCTGCTATTTCTGATGCTCACGCAGTGGAGCTAACTTTCTCAGTGTTGCTGCATGCTGTGCATTTCCTATTTCCAGCTCTACTGTCAGAAGGTAAATTCTCCCTTGCAATGAAAATTAAAATATCCCAGAGAATTTCCTCTCTCTGAGCCTCTCGCCCCCACTCAGTACAAATTCAGTGATTATGAATCTGAGATGCACAGCTGAATCTGGAGGGGGAAGAAGAGGAGGAAGGGATTGATATTTCCCAATCTGAATAAGCTGGAACATGAAACTGCCTCTGCAGTGGGGAGTGAGCCATTGGGTTGGCATCTCTACTGGCTCCAGGTGGGACACCTGAGTGCTCAGCCCCCAAAACAATGCCATCTGTCCCCATCAGTTCTATTGGCATTCCCCAGTGTGTTGCCAAGACAAAGTTGTTGTTTTTTAGGGAGATAAGGAACTGAAGCATTTAAAGATGAAACTGAATTGTCCCTTAACTTCACTAGTGGGACAGTGAGGCTGCAGTGCCTAGGACTGCCATCCATCCCACTGCAGGGAAGTCAGGAGGACCAGAATCTTCTTTAAAGTCACGTGTAAAGAATCTGGATTTGGGATCTAGAGCTGATGAGTAGCTTCACTGGTTTCCCTGTTCCCACCAACTAGAACAGTGATAGAGATGGCAGCGTAGCCCCTTAGGACACCAAGAGATGCCCTATTATGACCTGCCCAGTCCAACTGGAAAGGACACCCTGTAGCCAGGGCATGTGCCTTGGTGGCCATGGCCAATGCTGGGACGTGAGCTGGATCTAGGAATGCAGTGCGCCCATAGGTGGAGCCCAGCGAGGCTGTCCTGGGTCGGCTTGGAGAACTTTTATTTTTGTTCTCCTGTCCTGTAAACTGCAGTGCTCTCCTGCCTGCTCAGCTCCATGGGTCTGTCTGTGTTGTCCCACAGCCAGGGCTGGGGATTAAAGCACATTCAGGCACTTCTCTGGGGGGTTTACCTGCACTTTCCTCTTTAATCACAAATGTCTCTGTCACTGTGTTGTGTCTGTGATGTGCTCTTTTCAATGTTGTGTTCATGCTGTCTCGTGTCTCATCTCTTGCCAACCACGGATGTCCCCCATTCATTCAGTTCCACAGTCCCACAGTGTATCTCACCGACTCCAACAGCTCGTGTATTTCTGAGCTAGCTGAGGGTGCATCATCTGGCAGTGTAACTGAAAGGAGAATGAATGTATGTTGTTTCATGTCCAACCGTCTCGATGGAATAGCGCTGCAAATATATTCCAGAGGGTAAAGCATGTTATCTGTTAAATCTGGGGTGGGTGGGGGCTATTCTCCTGAACAGCAGTGGTGCCAAAAATCTCCAAATCTTACCCCAGGGTGGGTAATGTTTCACCGACAACCAGGCGGTAGGAGAGCAACTTCTGTTTCTAGCGGAATATATTTTCAATTTCTCTCTGTCGTTCTGTTTTTCAGTTGTTTCTTTCTGCAACTTTCTGACCAACTTTTCTCTACGTGTTGCTTCATTATGCATTTTGCTGGTGTCTTTTCTCTTATTTACTTTGCCAGGATAGATATGATTGTGGGTCCCCCGCCCCCTTCAACTCCCCGGCATAAGAAGTATCCAACCAAAGGACCCATGTATTCTTCCAAAGAATCTCCCCAATACTCGCCTAGGTTAGGATTCACCAAAATGCCGCTTTCTCTGGATTTTTCATTTGCTTAATGTCAAACCCCTTTCATGCCAGTTATATGACGGCATTTATCACTTAGCAGCTTGCTAAATCGTGACTCAGAACGGCTTGCTACTCTGAGTATGATCTGATTTACTTGCAGTAATGAGCTTTCACACTAGGCAAGCCAAAGGAAAAAAAAAGGACATACCTACCATCATTGGTAACCATCAGTTTCTTCAGCTGGTCTGTTGTCAGTCTTCTCCCAGTACAAGAAAGACAAGGAGTTGTTAGAGACAGTCCAGAGGAGGGCCACAAAGATAATCAGAGGGCTGGAGAACCTCCCCTATGAAGACAGGCTGAGGGAGCTGGGCTTGCTCAGCCTGGAGAAAGAAGGCTGTGGGGGTGACCTCATTGCAGCCTTCCAGTACCTAGAGGGAGCCTACAAACAGGCAGGGAGTCAACACTTTACAAGTAGATAATGGGAGGACAAAGGGCAAATGGTTTTAAGTTGAAGAAGGGAAGATTGAGGTTGGATGTCAGGAGGAAGTTCTTTACTGTGGGAGTGGTGAGATGCTGGAACAGCTGCCCAGAGAGGCTGTGGATGCCCCGTCCCTGGAGGTGTTCAAGGCCAGGTTGGTTGGGGCCCTGGGCAGCCTGGTCTACTATTAAATGTGGAGGTTGGTGGCCCTGCATGTGGCAGGGGGGTTGGAGATTCATGATCCTTGAGGTCCCTTTCAACCTTGGCCATTCTGCGATTCTATGATGGCTCTCCAAGTTGGTGCTGACATTTAGCTTTTTTAAATCTCATATTTTATCAGACTATCTTCAAATGTAACAGGTGGAATATTTACCCACAAAGCCAGTGCAACCCAAACCATCTACTTTCTGAAAGATCAAGCGGAGGAGCCTCTGTTTGCGGCCCTTTGGACTGTGAAATGAGTTGATCTTGGTGGGCAAATTAAGAATGAAGTGTTTCATGCCGAGCAATCTCTTTTTGCTGATGCAGCTCTACTGACCATGGAAGTAGAAGTTCTGTTGCAATGTTACCACCATAAGACTCATATTCAGAAAAAGGTCCTGCTCTGGTCTGCAAAAAGAGCCCAATCCAGCCTGTAGCCACTCAGTGAAATACTTTTTTTTGTTGCCCTTATTAAGTTCTCACATTAGTTAGAGCTATGCTCATAGCTGATGCTGTGAGGACCATCTTTCCACCAAGCCACTCATTTTGGGGCATTCTCATGTCTGGGCAGCAGATAGCTGCATTTTCACCATTGAGACTGCTAGAGCTCAAGGCAGGTAGAAATATTTGCTAGAAAGCCATTTTCCATGTGCAAACAGTAGGTGATTTTCAAACACAGTGAGCTTAGCCTCAGGTATTTTTTTTCTAAATATACTTGCCCTCCTGAAGTGCTAATACATGACAAATCTCTTGAATTTTATTTAAGCTGCTCTGAGTAATCTTCACAAGCAGGATGTGAGTAAAGAGAATACTGAAAGCTTACCTTTCCCACTCAGCAGGTTCAAAAATAAAGTAAAATAAGTAGAGAATTTTCCAGGAGCCCCAAAATTCATGCTTGGGAAAAAAAAAAAAGAAAGATGCTTTCAGGAAAGCATTTTTTCTCCAGTTCTCCCTCCCTCAAATGATGAGGCCCAAACTAATCTTTAAAAACAAAATAAATCTTTTATCTGGACCAATGTTTTGATATGAAATTAAAAAATAGGGATTCAACTGGATTTTGCTCCATTAACCTTTTAGATGCAACCAGCCTTGAAGGGCTGGGCAAGATTTCCACGTGGAAACGAATGTTCTGCATGTAGGATGGGCGCAAGGCGGGGAGGTCCAAACTCTGGGTCAGGCTTAGCTGTTGCTCTTCCTTTTCAGCACATCCCTGTTTTAGCCAAATGTTGCCCACACAGAGAATTGGGTTTAATTCCTCCCAGTGGCTGATTTAAGGTAGACCTGTTTTGAAATAGCTGCAATTCAGTTGGAATTCATAGGCAACAGAATATTGGTCAAAATGCGTCTAGAGCGAACTTGATTGAAAAATGGGGAGGTAAGGAGCAGTCACGTGACATGGATGAAGGGGGTTTGGCTTCAATGCCTGGATTGTGTTAAAAGAAATATAATTAAAACAGATAAAGAAAACAGAAAGTAATTGAATATATATTCCCAAACACTTCATTTTTATCTCATTTGAGCCGTTTGACCTTTTGATGTCTGCTTCTGGCCCAAGGGTGACATATTACACCTCTTTGCATGTACTGTCAGCATGGAAGCATAATGAAGCATGAGAAAACCTGCACTGTGGCTGATGCAAGAATTTACATTTTTTTTATATCATGAGAAAGAAGGAAAGATATCAAAGTTCACTTCAAAGAGCAACCGCCCTTCTCTCCCCCTCCCAAACTAAGACCCAGCAGAGCGTGTCACAGGCAGCAGATGGCACAGCTTGTCATGCATCGCTAGAAATCTTGGAATCATCTTCTGCTGTGAAGGGAAGAGCGTGGGTCTGCCTCTTCTGAAGCCCCAGCTGAGGGCTTCCCTCTGCACACGTGTCTTCAGCACAGCCAAGATAATGTTGGGAATGCACAAGGTTGCCCGTGAGATGTAGTGCAGAAGGGGGTTTGGCATCTCTGGGAAGATACGTGGTCCCTTGTCATGCCATAAGAATATACACTATTCCTCACCGCTTGCAAAGGTGAAATGTATCCATTCTTGGTCTTTTGAGCTTTGTTGCCCGGTTTGGATAAGACAAACTCTTTCAGAGTGGCTAGAAGGGCCACCTGCCCTTTGCTAATGACTGTGCCTTTGCAGTGCTCAGATGAGATTGCCTTAGCACCGTTGGGTTCTCAAGAGGAAATTCCTCTTTTATCAGACAAGGCAGAAGGAAAATTCCCCATTTTGCTGAGGGTAGGAGCACTCTCCACAGGTTTCTGGCTTCTGCCATGAGGAGCAAAGGAATGAGTGATCTTGAGCCTGGTTTCTCCTACCAGGCACCAGGGCTCACTTCACCTTTTTCTGCACTGAAGCCAGTGTTCCACAGCTGCCAGCACCCCAACGTCCATGAGACTAAGGTGACATCAGGCTCTGGTTTCTCAGGGCTGCAGAAGATGTTACGGCTGGATCGTGGCATAGCTGGGAACGGAATGATCCTGACAGGAGTTCTGTCAGGCTCTGCTATCAAGGATATGCAAGGGCTTCTGAATGCCTTATGGATGAGTTCTGTGAAGCTCTGCTTACGAATCACAGCAGGTCTATAGGAAGTTGTATCCCGCCACACAGCTTCTCTGTGTGGGGTGGTTGATCACTCCATCTGTGAAGTACACCCAACCTGTACTTCCCTTGGGTCCTGTGAGGCTCACTTACTGGATAGCTTATCTTTTAAAGATGTGAAAGAAAGCAGAAGTCCTTCCTCAAATTCTGCCAAATTAGAAATAAGGTTGCAAGAGACTCTCTCTGCTATTACAATATACAGTAAGATGGCCGTGTTTGGTTTTCCTCGGTGTTACTGTCCTGCCTCCCTGCTCTACTCCCCAGCTGTTGAAGGACATTTCATTTTCACTAGTACACACATTTTGGTGTTAGCATTGTGCTAGATGTGGCAGAGTACCCTGATCTTTCTTGGCCTTCCCCAGTATTCGGTAGCAATTAGGCTTTGAGCCTCTTAAAAATGCATGTTCATTGCTTTACTAGTTTACTTGCTTGTGCATACAGGACAGGAGTTCATACAGTGGCTGTACTACGCCTTGACTTGTGATTCCAAACCAAGGTAGCCCGAGGTATCTGATTTAATACCTCTTTGCTTACATGGTAGCAACGTTGTTGTAGGATTTCTTGTGCTGTATGTCGTGTCAGTAATTGCATCCCTTGTTGGGAGTTCCTGTACGTGTCAATAATTTGCTTCTCCCATTACAAGAGAGAAATAAGGCATGCATATTCCTCACACTTGTAATTACAGCACTTGGTGCTCCTTGCACTGCTGTGCTTATGTTGCTAAGCAAAGGATCAAACATGACTTTTTAAATTGAATGGCATTTTGTCGCATCCTTGCCCAAATGAAGGATGTTCTGGGATCAAAGATAAACTCCAAAACAATGGTTGGCTTATATTTTCTGTCTTTGGTGTGATGTGCTCACCCACTTCATCCCTTTGAGCCAGATCTTCTGGTGCTGCAAACTGCTGTCGCTTTGATATAACCCAAGGGAGCTGCGTTGGTCTATTCCCACTGATATCTGTCCCTTTACGTCAACAGCTAACATACATACTAAGTCCCTGTCACGTGTGAAGAAAACAGATGGCTCTTGTGTTGGAAATAGCCTCACATCTCATTCCTTTCCTTGTTTTTTGTTTGTTCATTTTCCCGTCTGTCTGTGTTCAGCTCCTTCCTTTTCCTCCTCCTGGTGCATGGACCCATGGCCCACACAGCAGAACTGCGTAAGAAGCATTTTGAGTTTTCCACTCAAGATACCTCAACTTGATTTCAGTCAGATTAATTAACCCTTCTTTTCCCTTGCCACCCTTACTTTTGGTGCATTATGCAAGAGTAAAGTTTGCCTGGCATAGAATTGTATTATGAACCAGGCTGCCATTAAGAACCCATTCCAAAACTGGGTTGCTTCCCTGGCTTTGGAGGGATCAGATAATTGACTTCCAGCTTCCAAATTGGCTCTGCTCTCCTCTTTCCTGAGGTGTTTATGAACCCAGTTATTTTTGGACTGGGAAGGAGAAAGTGCAAATGTAACGTGTGTGAATAACTTGTCACCAAACAGTGTGCCCAGTAGCTTTAGCTGCACATGCTGCAAGAACGTCCTCTGATGTTGACAGTGTGGAGCCCTGCTAATAGAAAACATCTAATGATACAGGTGAGAGCTGCAGCAGCACTGAGATGGAGGCAATTTGGTATTGCTTGGTGCGTTATGACCAAATTCAGCATAATTCCACTAAAACAGTACCACAGCTGTTTGTTTGGATCTGAGGGCAAGGGGCTCGTTTTCATGGACATGAGAATTACGCGCCTACATTTGCATCGAGGAGAAGAGACTTCTGCAAAGACTGAAAAACAATCCCACCAACATATGCTAGACAGAAAACTTGATCTTCCCCCAAAATAATACGGCCTCAGTGCAAATAAAAAGCTAATTGATTTGGAAGAAAGCCAGCTACAGCGATTCTTTGCAGCGGGTAAATTTACTGTGCATAATGTGCCAGATTTTATCTGTATAAACAGAAACGGATAATTTCAAACTCTGCTAATACTGCTCTGAATTTTGCATCTGAATTAACACTTCAGTGCCACTGCGTGTCTGTGAGTAATTTGGAGTGCTAGCGGGGAGAAAGGCTGCTGCTTTATCCCCCAGAGGCGCGATGAGCAAAGCCCCCTCGCCTGCTGCCTCCGACTGACTCCAGTCCTTTTCCGGGGGTGGGGGGATTTTCTGATCCTGGTAGAGTTGACCAGATCGTTGGGAGAGGATCCTCCATGACCGACAAGGATCGGACCAAAGGCCCAGCCGAGGGGGAGCTGCCTGAAGACCCCAGCATGATGGGCAGACTTGGGAAAGTTGAAAAACAGGTACGTTGGGGTGTGAAGGGTTCCTGTCAATGGGTATTACCTGCATTGTGGTGTTGTTTGGGGTTTGGGTTTGTTTGTTTGTTTGTTTCATTCCAATTGGATATGATCATTTGGAAGCAAAACTAAGAGCAAACAATGTTTTGCAAAGGAAGCAATGGGTTTTATGAAAGGCCGTGAAATGTCTTCAAAGCCTCAGAACAGATTCAGGCATTTAGAAGTCTGTTTCTTACAGGCTTTCTGTTTCTTTTTTGAAGAGTCTACCAAAAATCTGTTTTTGAAGGTGGCACGGTGCCACTCTGTTAGACGAGCCCATGAGCCTGGCTGCTGCAGCTGCCAGCCTTGCTGAGCATGGAAATCCTCCCAGAGAGTGAGACCCAGAAATCCCACTGAGCACCTGAGCCCAGGCAAGGGCCAGATGCAGCAAGGAAGTGAGAGATGGGGGAAGGATTTAAGTGTCCTTCAGCTTTCCTGGAATTTGATGCGTGACAGAGAGATCACAGGAGATGAAGGAGTCACAGTAACGAGGAGGAGAATTAAAGGTTGTTTCAGAATATGACAAATATGTACTGAAAGTTCCGCGTTGGTGTAGGTTGGTAGGCAGTAAAGTCCAGGCCCACGTTTGTACCTTGGTGGACTGGAAGCTGCTCATCCTCAGGATGTAGTGCTGGAATGTGGTGTTTTGCAGGTTCAGTCGATGGAGAAGAAGCTGGACTTCCTGGTGAACATTTACATGCAGAGAATGGGTATCCCACCGACGGAGACGGAGGCCTACTTCGGCTCCAAAGAGCCAGACCCAGCCCCTCCCTACCACAGCCCCGAGGACAGCAGGGAGCACATCGACAAGAACGGCTGCATCATCAAGATCATCAGGTCCACCAGCTCCATGGGTCAGAAGAACTTCTCAGCTCCGCCGGCCCCGACCAACTCGTGCCCGCCCTCGACGTCGTGCCAGCAGCAGCCCTACCAGCGGCAGAGTCACGGCTCCTCGCCCGTCGGAGACCCCGGCTCGCTCGTCCGCATCCCACCTCCGCCCTCCCACGAGCGCTCCCTGTCAGCCTACAGCGGCGGGCACAGGGCGAGCGCAGAGTACCTGCGGAACGAAGACATTACCACCAAACACCACGAGAGCGCCCTGAGAGACAGCGACACGTCCATCTCCATCCCCTCGGTAGACCACGAGGAACTGGAGCGCTCTTTCAGCGGCTTTAGTATTTCCCAGTCCAAAGAGAATTTGGACATCCTTAACAACGGTTGCTATGCGGCCGTGGCCAAAATCAGACCCTACATTGCGGAAGGGGAATCGGACACCGATTCTGACCTCTGCACACCCTGTGGCCCTCCTCCCAGGTCGGCCACGGGCGAGGGACCCTTCAGTGACATGGGCTGGTCAGCCCCCCGGCAGTGAGGGCCCCGTGCAGCCTCAAGCCATGGCCGAGTCCCGGCAGCTGCCCGCTCCAGCTGTCCTCGTGTCGAACTTCTCAAGGAGATGGACAGCTAAGGGTTTCCTCCATCTAGGACATCCTTAGCTGCCGGATGCTTTCTTGCAGCTTACTCTGGGGGGGCAATGAGCAGACCCAAGCCTGCGGGAGTGGAAGAGGTCACGGTGGTGAGCGAACTGGAGCCGTGAAGTCCGGATTTCTTTCATACTCTCTTTCTAAGATCCTTAGGTGAAATTCTTTCATGGTGCAGGATAGGCAATTTGCATTTCTTCTGAATGTTTAGAGATGTGGGGCAGGAATAAATCACCCGGCCAGGGCTTTTGAAGGTCACATCAAGTGGTATTGAGCAGTGTCACATGGCAGTTGCCAAACTGTGGCACTGGTGATTACACCTTTCAGTATTTTGGAGTCGCAGAATGAACACGTGTCAGTTTCTAGCTTAGATTTTAGGTCGCATGAAAATTGCTGGAGCGATATTACTCTGTGGTTCGCCATTAACAGTCAGAAAGATGGGAGAGTTCCAAAATAATACATGAAAATTTTGTGCATGTCCCTGGAGGAGTGGGACAGTGGCTAGAATATTTGTATAAACAGATGTTGTGGCCTCCAAGTAGGACAGGTTAGGGGAATGTTCTGAACCAGCATGGTTTGGAAATTCTCCTTGTCCAACAGCTGAGGAAAATGAAAAACTCATGAATACGAGCTTGAATGCAAGAGCTGAGACAACCCAGGGAACATAGAAATAAGACAGAGAAGGAGAATAAGTGACTGTGTGGCTGGAATTTTATATTTTAAACCATGTATTATCTTCAATTATCTCTCTCCTTCCGTTGACATGCCCTGGAGGTGCTTTGGAAGCAATGGCGAACCAAAGGCAACCCCTCCGTAGGGCTGCCATGGTGTAAAACTGTTCTTACGGCCAGCAGGGTTGTTGCGGAGTCACAGCAACAGCAGTCCGAAGGGAAATATGCAAGACGCTGCAGTTCCCGCATTGCTGCAAGTTAAGTGCTGAGCTCCATCCTTTTGAATTCCTGTTGGTCAGAGCAGGCCCTTTTCTTACAGTTTGCATTGTGCCTGAACACTTTTGCACACACTTATGCCCGGTGAATATCCTCCCTTTCTTCTTCTGCCCTGGCGAGAATCTCACACCCCTGTTCTCTGGACATCCTTTGGCTTGTTTGGATCTCTTGAGCTGAATTAAGAGGTACTTCTTTGTTTCTTCATGAACTTTCAGAAGCCTCTTAACTGTGTGTGCCCACAAGTTGTGCCAATCCAAATCTGCCCCACTGTGTTGTTTCTGTTTGTCTTGGAAGGATCATCGTGTTGCTATCAGGAACTCCAGCAGTATATTCAGCTGGAGGAGGGTGAGGGGAAAAGTGATGCTCAGTATTTCTTTTGGGACCAAAAAAAAGCCACAAAGTGATCTTTTACATGGATAGAGAGATTTTTTTTTTTTTTGCAAGAGAATGGATCAAAGTGTGTTTTGGGATCTGTCTCCAAGCCTAGGACAAACAGTGTTGTGCCTCTGATGCCTCCTGTGTACCTACAGCCCAAATCCTGTGTGGTTTTTTTGCAATAGCCAGGGCTGTATCTGATTGTAAACCCCATTTCTCCACTATCTCCCCATGTTGTACCAACAGCTTGTGAGGATATTTAGGTGACAGCTTAATTTCTGCGTGGCCTTTCAGAGGTTAAACATTGATTTGTTTCGGTTGAAGGGAGAATCATGACTTCCTCTT
Source organism: Lagopus leucura (assembly GCF_019238085.1). Classification (NCBI taxonomy): domain Eukaryota; kingdom Metazoa; phylum Chordata; class Aves; order Galliformes; family Phasianidae; genus Lagopus; species Lagopus leucura. The sequence continues at coordinate 951,246 of NW_024962292.1, forward strand.
CCTGTTTGCTTGGCAGCAGCCAGGTGAAACCCAAACTATTTTAGCCTTTGGGAAGATGTGGGTGCATCTGTGAGCTTACAGACAGGAGGTAAAACCACCCTTTGGTAGTGCTCGGACTAACATGCAGGGCTCCACATGGGATCAAGGAATGGGGGAGTAAAAGGAGTGTAAAATGGCTGTAGACTGTGCAGACTTGGCCTTGCTGTGTTGCAAGGTTAGATTCCTTCAGGTAGAGCAAGATTTTCACCAAATCAGAGATAATAAGCATTTGCAATCTTTTTTATTATTATTAATTATTATTATTATTATTATTTTTGGCAACTGCTTTTTGAGACCTGCTGGAAATCTGGCACAGAATGCTCCATGTAAGGATGAGGGTGATGATGTGTGATCCTATTACAGCAGAGATATTTGCCTGGTCTTTAAATATAGGTGACAAAGCCAATAGTACTTCAAGGCACAATATAAGTGGAATATAGTTTTCATTGTGTCCTAAATTTGAAGCTCTGTTGGCTCTGATTTGAATGTGCATTTCCCAGTTCTTTCTCTTGCCCAGCTGATGTTATACCCTCTAACACAGGTAATGCCAGTGTGTCCTGAGGAGACATAGTTCCACTGTGTCCACTGTAAGTTTGCTACATTGCAGTCCTTTACCTCCTTAGGGACTGCATAGGAAGAATTGTTCCCCTCTTTAGACCAAAGTCTATAAAGATTTCCTGACTTGTAGCTTTAAAATGTTTTACTTCTGTCCCCCAGTCACAGAAAACAAGTTTTATATCTGTACAGCATAGATCGTATCTTACTGCTACAAATTTCATCAAGAATTGTTTGGAAGAGATAAGCAATGTTGCATTCTGATCCATAGCATCATTTCAAAGAACTTCTGACCCCTTCGACCACAGCCATCCCATAAATCACCACTTCTCGTTCATCCTGGCAAAAAGGCTTGACGTGGATTTTGGGGTTAACTTTATGCCAGAATTGATTCCAAATAATGCTCTTATTTCAAAGAAATGATTCAAGGCTGTGTGAATGGGAACAGAGCCTGCTCTAACTAAAGGTTTTGTTCTTTATCAGCAAAGCTCCTTGCAAAGCCTTCACTTTCAGTCCCTCGATTTCCCAATGCTTATATCACACGCTCCTGGTGATAATCTCCCCCCAGAAGTCTTAACCACCAGGTTAAAAGAAATAAATTGGTTTTACTTTGCTCATAAGGCAGTCCCACATAAAGACTCTTAAAATGACATGCAGGCCAACTTTGTCCTTTTGCTGAGCCTCTCTTGGGCTGTCTTTGCTCCCCTATTCCTCCTGTTTGGTTTCTTATTTTTTGTCAGACCCCAAAGGGCGGAAAGAAGCTTCAGGCCATGCTATGTGTGAACACAGGAGAGCTGAAGAGCACTTGAAGGTCCCAATTTCCAGCAGGCTATCTTGAACTGCTCCCAAGCTGCCCATGCTCATGTGGACACAAATTCTACAGATGACTCCACCTGTGGGATGGGGTAATCCCTGACACGCTCCCTGCCAAGAGGGAGCTCAAGTTGCCTGAGATATCTGTGACAAGAGATGTGGCCGGAGATGCTGCAAGCTCCATGCAGGTGGCCTTTCCCAACGTGACCTTGAGACATAAGAACAGAGCACTAGCCATAAGTCGCATTTCCCAACATTTGGGAAGAGACTTTAATGTTACTCCAGTGCAGATTTTGTATGTGAATTTCCTTGTTGACTCATTTTCTTATTAATAATTTTTAGAACAAAAATATCAAGGAACTCGCTGAAAAAATAGAACAAATCCTGTTCAGCTCAGAAAGCCATTACAGTTCTTTAGTCAGACTATGAGATAGATCAGGTTTTCTAAAAATGTGTTTTGTTTCAAATGCTGCTTAATAGATCCAAACAAATTCTGCGGGGCCATTGCTCTTTACAGATAAATAGATATATTTTTACATTTCTAATTGATTTTTAGGATTTTAAATTGAATTTTTAGAACAAGTTTGTATAATCTACCTGAAAAGCCAGAGCACTGCTGCAGATACAAGCGCTCCCCTTCCTTACTGTTACCCAAGAGAAAGGAAAGATGTATTTCTTCCTTCTTTTCTCAGGAGGGAGCTACTGCAAGCCTCATTTCCTTTATATCCTCAGACCATTGGGGTCACAACAACATTATTACGAAACACAAAATGAAAGCGTTAAAAGAGACACTGAGGTTTCAGTCCTGCCAAGGCCAGAGGAGGAAGCGTGGGGTCAGGTTCAGATGCCTCGCTGGGGCCAGGTGGGCACCCGGGTGGTAGCACTGAGGTGGGGTTTTCTTGTTTCTCAACCAGAAGGTCCTCCTCTTGGCTGAATAGCAGCTGCTATGGCCTTGCGAAAAATTCATCTCATAGAAGACCAGAAGATGATACTGGCTTGCCTCAGGACTCCCCTTATAAGAACTTCCTAAGCAATATATACAAGTTATCCCATATAAAGGCCCGTAGCACTGAGAATTACATTGGGAATGTCAAAAAGCCCAGGAATAGAGTAAATCTTTCTGTTTCTACATCCACACTCATGCAAGCCTTCAGGTTGGGAGAGCCACCAAGCCCCCATCCCTTCCTCCCCAGACACTGCTCCTGTGCCAGCAGTGCTCCGGGCCACAACTGCACACCCATGTCCCTTTCTGTTTTGATCGGCTTCCTTTCCATGTATGAGGAACAAGGAAATCAGATACAAAAGCTCCTTCACCTGCATGTAACATTGAGGCTGCGACGTGGAAGGATGTGGCCCTGGGGTGTAAAAGCAAAGTTCTGCTTTTAGCACACAAACCTTTCTGTCTCACAGCGCAAAAGCTGCTTGGGGCAAGGGCTGTGGGTTGGTTAGTTGGTGTCTTTTTTTTTTTTTAACAATAACAATAGGGTTTTTTAAATAATAATATGATAATAGTAATACATAGGAATCTTCTTTAGTAGACCTTTAGTGTTTGATGCCCCAGTGACACAATACTGCTTGCCTTATATTAGTGTCTAGAGGGAGAGGGACTACACACGTTTTGATACCGTATTAATCACGCTTGTAATTTAGGCAGCCCCAAGGAATGGCAGCTGCAGGAGGAGCAGCCGGGTCCTTTTTAATGTATGAATGTGCTTTCCAGCCTATCTCACTGACTGTAGTCTCAATTTTGCCTGCTACTGCATGCAGCCTGAGATGAGTAGACAGCAATACGCTCCAGCTGTATCTGCACTCCCAGATTGCTGTAGTACCTGGAGAGGGGTGACGTAGCTAAAAGTATCTTTCTGGGGAGAGGCCATCCTCCCAGAGACCCATCACGTAGGGTGCTGCGGTGCTTCTGTAGGTAACACTGATATACCAAGTGTCTTTCATGCTGCGACTGATCATTGCCTCATCCCTCCGATACAGCATGCACAAACACCACTTGTTAATACTACTTGTTAATAAGGGATAAAAAACACGCGTTTGTAACCTGTGGGCCATTGAAATGTGTGTATGGGGAGAAAATAAGGGAAAATATGTGAATTTTACTGGCTGTGCATAACAAGCTCCTTTCCACCCAGATGCCTCTGAAGAAGAGTATCCCTGATAGCTCTTCCCAAGAGCATGGAGGAGCAGACAGAGCAGGGCAGGCTCTGCCAAGGGCAGAGCCCTGACCTTCATTTAAGAGATGCCATTTGATCCCACATGTGTGGGACTTGCCATATTTCTCATTCCCATAAGGCTCTCTGGTGTACACGTGCATTGTGCCTGCAGCCAAGCCCAAGGGGCAGGGGAGAATACAACTCCCAGACTTTGGAAACCCTCCTTGGGGATTTCATTGACAGCATTTAGGGATCCTGGGAACCCTGCAGCTGTGCCATATTGATATTTCACATAAGCATTTCTTACCCTCCTTTGGAGGGGCACTGAGCTGCCTTCATATCGCCATAAAAGTTTTGCCACTGCTATCACCCGCCACGATAGCAGACTCACAAGGCCTTCTGGATTTGCCCACATTGCTGGTGTTTGAAGTGTCTTGTATCGCTTGTGATGCTGCTGCAATCAAGTTTGCCACTGTGTCTTTGCATTCCTTGTCCAGACCACATACAAGTGAACGTGCAGTGCCAGAACTCTGCTCTGAGACTTTCTTTTGGCGTGGCATCTCTAGATGCCCTAAAGAGCCTTTATGTCCTGTTAGCATGACAGTTTTGCTTTTTCTTGGTTATTTATTTGCTTCCTTGTTGAGCTTCCATGGCCTCAGCACATCCGTGATTTGTTCTACTGGAGCCTCCAGTGCAAGGATGGATGGACAGGAGCTGCTTTGCCCATTCATGCAGCACCCTGTGAGGGTTTGTCCCCTTATTTAAAGCTGACTGCAGGGAAATAGGGTTGGGGGTTGAGGTCTGGTTTTTGTACCGAATTGAAGGTCTCAGAGAAGAGCTCACAGGCTCCAACAGTGTTGCTGCTTTTGCTCCCTGAAGCAAGAGCTGCTTTCCCCAGCCCCCTTCAGCAGTGTGCATATGTGGCTTTGCATGCCAGCCTCCAGCTTGGTAACAGGGAGACTTTGAAAGCAGCTAGTCCAAGCTGTGCTATTTCCAGAGCTGCTGGGGAAGCTTGAAGCTTCCTCCTCTCCCCTCATTTCTGCAAATACAGCCTCAGATGAATTGTTCAAGCAGCGTCTGTTTGCCTAGTCCTGAGAAACTTGAGCTAACTGCAGCTACAAAGTTTTCCAAAACTCAGTGCCAAGCTCGGGCTAGATTTCACCTGCAGCTACGCCTATAATTCTAGGGCAGGGTTAGTGATTTGAGGTAGAAGCCATGCTAAGCTCTCCAGTTGGGATGGTTCTGGCCCAAAACCAAGGCTGAATGTCTTGCTGCCGGTGAAGCCTGCCCTGGGATTTCAGCTCCGTGTGATACTGCTGAGCGCGAACCTGAGGAATCACTCCCTCCTTCCCACTTTGCACAAGGAAAGCTTGGCACAAATCTTGCAAGCCAAGATGAGACAATGCCTCTGTATTTCAGCATGCTGTGAGCAGCTCCCATGAAGACAGAAGTGGCGTTTCACTGTAACCTCTTGAATCTGACCATCACACTGAGCATCACCCAGTATTTCACATGCGCAGTGGTACTCCTGAAAGGGATTTATTACACATGTGAGTATAGAGGGCTCATTCTTCTAGCATCTTTGTAAACACTGAGTTCAGTTCTTGCTGATGGAAAACTCATCAATGCTGGTGACAGATCTCTTCTGTCCTACCCACGCTGGTCCAGCATCTCCCCTAGAGCTGAAGCTGCTCCTGTCTGTGTGTGGGACATGGACCATTCTGTGTTGGTTACTCTTCCCCACTACCTGACTCCAAACCCTAAAATTCAAATTAAGATTACTTTTTTTTCTCTCCCCAAAAAATGACACCTGCGTAGAAAACCTGAGACTTTCAGGATGCTGGGGGCAAAACAAGGTACAGCTGATAATTACAGGGATTTTGTTATTTTAAATCAAGTGCAGATTTTAAGCATAATTACAGTTGCTGTGTGGTATATCAAATGCTTTAGGAGATTCAATAAATTATTCTCATAAATGTTTTATTCTTTTATCAGTAATTTGTATAGGTGGGTGCTACTGCTCTTCCACAGCAATGCCCCATAAGCTAAAACTGTACTCCTTCTCCAGTATAGCCATTGTATGTATGAAATTTATCTTGCTTCGTGTCAATTTGACCCAGTACCCACAGGTACTGCACACAGATTGCACATTACATGCACTTGGCTGATAGCTGATAGCTTTGGATAATGGTAGTAGGCCAGACAAAGCGTTACCTGTCTGGTTAGTGGTGTGACTCAACATAAGTGGGACAAGGAGAAAGCAAAGTTCTTGTTTTGTTAGGAAATGCACCGTATTCCAATGCTGCTTTAACCAGATTTTACCAGGAAACCAAACGAAGGGAGATTGTTTCTGCAATGTTACTTAAAGACAGTGGAACGAAACCAATCAAACAGCTCTAGAACACTTCACTGCTGTATTTCTATGTATTCTTCACTGCTGTTCATCTGAACTGTAAATTCTGTACAGATTGAATGAGGTTCACAGTCTGCCATGACCTGCGAGGTAAAAGGACAACACGACTTTGGCTGCAGCTGGTGTGTGTTGTTTGCATACATGCACATCTTACTGTACATGTGTGTATGCAGACACATGCACATCTAAGCTTTAAGGCAGAAACATTTGCATCTGAGATACACGGGGGAAAAGGAAATTCTTTCTTTAGTGGCAGGAGAGTAGGTAAAACCAAAATAAGAGACTATTTTGATAGCATTCCTACCTAAAATTAAGTCTCTTAACTTTCCCTATACTGAGATTTCAATGACCTTAAACAATTTCCCCTACAGGATTTAATTTTGCCCATAATTTCACAGATAAGAGATCGGGTAGGACTTATTCTTCAGTGTTCAATGTAGTATGAAGAGCTAACCTTTCCAGCTAAATGTTGCTAGATGCCATTAAAAAACTGTAACTAAATTTTTACTTGAGCCTGCAATTCACCCCTAGTTCTGAAATTATCAGTTGTAAGAGCCATTTAAAGGTACCACACCAAAGGAGCGCTCACTGCTGGAACATGTCACTGTTTCCCTGGGATACCTTGAAGCTATCACAGTTTACAGCAGGATCTGGCTCCTTTGGCCTTAACAGGGCCAGAAATGGTTCGTGCACTTGTCCTGAGGATGAGCAGAGAGGTGGACTTTGTGCTGGGATGAGCTGCTCTCACGCTACAGAGAGAAGGTGCTGCACGCCCTCACCTCCCGCTCATCAAGATCTCAGGCTCCGCTGAGCACTGAAGTCTGGTTGTCCTTTAGAAAGCAAAGGCAGCTGCTGCTTTGCTTCCTTTCATTTGCTCTGTTGCCTTGGCTTTTTTGCACTTTTGTTTCATCTCCAAAGAATCTCTCATAATGCCTTTGGTACTTCTGTACAACTTTGGAACGTTTTGTATGTAATTGAATGGTACACACTTTCTCTTGTAATATAGCAATCGGACTTTTTTTTTGTGAATGTGTAATTTCCACTGTACATTTCCACCATGACTTTGTGCAATGTACATTTTCTAGGGACAGGTGCCAAGGGAACGACCTGTAGTTTTCTAAGGAGCAGAATGGCACAGACACAGATGGTTTCACATTAGCACTGCAGAAGAGCAACATAGCCCAGGCTTTTAGCATTGAGCATGACACAGGGTGTACCTTCACAGGGATGACTGTGACAGCTGCAAAACTGTCTACGTGTGATATTAGAATCAGCAGCGATGGTTGCAATCAGAAGGGAAATGGAGGAAAATTAAATAATCACACTCATTAATTTAAGCCTCGAAGCATCAGAATGGAAAATTTGCATTCAGTAAAATTACCAGAGATTTAACCTTCATGAGATGAAATACACATTTATTTTTCTTTGCACTTCTTGTGTGTTCTTTGTTTCTTTGTTTCTGACGATTTCTTAGTGCTTAATATGGGATGTTCTGAGGAGGTGTGAGATGGTGGCTTGGGGGGGCCTGGCGTCAAACCTTCACTCCTCCTTCTCTGCTTTCTAACTTCTTTCTAATGTCTCAACTCAAGCTCAGAAATCTCAAGAGCCCTTAGCTGCAAGGACAGCATCCATTTGGAGTCCTTGGAATATATTGATTTTCTTATGGTCTGGCATCAGCCACGTCCTAACAGATAAAGGATGGTTCCTGCAGCTGTTTGCCCCTGTGCCAGCTTCTTATCACCGTGCTCACATAGAGGCTGGTGTCATCAAAGCAGGCTCAGAGCCAAGGAGCTGCACCTTTATCTGTCCCACATGTTATCTTGCTTACCAGGCGTCGGTCCTAAATTAAGAAAGCACACGCTGGATTTTGGAGAGCACTCTTGAGGATTAAAGTGAATGGACTGATGCTATTTTCCATAGCAAGGCTGAGCGATGAAACAGCAGTTTCATGTTGCAAGAAAAAAGGGAAAAGCAAAACCCATCCCTCCACACGGATGGTTTTTCCAAAGAGATAAACAGTGAGAATTGAGTCCTTGGATTTTAGAAAGCATCATGGGACAAGGCTGTGACACGAGCTCAGCAGGAGGAGTGGCTCATTTTGGGCACAGCAGATGAGTTGGCTGTGAGCCTCCAGCAGTGCCAGTCCTCCCTGAAGCTATTACAGGAGCCCAGGTGTGAGCCTTTCCCAGAATGGATGTGGCAGATTAAGGTGTACTTAAATAACATCATTATATTTTACCTCGTTATGTTTTTTGCTGGTGAGATAAACAGGACTGCAGTCATTCTGGCAGTTGTATGAACACACGTGCACAGTCTTCTCACAGCTCCAAAAACACAAAGGCACTGAGGTAGCCCAGCAGCACACCTAAGTGGCTTTACAGCCCACTGACTCCAAAAGCAGCTGTTTTAGGAAGTTAAGTAAAAGCTGTTTTCCTAATGAAGCATGATTATTTGGGGTTGGAGATGTATGTGTAGTGACAGGGTGTGAACCTCTGCAGGATGAGCTCAATGCCATAAACTCCAGCAAGGTTTAAGCTTTGTTCCTACCAATCCCAATGCCGGTATCTCAGTGCCTCATTCACTGACTAATCAAACCGTACGCTGTCCTTGACAATTAAAGACAGATTTCCTCCTTGCTCACTGGGTAAGCACAAGTCTTCACAAGCACTCGATGTAAGATGTCAGTTCCAATTTTGGGCAGGCAGCTGAAGACACCTGCAGTTTCTCTGCCCAAGGAGCGGCTCCAGGCTCTGATCCTACTGACACACGTGAGTCCAGCACTTCAATTTCCAGCCCAGGCAGAAACAGTAGTACTACTAATGGACTCCATTTTCCTCTCCAAAACTGTGCAATAACTCAGCAGCAGAGCCATGAATGAAGTTCCTCATCCCTTTAATGCTGCTCCACTGCTGCTCCAGAGCACAGCTTCCCTCTATTGACTTCTTGGCAGCAATCTCCTTTGCCATCAATAATAATGTAATGGTGGTTTTGGAGATAAAGTGTCTCTCCGGAAAGAGAAGCCTTCTGAACAAAGGCAGTTGCTGTTTTCTTTTACCTGCACTGTACTATAAGCAAGTTAATAATGCATAGCTAAACAGAAAGACAGACACCAGAGCATTAGGAAGAGCACAAGGGACACATTTTAAAGGATAATGTAACTTGGCATGAAAAAGAGGTTCAGGAGATAACAGAACATGTGATTTTTCACACAAAACACAAGTAATTTTTTCTCTCCTTGCCCTTGATAGTTTCCAAACAGGAGGCTGCAACTGAAAACCAGCAAGGTTGTATTTCAAATCCACAAATTTTGATGTTAAAGAAAACAAGCAGTGCCCCATCTCTTCTCCCTTCGGATCTGTCAGCTGAGTCAGCCCCATTCTGCACAGAAGGCCGGGTGCAGGCTCCTTAATCACACCTCTTCTGATGTTGCAGTGAATAAAAGCCTGCACTGACACACTTCCTCACCCCCACTGTTCAGTGCCACAGCTGAGAAGGAATATTTCCACTTCCTCTGTGCCCCACTCCCACAGCACTGCAGTGAGTCTCCTGTTGGCACTTGTTTCATATTCTCAGGTTTCTCTTCAATTGCATTTTTCATCACAAAAGCAATATTTTGTGGGCTGGCTGTCCCTACTGAGGCACAAACACAGTTCCTACATCTCAAGTCTTGATTTCTTCTTTAGAAGTCAAATGTTAAATGGATTGAATGGTGATTTTTTTTTTTTTTTTTTTTTTCTGACTCAGCTGAAGCTTGCACTAAAATCAGAGCATGAAGGAGTCGGTGAATATAAATAAATTAGGGCAGCTTTAATTAAAAGCCGTTAAACAATTAGCAGCATCCACTAAGGCTCGGTGGAGCAGCCCCAGCTCCCTGCCATGCACAAATGGGGCTTTGTCAGAGCGAGCACACGGAGGTAAGTTGTTCATGGGGGGAAAGCATAGAGAGAGCAGATAACAAAGCTGCCTTAGATGAAATAGCTCCTATAGCGATGGAGCTGATGATGCCGGCAGGTCAAGCAGCAGCACTGCTTGAAGCCCACCTGCATTAAATCACGCTGGAGTTTCCGTGCCCTATGCGGACCCTAGATGGCAGAACGAGCTCACTGCAGCTCCGTGCTCCCGTCCTGCTGCTGGAGCGGAGCCTCTCTGCTTCCAGGGGCTGACAACGTGATGAAGTGTCGCTAATGAGCCTCTTTGCTTGTTTATTTTAACAGCCGGAAAAAAAAATTATATTAGCGCTCTGCGGTGAGCGGACAGTGTGGATTTCCTCGGGGAATCCCTCCGGTTTGCTCGAGTTAAGCAGTGGAGCTCCTCGCCTAATTGGAAGCGGAATAATTTGCTGTCTTTTCCCGCTGAGCTTCTGGGTCCCTCGGAGTCCGGAGACCCGCTGACCACTGCTCAGTAATGGTAATTAAGTGCTAACTGGTCAAACGCACTTGAATCGGCAGGGATTCCCGGGGAAGCACCTTTTAGCTGCACACGACTTGAAGCTGCGCTGCTCTGTCCCCTAAATTTCTGTATGGGGGAAGTCGGGGTTTGTGCCCAGATCTAAGAGGTCTTCCAGCTTCTGTGTTGTTTTGCAGAGCTGTAACAGCGTTCTGGGCAAATATTAAAAACATCCATGCAGAGTGGTTTCCTGCACGAGGCAAAATGTTGCCTTGTAACTGAAGGGGTGGGAAACCACCCAAGACTTGGCTACTAGCATCCTCTGGCCTCTTGCCTTTCAAGCTGAGGGGGAAAGCTGGAGAGGAATAGCATTTCTGTTGCACGCTGTGATTTGTTGGTAGTACTGAAAGTGTCATTCAAAGCTCCCTACTCAGTGCTTTGCAGGGAAGGCAGCAGGCAGCTGCAGTCCTGTATCCTCACCCCCAAGTGAACGCCGTGCTTGGTTTTGCTGCGGCACTCGGGAGCCGCTGCCTTCAGCCTCACAGATGTGAATTCCGTGGCAAATTGGGGTGTATTGCCGTGGTATGGTAAGTGCTTTTCCACGAACCTCCAGCGGACGGGCAGCCTGTGCACCCACGGGACGCTCCCAGCAGAGGGTGCCGGAGCTTCGTTTGCAGAGCCGGCAGCTCGTGGCTGCTCTCATTTATCGCTGTGCTGGTGGTGAACTGGTCTTGTATCTTCCCACTTGTGCTGCCGCAAAGAACGGGGCCTGTTCTCATTTTATATGTACGCAAGGATTTGATGCAGTGCTGGGAAAAGGGAATGAAACTCCCTCATAGCTTCAGTTATCTGTTTTGCTCCCTCTGAACTGCACGGTTACCCCTATCTTGCATTATTGCTTGCTTGCACTGAGCAGTGCTATTTAGCTAATGGACATGAAGCTCTTTGAAGATGTATGGCACTTTGTAAAGTCTTCATGTGATTACTGTGCATTAGTCATAAAAGGCAACGATGCAATTCATCTCCCACCGCAGGGCAGGAGCTGCCGGGGCTGCTTGAGAGCTTATTTACTTCCTTTCTTCCTAATGAAGAGAGGGTTGGAATGGCTGGAGATGGTCTTTGAGAGAGATGCTGTGTGATGGGTATCGATGTGGTGTTTGAGAGAGGAATGGGACAGCTTAGAAAAGAACTGAAGCAGTTTTTTTTATGGATCAATTTTCTGCGTGCTTCTAAGGTACCAAGTGGGTACGAAATTGCTTATCTGAAATATCAAAGAAGCAGCTATGACGGGCCGGGGGCTTACCAAGAGGAGAAGGATACCTTCACCAAACGTTTTCCTTAGGCTGCCTCCTCCAGCTGCAGAGCATTCCATGAGCTTGTGCTGGGGCCTGGGAACAGCACAGGTATGTAAGGAGGCTCTGAGCACTGCCTGGTGCAAAGAAGGGAGATAAAAAGAGCTGGATAGCGAGCAGAGTCTGGGAATTTCGTCTTCTGTGTGATGGCTTTCGAAGAGTAAATCTTAAACAGGCTCTTCACTGTGTTCTCTATAAGACAGGAGACTTAATGAAGGAAAAAAAAGAAGCAAGAATTTCTCCCATTCCTTTCACTTCCAAGATTTCCAGTAATCAGAAGGCAGCCTAATCCAGCTGGGGAGGAGTGGAAGCACAGTCCTGCACTGTGCAAGGGGAAAATCCCTTTGAAATGTGTGAATTGGATGTGCCAGGTGCTGAGCTTTATTCACCACTCACCCTCTTGCTGTAGTGAGAAGAAATGAGTTTCCAAAAGGGAAGAGATGTCTTTAGAAGGGAAGTCAGCCCTGGCCTGCAGTGATAACTTTGTTTCCTAATAACACACTGCAGTGGAGCAGCATTCCTGCACTGCTTCCAAAGAGTGGAAGTTTGCTTTTCAAAGCTTGTTTTCTCCTTCAATCTTCACAGATATTGATCTGTATCAAAATAGGCTTCACAAAGCCTATTTTGATAGGAGGAGGGGGGAAAACAACCCCATGACCTTCACATCTATTTAGTGATTGGAGTCGCATGAGAAATATCTTGATTATAGCCTGGCAATTTTCTCCAGTTGCTCTGTGGCAGAACAGCAGAGCGCCGATGTGTGCAATGCTGGCAACAGAACTTGCTTCTGTAATCTGAAGAGATGTATTCTGCAGTGATTTCTTTATCCTATTCAGGCCTTGACACCTGGAGCTGCAATCACTGGTTTTGTCTTACTGATGTTCTCAGTGCACGATTGCTTGAGTTTATAAGAGTTGATGCTATCCCCATCCAGATCTTCTCCCTTAATCCATGCCATGTAGGACATCCAGCATCTTTCTCAAGAGCCACAGAGCTGGGGTTTGATCAGAGACACTGCAAAGCCACACCAGGCACTTCCTTCATAGTCAGTGGTACATCAAGGCACATCACAAGGTGTATGCATGGCCTGCTGATCTAGTGACCATCACTGAGCACTTGTGTGCTTGGGAGATCCTACAACTAAGGATCCGATACAGCCAGAGTCTGCTGGAGGTGATGGACAAATTCCTTTTCGGAGAAAGTCTGGAGGTTGTAGTAAGGTGTAGTCAAAGAAATGTCTAGGCAGCTCACAGATGTGGTGTCTGATAATACTGATAACAGATTACTGGAAATTCTTGTTCTGGTTAAGTCCTTGAGCTCCAGTTATCATTTTTGTGTGAGGTACTCTTGATGCTAAGCAGAAGGGGGAAAAAATAGGAGGAGAAAAAAAAGAAATTTCTACAGAAGAAAGAGGTTTTTTTCTCTTGCCTTTGGCTAAAATATCTTCAGTAACATTGGCAAAATAGAAGGAAAAAGCACAAGCTTTGTTTCCCATGGATGAGTGGGCAGACAGCCAGAGGACTTGGGGAGAAAGCTTCAAGCTGCTGTGTGCCCTCCCCAGCATAGAGACCTTCTACTTGTCTGGGGCTGTTGTAAAAAGCTGCTTCCTTTGCAGGGCTTTCTGTAAAGCCTTTAATGAGTTGCACATGCAGAAGTCAATGGGACAAATGTGCAGGTGTGCTCTTCACGTCTGAAGGAAAAACATCTCCAGTGTGTTGCCCTCTGGAGAGGTAGGGTGGGCATAGAGAAGAAGTAGATGCCCTAAATTCCTATTAGCTCCAGTACCACCAGCTGCAGGCACAGCCAAGCAAGATTTCCTTAGGATTTACATGGGGCACTCGATGCTAGAACAGAAAGAAGTGTTTTGCTTGTGATATTTCATTAATTGCCCACGCAGACAAGCCATGCACAAGCCCTAATAGCTTCTGCAGAAGTTTTGTGCCCTCTGTACAGCTGCAGCCACAGAGCCCTGCCCAGTTGCTGCCATGCTGTGATGTGCTGAGTCAATTAAAACTCTGTGCTTATCATGGACACGCAAAACAAATGTTATCTACCCTATTAGCCTGGTAAACCACAGGGCAAGCTACTGTTCTTCATGATAATAAAATAGTGCATTAGCATAAGTCAATCAGGAGCAGATTTTAGAAATAATTGGTTTAGATTTTGAGCTAACAGCTGCTTTGCTTATTAGTTCTCAGACACTTTGTTTTTAATTGGACAATTTGAAGAAAATGTTATCCAGTGCCTCCAGGCTTCCTTCAGTAGGAGAATTCTTTTTTATAAAGAGTTCAATGAAAGTCTGCCTTTCTGTAAAGATGACTCTAATGCAGTGTGCAACAACAGCAGCTGCAACTATTACTAATTGCAAATGTGGCCAAGGTTCTAAACTGAAGGAATCAAAAACTGAGTAAGAGTTTTGAAAGGAAGCCAGAAGGAAGCAAAGCAGTGTGTGCATGTTACTCCAGGTAGGGTTGGATTGTGCAGTGGCACCCAGGGACCTCCTGTGGCAATCAGCAGCCTTGCTGGTGGCCTGAGCTGGCAGGAGGAGCTCTGTTATCTTTTGCCCAGCTAAGAAGCACAGGGCAGTCAGAGGGAGCTGCTACCCCATTAAGTTTTCTGTTACAGAAAATGGATTGTGTGTTCAGAACTTCAATTTAAAGAGCTGGCAATGTACGCCAGATGGAAGGGACCTGTGGAACTTGGCAAGTGGTGGCTGAAACTGTTGAGATAACATGGCTTTCAAATGAAACTGAAACCCATGTTTATTTTTTTCTATATAACCTGAATTTCTGTGGGGAGGGGGGAAAAAATAGAAATAGAGAGCAGAAGAGATTTGAAAGCACAAGGAGGAGAAAGATCAGGACAGAGTCTGAGAGAAGATCCTTGGACCTTCTCCTTCAAAAGCAATGAGAATTCTGGCCCATCTCTGCTGTTTGTCCTGCTGCTTTTCAAGCTGCAGCCTTCCAGCACTACCAGACTCTTTCTGTTGCTCATCAAGTCTGCAGCCTTCAAATCACCCTCTCACTGACTCCAGAAGCTTGGGCCACTCTCTGACCACATCTGCCATTGCAATCCTTCATGTGAACCCCATCACCCCCAGCCCAGGTGCCTGGAGGGTCCTGTGGGGGGGGGTCAGAGATCCCCTGGGTCACTGCTCTTGCAGAAGGTACTGGAGACCCTTCCTGAAATCTCCTCCCTTTCCAGCCCAGCTCTCTGGAAGTAGTGGCCTGCCCACATTTGGACACCTTGCCTAGAAGGTAGCAGATGACGCTTATAAAACTCTTTCCCTGACATTCAGAGCTGCTAATTTTTAATGCAAACTGTTGCCTTGGTATTTGCATTTGAAATCAGTTTTATCTCCTTAACTCTTTTGCCACCCCCTCTGTAGCTATATAGACTTGCACAGGAACGTGCAAGACACCAAGTTGTCACTGGGAGGTTTACTGGGGTCTCAGGATTGTGCAGTTCTGGAAGCAACTCAGTAAAAGGATGAAGCTGCCTTCTCCATCAGTACCAAGACTCATCCCACCAACAAAAGCCCCGTTCTCACAAAGCAGTAGCTGGGAATGGCACCATCTCTGGCACACTTTGTATTCCTAATCTCCTTCTTTCACCTTCCTATGTTTTGTGTAATCAAATCATTTGGTCTTCTCAGAGGTGCATAAGAACAGCTGGCTGTTCAGCATGGGTAAGCTTCCATTGTGGACTATGTCCTGGAGTAAGAATCAGCTGATGAAGTAGATGTGGTCTCCTTTGCTTGGAAGAAGAACACCACAAGGATAAAGCTGAAATAGAAGATGGTACTGGCTCTTCATAACATGATCTTCAAATGTAAAAAACAAACAAACAAAAATCTAAATAAATTAATGACATGGTAGGATGTATAATGTGCTACTATCAGCTACTATAAGTTATACAGAAAAGGGTCACTGCACACAGTTCAGTGGAGTGAGAGGTCTTCCAAGGGGTGGCTTATATAGACCTGCATGTGCTAGCGTTTTCTTGAAAAGTTAAACGGTGTATTTCATCACTTTCTTTTGTAAGGCATTAGCTGCAGTAACTTCTTGTTGCTACCAGTCCCTCTGTTTTTCCTACAAGCCTGTAGAGAAGCTCACGTTGATGTCTCACCTTCCATGGAGGAAAAAAAAACCAGCATCTGCATGTGGGTGTGCGGTGCTGGTTGGAAGCAAAGTGAAAGGATTTAGTGCCAAGCACGAGCACGTTTCTCATGAAAATGAATAGATTCCAATGTACTCGAGCTGGAGATGGAATGTTAAGCTTTGTTAACTTTTTCTGATGTCGTAATTTACACGTCTGCTGTTTGTGTGACCACCAAAGTGCTGAAAGGAGTGATTTCCAAAGGGAAATGCAGCCCACTTCTGCTAGGTGCCACAGGCAGTGGGCTGGGGAAGCTCCCAGAACCTTCCCCCCCCAATCCTTTTCCCAGAGAAAGTCTGGCTGTGACCTCAGACCCCTTTTTGAAGTCAGACGTCAATCTAGGAGTGCCTTCAGGGTTGGAGGCATTCTGAATGGCAGAAGGGTAGGCACGATGTTGGCTCTGTGGATAACCCAGTGGCGGCAATGCTCACCAAACAGACAGCACTCAGTTATCTAAACTGCACAGACACTTATGGAAGTGTCATACTCTTCCTTTTGGCTTTTTTTTTTGTGCTAAATCACATAAGGGCGTAATCAACTAAAATCAAATTATGTCATGATGAAGTCAAACTCGCCAGATGAGGCAGGGCAGAAAACCTTATACGCGGATGGTGAAATGTGCTTGTTTAAGCTTCTCTTATTAAGTCAATCTAATGTGATCATGTCAGCTGGCACCCTGTAACTGTTCATACTGATGTGGCGGGTAGGATTATGGAAACAAATCAGCACTGTCCCCTCTGTCCTTCCCTTTTCCTCTCTATGCATAACAAGACAAGACATACAATGCAAAAAAAAAAAAAAAAAAAAAAAAGCTGTTTTGTCAGGTGTCAGGATCATGGGGAAAGTCAGTGCTATTCACTTTGAAAGGGTGATAAGCACCAAATATGGCAGTAGGAGATAGCCTGCGGGCAGCGAGCGGTTACTTGGGAGCTTTAATTTACTGCTTTTTGCAAGAGATAGCAGCCCAGTATGATAGAATCTGGACACAAATAATATAATTCAGCCAGACAGCTAGGAGAAGGAGATACTTTGCTGTCTCAGGAGCCACAATACGGTGTGATTTCAGGCTATGATAATCAGCATGCAGCTATTTTGTCACACCGAGAGTGATTGCAGTGAAACCTTCTTGCAGCATTATGGCTGCGATATCTGGTCCCAGTGGGAACCCCAAGGAGCTGAATCAGAAGTCAAAAGCCCCACCCTGTGGGTAGCAAATAAGTTCTTTTGACAAAATAAAAGTATAATGTTGACAGTATCCAGCCCCAGAAGACTGAAATTTCAGCTCTGCAGGCACTGGCTCCTGAGACTGGCACAATCCACAGAACTTCAGAGCTGTCCAAAACAGTCTGAGTAGCTCTCAGGTGCCTTAAACTCTGGTTTCTTGGTCCAAAACACGTTATGACCTTTTCTGTTAACTGTTTAGAATCCTACACCTAATCTTTAAATTTAAAGAGGAGTCTGTCACGTCTGGCTCTATCTATGAGATTGTCCATCGTGAACTTTCTGAAACACCCATCCGTTCATCCATGCATGCTGTCTTTTCAGTCCCTTATTCATCAGAAGTACCTCAGAAACAGAGGTGGCATGACCTGGCTTGTAATTTATTCTGTGAAAGGAATCTATCTTCATTAGCTCTTTGAGCAGCCAGGTGCATCCAAATCCTATGGTAGTAATAACCGGTCCCACACTTGATTGAAATGGAGGCACAAGTCCAAAATTCTTCAGATGCAGAGGCCCAAATCCCATAAACGTTCCAGGTGCCTTAATTACAGTAGATCAGTGAATAGACAGATAGTCCTGTACTTCTTGACAGACAGTTCCTCTGTATTACAAGGGCACAGGGAGTACAGAACTTATTTGAATGCATTGCAGAACTGCAGCCCTCAGAACAGCCTGAGGAAAACATCTACCATATTTTAATGATTTTTTCTTTTCAGCTAATTTTCCACTTAAGCAAGGGAGAAATATCAGTTTACAATCAGCTGAGACTGTGACACTAGCTCCCAGTGCTTCCTTATCACATTTACAATAGCTGTTTCGTATGCTTTGGTGGGAATTAGCATTCAGGACCAGCAGCAATGCAGGCTCCCAAGCCAAGCACCTGTATAGGATAGGAAATTAAAATCAGGAGCCAGAACTGAAAGCCAGATCTTGCATACAAGCAACCCAAATCTCTAGAGACATAGTGTGTACTGGAGGATTTCATGCTGTGTTGAGCACGAATGCAGCCTGATTTCTACGTACAAATCCGTTCTTATTGCAAGCATAGAGAGCAAAAATAACCTATAAGGTAGGATTTGGGATTGGAGACCAGGGGAATCTTCTTTGCTACAAATTAATTTTTATCAATTGCTTTATTTCTATGTTCCTCGGTTCTGTCTAAAGTAAAAATGGCAATTTTTCTCCGTTCACTCAAAAGGCTGCAAGATGCTGAAAGCTGGGTGGGAGAATAGAAGAGGAGTAGTCAGCAGAGTTGCTTGGACAAGCTCTCCAAATACCAGGAACCTTAGTGGAAAGTACGAAAATCCCACTTAAAGGACAGATTCCCTCCTTCACCCATGAAAATGCAACTTTACAGAAAGGAAAACCTGCCTGCGTTCGTGGCAATGGCAACAGCTGATGTCCCTACTTTCTCTGTTTCTGAATGTGCGTACCTGAATAAAAGCCTCTGCATTTATCCCTTAAGCCATCTCTGACCATGCAGAACAACTCAGCACAGCAGTTATCTGCTGCAGGCAGGCAGCTCAGGGCAGCTCACAGCTCTTCTAAGTTAGGTGCCTGTTTCTCCCTCTGTTTGGAGGGAACGATGCTGATCTCCCTGACCAAACCCCCTATCACCAATGGCTCCCATCAGTGATGGTTCCCAGTGTGCAGCTCCCCAGCCAAAGGGAAAGAGGATTATGGAGTTCTTCCTGCATTCAAGGAGCAGCACTTGGGTCCTGAACGATCCCTCTGGCCCAAAGGGAGCCTGTGGGAGCTGGGCAGCCCAACCTCCAGGTGCCCACAGGTTGCAGCCACTCCTGGAATCATGGAGCATTTTGTAGCATTAAGAGCCAAACCCCATCTCAGAAGAGGCAGGACCCATCTTAGGGCTGAAAGACAAATATATTAATCTTCTTCTCACACCTTCCCGAACAGGGTTGAAATGTTTGCCAGTTCTTAGTTTATATAAGGTAGATAAGAGCCTGGAAAAACAAGATTATATACACTGAGTACTTCAAAGGCAAGAGGCAGCGATTTCATGCAGCTGAACTTGCTTTGCCTTTCCTGCGCATGCAGCAGGGTGGTAGGAGCACTTTGGGAGGGGAAGCAAATTGCCTTGTCCCCATCCCTACTCCCTTCCTGTCCCCATCCCAGCTCTGCACTGCAAGCACAGCACAGCTCCCTCCTTCAGGAATATTAAATCTGCATTTTGCTTCTCCCTGGCATTTTCCTTTCATTCCAGATGGCACGTGATTAGAGTCCTAATCAGCGATTAGCTTATAAACACTGCCCCTAAGTACTGACAGCCCCACGATAAGGAAAAGCAAAAGGGAAGAAAAAAAGCAATCAGTTGATTGACTCATCTGGGCCACGCGGGTCTGCATGAAACAACTGAACAGAATCCTTTGGATTAACTTTTTATAGCGAAGGATACCCCTATGGACACCTTGGAATAAAATTCACGATGAAAAGAGGAGTTATAATGCAAGGGGGGAAAAATCCTGAAAAGGTTTTAAGTCCATTCCTTCATCTGAAACAAACAAAACAGTCAAAAATTATTTGCACCCAGGCAGTATTCCAGCCCTCCCAGGCTCAGAGTCACCCTGACGCGCACAACCTGAGGTGGGTCAAAACCTACTTCAGCTCAAGCAAGATCTCTTGGTTACATCCACGGGTAGTCAAAAAGCAGCTGGATTTCCTCATTTTCTCTGCAGTGAAGATGATTTGTGTCCCTTTGATGATCTGGCCTCTTTTTTCATAATGGGTTGCCATTTCTCCTCCACCCCAGAGTACTTTGGGGTGGCAGCTCACTTTCTGGCACCAATTATTTCCTCCTCATTGCAACTTGGAAATCCTTTTATTGCCAAGTTGTCCACCTTCAGACAGGCTATGCTGAAAATCACTCATTGCTGCCCTTTCCTAAATAGAAAATCTCTCCGGCTACAGTTAGAAATGCAGTTTATTTTCCTGTTTTACAGGAACTAATCAGAAATTCAGCACAACTTGAGGACACTGCCTATCTCTCCTTTTGCTGGGTAGCCTTGAAATAACAACAGGCAAGGATGTCAGATCTCAGGGTACTTTCAAAAGAGATAATGGATTCATGTAACCCAGGTCCTTTGAAGTACCAGCAGAAATTCTTCATTATACACAGCTTAATGGTTTCTCGAGATGTCAGATAAATCAGGTCTGCCTCTACAGGTGGAATGAGTGTATTGATATGATATTTTATTCATATGCAAACACAGTGCTGATAATATGGCATTGCTCAGTGTGTGCCGAAGGCACCAGAGGTGGCACTGCTCAGGGTCCCTCTGACAGCATCCTGGAGGGCTCAGACATCTGCACATGGGCTCTGCCCTCAGCCCCAGTCCAGGTCTTCATGTTTCACTCGTCATTCCTATAAATAGGATCCTAGGCTGACCCTTCAGACAGCTGATCCTGGCCTTCTTCCCAGCCTCCGTAACTCTGCCCAAGCAGCTCCAGATCAGAAATGGGTTATAGAGAATCCCTGAAGAGTGATGTGGAGCTGTTCTGCACAGATAGAAATTTTAGGGTGAGAGCTATGAAATCTTGCACATTTTGGACAGTGCAGAAAACTGGCTGCCTCACTAATTTGCTCGTCATGTATGTACGTGTGATACGTATTTAGAATATTGGACTGCTTGTAATTAAGGATAGCTGGGTGGCAAAGCTGCCTCCTTCCTCCTATCTGATTTCCCACAACCCTTGATAATGGCAGATGTTTTGGGTTGTTTTTCAAAAAATTGAACAGCTCTTTAGAGATTGAGGGAAGGAGACTTATGGGAATCTCCTGTGCAAGGGGGAAGATAACAGCAGGAGTGAGGAAGTCCAGATCCCTGCGAAGCTTTTTACTTCCTTGAAGACAGAGTGAAGGCTTCATCCACCCCAGGGCTTCCTCTGATGAAATGGACAGGGATTGTTAGCACTGAAGGGCAGTTTTGCTTGGCAGGATTGCTCACTTTTGAAAATTCCATGCACTTTCCTTTCATAGAATGATAGAATCATAGAATGATTGGGATTAGAAGGCATCACCTAGTCCCAACCCCCTTGCTACAGGCAGGGACACCTCCCTTTAGATCAGGTTGCTCGAAGTCCCATTCATTCTTATTATTCTCTTAAATAAAAGTGGTGGGAGATTTGAGTGAGGAACTATTTAGGCTGCTCAACAGGAAGAGCATGATGAAAGAGAGCAGATTTTGGGATGGAGTTGTATGTTTTAGTCATTCAACCTCCATATTGCATCAAGCAGATATTTTAAATTGGAGTAAGCAGACTGAGATTTCACCAGTGCCTGCTTTATATTGACAACTGTTAACAACAAAACAAAGGAAATGAAAAAAGAAAAAGGAGGAAGGAAGGAGTAATGTGAACTGAAACACTTTGTATGAGACTATTAATGTTTGATTGCTGACGCCCAGAAAGAGGATATAAATAATGTATTATTGCTGAAAGCTGTACCAGCTTGGAGGGGAGGACACAGGATGACAAATAAAGCAGCGAGGCACAGAAGTGAGCATCACAGACATCCACCAGTAAGTTTCCATTGTACCTTTTACACTGAGAAACAAAATAATTACAGAAGCAGTGCAGGCACCTAGCACAGCTTGATACAGATGTGATGACCTGTTCCATTACATGCATTATTTCCTTTCTAGGGGTACCAAGCAATGCGTTACTATGACTTATCTAACAGAAACATCAGTCACCAGAAAAGATGGGGAAAAAAAACAAAACAAAACAAAAAACCAATCCTTTCTTTTTAGGCTGGTTGTGTTTGTGATACTTGTTAAGCAGGTATCAGTGAGCAGGCTGAGACCATGCAGCTCATCTCACCAATACATCCACTCAACGCATCAATGCTATGACAAATAGAAGGAAGTCTGGATGCAGAGTCCCTGCTCCTTCCTGAAGATAAAATGCCTGAGATCTATCAAAAATATTCAGTGTATTTTAGTGCTTAATAACTGTTTTTTGAATTCTAATTTAAGAGACCAGAAGTCTTTCTCTCTCGATGTCTAAAATATTCACCAAAATATAGGATGAGATGTATTGCAGAATCTTAAATGAGAACCACCTAGGGAAAAGCATATGATGTTAAATTAAAAAATATGTCTACTCAGAGTGAAATGCTAAGAAGGCCATTATTACCCTATTTAAGAAACTGTCACTATAACCATGCGTTTTCTCTTCTCCAGCAAGAGTGACAGTGCCTCTGGTCAATGCCATTAGACTACGGATCCTGGAAGTCTTTGAAAAGTTTTTCTCCCACAGTGAAAGAGAATGAGTCACATCAAAGTTGAATAATGCAGCTAAAAAGCCCCTCTTTTCCTCTTCCACTTCCTAATTAAGATTAGTGTGTAATCTGCATGGAGAGCGAGGTTCAGCAGAACCAAGCAGCGGAAGTGCTGCAAATACAGGGCAAGAACCTTTCTTTGCTAATTGAAGCTTTTCAAGTAGCCTCCACAGGCCACCAAGAGACAAATTACACTCTGGATGAGTAGGACGAGGGGAGATCTCTAAAGATGAAAGTAAGAGAAGGAAAAGGGAGAAGAAAATATTCTGAGGGATATTTCTGGTAGGAAATTTCCAGTTCATTTGCACCATCTGTACAAACTTTATAGTTCTACTTGGCCTGAAATTGGTGATATTCACCCTAAATTTTAACCTGAACACCCAAACCAGTGATTTCCAGTATGTGGCACTAGAGCAGACTTTGAAAGAAATAGCACTGACTTTCCTATGAAGGCAGTTTTGTGCAGGAATGTGATCTTCTTCTAGAGGTGCTGTGAGAACTGAGCAGCTGAAGAGGCAGATGTTTGCTGCTGCCTCTTCTTGCAGTCAGCCTTTAGGGCTCAGCAGCAATGCTGGGTGCTGCCAACCTGGCTGAATGCTTGCTTGCCTGCTGGCAGAACAATTTGTCACAGTAAACCAGGGCAGCCTTGGGGATGGCTCTAAACAGTTCCATGTTCAACCCGGGGTGCAGAAAAGGAAGAAAACTGAGGTTTGGGATAGTTTAAGTAGGGCCTTCGTCCTTTTGCCCAGCTGTCTCAAATCACCTCTACTGCGCCGTACTGCATCTCTTGTACAAAACCTGACCCTGACTCCTTTGCTTCTAGCATCTGGCTGGTATTAGACAGCGGCCTTGTGTTAGTGAGGTGAGCCTAGGGAATAAATAATTATCCTGCGTTGTGGCGAGACGTGCTGGGGGAAGGGAGGAAGGACGAGATTAAAATAATCTTTTTGGAAAATGGATCAAAAAAAAAAAAAAAAAGCCCTAAGCGGAGATTATCCACAGCCCAAGCCAGGCCCAACGCCACGCATTAAATAAATAAATAAATAAATAAAAATCTATTAAAATGAAAAAGATTGACATAAACCTCACCAAATACGGCCATTCTCGGCTAGCTCGCTGCCCGGCTGCTCGGGCCAACAGCAGCAGAATGACAAGAGCCAGCTTAGATCAGCAGGGCGCCCTGTGAATCTGTTCCACTAATCGCCTCCTCCCACGGGCTTATTATTATCATGTGTGGGTAAAATCAGCTTGTTCTCAGAATATCCATCTAGGGCTACCAAGAAACTCACATAGGGTTTTTCCCACTGGAGGCAGATTAGGGCAATCCGTCTATAAAGAAGGCCAGGAGCTCAAAAGTTGTTCTAATGATAAGTGAACGGCTTTATGCTTTGCAAATCCGTAACAACAGGGTGTTTGCTACTTTTTTAGTGTAAGAGAAGAAATCTATTGAGAAAGTGTGCGATTCCCAGTTCCCCAGGTGGTGCTGGGGATCAACAGCAGAGCCAGGGTGAATATTTGAGGACAGAAAGAGGGTGAGAGGGCCTCCGTGTCACCAGGACACCATTGGGGGATAACCCTCTCTCTTCTCACGTGTAGAAATCCTCATGTCTAGGAAGTGGCAAAACTGCCCAGTGAGTTGTTCCAGAGCCATGGAGATGTGGCACTGAGGAGCATGATAAGTGGGCCTGTTGGGCTAGGATTAGACTCGGGGATCTTGGGGACTTTTCCAACCTTAACAACGCTGTGATTCTATCAATGAGGCTGCTTCTACCAGTGCTGGTTACTTCTGAGCTCTCTCATCCCAGGGAGGAGAAGGGCGAAATTCGAAGACTTGGATGAGAAGTGTGAACATATTACTGTTTACCTTCGAGTTCTGGATTCCTAATTAAAATTAAAAAATAAAAAATTAAAAAAAAAAAGGATACATATTTCATGACTGCGTTTACCTAAAAAAGCTGTGAGTCAGAGGGAAATTGGCAGCAACTTCAAGTGGGTGATACTAAAAGATGCAGCCATGGCTTTCTTCAACATAAAGTGCATTGGGTTAAAGTACCTAAGTGTGCTGGAGTCCAGTTGATGACTGACCATGCAAGAACTCTTGAATGAAAGTTCAAAATGCCAGGGTATGGGCCAACCCCTGGGAACCAATTTGCCCATCTGCTGTGGGCAGAGCAATGGAGGCACTGTGCCATCCAGACCCTGTGTACATCCAGGCAGAGGAAAGCAAAGCAAAAAGTCCATTTTACATTGCTGCATCACTTGTCCTCCTCCCGCTCCTCTCTCTGACTCACTGCTGGTTCTGCTTGCTCGCACCAGGCCGTTTCCTAGGCACTGATCCAGCCCCAATCTCCATCTCTCCTTCGCTGAGGAGTAAATACAGCCCCACTCCCCCGGCAGCGCTGAGTCATTATTTTGCCATAAAGGACAGTCTGTTCTGCAAAAGGAAAATGGGTCTCGGGGGGGCACTTTTCTACGCTTTGTCAGACACGGAATTTGTATAGACATGCGTGTAAACAGAAAAGGCAGCGTCGATCCCAGCAGGGGTGAGGAGGGAGAAGAACAAAAGCTCAGACATCAGAAAGAATTTCGGGAGACTGGGAAATGAAAGGAAGGGCAATCAGAGATGAGAGAGCAAGGGGGTCATAGAGAGGAGGGAAAGTGGGGGGAAGATGAAAAAAAAGGAAAGGGGAGGGAGGTGGAGGGAGGGCAGGTGAAAGAAAGTGAAATTGCAGAGCAATTCAGAGCAGCCGGGAGAAAGGCTGTGTTTGGGGAGGAGAACACACAGCCCTTCTGCAGAGCCTGGGGAGTGGGGAGGGGGATGGGCTCTCATAGGTAGAGCCAGGGCAACAGCCTTTTTCTGACTACCGGTGTGGGGATCTTGGACCAGAGCTTAATTTCCACTGCTTCCCCTTTCCCTAGGGAAATTCAGGGCCCCTTTGTCACCCAAAGCCACCTCTGCCTTAAGCACGGGTGCAGTGAGGTGCAGCAGGCTTGTTTGACACCAGAGACCTCTCCATCTGACTTCCCAGAGTGCCTAGGACTGCGATACCTTTTCTTTCAGCTCTTGAGACGTAAATAAATGAATAGAGGTGATTTTCCCCCGACTGCATGTTCCCCAGTACTCGACAGCAGACTTACCACCTGCCTCAGTCCCTCTTGCATTATGCAGTGGCATAAAACTGTTATTTTGTACTGAATAAAAATGAAATTCCTGGTTTATGCATGAAAAGAGAACTTAAAGGGAGGAACATTCGCTAAGAGGAAAAGAAGGAGGAGGGATGCGCGGCGCTCACAAGGCGAGGATTTAGGCTCAAGGTCAGTAAATCAATCACCAGCCAGGAGACAGAGAAGAAATCGGACAACGCAGAGTCTCTCTGACACGCCGATCCTAAGCACAGCCCTTTGGCATGGCTCCAGTGGCACCAATAAAGGGTTTCACTCCCCACTGCACCCTGCATGTTTCTCCTTTCAGCACCTGGGCAATTCTTCTTCCCACGGCTTTCATAATCCGTCCTTACACTTACTTGAACCTCTGGCCCATCCATCAAACGTGTCAGCGCTCGTAGTGTTGCAGACCTCACATTTCATGCCCCTCAGATGCGTCCTTCCCCTCGCAGGGCAAACTTGCCCTCAGGTTTCTGTCAGCACCGTGAATTATTACTGCTGAGGGAAAACCTCAGACAGCCCAGAGTCTCTCTTTCACCTCTTACCTTCAGCGCCGTACAACTTCAACTTTCATCTGATAAGGGGGAAAAAATTGCAATCTGCTGCTGCCTGTTGTTTTTGCCAAGACTACAGCCAAGGCATGTGATCGACATGAATTCTGTCTGACATATGTGTATTTATTTAAAATACCAGCCTGCCTGCCCTCTGCTAAGAATAGCTCCCGTTGACATCAGCCACGCTATGTGCGATCGAATCCAAATATCCAAATCAGTAAATAAATAATCAACATACACGGTGTTCACAAGAATTTTTAGAGCCAGCCAGGTAAAGAACGTGGGGGATTTACTATCCAAATGCATGTTGCTATATAAAACTGATGCAGTCCCTTTGCAGAATGTGATTCATAAGACCACACTGCTACATCAAGGCTTAAACATGTTATACAATTAAATATGATTAACCAGCTTTCCCACATCAGCTCAGTCATCCCATTTTAGTCACATTTCAGTATGACAGTTGGGGGAAAAAAAATAAAAAATTAAGTGCTGGCTAACTGGGGGAGAAGAGAAAGAAACATCTTCAATTGCTGTTGGAACAAATGAGCTGCCCAGTGGATGGCGAAGACTCAGCTGGGCATTAACACTGCCTGACACCTGTGGCCAGCAACGGCCAGCTCTCCAACTGCTGAGACCAAGTGGATTTTTTGAGGGCAATGCTGACCTGCTTGGAACAAATCCAAGAGCCCTCTGCAGCCCCTCAGCAGGAGGTTGGGCTTTACCATTTTCACTTCTTCCATGAATTTGGTTTCCTTCTGCCTGAAGGAAGAGCAAAGCAAAGCTTGTTATCCTGCTGACAAGATGACATGTGCAAAGCTTGTGCCTGTCCAGATGACACAGGAAGACTCTTGTTCCAGCAAACGCTGTGCTGATATGCTGCTTTGGAGCAAAAGACAGAAACTGGGCCCAGAAAATTAAAACTGTAGCTGCATTTCCAGCTTTTCTAGCTTGCTCTGCTTCCTCATTTTATTCACTCTTGATCAAAGTCAATATATTTTTAAGAAAAACTCTTCAATCATTGAGGTATGAATACCTGAGAACTAGCAAGACTTTATTTTATGAGGTGAATAATGATAAGTAAAGAACACTTGATTAGGGGCAATTTACTTGGGAAGATCCATTTTTTTTAAGCTGCCAGTCAAAAACTATGTTTGAGATGGGCTTACCAATGCCCCTGTGGCATTCCTCTGTGTAAACCACACCATGTTTCCTCTTATAAGACCTCACTGTGCTACGTGGCATAAAGATTTCTCAGCAATCCTTGCCAGAGTGGCCAGGAAATTCCATGGCGTTTTGCTGCATTGCAAGGCAGGCCCACCTGGATGCCACTCTCCAAGGCAAGCAATGCCTTCAGTGCCTAAAACAACACAGGAAGAAACTCCGTTATATGTGCAAGCAAACTGCATGCCTCCAAAGTGGTGCTGCAAAGCTCTGGGAAATTGGAGACATTATGGGAGCTCTGTAGTGAAGAGCATCATTTGGGTTGCTTTCTCACACTTTGTGTGCATGCTTGTCTTCTCCATGCTTTCACATGCTTTCACTACTGCCCAAACACTGTTGTAAGGGTTTGGGAATAGATAATCCACGCACTCCCTCCTTTTCCCCCTCAGCTCCCATCCTCTCCTGCCCATTTTGAAAGCCAGCATGGCATAAATTGAAAGCAAAAGAGGCTTGGAGAGAGTGCAAGCCACATCTAATGACACCACTCGGCCCCTAAATGGCTGTCACTGTGCGTACAGCATGAGTCCTGACAAGGAGTCATTATCCCTGCAGCAAACACAGGCAGAGCGTGCAGCAGGCTGCCGGGGCCGGGAAAGGCTCCCAACTTCTTTCCTTTGATGGGTCTGCTCAGAAGCAAGCTGATGTTTGTCGCCTTGATGAGATGCAGTGAAAACGATGGTAATTTTCCATCGATGTTAGCAACCCCCATTGCAACTTCACGCTGAGCCAAGAGCACGGGGACTGAGGGTCTGTTCTTTGCTGCTGTAAATTCACCCATTGCTTTAAACTATGACCTAATTTCCTCAGCGCAGCACTTTGCTAGAAACTTAAGTGCTCTCTCCTTGGTGCCTCCGGTGGTCCCTGCTTGGCTCCCCCTCCATCCCCCAGCCCCTTTCCCCTTTCCCCCCAGCTTTCATCACACTGAGCAGAGGGGATAACAGAAAGGATTTCCTCATCCCAAGGTTCCTTTACTCTTTCCACAGAGCTCCGTGCTGCCCCCAAGCACACCAGATAGGAGACACCCAAGACTCTCTATGAATCAGCTCCTCTTCTTCCATTTGCAACAGAGGGAAAATATTTGGGAAGGGAGGTTCTGGGGAGAAAATCTTGCAGAAAAGAAAAGACAGAGCCTTCTGAGCAGGGAACATCAATGAATATTGAGAAAGGGATGGAAAAGCTCTACAACATTAATTATAGAACATCCCGAGCTGCAAGGGACCCATAAGGATCATTGAGTCCAACTCCAAATCGGATTTCATCTCTCTAGATTTTTCCTGTCTTTACTTCATGCTCTTAATGCTGTTGTTCCCCATGGAATTTTTGTTTTCCAGTCTTGCCCTTCCTTTTTTTTTGTTTCCCTCCTCTTTCCTTAATACATACATACATACATACATATATATGCGTGTGTGTATATAAAGTTAATAAATCTAGACATAGCGGAAAGCTCAGCTTGATCCTCCTGATTCTTAACATATTAAGTAAAAAAAAAAATGAGTCTGTGAAAGATTTCTCAATCAGCATTCATTCTTGATATAAAGACAGTTTTCCCTGGTAGCTGCCTTTCCCTTGCACTGCTGCCAGGCTCCATCCACATGTTCTTGATCAGTGCCTTCCTGCAGGTGCTCAGGGCCCAGCACAGCTCTGCAGGATTGGGCTCACCTGGTTCCACAGGGCCCATGGGTTTCTCAGCCATAGGGCAGCAATTGAATTGTTGTTTTTTTCTTTCTGGCTAACCAAGAGAACGCAGCAATTGGATTGTTTCCCTGTTAAGGAAATGGCAGCATGGATTTTTCATGGATGTCCCCTGAAACTGAATAAATCCTGGGGAAACTTCTTGCTGTAGATGAGATTTAAAGAGTTTCTGCTGCTTGCTTTGAAAATAAAATGAAATAACAAAAAAAAAAAAAAAAAACCTCTTAGGGGAAATGGATACCTATAATTTCCTATGACAGCAAAGTTCTGTTTATTTAACCTATTTACTTTGCTGGCTTTCAAGTCTTATCCTCGGAAAACGTTATGCCAATGCATTATCATTTTTTCACAACTTGGACTTTAAAAAAACCGATCGTCTGTGCTCTTTTCTTTAAATCTTCATGAACTTTAAACAGCATTTTTCTGCCTTCATCACCACGGCTCTCAGGCACTGGCTGACAAAACGCGGGAGCAGAAACATTTCATTTTATTCAAGCTTTTAAACTCTCCTCGTCAACAAATGATTTGAGCATCTCTGCAGAGCGTAATGCCACTTCTCTGCCATCTGTCAGATGTCACTCTTCTGCTCGTGCTCCCCAAGGAGAAGCGTCCATCACCGATTAACATTTGCTTTACAAAGGAAAATCTTGTTAGGATACGAAGGGACTGAGTTTTGGGGCTCTTGTTCAGCTTCATGGAGGATATTAATTTATTCTCTTCCAGGCATTGTGCAATTCCCCTCAACTAGCATATTCTGTTCATCTCTCTCTTTTTATTTTTCTTCTCTTTTTTTTTTTTCCCCTAGAATCCTTTACTTATTTTAAAGTAAAACAAACATAAGAAAGTCTCGGGAGAAATACTGATTTCTCAGTCCTGGTGGGAAGAGGCTCTTATCAAATCAAAGGGCCGTGGGTAAGATGAAATTAGAGGAGAAGAAACGCTGTTACAATTTCTCAAACCCAGGACAATCTCAGACTCACAAGGTTTGCTTTGGGAAAAAATATTTTTGCCACGGATGATTTAAAACCATTTTGAATCAACTCTCAGTTAACGTGGAATGAGAATTTGCATATGGGTAAACAAGAACAGCTGATGTGTTCGGTCAGGGAGAGACAGAATTAAGATAACTTTGGAAGGAAAGGTAGGTTCTTAAGGAAGGGAGGTTCTTTTCTTTTTACTGCTCCTTGCTGCTTTTTGCTCACCCTTACAGCCACTGTCTGCCCAGTAAGGACTTTGTTGGCTTATAGGGAAATAACAAAGTGCTGCTTTTCTGCCCATGGAAATGCTGTTTAAGCTGATTTTTAAGCAGGAGTTGCCCTGTTTAGCAGCTTGTGGCCTTCCTTCCTCCTTGGGTGCTCCTTCTGAGCCTCTCATTGCCATTGGGATGAACGGTGTGATGCCACAAGGGGAACATCCCAGCTGTGTTCCTTTCCCAGCAGTTTAGCTGATGAGAAAAGGAACCTATGACACAGCAAGGGAAGAATGTGGTTTGCTGGTTGTTTGAGGGATACTTTGCTTGTTTTTTTTCCTTTCCATTTACATTCATCATTGGAAAATCCTCAGCTGAGGCCTGGAAGCAAATCAGGAGCTTGGGCATTCTTCAGTTGGGTCCAATACAGTGTTCTGATCCACCACCAAAGACTCTCCCATGCCCTGTGCTTCCCCTCCACAAACATTTTCCTGGCAAACCAACACCGAAACTCGAAGTGAACCAAGCAATAGGATTTCTGAGCTGAACATCCTCAGTAAAATATCTGTAACATTGAGCTAAAGAACAGGTGAATAATTTCTACAGAAAAACGTAACTCCTTGCCTCGAGGAAGCCTGATGTTGTTGTTACATCTTCCCCGTGCTTGCAGTGCTTTGCAATTTCCAAGAAAAGGTGAAACGCAGTCACCCCTTCAGATTCCTGTGCATTGCAAATTGAATCCAGATGAAGCTGGCTCTCATTTAAACACCCTTGCAGAAGGAACATCAGGGAGCTGTGCTTCAGCTGATTAAACTTCCAGCCGTTCACCTTTGCAGGAGCTTAATTAGCTGAGATACTGCCTCCTCTATATTTATCTCATGTGTCTCCTCGAGATGTGTGCAGAGGGGAGGTTTGGTTTGCAGGCTGTGCTTGCACAGGTGTGCGGGAGCTTTTCAGCTCATCTCCATGCAAGGACAGCTGCTGTGCAATGGTCGGTTTGGGTTTCTCTGCATGAAGTCTGGATATCCAAAATACCCGCATGGTTTTGCAGAGGTGAGTCTCATAATTTTAGCTGTGGTCGCACCGTGAGATATGTCAAATGCTTTCAGTGCTGAAGTGACAGGAGCAGAGCTGCTGCACGTGCAGACAGCCTCATCTGTCAGCTCTGCTGCTCTTTGGATTGAGACCCTGAAAAACAACGTTGGTAAATGTTCTTTACTTCCAAATCACGTCAAATAAAGTACAAAAGCCACTGAAATCCCACCCCACCTCTCTGTGTAGTGCATGCCCTGCAGCAACTTCCATTCTTGCCTGGATTTCGTGCTGTTGGCTTTCTTCTCGCCTCCCTCTCCTCCTTGACTGGTTTGTTGTTCGCTAACAAAGTGGGTTCCCAGTGCAGCCGATGCAGATGCCACCTGCACTGGGAGCAACGTGGCAATCTGGTCCAATGCTGCTGCAATGAACAGAGACACCCACAGCTCCTGCAGGTGCTCAGAGCCCCTCCAGCCTGACCATATCTGCAGGAATGGGGCACCCACCATCTCTCTGGGCAGCCTGTGCCACTGAATCACCTTCCTTACTGTAAAAACATTTTGTTCTTATATCCAATCTCAATCTCCCCATTTTTTTTTCATGCAATTATTACTGAAGACCTAAAAAAAAAAACAAAAACAACAGCTTGGCCTTGGTAACCCAGACTGAATGCCAGCAACTCAGCCTGGCCCTCTCTCTTCTAACAGTTTCACGGCCCATATCGCAAACATTTGAGCATCATTAAATCCGCAGCCCAATGAATGGCAGTGTCTTTTCTCATGGGGGAAAAAAAAAAAGGAATGAAATTAGAACATCATAGAAGTGCCACAACATGCTACAGGTCAGGAAGAGAAATGCTTTGATATATATATAAACTGTCTTGCCTTTGTCTTGGGGAATACCTGTGGACACCCCATGATACACAATTAGTATTAGCAGGGATTTGGTGGATGGCTTTGGAGGGTTTCTGATTACCACTAATGAGGCTTACTAAGCCTCCCTTGTGCCACTTATCCAACTCAGACTTTTCTGGCTGATGTATTTTTGCCCCCCTGAAGGCCAGCTCTTGCTCTGTGTTCACACACAGCATCCTCCCCCAGATCAGATCCAGAGAGGGAGGAGGGAAATGGAATGGGGACCAGAGAGACAGGAGCTGTCCTGTGAAGGTGAGGGACAAGGGCCAAGACTAGGAAAGCTTCTTCATCCCACCTTTCTTCCCCAGCAGCTGTCTGTAAGACTTGTTTGCATCTCTTTAGGTGGCAAAAGGGAAGGTTTTTTAAGAAGTCTTTTTCTGCAATTGATTTCTTCTGGCTCTACCTCTGCTGTATCTTCACTGCACCAAGGTATTGGCATTTATGGGCTATCAATCCTGGAAGCCAAATGGACATCTTGGTTACAGCCCCTATTTGAATCTCACTTAAACATCACAGGACCATTTATGCAGGCACATGCTTGCCCAGTTAATTGATTTCAGAGCTGCCAGCTGGATTGTTTGAGCAGAGATATTTAGTTCTTGGGTAAATACTGAGGAGTTCAGGTGCTGATCTGGAGTGAACATCCCCTCCAACGTTTGGGGAATTGCTCCTAATAAGTTGTTGCTATGGCTGTGGACAGGTTTTCCCGTATCCTAGCAATGATTGTGCTTGATCAAAGCTCCACGTGGAACAGCCAGCTCCTGTTGGCAGTGCTCACACCACCAGCCCCTCGCCTGCTCTCTTGCCATCTCCCCAAAACCTGATCTCCCATCCCCTCTGCAAAACTGATGGCACACCTCAGGCAACGTCATTGTTTGCAACCTCGCAGTTTGCACCTTGCAGCAATGATTGTGGTGTTGAAATAACATCAGTTCTGCATGTGACTGACTTGACTTTTAATAAACTGCAGGGCTGGTGTGGTAGCTGCGTGTGATTCACTGGCTGTAGCAGAGCTGAGCAGCTTTCTGCCTTCAAGCCACTTGCAGTGAATCCCCCCCTTAGAAACCTCATTGATTTTTTGCCTGCATAATTTATACATTTGTTTCTGCCTTCTGTGAATAAAGGAGCAAACAAGGGCTGGGTCTGCTTGCAGAGATGGCCCTTTCAAGCAAACATCCCTCGATGAAACAGTTTCATGAATTGCAAAGCTTCTGCATTGTAAACCCCAGCAACAGAACAACGCTATGCGAGTTCTGCAATCTAGAAAGATTTCCTCTGTTCCAGCAAGCAACATACTTCAGGCTGGAACAAGCTGCACTAAGATGTGCAATTTGGCTTTCTCAACTTCTCCCTGGAAAGACCCTGCAGCCTGGTGAGCAGGCAGGACGAACACATGGGGGCAAACACTGCCAGACCCCAGAGTGCAGTCATAGGAGCATCTGGCATCTTTTCCTCCTGCTTTCTGGAGTCTGATTCATGTCTGTAGTGCTTTGATTTCTATGTCAGTCAGGATGTTCTTCTTTGTGGAAACCAAGGCCTGGCTCAATGATTTGAGCCTTCATGATGGACAAAGATGAGAAACGCTGGTGTGGCAGAGAGAAGGCATGGCAGAAACCTCTTCTTGTGTTGGAGATGTCTGTCCGTTTTGTGCTATTACCAGCACAATTTGGTTGAACTTCACCAAAATCACCTATGATGAGAGAACAAACTACATGTTGTGTACTTTGGTTGTGTGTATTCCATGCAAGGTCCCCCAACCCATGTTGAGGCAAAGGGTTTTGTTCTGTAAAGGAGCCATTTGACTTTGGAGGCCAGCGGTAAGAATGGATTTCCATTCCCCTAAGATCTGTTCAGAGATGAATGGCTGCTTTGAAACCTTTTTGCAGTTGGAAGTGTACTAGAGGAGATCAAAAGAGGACTATTTTATCCCCTTACAGAACAAACTTTTATGTCCATTGCTCAGTGTAGAAAATGTCTCCTTACTGTTGAGCAGTGGGATAAAAATGACATGCCTATTTCCATTTGCCAAGAGCATTTTCAGTCTGAGCCAGCCCAAAAACACAACTTGGTATTTTTAAGTGTCAATCAAACATGCTTTCCCTTCAGCTGGTTCAGGGTCCAACAATAGGCCATATGGGATGTTAGTCCACGCCAAATGAAGAAGAATTGAATTGGGAATGAAATACATCAGAGTATCTTTAGCCTATTTCCAAGCTCTACAGTCAATATGATGGGAGGGGACTTACTTTAGCCTTTCCAGCCCAACAGCTCTGTTGGCAAAATCAGAAGCAGCACAGGTATAAATTCACCAACATTTGGTGAATGGCAGCGAGTGGCAGGATAAGACCTACATGAATCTGTGCCCAAGTAAAGACCTGCGTGTTATTCATATGTGGGCTTTAAGCTTTGAACAGGGGAAAAGAAGCTGTAATTGAAAGAAAGGGAGCATAGCTTTGGAAATCAGTGGGTGCTGGGTGCCTTAAAAACAAACAAACAAACAAACAAACAAAAAAAGCTTCATCCTTAATCAGCAAAACCCTTGTGATCCAAAAAAAATGGGGGAGTAACAGATGACTGATGTTTCTTTTCATGTAGGCCAATCAGCAGGAGAGTAATACGAGCCTGTGTTTTAACTAACAGGAAGAAGATGTGGGCCTGAAGGAACCAGTAATGTGGGAGATGGACACAAATGAACCAGGTGCCCTCTGTGGTTATTGAAAGACTTCCTTATCTGTTGCTCAAGAAGGGATGTTCCGTGGAAGGAAGATGCCTATTGTGGCCTCTTTTTCTGAGCAATGAGCTCTTGGACCGCAGCTCCCATACCTGGTGTCTGTATGAAGTGCGTGGCTGCAGCTCATCTGGCAGCTATAAAAAGATGCTGAAATATATTCACATAAATATTTCATCCTATCCCTCCCAAGCACAAGAAGGACAAACTGCTGTTGAACTCCAAGATTCATCAGAAATCAGTGTTTCAGGGTTGCTTGTGAGAGGCAGAGAAGATGCAGGAAAGCTGCCCTTATTTCCCAAGCAAGCAAGGCAGGACCCCAGTGCCAACGAGTGTGAGGCAGTTGCTACTCAACTATAATTGAGATTTAAGAGCTGTCATTTCCTATTGGTTAACCAAGGAAATATTTATGGCCAAAGCCTGGTGCCAAGCACAATATTTATGACCAAGTTTTTAGCGTTTTTTAGTGCTGATTTTTGCAGAGAACCCAGATCACATCCACGCTGATGTGGGCATGAATCTGATCTGTATCTAGCAATGATTATGGGGAGAAAAGGGAAATAATTTGCCAATCAGTCAACTCCAGATTTCTTTAGTGAATAAGTTGGGCAGCTTTTGCCCTTTGGTGAGGAAGGACAAGAGCTTAATTTAGATCTACAAAGCTGAGCAGTGAAACCAAAGCTATCCTTGGATAACAAAGTTGTCTGGAGAAACATGCTTCTGTTCTCTAATTTAAAAATCCATCTTCTTAGATCTCAAGAGAAGCTAAAGAGCCTTCTTGCTCTTTATAGGCTCTTTACATTGAAATGTCGCATTTACAAATAAGATGTTGATGTTCATCTGGTTTGTAACAGGAGTTCTGTAATAGCTGTTGCACTGCAAACTATAATGAGGCCATGATCTGATGCTTTGCTGCCTTTTCATTATCAGTGGTTGGCTCACTTTACTTGTCGATTTGTTTTAGCAGAGACAGAATCACAAATCCCTTTATTGCTTTAGTAATTTTTGAGCTTTGCTCAAAAATTCCCAAGGTATATCTGGATGGCTGGGGGAGAAAAATAAGGCAGAAAAGGTTTCTACGTCTAGATTAGCACATTTTGTCATCAGTGTTACTCATTGATCAAAGATATCAGCATGGTATGCAACTGTGGAGGAAAGAGAAGTGGGGAGCAGCCAGGATATAAAGGTGATGGCAGAATTCCCCCTGCTCTCCATGGCATTGCCTGTAAAGGGTAAATCCAACTGCTTGCTTCCTGAGGTCTAGAGGTAAATCCAACTGGAGGCTGCCCAGAGCTTCCTTATGGAGCTAATCATACAAAGCGCTGAGCTGCTGTAACTCCCACCTCAGGAATGCATCAAGATTTCAAGGCAACAGCTTGCATTAAAACCATGCCCTACTGTGAAGTTTGTGTATTGTCTTCTCTGTGTCCAAGCATCCTGCACAGCTGGCAGCCTGGGTGCTGCCCTAGGTCAGGATCTCGGTGCCAAAGTGGGAGGACCAGAGCCTGCTGTGGCCCCCAGTGCAGGGCTCTGAGGCAAAGAGTGACCAGTTTAGTTTGCTGACTGCATGCACTTCGTGATGGAAATGAGGCTAGAAAGGAATCACGTGGGTGGTGCAGCTTTGGAGCATCTCATGTCGGATGCATCTCTCATCAGCAGTGAAAGGTGCTTTCTTGCTGAGTGCTGGCATATAGCACTGATGCTTCCTTTGTCCCTAGAGTCTGAGCACTGCCATAAGGATGCTGCTGAAAATGGGAGGCTGTGGTAGTACCACATGGATGGAAACCAATCCACTCCACAACCAGCTTCCAAGAAAGGAAGAAACCTGGGGGAAGACTGGGTTTCATAACCTTATTTACTGCTGTGATCATTACTACACTTGCTTTTCCTCTGCTGTTACTCCTATGCAGGTGCCTCAGCTTCCCCCATGGCCAAAAGTCTCCTACGCAGTAAACATATTTGATTTAGTCCAAAATGTCTTTCAAAGTCTTCTGGCACTTCATAGGGAATCTGAAATAAATCTGAATAAATCAGAGTCACTCTTGTGAGACCAGCAGTACCTGGCAGATTTCCCCAGAGGCAGACTGAGCCTGTTCTTCTGAGAAGCAGCCTTGCACGTCTCTCTGCTCTGCTCATTTCAGTGTGCATTTTGCTGTAAAAAAGATCTCTCACCCTTTTAGTGTTGGTTTTCTTTCGCTCCTTTTGCTCCACCTGAAGTCTCCGTTTGATGACAAACCAGGTAGGGAAGGGAGAGAGAAATCTTTATTGCAGGAATGGAGATGAGAAAAAAAAAGTGTAACAGCTTTGAATGCTAAGGTGTTTTTCTCAAGCATGCAATTAACTGGCTGTGCCCCCTGTGTGAAGCCCAAAGAGGGAAGAAGGCACGATAATATATCCTACTTCTTAACATTCAAACATGCAGATGACATTTTCCAAAAGAGACAGAGGCTGAGGTTTTGCCCTGGGGACAGACAGTGACATCTAAGGCAAAATGATGGAGAGGGCAAATTCAAAGCAAGCATCTGGCCCTGGGATTCCTTGTTCATGCCTCTGTTCTTTGGCCAGTTGAATTTTTTTCCAGATTAAAACTGTGATGATGGGAGAGGGGTCTTGTGCGCAGTTTATCATCAGGTACCCAACTCACAGGGAATCTCAGCCTCCACTTAATGGGACAAAAAACAGACTTCAGAAAAGGCAAAAAGGAGGGAGATATTTGCAGGAGCGTAGATTGCAAGGCAGTGGATTCAGGAGTTAGCAGCTCTTTGCAAATTCGTGGAATTCTACTCAATGACCCCAAACACTTGAGCTGGAGTGTGCATTCCTGCCTTGTCCTTATTCCAAGGACAAGTCTGAGATTACATTGGGAACCTTTGGGGAAGCACTGCTGTAATTATGGTTAGTGAAATCTGCACTCTTCAGTGGCTGGGATGTTTGCATGCAGTTTTTATGAACGTCTGGACTGCCCAAATTACCCATCTCTTTTTCAAACAAAGGAAGATGATAATAACGAGGAGGCTCAAAGCCTTGGGTGCCTGGGAATCAGACTGGAGTTGCAGCTTTCTCCAGCAATAAAAAAAAATCATTAAAACCCTTAAATGATACCTTTTGTCCCAGTCAGCCTGAATCCCTTGCACATGTACCAGTGGAAAACACCGTCCTCCAACTACATACAGAGCTGATGGAAATTTTGTCATGGCCCAATGATGCAGAAAGAAACTGGCAGTGAGATTTAACAAGGTCACTTCAAGGCACAGAAACCCCTGTAAAATATGCTCACTGCCCACAACGTATAAAAGAAGAGCCGGAGAGATGAGGGATAAATCTTTCATTAATCAGAAATGATGATTTATTATTAATTTCCAAATGAAGGAAATAGTTTTTTAATCAAAATTATTTATAGAGTCAATCCAAAGGCAGTATTTGCTGGCCAGTTCCCTCGTTCACTAGCACAGAAAATAAGGCAGGGAGAAGATGGATGGGGTATGTCCATGGGATTTGAATCAGCTCTGTGCAGGAGGGTTTGTAGTCAAGGATACCTGTGTTATTTATGGCCAAGATTTTCAAAGGGAATGACTGATCTTGGATCCCTTGGGCTTGATTGTCCAACGCGTGACCTTAGCAGCAGCTTGAAAAATGGCCTTTGTGAGTCTTACTTCTCACCACACCTCTTTGGGTATTGTTAGGATTGGTCATT
The DNA here is from genome assembly GCF_019238085.1 of Lagopus leucura. Classification (NCBI taxonomy): domain Eukaryota; kingdom Metazoa; phylum Chordata; class Aves; order Galliformes; family Phasianidae; genus Lagopus; species Lagopus leucura. The sequence goes on from NW_024962292.1 coordinate 989,836, forward strand.
TCTGGTGCTTCATTTGGGGCTGAAGATGAGGATATGGGATACTGTTTAGTGATGGGGCTGGGTAGGTCCTGTTGCTGGTTGAGTTTGATGATCTTGGACGCCTCTTCCACTTGGATGGTTCTACTGTTCTATCACTGATTTCACCATATAATACTATTGGGTGCAATCTGCATGGTGCTTGACCCCGTGAGGAGCAGAGCGTGGAAGCTCAGGTGACGTCCCCTTTCCCTCCAGATTTCACACAGCACTTAAGAGATTTCATAGAGGATGTAAGGCAATGGGTTTTCCTTCTCTCTGTGTAGGCATTTGGGAATCTGCACACTGACCCCTCTGGTTCATCCCATCTGTAGCCCTGGGGAGCTCCTGCAGCCACCTGGCAATCCCGCTGTGCTGACACGCCATGCTGCAGGCAGCGTGCAGCATATGGCAATGCTGTCCTTATCCCAATGAGGAGTGGGTGCCCATCTGCTGCCCCTCTCCTGGATGTGGCAAGAGGTGCTTGGGTCATCAAAAGGAAGGAAAGCAAACTGTACAGGAGTCCATGCATCCAGCAGAAAAAAAACAACAAACACAACAGTGGGGTTTTGTCATCCTGAAAGGCTCTCGTTGTTTTAATCCTTCCCACTTTCTGCTAGCAATCTATTATATTGGAAGATAGTTGAGATGCTTGAGGAGTAGGGAAATTATTATACATTAAATATGTAGCTAGTATTATTAGAACAGACTTTGATTAATTTTGCAGCTGACAAAATTACCCCTGCCTGAAAACGGAATCCATTTACTACCCATATGGAAGTAATTGTGTTAATATCAAAGCTGGTTTTAGAATGAAATGGAGAGGGCTCTGCTTCGTGCCTCAGGTGCAAGTAATCAGGGCTGCGCAATGAAGGGCTGAGCACTAATTTGTTGCTGACAGTTTTCCTTCACAGACAGTTGTCAAGACTTCAGCAGGGCTATTTGTGGTGTATTTAAGGTGCATTCACAGATATAGATAAGTTCAGGTAAGCTCCTGCCTCTGCCTCACCTTTGATTTGCACGTTGCCTCTGAGCAGCCTAACATTTGTGGTTTTGCCATGCGTTTGTACAGCACCAAGCACAGCTGAGCCCTGTTTTCATGGACAGGCTCATTGATCTCAATAACCTCTGACAGCAGAGTTACATGCCTGGACCAGAAATACCTATCAGGCTAATTACCTGAGTCTACAGGAGCAATTTTGAAAAGCACTCTGGCAAGATTAAAAGTACAGCTACTGTTAATTAAAAACTATTTGGGGTACAGGTGCTATATAAAGATCCCAAATGACCCCAGCCCCACAGCTTATGGGTGCATGCAGCCAGCTTCTGGACCTCCCCTTTTATCTCTCACTCTCAAAGTTTTCCTCTCCTGCAGCCTGTTTGCTGGAGAGCACTGATTCCCTCCTCCTCAGCTGGAGGTGGGCAGGTCTGACTACAGCAAATACCCAAACACGCCGTGCTCCCCCTCTGCTTCACCAAGCGCTGCTCCTCGGCGTCGGTGGTCACCAGCAGCAAAAAGCTCAGCGAAGGCTGCTCAAAGGGCTGGGGGAAGGGCGGCAGCAGGAGCGAACAAATCGAGCAGCCAAAGCGCCCCGGAGCAGAGAGAGGAGCGAGCAGGGCAGGCAGGAAGGTTGGGCGTTTTGTGCATCCTTACCGGAGCTCTCTGCAGCTCTCCTGTATCTCTCGTGAGTGAGCGCAAGTGTGCATCCGTACCCCGGGGAAGAGCATCTTCGTAGCGCGGAGAGCTGAGAAGTAGGCAAAGAATGGGAAGAATATAAATCATCAAATACCCTCCTGAAAAGAGGGAGAGAAAGGAGCTGAGGGGAATGAAGCCGGAGGGCCCGGAGACTCGGAGAGGAAAAGTTGCCCCGACGGGAGACGCTGCGTACTAAAGCCCGAGCTCTGCTCCACGATGGGATTTCTCGTGTCCAAGGGAAACCTTCTCCTCCTGCTGTGTGCCAGCATCTTCCCCGGTAAGTTTGAGAAGGCTCTTCTCCCCTGCTCTTTTTTTTCTCCCTTAGCCATGCTGCGAGCACCAGTCCCTTTCTGCAAGGAATTTCCTGCACTCCCACACCCCCCTGCCCCGTTGTTACAGGTCCCCTAAATAAATCGCTCAGTGCTTTGATTCTATTTCCTTCTCCTTGCCTGAACAGTTGGGGAAAGGGTTAAAGCACAGCAGGGAAGGGGAGACATGGGGAGTGAACGCACAGAGAGCTCAGCCTCTTGCTGGGTTTTTCTCCCTGGGTGAAGTGTGTTAATGTGTCTCCGGGCGATGGCTGTGGTTGGGGAGAGCACAGACAGCGCTCTGTTAATGCTTCCTTTTGTATAATCCAGGGCAGGCTGCGGCTAAGTAGGAGCCATATTCCACGGGGGACGCGGGGAGAGCCCCCCGCTGCCTCTTCCCACTGCCCTTGCTGGGAGATGGGATGCAGCCCCAAGGCAATCTCCAGAGAACTGAAGATTTAGTTTTTCATTAAACCAACCGTCGGCAGCTCCGTCAGGATCGGGGCTGTTCTTTGCAGCATTCAACTTCTAAAGTCGTTGTTGAGAGAAACCTCACACGTGTTATCCAGTCTGAGCTCTCCCCCGTTCTCTTCCTTCTGCCGTCGTTTCTGAGGGGCTGCTATGAAGCTTAGTTTGAAGAGCTGAATTTGTCTGTTTTTATTTTTTAACTGATGTATTTGATGCCAGTTTTCTTGTGCAAATCCAATCCATGACCCCTATCCCCCTGCAGTTTTTTTTATTAAAAACGCTGCTTTTCTTTTTGCCTAGCACCCCCCATTCCTGCCCACAGTCTCCTATGCTAGAAGCTTGCCACGAAGTGTCCACAAAAACTAAAGATTCGGGCGAAAATGGCCTGTGTAGTGGTTTTTAAATGGTTTTAGTGATGCCCCCAATTTCTGCAGACCGATCTTGTTCTTCAGAAGCCCTTATGGTTTCTATACAGGTGAACTGAGCAAGAAATAAACAGCAATCAGTGCCTGGGGTAGTAGGGAGGAATGTCACCACGGTGGCATTGCCCTGCTGTGTCCACGCTTGGGATCATCCCGGGGTCCCCCCAGGAAGGCTTCTGCTCCCCCCCATGGCTCAAGGCTGCAGTGCGCAGCAAAGCGAATTCACCCTGCCCTGCCCACAGCTTTCGGCCACGTGGAAACGCGAGCCCATGCGGAGGAACGTCTCCTGAAGAAACTCTTCTCCGGTTATAACAAGTGGTCCCGTCCTGTCGCCAACATTTCAGATGTGGTCCTGGTCCGCTTCGGCTTGTCCATAGCCCAGCTCATCGATGTTGTAAGTGCACCCTGCCCATGCAGATTAACCGGGCTGGGGGGATGCTCCTGATGAGCAGGGGGGGAAGGGTTTGCAGGCTGATTCAGGGTCAGGGTGGGAAGCCTTTGCTCTCAGTAGGAAAGAGACACCACACAGCTCTGCTGTGACTTGTATGAGTAGCTGGTCCCCAAACCATATCCATTATTCTTCACTGACTATAGCCAGAATCCCAAATTCCTTACCAAAAGCCAATGGGAATGATTATAGCAGAGCAGTGGAGCAACTGGTTTGAGTGCCAAAGGATCCTGGCTAAGGGGAAAAACGAGTGGCTGATTATAATTTAAACCATAATTGTTAGCACTAATTTGCGTGAGCTGATCAGAGTGGTGGTTTGTACATCTCTGGGAGATGGCTGGCTTATAGAGCTCCCTGGAAATGAAAGTTTTTAAGCGTGTTAGCTGTGCAGACAGATACTAAGGAGAAAATTATGTTTGCTCAGGTAGAACTTAAATGTTCAAACTGTCTGTATGGAACAGAGTGATTTGTACTCTGGGCTGATGCACACTGAATTGGTATTTAAAGGCTTATCCTCTTGCAGTGTGTGTTTCCTACAGTCACAAACACAGGTGATTCCTCACACGGTGATGGAAAGCATACACACACGTTCTAGCTTGTGCACATCTTGCTCCTGTGTGCTTCTTTCAGTCCATTTGCAGACGATGCTTCCCAGGACACTGTGTTGACATCAAGGCACATCTCTTGAACAAGCTCTGGCCATGCTTTCAGAAGCTCCCGCCATCAATTTTTGCTGTTTTTTTGTGGCAAAGAGAAAGGGGGTGATAATGCGGAGTATGATGCGAATTGGAGACGTTGCTAGTGTAGGATGATCATAGCAGATGACTCTCTGTGTCTTATATTTTGAGATAAGGGTTATAAAATTGGAGGGAAAAAAACTTTTAGAACTTCTCTTAAATAAGTTGAGATTTCTTATTATCAAGATTTCATCCAGGAATAACTGAAATAGCAGAGGCTATAAGCAGAAATCTGGAATCATCCTCCATGCCTTTGCTGTACGTGGTGCTGCTGGAGCCTGCCCATCTCCTCCTCTTGGACCCCTGCTGAGGTGATCAAAGTCTCTTTCCAAATGATTCTGGAGTCATCAAGGCTAAAAAAATCTTCTAAGATCTCCAGGTCCAACTCCAACCCATAGCACCATGCGCACTGACCACATCCCTCAGTGCCACAGCTCTGGAACACCTCCAGGGATGATGATCCTGGCACCCCCTGGGCTGCTGTGCCACTGCATCACCATACATTCTGAGAAGAAATTTTTCCTAATAACCAATCTGGTCTCCCAAGGCCTCTTGGGCTCCACCTGGCCTCCTATTGATGTGGTCAAAGCATCTTTCACAATGGTGTGCCAGTACGTCCTTCATCCTCAGTGAATCCTTAAGTATTCAGGTTGAATGTTTCCATTGGTTCATACAGCCTCACAGCATTGTGGCTTCATGAGGAAAAATAGATTTTTATAAGGGAAAGAAGAACATTGGAAGATGCTACGCTGCTGTGAGAACCAGCCTAAATGCAACAGGCAGCCAAGTGAAAGGGTGAAAGATGGATGGAAAGCACAACAAGCCCTGATTGCAGAGCTTCAGACCTTAGATGCGAGGGAAATGAAGCCAAGGTGGGGTGAGAGGAGGAACTGGAAGACATCAGTTGCAGGAGGGTTGCACAAGACATCAGTTCTGCAGCACAACAGTGATCCTCCATTCTTCTCTCTTTCTGTCAGCCTGTGCAATCCAGAGCTGTTTGCAGTTGTTCATAAAGAAGTTGTTCAGTTCTCATCTAAATAATTGATAAGAGTAAAGATGAGACATTAGTGACTGTGGAAGCATGATAGAGATTTCCATTATGCAGCTGCAGAACCACGGAGGGGTGGAATCGATACACCTGCCTTGTAGAGCTCTTCCCAGGTTCCTGAAGAAGAATTAATCTTTTTAAAGTCATGTTAGTGGTCAGAAGTGCAACTGGCTGCCTCCCTGTGCTGGGGGAGGCAAGAGGAGGGGTCTCATCCCTTCCCACACTGCTGGGGTCAGGGGATGTGGATGTCACTGCTGCCACTGCTGCAGTACTTCGACTGCCTCTCCCCAGCAGTGGCATTCCTTGTGCAACCCCCTGCGTGGCTGTTGTTCAGCTCCCAACGACAAGAAGTCTGAAAGAGAAATCAGAGCCGTATTCAAATCCTGGCTCCTGCTGACAAAAGCTGGGAAGGAAAGAAAAATCAATGGGGAACTTGACATCGCCACGTGTCCTCAGCTCACCCGGGTGTTTCAGAGCCATGAAGAAGGGTAGGGGATCAGGCATATGTCTGGGAACAGCCACTGAGAGGCATGCTTAGAGTCCAAACCCGTGTCTCTGCATGGTGCTGTGCTCACCTTGAGAAAAGAGACCAGGCAGAGCAGCTGTGCCTTAGCTGCAGAATCCCCTGCTGTGGTCTGTGTGGAAGAAGTGAGCCAGCCAGCCAGGCAGCATCACATCGCCACTGTGAGGAACCTGTTGGGTAAGAGATATCCTTTGCTTGGGCCAGGAGGGCAGCAGAGCCCTCAGGTGTAGCCTGGAGGGAGAAAGTAGGCAGGAATTTACATGGGAAGATGGTGGCACCTGTGAGGCTGTAGTCCCCAGTATAAAGAAGCAGAGTGGTGGTCCAGTCCATTGCCTCACCAGTGGTAATCCTGCTGTCCCACCTGCACCCCAGGAAACAGCTGGATTTTGTCTTTCCTTTGTCATTCATTTTGAATGTTCTTTGTGTTCCTCCTTCCTCCACATGCTGCTGGTTCCCATCTCCTGGATGAAGGTCTCTCTACTCAAGTGCTACACTTAATGCCGTGGCCGCAAGGAGTGGGGAGACACAGCCGCGTGAAGCCTTCTGGCTTTTAATGCTCAGAATTAATCCTGAACTGGCACAAGTGCGAAGTTAATGATGAGCAGTTTGTTTGCAAATGAGCCCTGTCATCCAAGCAGGGTTTGATGCCAGACCAAAGAGAGAGAAAAGAAACAAGAACGCCAGTAAGCTCTGGGCTCTCTATGATTCATCCTGGTGATTTACACAGGGCTGGTAACTTGCATGCAAGGCAAGTGTTGAATAATAATTAGTTCCACTAGTAATACCACTATGCTATTAATTCAGCACTATTTGAAGATTTATTTGTAGTTCTGCTGTCTCATGCTATTTCTAATTGGAGGTGGGAGAAAGCCTGCCAGTCAACATCATGGGTATGCACTAGACCTAAAGGTTACATGTCATCCGAGTAGCGTGGTTTTGTCCAAGTCAGTCACTCCGTGGTGCTCAAAGTTCATGTATTTTATAGAAACAGAAATACCACTGAGCTTCATGTTTCCAAAACTGTGCTCACTGATAATGTTGCATGGAAATACTAAATACTATCTGCTATAGAGCTGAGCACTGTAAGCCATGCGTACATGTGACTGAGCATTTATGTACAACAGTCCCTTCCCTCAGTGCTCAGGACAAAGCTGAGCTGAGGAGTGTTTCCTTCCACCTGTCCCCATCATCTGAGGCTGAACCCAGGAAAATCCCAGTAAATTCAAGCCAGTCTGCTGGCAGGATTGCTTCGGTGCAGGCTCAGCTGTTGTGCGGTATCAGACAGCTGTGCCCTGTCCCATTCTGAATGAAGGAAACATCTGCTTTTTATTTCCAAGGTTGAACTTCTTTTTATTGCGGAATTGGTTTGTAATTACAGAAATCAAGTGCAATGAAGTTACATTTAATTTAGTTTACTCCATGGGCCACTTCATGTGCTCCTGTAACCAACGTCTGATCTTGCGTTTCAGGATGAGAAGAACCAAATGATGACCACAAACGTGTGGGTGAAGCAGGTGGGTGCACCAAAAGATGTGCTTTTCCCCTGTTACATTTCAGTTTTGCAATCTGAACTCTCCCAGTTCTGTAACCACCTACTTTTTGGCAGGAATGGCATGACTACAAGCTGCGCTGGGACCCCCAGGAGTATGAAAATGTCACATCCATCCGAATCCCCTCAGAGCTCATCTGGAGGCCAGACATTGTCCTCTATAATAAGTGAGTGTGAGCGCAGAGTCTGGAAGGCAAACGCATCCTTGCCAACTTTCCCTTCCTACAGCATCGAGGAGCTTTTTGCAATTGTCCCTCCTTATTTTGCTCTCTTTTCTTGAGGTCTGTGTAGATTTTTGTAATGTCTGTCCTAGATTCTCACAGTATCTGTCCTAGACATGCCTCAAACAACATGACAAACGCTCATCACAGGTTTGGGTTTTTTTTGTCCTAATGATTGCTCTCTAGCAGTGAGTAATGTGGGGGATGCCACATGTTGGAGAGAGAATTAATCTGAGCTGGATCTGTGAGCCCTTGTCAGCATGGAGCTCTCCTTTCTCATTCATCACCGTCAACTGGAGAAGCTCATTACCAAGAATGGATTTAAATAAGGCAAATTAACCAAAAAATGTCAGACTTGCTGCAAATACAGGTTTGCTCAATGCAATTCTAGAATTATTCCTAAATAGGTATTTGTTCCTGATCCCCAAGGCTTGTAATCTTTCTGTCATTTGCACACCTTGCAGGGAGTAGGTGGTGCTTTTCTTTCTTTCCTTCAGAGACTTTTGATACTCAAAGGAAGAGTTCCCAAGTGCCATGGCTGCTTTCTCCTTTGCTTATCGTACCAGAGCTCTGTGGTCTCTTTGGATGCAGGGTATTCTAGGCTCCCTCCCCACACAGGCTCCAGAGAAAATATTTCTGCAAGCATCAAACAAATCCATCTTTGTATGTGACTTGCACTCAGAGAAAACACACCAAATAGAAGCCAGGTTCATTTCTAAAGAAGAGTTGCCTGGTTCTAGTTTGATATAATTTGGTTTTGTTTTTCAAAGACAGGACTGGTGGGAAAATTTCTGGAGGACTGTGAGGTTTGGAGACAATTGAAATTGCCACCTTTCCTGTTAGCTTGTCCCTAGCAACTAGCCACACTTGGCATGGAGTGTTGCTGTCACACCAATGGCTAATGCTCCTCAGCAACCCCAGTATGATAACAGCAGCTATTCCAGAATGTCCTTCCTGTCCTCTTCGGGGCTGCAACACTTTGAGCTTTACCTGCCTCAGTGTTTGGCTCAGTGAGGTCTGACCCAGCCACCAAACCTTACAGCTCTTCTTTTACCCATGCTTACAGTTTATAATCGTGTGTTCTCCTGATGGTTGTCATGAGTCCATCATACATTTTTTAATTGGTTACTTTAGCCATGAATTAAACAAACATGCCTGTAGGCACCAACCATTAGCCGGTCAGCATTGGCTTTCCATTAATTCTCTCTCTTTATTTCTATACTTGCCCGTGCTCTTTCATATAGTGTCAGACATGTCTTGTGTAGACTGCTGTCTGTCCTGGCAGCGCTTGTCTATCTGATTTCCTACTAAATCCATCTGTAACTGCACTTGTTGTCTTAGTTGCACCACTCTGACAATGAAGTTTCATGATTCTTTAAGGATTGCAGGACAAGGTAGGGCAAAATACGCAGCATGAGGGAGCATCAGCAGGTGTCTCTCCTCAACAGCTCAACAGCTGTTTAATTCCACCACGTTTCTTTTCTTGAGCGTGTTCTCATTCCAGCTAGGAATGTTCCAGGAAAGTTTAGAAATGATAGTGAATGCTCATGGGTGATATAAATAAAGATTCCCTCTCATATTTTATACATATTGTTTAGGGGGAACTTAAAGTACATACTTATAACTCTGAGTTTATACCATCAAGGGAATTGTGTGCAGGAACCTTAATGGAACAGGGTGAGTGGCCTTGTTGGCCTTTGCACTGTTTGAGCTTTTTAATGTGAGTTGTTCAATGGTCAGCACGTGCTCTGGTGGAATTATGGTGTTTCTGTTTGGGATGATATCCCTTGGAAAAGAGACTTTCAGGACAGCAGGTCGCAGAGGGCTTTTCCTGTTTCCATCCTGAGGAGCGTATAGAAATGATAACGCTTAAATTGATTTCAAGTTTACATCATTAAGGAAGCATAATGCTTTTTTGTGAGTTATTCTCATGCCTAAGCTCATTATTGTCCAAAACTTCCATTTATCCACTCTAGAGGCCCAAATTAAATGAGTAAACTTGGATGGCTGGGCCTCAAGAACCTATGTAGTTATAAACATTCACAAGGAATCTAAAAGCAAATTAATATTCTACAGGGAAATGAATATGCTGCTGGGTTTTCAGGCTCGATGAGGTAAATTCTAAGACTCTGTAAATAGTTTCTGCTAGACACGACAAAACATATGTATAGCAGAGGAATATGAGTTAATAGGGAACTGTCAAAGCTTCTCTTCTCTGCCAAGAAGGCCAGCTGTTCTGTATCTGAGTCTCTAAAGGCAGTTCAGATGCCACCAAATCATTTGTAAGCGAATTATCTAATTCTCTGCATTGACTTATTCTTCCATTCATGAATGGACTTTATGCACATTTTAGTTTTCCTTTGTGTATTTAAAGTGGGAAAAAAAATATATTTTTTTTTTGTCAGCTTAACCAAGGAATGAACACTTAGGTCTGCATTTTAGTGTTTTCACTGCTCCACCACTGTGTTGTGTGATTTGGATCCAGCACATCACTGAAACTCCATGGGACTTTGGAACAGCAAATTTGCAGCCAGTTGGTCCAGTTGCTAAAGAGGAATGCAAGAACCTTCAGCCTAATGGTTGGGCAGGGAACTTGAAATGTGAGCTTTGCTGGCTCGCTTTCAACTAGATGTTTGAGATAGCATTGCAGCATTTCTCATCCCTGCTGAGTGTAAAACCTGGGGAAAGGCTATTGGAAACATTCTGACTTCATAATTAACTTTTCTCAATGCTTTCTGGAGTTGGCTCTTCCAAAAGGAAATCCCTGCCTTATCATCCGTAGTAACAAAAAGTGAGTAAAAGATTCCTCATGCATGAGGGGAATTCAAATAATACAATTTCAGTAATTAGGAGGAGGACATATCTTGAGGAAATTCAGCCAGTGATAATTTGGACACAAAGGATTGCTGGACTGGATTAGAAGTTCATCTGGCAGGCAGCTTTTGAAAATCTTGAGGAAGCAGAGAGTTCTTTGAAGTATGCTACAATGGCTTGTTCTTTTGAACTGTATGATGATGTTTGCAACCAGTGAAGCTTATGGGATAGCACTGGTTTTCTGAGTCATTCCAAACCTTTTGGACACCGTTTGGAAGAGAAATGCCAAAAGATGCCTTAGTTTAACCTTAAAAATGTTGGAAACATTATTGACATTTTTCTTGGTTTGTGTGCATACTCAGCGCTTGTCATTTTGCACCAGACTGTAGTTTTAAGTTGCAACTGCTGCTTCACATTTAAACTTTCCTGATTCTTCTGGGAATTGAGTATATTTTTAGAGGCATCCTCAGATGCCTTTGAGTATTACAAGAACTGATGGAAACCTTTAAGAGGGAACTCTCTCCTGGGCTGTAGCTGAGTTAGCATTCGAGGCCTTCTCGTAACATCAGGGCAGAGTTTACCTCTGTGGTGCTGATGAGGATTCTTGGCAAAGCCAAGAGTAAAGGTAAAATGCCCAAATTCTCAGTACTGCGACAGCTTTCTGAGGAAGTTGTGCTTATTTCATCAGTGCAGCGCAGCCACGTCTGAGACAGATGCTGCTTTTACTGAGGAGTTCTGGAGATTTCTGTTATCCATGATTTCTCAACATCTGAAGCAAGCAAATGCTGGGATGGAACCTGAAATCAACGCCCAAACTCTGTATCTACATAACTGTTTTGTACCCAAGTTGCCAATAACGTGTAGGTACTCCAAACCCAGCAGGAGAAGGTCCTGACTGCCCTCTTGTAGCTGACTGCTTTGAGCAGGGAATTTGCACTAGATCATCTCCAGAGGTCCTTTTCAACCTCTGAATTCCTGGTGATCGTTTCAGTAATACAAAGTAATTACTGAACAAAAGATGACTTGATTTGCCCTTGCGGAGTGCTTTAATCTGAACGATACAGATGCATCTCTTTAACATCTGCCAGAAGGGCACAGGGTGGGTTGTTTAACAGGGTCCTCAAACCCCATTTTGCCTTGGTTCCTGTTGCTGGGTGACAAATGCTTTAAATGAGGGCATTCTAACTACGTCCATACATGTGTAGAGCTAATTTTCAAGCTTTTAAAGCTCTGTTTGGATTTAAGTGGTATCATCAGAAATTAAAATAAGCGTGCGCCTCATTTACATGCATTCTGAAAACATTCAATTTCGTGAGATGATCCATCTCCAACTGCAGGCAAAACAGAAACGGGCAAAATATTCCCCATCAGCAGAGCTTTTTAATGGAACACGGTTGATGGCTGCCAGCGAAACAATGCCACCCTCTCACCTTTAGGAATGTATAAGATTTTAGAAGAAGTGCCTGCATCCCAGAACTGAAGAATCAGAGGCTGCAGAACGCAGCAGCGCTATTTCCATCAGAAAAGGAATGAGAAAATGTCTTCTGTCTTTATTAGTGTGCACAGTTGTGTTTGACATGAAAATATAAAAGCTCTGGCACTTTATTACTGGCAGATTTTTTAGAGCTGTCAGGTCGGAGCAATCAGGAGAGCCTGTCTATCTTAATTCTCAACTTGTTGTGATATTTACCTTTCACTTGCTCCTGCTTCCAAATGGTTTTTCGATGCAACTGTCACAACACAGTGGTCGAGACTCAATGAGATGAAATTGTGCTACCACTGTGAGGCAATGACTGCTGATTTTCCCTGCTGATTTCCCCCCTGCCTGCCTAAGGCATCCTTCACGTTATTTAGTGATTGTTGGCACAACTTGACCAAGAATGGATTCTCCTATAGGAGAGCTTTCCATGAGAAAAGGTTTCCCCAATCTCGTAACTGCAGACTTCATTTATGGATGGTCTTTTCAGCTTGACACCTTGGAGAAGACAGGAGAAAGGCTTTTTTGAAGACTGTCAACAGCCTGGTGATCTTTTTTGATGTCAAGATGAACAGAATGAGAGCCTTAGCCAGAATGAAAGACTTTCTCCGGCTTCACCCTACATCGACAGCATGCCAGCTAGTGTGGTTTCCAAGTCTGTGAGCATATGCTTGAGGGTCCAGTGTGGGTGGGAAGCCTGGGAAAATAGGCAAAGATATATATATATATGTGTGTGTGTGTGCACAATGGGCTAATGCAACAGCTAATACTATCTTTGCACAACATAACTGGCTTAGATTCCATCTGCCCACAGTATCGAGGTTAATTTAGCCTGCTTGAAAATTGCTCAGATATCTCTATGCTAAACCGCAGTGAGAAGTTCAAGCACATGCTGTGAAACCCATCCAAAGTCAAGAATTACTTTATAGCCTTGTTAGGTTGCTAAGGGAAGAGCAGGAAGATGCCAGGATGTTTTAAGGCTCCTCAGAGTCATTAGATAACCCCCAGATGCAAGAAACAGCTCTGCCTTTGGATTCATGCCTGCCATGGCACTGCATCAACATCTGCCTTGGAAGATAAAGCTGCAGCTATCTGTAAGTGTGTGAGCTGGAGAGGACCGGGGCTGAGGCTGGGTTTGTTGGGCATGCAATTCAAATGGCCTTCTTATCAAAGAAGCAGATCAGTTACTGAAATAATTGATGTGCAAGGCATGCAGCATCACTCTAGTTGCATGTGTGCTTACAGAAGAGAGGCATGCAGGGAGGCACAGGAATTGACAAAACTGCCAGACAGGACAGTTTTGAGAAAGAAACACAGAGTCTGTGGAAAATAATACCTAAGAGAATTGTTGTCCCTTAGTGCGAGAGCTTCATGCCCTTTAGCAGCAGCATTAAATAGCAAAACCACAGCTGTGTTGTTTGCCCAGCCAATTGCACATCATTCTACCTGAGAAAGGAAACACTGGTGGATGTTCATTATCTCTTTGCTGCAATACCAGTCCAATTATAAACATATTGTTCCATTAATGAACAATTTAATCGGGCCTCTAAAGTCTCATTAAATGCAGAATTGGATTCCAAGTTCTTACTGAGATTTAGAAAGAAAACCACCAAGAAGAGCAAATGCTGGAGCATCACTTGCTCTGCATGTTTTGTATCTCAATCTGGCTTCACGGGGCAGACAAACCCAGGAGAAAACTAGATGGTTTTCATCCAGAGAAAAAGTTCATGAGTGTAAATTAGACATGGAAAAGAAAAGTCAAGAAAGGAAATGCATGGTACGATGGTAATGCTCTTATTCATTTGTGTTAGAGAGAAAGGTGCGGGTGTTTTTGCCTTGATCCCTTGGGGAGAGCAGTCTGGGTTTGTATGTATTTTTAGCTTTCTCGTCTTAGAAAAAAACTTTAGCCTTTCCAGAACTTGCCACAGAGTGTAAAGACTTTTCATTATTGAAGCAAGAATTTAGCTAAAAAGTCCAGTTCACCACCACAGAATAATTATTGGGTGTCCAGGTTGTGACTTTCCAAAGACACTAGCTTGATAAGGCTTTCTGATTGAAAATCCTGGGTTCTTATTTAAGTGTCTGATCTCAGCACACAGCCCCCAACTGAGAGTCCCTTAAAAAGACAATGTAAATAATTCCCATACTGGGAAATTAAGACTCTAACTGTTATTGCTCCTATTCGTAGGATGTTCTAACTGTTTTTTTTGTGTAAGAAACTGACTGATTACCCAACAGTGTTCACTTACAGTGGCTGTCACAACTCTTTGGAGCTCACAGCCACACTGGCTGGTTCTTCCTACCTCTCTAAAGCAGAGCAAAATCAACCCTTTCCAGGGCATTTTCCTCTTCCAGGGGATTTTGAGTGCATTTAGCTCCAGGGCATGGCTCATAGTGTCAAAGTTTGACATTTGCATTCAAATCCAGTGCTTGCATAAGCCAATAGAGTTCAGAATCTGGGTAGGGTGGATGTTGTACACCTTGCATCCCTGAGGTGCCCTGAGTGCATCCTTGGAAGCCAAACAGTAAATATCCTATTTCTTTAGTAATTAGATAAGTTTCAAAGAACTTCAGTCTCTTTTATCTTCTTTTTCTCCCTAGTGCTGACGGTGACTTTGCAGTCACCCACCTGACCAAAGCCCACCTCTTCTATGATGGGAGAATTAAATGGATGCCGCCTGCCATCTATAAAAGCTCCTGCAGCATCGATGTTACCTTCTTCCCCTTTGATCAGCAGAACTGTAAAATGAAATTTGGCTCTTGGACATATGACAAAGCTAAGATAGACTTGGTGAGCATGCACAGCCACGTGGACCAACTGGACTACTGGGAAAGTGGAGAGTGGGTCATCATTAATGCTGTGGGCAACTACAACAGCAAGAAATATGAATGCTGCACAGAGATCTACCCTGATATAACTTACTCCTTCATTATCCGGAGGCTGCCACTGTTCTACACAATCAATTTGATCATTCCCTGCCTGCTTATCTCCTGCCTGACCGTCCTGGTCTTCTACCTACCCTCTGAGTGTGGAGAGAAGATAACCTTGTGTATCTCTGTGCTGCTGTCCCTCACGGTGTTCCTGCTGCTCATCACAGAGATCATCCCTTCTACCTCCTTGGTCATCCCCCTGATAGGAGAGTATCTGCTCTTCACCATGATATTTGTCACCTTATCTATCATCATCACTGTCTTTGTGCTCAACGTGCACCACCGTTCCCCACGTACCCACACGATGCCTGACTGGGTGAGGAGAGTCTTCCTTGACATAGTCCCACGTCTCCTCTTCATGAAGCGTCCCTCCACAGTGAAGGACAATTGCAAGAAACTTATCGAATCTATGCACAAAATGACCAATTCACCAAGGTTTTGGTCCGAGGCCGACATGGAGCCCAACTTCACTACCTCATCCTCCCCCAGCCCCCAGAGTAATGAACCTTCACCCACATCTTCCTTCTGCGCCCACCTTGAGGAGCCAGCCAAGGCCCAGCCTATGTGCAAATCCCCTTCTGGACAGTACTCGATGCTGCACCCTGAGCCCCCACAGGTGACGTGCTCCTCTCCGCAGTCCTCCTGCCACCCCCTGAGTGACACCCAGACCACATCCATCTCAAAAGGCAGATCGCTGAGTGTTCAGCAGATGTACAGCCCCAATAAGACAGAGGAAGGGAACATCCGCTGTAGGTCCCGCAGCATCCAGTACTGTTACCTGCAGGAGGACTCTTCCCAGACCAATGGCCACTCCAGTGCCTCTCCAGCATCGCAGCGCTGCCACCTCAATGAAGAGCAACCCCAGCACAAGCCCCACCAGTGCAAGTGTAAGTGCAAAAAGGGAGAGGCAGCTGGCACGCCGACTCAAGGAAGCAAGAGTCACAGCAACAAAGGAGAACACCTCGTGCTGATGTCCCCAGCCCTGAAGCTGGCAGTGGAAGGGGTCCACTACATTGCAGACCACCTGCGAGCAGAAGATGCAGATTTCTCGGTAAGTATGTGAATTTGGTCTCCTTGGGTAAGCTGAAAATAATCTGAAGGAAACCTCACCAAACTTGAGGGGTATCAGAGTGTATTCACCATCGTGGGTCCTGTACACACTGGCATTATAGATAGAATCACGGAATTATAGAATCATTAAGGTTGGAAAAGCTCACTAGGATCATCTGATCCAACGATCAACATGTCCCCACGAAGCCCACAATGCCATGACCCTGGATATAGCTAGAGAGCTTATCTCTGGGGTCTTGCCAGGCCAAGGGTCTGGCACAACCAGGGCATGTTCAGGGCTGCTCTCAAACAATAGGGTTCTACAGCAGAAAAGTGGAGTTGTTGGTCAAGTAGGACAAGTTGTAGAAGAGAACAGTCATCTTCCCCTGAAGTCTTCAAATTTTGGGGTGGGCATAAGGGTATTTAATTTATTTTGCTTCTTAGGGGATCAAAATATAGCTAGAAAAAAAGAGAAATTCTTTGTTATATCAAGACTGAACCATTTCAAAGCACTTTTAATTGCAGCTAAGGATATGATTTTAATTGAGGTTAGAGGGCATGTTGCAGTAGTGATTCTGCCTTTGCCTGCTATAGGAAACAGCCAGAGAAGGAGCCAGCATGGTTTGTTATTGTCCCATTCCTGAGAACAGTATCAGCAAGTGCACTTTGACGTTGGTTGCCCCAGCATTGCCCTAACATCCCTGCTTTGGTAGTTCAGCAGTTCACAGCACTGCTCTTTGCACAAGGATCACATCATGGCTCTGAATTGTGCCTTCAGTTTTCTGCAGATAAAAGCCAAAAACTGTTTTATAATGAGATAGCACAGAAACAGAATCCTTCCAGGAAGCATCTTGACCCTTCCTGGGCTATGATTGTGAAAGAAAATAGAAAAGCAGTCATCTTTGTGGGAACACAGCAGAATTCTTTTTAGCGAAGCCTCTGACAGGGAATTTGCACTGTGATTTCTCTTCAGCACTGACTGTGGTTACTGAGCTTGGGAAGGCAAATTCCTGAAATAGGCTGTGGCTGTGGGAAGTGTGCCGTAGCGTGGGGATGCTGCAGGGTATGTTTAGCCATGTGTGACGCCATTCCTCATTAGTGGACTTCCAGTGGAGCTCCTCTTGGCTCAGTCTGCGGGAAGGTGGGTGGACAGACAGACTTCGTGCTTACTCCGAAGGGGTAAAGATGGTTACAAATAGAGAGAGAAAGTAGAGGCTGAAAGGTTTTGTTTTTTTTTAATGGAGATGGTGATGCACATACAAATGCCACATGCTTTTATATCTCGTAGCTCTTCCCTTACAATACTATGGTTACAGTACGCCAGCTAATTATGGTCACAGACACAAGCTTCTTGCTAAGAAAACGGGATCTAGTTTTTCTTAGAGGTATCACTCAGCAAAGATACCTTTCTGACAGTTCTTACAGTTCGATTGTCACCAGATTTACAGTCAAAGGAAGTCGTAGTGCTTTTAGGCAAGACTTCCTGGGCTTGAAGAGTATCTTTATATTTGCATTTTTCATAGCACAGAGCACTTAGCAGCAGCAACAAAGGATTAAGTGCTACTGTCCATTTATGTGCTCTTTGGTACCACAGTTTTAGAGGCCTCTGTTCCTTAATGTATTTTACTTCACAGCATCCCTTTGAGGAAGCAGCTGTTTATTCCTCATTTTGAGGAGTGACAGCCAAAGCACAGAGATGAGTTGACCTGTACAAGGTCGCAGAACAAATCTGTGACAAAGAAGGCTGTGAACCCTCACCTTCATTAGCTGACAGCTCAGCTCTCTTTCCTGGGCTAAAACATTTCACCATCACATTAAGACTGTGGGAATTAAACTCTGCTCTCTCCAGCTAGTAATAATCATGAATAAGCCCATGGAAGTCAATTGATTTTTAACTCACATGTTTCCCCATGGTGCAAATGAAAAAAATATTGCATCGATAATACTTATTTCAACTGATTCTCTCCCTGCTAAGCTTGTTGATGTCAACAAGAACTGAGTTGATGAATGCCTGTTGTTTCCTCTTAATCCATCACAATCCATCACATCTTTCTTCAAGAAAGAGCACTGGAACAGGTTGCCCAAGGAGGTTGTGGATGCCCCATCCCTGGATGTGGCTCTGGGCAGCCTGGTCTGGTGCTTGGTGACCCTGCACATAGCAGGGGGATTGAAACTCAATGATCATTGTGGTTATTTTCAACCCAGGCCATTCTATGATTCAAAATGAACTTTCTTTTTCCACTCTCTGCTACTCTTCCCTCTCCCTGTTTCCCTCTTGAAATGAAACAATCATCCCAAGGAGGGATATATTTGGAACACTAAAGATCAAAAGCAGAAGAAAAGGAAGAATTCTTTGGGCTCTAAAAAGCCCTCCATGGTGAGCAAAGACACCACGTGCACATCCAGCAGTGAGTGGAGCCTGTGAGTGCACCAGGCTCCCTGGTATTGAAAATAACTGTAAGGAACAGAGCTGATCTAATAAAATGAGAGTTTACTACAGAAAAATAGATATCGGTGCTCAGAAATTTGCTTTCATCTCAAAATCAAATTGTGGCACTTCTACCAGGGGTGGAAGCCTCCCCCAAACCCATCCGCAGGCAGCTCTGTGCAGAGCAGCCCTTGGGACACAGCTTATTGCCTTTCGGGTCATATTTTCTGAGCCACGGACCTTTGCAGGATGGGAACAAAGCTTCTTTTAAACTTCCTTTTTTTTTTCTAAAGTACCATTGCCACAGGGGCAGTGTTTCTAAATTAAAAGTAAATAGTTCATTTAATTAAGTGCTTCAGCAAAGAGGAAATGGGAAATGCAAGAGGGCAGTTGTTTGCTACAGAAACTTATCTGTGACCAAACCAGCACAACAAGACACTGGGGAAAATGCAAGACTGAATTGTCCCAGTGTGTGATAGGAATGCCATTAGAAATTAATTACAGGGTGAGAAGTAAAACAAGCTGCATGTCACACACCAGTCAAAATAACCGACAGCACTGTCTGCAAAGCCTCATTGTCCTCGTGACTGTGTGCATCTCAGGGCTACTCTAATAAGAAGCCCATGAAGACAGCTTAAAAAATAAAATGGGAGAGAGAAAATAGCTGAGGGGGAGGGAACACGGGATAATCTCACTGGTTTATTTTTAACAGAGTACAATAAAACCACTCGGGACTCCTCTAATCTGTGTGACAGGCTCTGGCTCCTGAGCATCAGATGGCACTTGGAGGTCCCCAAGGCACCTCCAGCTCCAGCCCTGGGGCTGATGCCCTGTTCTGCTGCTGGGATGGACCAGGGAAGAGCCAGAGAGCCCCTGACCGTGTAGGAATTTAGGGGTTGGACAATCAGCTGGTTGCAGCCCCTGATCCTTTCCCAAAAAGAGTTTTGAGTGAGCCTCTTAAAAACTAACCAGGACGCAGCTCAGGAGTTGGGGCAGCAGATGCTGACAGCTGCATGGATGCTGTCAGACAGGTCTCTGTGGATCATGCTCTACGTGAGATGCTGGAGAGTTTCAATCATGGGGAAATGCTACAGAGCAGTCAGGAAACAAAACAAAACCCCAAACCATTTGCTTTTCCTCCTCCTCCCCCCCTTTTTTTTCGTCTTCTGTCAATATTTTTTAATTTCACCATTCTGTGCTCTTGCTCTGAAGCTGGATATTGATTTTGCAAACATCCAGTGTGTTCCAAACCATCATTTTCAAGTTAGGCTGACTGTTTATGAGTAATCCATTACGTCTGGAAGGAAATTTCAGCTGAACTTCTCAAGCTGCTCCTCTTCTCCCATTCCCCCTTTCTTTTCTCCAAGGGAAACTCATCTCATTCATTTCTTGCATTCTGGTGGTCTACCACTCACTTCTCCTAAGCATAAAGACTCAAAAACCCCTTATATTGCCATAATGGGGAAGCATTTACCTCAGTCAACCTTTCCAGATTGACATCAGATGGAGAATTTCAGTTTTTCTTTACACATTGCCCCTTCATGAGATGCTAAACCTCTAAATACAGTCATCCTGAGCTTGCAAACGGCCTTCTCACCAGGAATTCTAAGCTTCAGAGACTCACTCCAACTCTCAGCAAATGATGAATAGATCAGAAAACCTGTAAGGCAAAAGGGGGCTATCCACAGTGACTTCATCCTTGATACGAGAGGATAGCGTTTTATTTCAAGGGTTATTATTTCTTTTACTCACCAATGGTAGATCAGTCATTTCCTCCAAGAAAGTAAGCGGCTTCAGCACAAGCCAATATTTAATCTTATTTTTTTAACCTGGCTGTTGAATAATGAAATCCTCCGTTTGCACCCACTGGTGAGTGAGGGAAAGCAGCCCCAGCAAAGCACAACTTCAGCTTTGCTGCCTCCCTACTCCGTGCACCACACTCCTGATTTGCTGCAGTCACGAGCACAGAAGAGGCAGGACAAAGCTCCTGCTGAGATGTTTTCCCTAAGGATCAGGGCAGCCTGCCAGATTTCAGCCCGAAGCGCAAGGCGACATCAGGGCTATTAATCATCAAGTGGTATATTGTGGAGAATTATAGTTGGTGCAGCCATATCAAATAAAGCTTCACCATCTGATCAGTCCTCTTCCTGGGAAAGGAATTAATAACAGCAGCGTAATAAAAGAGGTTTTCATATTTATGTGGTTTCTTACTTGATGAAATACCCATTTACAACAGGTCTTGCCTGATGGTGCTAATAAGAACTAGGCTTCCCCAGAGAGGAATTGCTGGAAAATCATCCCACAGCAAGACAAAAGTGGAGAAAAAGCAGGATGAGGCAAACCACTTGTTTTATTTGCTGGTTTGTTTTCACTGCTCACTCAGCCAAAGCTATAATTCCCTTCACAGAATGCATTCGGCTTCATTAATCTGTAAACGAATCTGTTTACCAGCACAAAGAAACAAGCAATTTCTTTCCCACTTCAACTTGAATCTCAGTCTCATTTACACACCCTGTTACAGCTGTTGCTCGTGGAAACTGGGATTGTGAGTGTGCATACACACTTAATTATCCACAGACATATCATCCCTGGGGAGCTGTGAATAGGGTTTGTTACTGGGGATGTCTCCCATGCAAGTGATCAGAGTGAAAATTGCCATCATATCCCACCACTGTTCGTAAGCAAGACCCTTTCCTTTTTCCCTACTTAAGGACTTAAAATACTGTATTTAGAATAAAGCACAAATAGTCTTCATACATTTTAATCTCAATTAAGCAATGATAACTGGCCTTTCTTCTCTGTGTCGCCAGGTGAAGGAAGACTGGAAGTACGTAGCGATGGTCATTGATCGGATCTTCCTCTGGATGTTCATCATTGTGTGTTTGCTGGGGACCGTTGGGCTCTTCCTCCCACCGTGGCTGGCAGGAATGATCTAAGCACAGCCACAGAATGAGGAAATACATCCTGCCCTGTGGGTCTTAGTTCATCTGGAAGGAGATGAGCAGAGAAATGGAGCCGGCCCTTTGAATTATTCACTGCGTGTCCACGCATGAGTTGTTCCACAGTACACTGGGAACACGTTCTGAAGTCACATCATTTTGCCAAGCCATTTTCATGTCCTCCATCTATTTTAGGGGAAAAGTTCTCATTAAAGTTTGTACATAGCATGGTGCCATTCACTGGCATATACTCAGCAGTGTAAGGCCATGAGCTTACCCCTAAAGCAGCACATGCAGAGGCTTTGCGTATACAAACCAGCAAATTTGCTCCGCTCGTCTTCAGAGGTCTCCGTGTGCCTGTGTAACCTTGCCCTGTCCTGCTGAGGTGGATTGGGGTTGCTTGTCCCTGTATGAGTCATTTTATAAATAAAGTTCCAGCTTTGGGATACCCGTGCTGGATGTGTCTGTACCGTATGGGACGGGCTGAAGGAATTCCTCAGGGCAGCTCAGTCCCTCTGGGAACAACTGGGAATGTTTGCCCACCAAAATACAGTGGTTGCAGTTTTCATATTGCCAGAGGTTTCTTTAGCCAAAACCCTTCAGAAGTCATGCGTATGAAGGACATCATCTCTCAGTGAGGCTCAGACAAAGCAAGGGAGGATTTGCATCCTCCTCTGCAGCTCTTTCCCATGCAGCAGGTCTCCCCTCCATGCCTGCCATTTCCCTGATTGGCTGGAAGAAGTCACTTAATGAGCATCAGGTGCTGAACTCACACAAATAGATCACCTTGTTCACTGGTGCTTCAGCCGCCTTGTTTCTCTCAGCTTTCTCATAGCCCATTCAGCTCAGCATCCCCTCTGTTTGGCACTTAGAAATGCACAGCTCCCATCTCCACTGCTGGCTGCCAGCTGGGAACAGCACAGCAGCTCTCAGTGCCATATCTCCCTGTTTGCTTCCACAAGCAGAAGGGCTTACAAACAGCTTACCAAACTGCATGAGGAACAGCAGATGCAGCCCAAAAACACAGCCTTTGCATAGGAATCGCATGGCTGTGTGACTCAGAACCCAGGCATCCCTCTGCAGCCCACGCTGCAGTCAGTGTATACATGAACCCTTTGGGCTGCAGGGAATTTGCTTCTCAGCAGCTCTAGCAGTCCCAGCTTTGGTGGATGCACAGCTCACACCCAGAGCTGTATGAGCTTGAGAGGCTTACTCACATCCAGAGTGCTAGGAGTTGCTCATGACAGCAGTGCTGGGTTAGGGACCTGACCTGGTGTGTGGCAATCAGCCCAAAGCAGAGATTGGAACATGGTGGTCTTGAGGATCCTTTTCAACCCAACCATTCTATGGTTCAGTGATACTACACTCAGTTCAAGAAGGACAGCAAATCTTGTAAACCTATACATCTCTGGATGCAATCAAGGCCAGGTTGGATGTGGCTCTGAGCAGCCTGGTCTAATGGTTGGTGACCCTGCCGAAGGCAGGGAGGTTGAAACAAGATGATCAGTATGGTCCTTTTCAACCCAGGCCATTCTATGATGCTGTGATACCAGATTCAGTTCATAATGTCAGCTAATAACAATTTGTTCTTTGAACTTCTTTATAAAAAAGGTGAGGGCTCTGATATTCTGTGCACCATGCATCCTAATATATGAACATTAGTTACACTAGAGAGAAATATTTTCATTCTACTTATAATTGCAAGAATTGCAATAACTGTTGCCAGACACAGTCTAGAGTCTGAAGACTGAAAACAAAGAATTTTCACATTTAATCTATCTTGGAAGGACTGGAGTTGAACCATTCCAAAAACAGTACATCAAAATTTGAGGACAAGATAAAATCAAAGCAGTGATCACCCTGGTTGGCCAATCCTGTCAATTCCACCTGCTTTTCCTCTTGTCACAGCCTTGGCCATGTGCCCTCCATCCATGCAGCTGGCAGAAACGCAGTCCTGGCATGGTGCTGCATCTAGGGAGCTGGTGGCTCTTTGCTTGTTTTCAGAATAGAGACTCACTCTTCATAGATGCTAATTTATCCTTTTTCACAGTCAGCTAGATTCAAGAGCTAAACGGCTTCTTGTGAGATTCTGTAGAGGCAAGTGTAGGTTCCACTCTGCCCACAGCGAACGTGCCACCTCAGACCACTGTCTTCTCTGCAAAAAGTGATTATCAGTGCACACGGTAGCATCTCCAGGGGAGCATTGCACTGTGACAGCACAGGAGCCTGGCAAGGGCATAGCAGTGTAATCCAGTCCTGGCACAGCTGCCCTGCCACCCTGGACTGCCCACACACATCTGCTCCATTAGCACATTGAAATGCCAGGTGTGATGGGGAGTGCAGAGGATGTGGCTGTGTCTCCCTGAAGACTCAGTGACACTGAGGGATCACAGGGTTTGGCAGAGCAAGATGAGAAGTGACAGCTGAAACCGGCTACAGAGATATTAGTGGCATTTGGAAGAAGCTCGGATGATGCAGGTCACTGGTTTCCTCTGGTGTTGCTAACATCATAACATTTCTCATGTAGTGGCAGCTCCATTTCTTCTCACATGGCATTAATATTTCCCCAGTTTAAAGTTCAAATAATGTCTTGCTTTCTGCTTCTGATGTGCCTTCTGGTAAAATCCAAGGGGAGAAAACAGGAATCATGCCCCATCACTGTCTTGGATGGATTACTCCACTCTAGAGATTGCTAAGGAGGATGGTATCCCTCCATAGGATTCAATGATCAGGAACTGGAATAAAACTGAGATGTGAACCAGACTGTAACTGTGGAAAAATGAATAATTCTGCTATTCCAACCTCATGTAAAGCAGAGAGATTTTAGGATATATATTTTCTGGAGTCTTTCGTATATGCACTCACTTTGCCTAAGTCATCTCCCCCAGCCATATGACACCGGGGGCTATTTCATCTGCAGCTGGTTGGTAGGATGAGCTATATAATCTGTAAATAAACCTTTCCTAGTCCTACCAGCTGTTTTCAGGGCTATTGGCCACAATACCATCTCCTTCTTCAGTGAGCTAATCCACATAACCTATATCACCTCCTTTTTGCTTAAGTTTCTCTCTAAACACTTACCTAGAAACTAGACTCAAACAAATTCACTTGCATAGGGACAGGCAGGCAGAAAGATGTATGTGAGATGACAGACACATATGGAGCTAAGGATCATTCCTTGTAACAGCCCCACCTACCTTGATAGCCCCTCCGGGCTCTCCCTCACTGCAGTATGCATTTTTATAAAATCTCCTGTCCCCACCCAAAATCTCTTTTTGGTCTCCAAACCTTTATATTTGGGAAAATCAAGCTGCTGAGCCCTGGAGAGAGAGCCTTCTCAGAGCTGCTTGTTAGCAATATTGCTAGTTAGTCCTCCATGTGTATTGTATCTTACCCCTGAGGCTGATTGAATGATGCTTGTAGCCAAAAAAATCTGTCTCTGAAAGGTCCTCAGCCTCTGCCAGCATGTGGCTGCACCAGGTGGGCCAACCTCTGCAGCAGGGATAGAAAACCAATTTTATCGTAATTTACAAACATCTGAAGATGTAAGAAAGTCTGAAAATATGACATCACGTTACACACTGTGTGGAAAAAAGTCTCTAATGATTGCTTAGGGCGGGAGTGATAATGAGAACATCAAGACGGATTTTCCTTAAGGACTGAGCGGAGGGGGAAGTAAACGGGCATTCCTTTGCAAAGTGGGGAAAGAATAGGAACTGGTGGGGTTTCACAGGGACATGCTAAATTTGTGCACTGAGATTAATTCAGAATTATCTAAAAAAAACAAAACAAAACAAAACAGGATTAAATCCAGGAAAACTAATATCCAAACTTTTATTTGTAGAGATAAATGCTTTGAGAACAAAGCCCTTACTAGGAAAAAAACCTGCATTACTAATACATGCCACTGCTTTTAACTACAGCATGCATTAAAGGTGATAAATGGCGCTGGAAAAACACGACAGGGAAACAAGTTGCACCCAGCAAAGACTGTGGGATATTAATACCCACAATGGGTGGTTTCAAGGAACTGGTCTTCAAGGATCCAGTTGTGGATGCCCCATCCAAGCAGGCATTCAAGACCAGACTGGATGGCTCTGAGCAGCCTGATCTGGTGAAGGGAACCAGCCCATGGCAGGGGGTTGGAACTAGGTGGTCTTGAAGGTCCCTCCCAACCCAAGTCATTCTCTGAAGGAACTGAGTGGCAAAGCAATGGTACCAACAGTCTGTGATAGTGAGAGGGCAAAATCCCCTTGATTTCAAGTGAATTAAACCACTCATGGGACAAAGTTTAGGATCGTTAATTAACAAGTTGTTTGTGCAAGTTTTCTTTCTCCTAATCAATAGCCCTCACAGGAGCTGGTTTTGTTAAAACCTGTCCTTTTCTGCTGTATCTGAAATAACCAGAAAAAGCAAACGCCACTTGAAATTCTAATGCATGGATTAAACCCCGGTGTGAGCGGTGAGAAGATGTTAGTCACTTTCAAAACTAATCGATAGAGAAAAACAAAGGAGCTCTGTGCCAAACCACCCGCAGCCACTGGGTTTGAACAGACAGAACAGCAAGCTCAGAGCTGGGAATTTGGCTGCCCTGATTTACATTTGCAGAATTACTGCAAAGTGCAGACACTGCACTTTGAACTACTTGCTTTCTCCATTAGTGGGTGTTTGATGGGGTTGATTTTAGGTTCTACTGTGCAGGCTACCCCTTGGGTCTCCTTGCCTCTCCTGCCCATTGCTTTGCATCTGCCAGTGGTTTAGGTATTAGGTTTGACAGCCAGCTGAGAATGCTGGCTCCCTGCATGCAAATTAATGCATGCCACATAATGCATTAAGCTAAGGGATAATTGATTGTAATGGAAGGAGTGGGGGACAGAAGTAGAAAGGCAGCCCAAAGTACCAACTGTGAAACTGAAGGTACTGTTTATCAGTATCTGCACAGTTTGGATTCACATCAGACCATGGCTCACAAAAGGAAAAGAGCGTAACATCACAATTACCTCCATGTCAGATGGATAAGTGAGACTTGAGCAATTCAATATTCTACTTGATAAAAAGCAAAGTGACCGATCAGATTGCAGGAAGTAAAGGTGGGAAAGCCCAGAGGGTTGATCTCCAGCTCCTAGCAGTGCATGGCTGTGCCCTGCCCAACATAGGGCACTTATCAGACCCCAGAAAGCGAGGCTGCAGGTGGGGTTTGCTGCATCACAGGAAGATGGTTGCACTGCGTGCAGTGCTTCTGCACAGAGCACCACTGCAAGAAAGCCATCAGCCATTTGCCAAAAGTAGAAACAGCCCAAATGGTGCTAGGTTTAGTTACCTTGTCAACCAACAGAAAACGCTATTTTGCTCCAGTGGATTTTCGCATCTTTGGGCATGAGGTGCTGTTTTTCTCTGTGCTGGGGATGCAGAATAACAAGTGACAAAAATAAACCACAAGCAGACAAATGGGCAAAAATTTGTTATTTCTAAGCATTTCCATACATTATTTCTTTTTCTTATGAGTCTGTCAGCCTGTAGCTTTGGCTGTGTGCCTTGCTGTGAGTTTGAATACTGCAGGTGTCCGGCACTGAAAAACAGTGGATGGCTGAGACTCATCAGGCTGGTTTGATGGGTTTGATATTGGCTTCATTTGACTGATATGTCCATATACAAATAGTGGGAAATAAGAAAAGCACAAACACATTTGATGTTCGGGTTGCTGCTTCTCTTGGAGCTTTTACCCATAGACTTCCAGGGCAGAGAACTGTCCTCAGCTGCCTCCACATCGGCCATCAGGGGATGAAATCTGTGCATGGAAATGCGGTGAGGCCAGTAAGCAAGAGAATAAACCAGAGTAAAGCAGTACTGAGGAGTGCTGCAAAATGAATTCTTTCCCCTTTAAATCTTTTGTCCAGTGTCAGCAAGTTCATTTTCCAGGACTTTTTGAGCCTCCACCCAAGACATATGTGGGAACTGAGATATTCCTCTCTATCCACTATGGACACATTGTCAGGGGCATTAAGGACTGAAGATAACCAAGATCATTCCACCTGTTCCCCTACTACTGCAATTATGTGTTAATCTACGACGGATGGCTGAGGAGTAGCCAATTGAGCTGGCTGTTATCCACATTAATAGGCTAATTGCAGATGAATCATCCTGATTGCTTTGCAAAGGAGGCTCTTGCAGCACCGACAGTGCCTGAAGGATGAACAAAGGTTCCTGCGTAGTTTAAGGGAAGCCACCAGAGCAAAGAATTCTTGCATTTAAATTATCAGGACTTACCTCTTCTACCTGGCCCATAACATCCAGAGACATCACAGCCCCCTGAGTATCCGGGCTGCCCAGGCTGTCCTCTGACACCAGGAAAACCTTGAGGACCGGTGTTCCCAGGGTAGCCCTTTGGGCCTGGTTTCCCCAACACAACTTCTCCTGGTGGGCCTAAAGAAGAAGCTGTAAGCCACAGCACATCTACAGCTTCAATATAACACTTCTATACTTTTCCCATCCAACGTGGCAATTCATTTTCTGAGTATTGTTGCTTTATTTTGGGGAAAAGAATTGGAATTCTTCTGAATCTCGGTAACTAGAGGTCTTCTATTTGGCCTTAAAGGTACCTAGCTCCCCAAGCTGGTTACAAGAAAGCCCACCTATGTGTCAATAAAGAAAATCACCTTAACTCTGGGATCCACCTCAGAGTCACTGTTTTTGTGACTTCACAGTGAGTAGTAAACTTCCCCTTGACTTCAAGTTAAAAGGATCAAGATGGAGGAGTACATGAAATCCTAACAGATTACTCAACAACTCTTGTGTTCCATGAGCTGAATTTTTGAAGAGTTTCTATCTCCTGAGTGTCTGGTCTTGCATGCAAAAATGCAGTAAAATTCTCTGGATGTACCTCAAGTCTTTAAAACTCATCATTACCTAAGAATGGGTACCAAAGAAGAGAGGAATGGTCTCATATCTGAGCAGAGAGGAACTATGCAAAGTGCTGTGGTGGGGAGGTCATTCAGTCTCAGCACAGTGGTCCTACAACTGAAGAAGCTTTGAATCTGGCAGCCCCACGTGGTCAATACAGAGAGACAGTATTTACCTGTTCTGCCTCTGGGTCCTTGGATCCCTTCCTCATTGACTCCAGCCATTCCTTTTTCTCCCTTGGGTCCTGGGGCACCTAATCACAGAACACAGACAAGTGGCTCTTCACTGCAGCCTCCCCACCAGGCTCTTCCTAGGTGGTGAGGTGAACATGCTTATAAGTACTTCTGCCCATACCTCTTTCTCCAGGATACCCATCTTTTCCTGTCTGACCAGGGATGCCATTTTCTCCTCTTTCACCATTGCTTCCAGGAGGACCTGGAGGACCTGGTGATCCTGGCTCTCCTGGCTTCAGTCTTTCTTCCCAAACAGGAACCGGCTTCCTTGCATGTTCGTGAATGAATGAGTCAAATTTCAACACGTGACCTGAGAAGGCAAGACACAAAGGAACTTTTGCAAGGTCACAAAAGTCTTTGTGCTAAAACCACCCAATGAAACCAATGGATAGGACAGTGTGGTGGGACCATGCTCGGCATTGCACAGAGAGGGATCTCTGGCTCACTACAGCTTCATGCCATCCTCCCCTGTGCTTTTGTCCACCACTACTGGAGAAGCATGAAAACAACCTCAGGGTGATTATACTCTCAGGGTGATTATACTCACTCTGGATCATCCGCTCACAAGCCTGGCTAACCAGCTGGTAAATTGTGGCCAAGGACTGTGGTTCCCCCTAAAGTGAAGCATTACAATTCTTTTTTAGAAAAGGAAGTATTCACATCTTTATTGATATCTTTTAGAAAGGATCAATATCATACTGCAGGCCAGCTTTCTGCCCTTTCTTTGTGTCAGCTTGTGTTACTGAGACATTAATTGCTATGAAATGCATTTTCTTGATTTATTTATTACAAAGCTCCAAAGCCATAAAATTGTCATTGGGAAGCATCAATAATTGCTTTTCTCCCACACATCAAAAAGCCTAGACTGAATTGATATAATTACTGAAGCTACCAAAAAAAAGGAGAGTAAATTTCCCTCTCAAATTTCATCAAAACAGATAGGCAGTGTATAGCTTAATAGTCTGTGATATGTAAAACATTTAACATGACCAGATATTACAATATCCTATCTTTGTCTCAATCTTTTATGAATATTGATTCTTATCCTTATTAAACTCTAAATAAATGACATCTGAGGTTTTTCTTTAGAAAGTTCTAGTAACATAGGGACAAATGCAAAAAGCTGCTTAAAAAATGAAGGCTGAGTCTCTTCATGAAAATTCATAGCTAAGACCCTGGATGCTTCCAGAACCATTTCTAAGCTGTACAGCTCTGTGTGGACCACCATGCAGATTACCAAGCTTAAACAAAAGCTTGGCACAACATCCAAGGGAGGGAAAAA
The DNA here is from genome assembly GCF_019238085.1 of Lagopus leucura. Classification (NCBI taxonomy): domain Eukaryota; kingdom Metazoa; phylum Chordata; class Aves; order Galliformes; family Phasianidae; genus Lagopus; species Lagopus leucura. The sequence continues at coordinate 1,019,325 of NW_024962292.1, forward strand.
GGAACGTTCCAGTGAAAAGAAAAAAAAAAAAGTATAGAAAAGGAAAAGCTGTTGGAAATGGAAGGAGGACGGTGTTAAAAATTATAATGCTGGGGTTTTCACTTGAAACAAAAGAAGAAAAGCAGTCTGTGAAAAGCAGCTTGAGCCTGTCTGAAGCTTACTTCACTTAACTCAATCTTGGCAAGCAGACTTGGACTCCTAGAAAAACATAGGATTTCTTTTTAACTGTAAGTCAAGATGAACAAAACCTCCTCTGACAATAAAATAACCTTCACAGACAGCGTTGCTCTCCTGACCTCAGGAGCTCTGTACCTGAGCGTGGCACAGGTTCGTCAGACGTGAGCCCCAGCCTTACGCCACACATTTAAAACAAAACAAAACTAACTCCCAGTGAAGCTGGATGGTTTTGTTTTTGACTTCTCAGCAAAGAATGGATTTTCAATTAGCTTTTCTTCTTTGCTACTACAACTGGTACTAAGCAGCTCATTATTCAGACCCATCAGAACAGCCAGTGCAGGTGAACGGAAAGAAACGAGCCCTTGGTACATTATGTTATTCTGTTCTGAAAATGTTTTCACTTGTAAGCATAGCTTGCCAAGCAGATTACCACATCCACTCTTTCAAGTGCTTGATGTACAGTACCAGGAAAACTCACTTTCTCTCCTCTTTCTCCTTTTGGACCTGGTAGTCCCTGCAAGGAAAGCAAAAGGAAAAGTCACGGTCTAGGGAGAGGAGGAGAAAGCAGAAGGTCAGTGGGGATGAGGTTACATCAGCAGGACGTGGAGCCCAAGGTTTGTTTCCCACACACTTGTACTTCCCTTGACCTTATGAAAATGGCTAAAAGTATCATGAGCTCATAGGAATATCTTCTGTTCGTGCTTAAGGAGCTGGAACACCATCAACAAGGATGCAGATATTCCATAGATACAAGCTCAGGATTTGCACATCCATATGAAGGGCGAGCGTGAATTTAAACTCTCCTTCAGATGCTGAGGAAGAATTACCGTGGGAGCAACTTGCTTACATGCAATGATTTCATGCCTTGGCCTTCTCTGAGACCCATGCTGAGTCACTTACTGTTGGCCCAACATCACCTGGAGGTCCCTTCTCTCCGCTGCTGCCCCGGAAACCTGTCACTCCTTGGAAACCCTGCAGATATCAATTTCAAGACACAGATGAAAGTCTGGATACTTCCCACTGTTGTTCTTTTTCTGTTTGACATCTCCTTGCAGCTCCAGGGGCGCCAGCAGTTTGAGCTTGGAGGACTCCAGCAAGAGCACTGCAGCCTTAAGGTTTATGTCAGTACCTCATTCAGCCATGAGCACAATGTTAAGAGTGCATCACGTATGAGTCATCTTCACATCATTTCCTATTACTGTCTCAGCTACCATCAAGCCAGCAAAGCTGAGTTTTGCCAACAAACTGCAATGTGATTTTTAGATGTGGGTTTACATCCTTCGTTACACGTTCAGATTTAGGCACAGCCTAGAGCACAACCCTTTTCTTCAGCCTGCTAGTACCATGCCACTGCTTTTTTGTTTTCCCTTGAAGACCTGTGTTTTGCTGCTGAGTTTTTACAGTAGAACTGTAGATTAGAGAGTAGAAGGTGCCTTCTTTGTTTCTCTCTCCTTTGAGAAGTTTCTCTGCCCTTTGGAGCCATAAAGGGAAGAAAAAAATAAGGCAAAAAAGCACTAGAAATACTTTCTTTTGTAGTTTTTTTCAGCTATTATGTTTAAGCTCAGTGGAGATCAACAACTCTTTTGATCAGTGGAAAATGAAAGAAAGAAGACTTTAAGGCAGCACCAGCCATCTTTCCGAGCCTAGTCCAAAGGCTGCAGTGCTTTCCTCATGTTTAAAAAGCTGAGGTTCACTGCTGGCTCCATGTCTTGCCAGGATAAGCAAGTCCAAGTCAGGAGCTGAATGTGGCCCTCACTATAGATACCTCGGCAGAGCTGCTATGGGATTTAAGGCAAATGCAGCAGTAAGCAGTTTCCATTTTACACTATTTAGGACTGCCAAACTCCATATAACTCAGCAATGAGAACCAGCAACTATCAGGTCTCCTATCCATCATCTAAAGCCAAATTCCATGGTTGCACAGAACTGGTAAGGCTATGCCTTTAAAGTGACCAGCTGTAAACCAACTGTCATGGTTTTATGTTTTTTGGTTTAGCATGACACCAACACATCTTAAAGTTCTGTTTGTGATGTCCTGGGCATGAGAGAGTGCAAATGCTTATGGCCCAGGTAGCACATACAGGAACCAATGTATAGGGACATCTTTCATATCTGCCTCCATCCTCTGGCTCCAGCTGACTTCACTCTGATGAGCCCATACACCCCAAACCCACACAATATTTGAAAAATTCTAGCTGTAGAAAAGCAAGGGTAGTAAAACGTGCATCTCCATGCTGGATCAAAGCGGAAGTTGCCTCCAAGGGGTAAGCTGAAGGCTTTTCTGTTTATTTCATAAGAAGCCATGAGAAAGTGACAGAGAAAGTAGATTTCTGCAACATGTGTGAGGATATTCCCTTGTGAAAACCCAAGAAGAGGGTTTGCCCAGACACCCCTGGATGATAGCAGGCCAGCAGTAACCCCAATCTCCTTCTGAGGAAGAGACTTCAAACAGATCCACATTATTCCTGTACTCACCCTTGGTCCAGGAGGTCCTGGGGGCCCAGCTGTGCCTTCCAATCCCCTCACCCCCTGCAAAACCAAATCCAGTCCAGTATTAACAAAGCAACTCAAAGAGACACAGTAAGTAGCGAGGTTGTTTCTCCCTGTGCTGTTTTTAATGGGAGCTTGCCAGAAATGGGTATAAATATATCTGCCAAGCAGGCAAGAAGGTTGGCACCTGGTCAGCCATGCAGATTTGGCCAAACATGAGATGATCCAATAGTTGCTTTCTTTTTCTTCCATTTCTTGCAGATTTGTGAAAATATCTTTCACTTTTGCACTGAGTGCATTAGGAGAGCTGGATGTTTGGATCCAGTTTGGATTTTAGGCAGCACTATGTGAAAACTGGGGGGTGACTGATGCATTTTACCTTTGCACCTTGAAGACCATCTCTGCCTGGAGCTCCCTGCACACCAGGAATGCCCTGTAAATCAGAATTGCTGGTGAAGTTGGCATCTGCTTATCATTGTCCTACTTCATCTTGTAGCAAGGGAAATCACAGAATCACAGAATTGTAGGGGTTGGAAGGGACCTCCAAAGATCATCGAGTCCAACCCCTCTGCCAAAGCAGGTTCCCTACAGCAGGTCGCACAGGTAGGCGTCCAGGCAGGTCTTGAACATCTCCAGAGAAGGAGACTCCACCACCTCCCTGGGCAGCCTGTTCCAGTGCTCCGTCACCCTCACTGTAAAGAAGTTCATGCGCATGTTGTGAGAATGAGAAGGGAAGAGGGACAACACTATGGCTTTTCAGTCTTGCTTTAATTAATTACTGGGAGAAATGGACAAATCTTTGATACAGTTACAAGGAAGGTGTCTACTGTTACCTGCATGCCAGGACTTCCAGTGTCTCCTTTCTCTCCTTTAATACCTGGTGGCCCCTTGGATTGAAACAGAAGCACACAGTCAAACACTGCAGCGTCTTTTAAAGGAAAGAGAGTTCTGCTGCTGCACGCTCGCAGCCCGCACTGCTGCTTCTCTCTGTGATGCTATGCAGGGAGCTTTGCAGCAACAGCACGTTCATGGGGATTCTGTCATCCCAGGCACGCATGCAGCAGCCTCCACATCCTAGCCAAGTAATGATGATCACTGTGAAGAGACATGCCTGAAGACTGCACTGGGCTTGTTTTCATTAGAAGCACACAAGGGACAGTCTGGACAAAAGCAGTCCTTTGCCAGAATGACTGACTGTAAGGACTCATCACCATGAAAAAAATATTATCATCTTTCTAGTGCAGCTGTCTAACCGTTAATGAGGATGATGTCAATTCACAGACCAGGTTTAGGGGTTTTGCTGAGATACCGATTTGTGAGACGTGTTCCAATTGCAAAGAGCAAGAAACAAAGAAAGGCAATAGAAGAGATGACATACCACAGGGCCCTGAATTGTGATTCCTTGGGAACCTGGGGAGCCTTGCTGGCCACTCGGACCTGCTGGTCCCACTTTTCCAGGTGGGCCTGGTTCACCCTAAAGCAAAAGATATGAAATCAAAGAAAGAAAGCAATTAGAGCCTGCCCTTCATGAGGACTGTACTGCATGGCCCGGGTCAGCATGAGCTGAATATGGGATGCAAGATGAAGCCAGAACAGCAGGGGATCTCCAGCAAGCTCAGCAGCCTTTTAAGTGTAAGGTTTAGGTGCATCTTCAATAGGAGAAAATGACAAGGCAGCACCAAGCACAGCACAAAGACAAACCATTTTCCATCAAGGCTGCTTCCAAGAACACTGCTGACCACAAAATTTGCATTAATTCAGCTTCATCAAGCCCATCACCTCAATTTCCAGAGTCCAATCGAGCATTTAATTAATAACGTGATCCCATCCTCCTCAATGCATCACTTCCCAAGTAACACCAAGACTCACCTTGGGGCCTGGCTCCCCCTGCTCACCTTGTGGTCCTCTCCTCCCAGGGCTGCCCTGCCAGCAAGACACAGAGCTGCTGTTATTAACATCATAATCCTTACAACAGAGCAAACAGGTGCCAGAAGGACACTGGTGCATTTTGCTATACACACAATGGAAGATGCCCCTCCAGAGAACTAGCAGGAAATAGGGGCAAGGAGAAAATAGAGTCATCCAGCAAAGGGGGAAGAGGGAGGGAAAAGGACAGCATGGCCCCTCCATTAAACCACGTCACCTCCAGCAAGGAGAGATGAAGTTCAACATCTTCAACCTCCTCCCTCCAACTTCCCAGCAAATCCATGCTGGGGCAGCCAGTGGGGAAGGGATCACATATGAACATAGATAAGGAGGAGCTCCTGCCTGCTGTCCTCTGGGACAAGTCTGGTGTTTGCAATACCCAAGAGAAGGGATGAGCTCTGAGATCAGGGCCAGCAAGCAGTGCTGAGGAGACCCAGCTCAGCTCTGCATCTGCAGAACTGCTGGATTAGAGAGAGAAATAATCTTCTGGCACAAACCAATGTCGTGTGAACTTGTGAACTTAAAATACCACGTGAACTTAATCTGAAAGTTTCTATTCTTGATGGTAAAAAAAAACCCAATGGATTTGGATTAAGAATTACAGGGAGCTTTGGAAAAAGTTCTCCCAGAAGCACCCAGAAGCTCATTTCATTTGAATCTGGTAAAAAACACCCATTAAGGACAGCGACAGCCTTGCCAGCCTCCAGTAAAAGGACTTTAACAAGTAGCAGTGAGTGCTCTTGTAAGGCCAGCGAATTAGCAAGGGTTTGATGGCGTGAGGATACGGTTGTGTGTCAGAGCTATATTTTCTCTAATGCTTGAAAGAATCCTGCTTTTTAAATAGTAGTACTGGAGAGATGTTTAAACCACAGGGCAATGCAAGCTGCTAATTATGCACTTAGGATATTGAAGCACACTGCGATAGCGGAGTGCGCTGTGTAATTAAACTTCCACCGGAATGAGCACGTAATTACTCTGCAATGAGGAGCTTGCAAATCGTGGCATTGAAGTCACAGTGAAACCACAGCAATATGAGCAGTTAGCTGAAGCCTCCTCACTTGAGCAAGGAGACCTGAATGTTCCACGGTTCAGTATCTACAGTGGGGCTGTAAGAAAGGAGTGGACAGGCTCTTGAGCAGGGTCTGTGTGGCAGGACAAGGGGAAAAGATTCCAAAATGAAAGAGAGGAAATTTAGTTTGGATATAAGGAAAAAGGGTTTTTGCAATGAGGGCAGTGAGATACTGGCACAGGTTGCCCAGACAGGTGGTGGATACTCCAGTGATGGAGCCACCCAAGGTCAGGCTAGAGGGGCTCTGAGCACCAATGGAGCTGTGATGTCCCTGCTCACTGCAGGGGGGTTGGACCAGATGGGGTTTAAGGGTCCCTTCCAACACAAACCATTCTATGATTCTATGATTTCCAGGTATAAAGCACCAGGAATGTCCCAGATGGGATGCTCTGGACAGGCTGTCAGATTTGGCTGTTGGGTGCACGTAACACTTTCTTCTCAGCATTTCTAAAACGTGGGGTTTTTCTTGATAACCACTTCATAGCATCTACCTGGAACATTTCCTGGAGCACTCCACACTCTTACTGGCTTTTACCACCTCCCCAAAATTCCCCTTTCTTTATACATCATCCACTTGTGCAGACACTTACTGGCCTTCCTGCTTAACAGAGAATCCAGATTTTGTATGTTTTGAGGGTTTTTTTTTCTGTTATTTACAAAGAGTTTTGGAGCCACCGATCCATGAAATCTCTGCATGCACACACACACCGAGGTGGCCTGTCCTCCCCTCCTAAGAGGATTAATGCAGCACTCAGACACGCTCAGCCTGCTCCCAGCTGCAGCTGTTGCACTCCCAAAATGCCACAACATACATAGAGAAATAAAGCCCTGGGGTCTGTGCCGGGCAAGGAGGAACTGCTTTAGCCTGGGATGAAGGCAGGAGATAGATGACAGAGCCCCATGGAGCTGAGGTGTGCAAACAGCATGAAATAAGACATGCAATATGCATGAAGGTGAACTTACAGGGGGACCTGGAGGACCTGGCAAGCCTGGGCGGCCAGATGTGCAGGAGCAGGCAGGAGCTATGGTGGGGCAGCTCTCCTCGTCCCTCTGAAAAGACAGCAAGATATGTGAGCAGCGAGAGTGGGATCGGTGACAGGTAGTGATGGCAGGGCTTCAGAATTCAGTCTTGGGGAAAAAAAAAACCAGACACTGTGCCTTGGGGCTGGGAGGTGGCAGCGGAGCCATGGGGCTGCCAGGGGGGCTCAGGTGAGCTCAGGGCAGGAGGGATATGCACTGTGTTGAGATTTTGCCTTTTGAAACAGACACAGTGGGACAAGACATGCTCTTTGGTTCCCTTCACCAAGATACACCCAGTTGACATTCCCAAGAAATGAGAAGAAGAGTGATTTCCTTCTTATCTATGAAAAAGATGTGCAGTGTCACTCCTGTGCCATCGTGCACAGCTTCATCCCACCCAGCAAAGAACCTCACATCATCTTACCAATGCAGGAAGATCACAGCATCTGTCCTCCTCTGCCCCTAAGCTGTTGCACACAACCTGCAATGACTGCAGCTGGAACTGTGGGGAAGAGAAGAGGGTTTGATGAGAAGGTGGAACCACCAAAGTTCATCATGTGCTAAAAATAATGTTTAGTGGTGGTTTGACACACTCCACGTGTGGTCCCAACTGTAATTACACCAAAAAAGCCATGACACACATAGCAGCCACAGCTCTGTGCCCTGCAAAGCCACCCCTGCAAAAGCTGCCTCTCTGATTTTTCACACCATCCCACAGCAGCAGGCAGGTCCTCAGGTAATTGGGCTTCAGCACTGCCAAAATGTGAAAACAAACTTTGCTGTCTGCATTTCCCCCTTCAGAGGGATGTACCTAAGAGGAAAAGTGGCAGCAGGCTCCCAGGAGAGCTGTGTTCCATCCCAGGAACCCCTCCTGCCTACACCACATCCCTCCCAGCCGCCGCCTCTGTGATGAACACAGGAGCACACACTGCACAAAGCAAACCAAAAACAGAAGGCAAGGCAGTGAAGATTTTTTTTTTTTTTTTTTTTTTTTGCTTTCCTTAGCAACATTTCTCCTCTGTTTTTAATTCTGCTCCTTGCATTTAAGCTGCACAGCTGAGGAGCGCATCACAGATACAGGTGAGCCCCCTTGATCAAGCAGCATTTAAAGATATCTCAAATTAAACGAGGTTCCATGATAAGCAATAATGAGACTCTCCATCTTCTCAAGGGCAGCAGAAGCTGTGGGTGACATAAACCTTATGCTGGGCTTGAAAAGCAATAGGAGCAGAGGCAGCACAAAGCTGCTCATTAGTCAGCTGCATCTGTCTGGCTGAGCTGTGAGCAAGGAGAGTTTGGGAGGGAAAGGGAGAGTTCAGGCTCTTTTCTGACAGGCTTGTGATCCATCTAAACCGCCACAACACTTATTTAGAAAATACAGCTTGAATCCCATTGTGCCCTGGTTTGTCATATGTCACCACTGCTCACTGTGGTTCCAATGCCCACTTTTCTCTGGTGCACCCCAGAGCTTTACATTGCTCTCTGCAGGACCAGGCAGCTGGGGATAGGACAAACTGTTCTTACTGCACTTCTTTGAGGCAAGGGAAGCTGCAAATCAGTGGTTGGGCTATTTCCCCCTAGATCTTTAGACCTAAAAGCAGAACCCAGGAATACAAGCTTCACAGTCATGAATGATTTCCTACAGTCTCACTGAGCAATTCCTCCTCATTCTGCACATATTTAACATTCCTGTTTTGTGGAGGAAACATGGCAGGGCAGCAGGCTCCTGAGCAGTGCCATGCAGGGGTGGTTTTGGGTGATGCATGGGGCTGTTGCAAGGCACAGTGCGGAGCCCACACTTCCCTTGCTCTGTCCTCTCGCAGGGTGCTGTGCAGTGCAGCAGGGACGTACCTGCAGGCTGGCAATGAGCATTGGGCTGCTTTAATTTACACAGCAGCTGACAAGGAGCCTCTGTACTGAAAAGTATTTGGCCACCATTTGCCAAGCCCAAGCACACAGGAGATTGAGGCACCTCCAGACCTGACATTTCCCAGTGACACTCAATGGGGGCCGATGGCACAACCTTCTCTTCCAAAGCAGTTCCCTATACCTGCTGCCTGTTAGGGCAGAGCCTGTGCTTCAAGCATTCAGTAATGAGCCCTGAGCCCATATCTCAAACCCAGGTAGGAGGCGAGGAGGAGAATCCCCACGCCAGGAAAGCTCATTAACCCGCAGAGATCAGTGGGATCAGCAGACAGCCCTGCGTCACAGCTGCTGCTGGAGGCTGTCAGAGTGAGGACAGTGAAGATGGCACAACCCTCCATCTGCTCAACTAACTTCACACTTAACCCCCCAATTTCCAAAGCAGGCACGTCTGGGCACTCACCGATACTGATCCACTCCTGGGCCCTCTGGTTCGTGTCACTTTTCCCAGCATGATGAAGCCAGCAGTAGAGATGCTGCCAATGGTGTTGATGGGTCTCTCTGCTATTTTCTTACAGTCCAGATAGAGCTTGATCTTGAAAAGGCTCACTGCAAGGTGCACCTGGGTGGGAAGACCAAGGTTGGACCTTTGCAATGGGGCAGGGAGCTTTTAAACACCTTCTGCCCAGTTCCCAGATTGGTGCTGTTATCCAAGATGTGGATTTTGGGAGCAAATGCACAGGGTGAGCAGCACTCTGCTCTTCCCTCGTGGTTCCCTTCTCCTTGGGCAAAACCCTTCTGGAGTCCCAGTTCTGAGTAATTCAGTTCTCAGAACCAGCTGAATAATGTAAATACTGATAGAAAGAGCTCATTGCTCATCTGGGTGGAATACCTTTGCTCTGAGGATACAGATAGACAAAAAAAAAAATCAAAAAAGTTATGAGATCAGATGGATTTTTCATGAGACTTTATCTTTTCCTTCCCTCCAGCATTAAAATGTCACCAAAATCCCAAATTATAAAAAATATTTCATGTTCCAAAATTTTTGTTTTTTTTCAAGTCCTGAAAATAAGAGCCCCCACGGGGAAAAGGAAGGAAACTGCCAGATCTCTCCTATAACTCTCTGTCTCAGTCCATTCCTGTTAACAACTCCCTAACAGTTTCCATCTTGCTTTGTAGGAAGCCAATCCAAATTATACTGTAATAAAAAACAACCCTTTTTCTTTCTTTTTCCCAGTAAAGAAGAGACTCCAAGGGTTGAAGGGTTTGAAGGCTTTCTTCCTACCACTTTCTAGTGCAGTTCTCCAGTCTCAGCATTTCTATACTATGAGTGAAGCAATGGTAATGGTAATGGTAATGGTAATGGTAATGGTAATGGTAATGGTAATGGGGGGGGAAAGAATATTTTTCTCTCGCAAATTTAACACAAAACAATTACATTACACAGGTTTAGTTCAGTTGTGAGGGCTTTGGGTGCCTTGAATTACGTTCCCAGGTAGTGGTTCTGCAGATAACAAGTCTGAGCTTTTCTCTACAACTGTGTGTCATGGAAGGAACAAGGGCACATGCCCATAAATAAACTGGCTGGGGATGGAAATAAAAAAGGGGAAGGATTTGGAGGAGTGTGCTGTCCATGAAGTGCTCCCATCCAGTAAATTACTCTGTGCAGGGAGGCTGTATCTTCAGTAAAGCAAATATCTGAACATGCAATACAACTACTCAAATGGCAAACACACACCTTGTAAAGGGGAGTGATTTAGTATACACTGTGTGTATTTTATTTTGATGCCATTTCATGTTGCTACCACATATTATGTGTAAAAATAATGGCCACCATGTGTGACCATAATTTACCCATCCTCATTAGTACTTTAAAAATGCATAAACATGCAGTGCATTCTAAGAAGCAATCAATAAGTGGGAAACGTGTCTTACACATAGGATGAACCTATATCATTGTCAAGTCTACAATTAAAATGTTCAGCATATGAAAAAGGTTCACTGGCTCCCTAGCAATCTGGATGCAAAGCACTTATAATCAGTCCTCACTTTGAACAATACACATTGATGGCATAATAGTCTCAAAGCGGATGAAATTGTGAGCTACATTTCTCCCTTTATTGACAAAGACCTTATGAAAACTCCCATAGAATATCTTCTTCACTTCCTGCTGGTCAAAGGAGACTTCCTGCAAATCAGCCTTGTAGTCATGATTGAAATAGGTCAAGGTTTTCTTACTGGCTACAGGGAAAATAGGACAAATAACAGCTTTTAGAATTCAAAGAGAGTTTGATTTCACCACATACTGAGCAACAGAAAATATATAGGCTTCAGCATTGTGAGAAAACCTCATGTATCGCAACCAAATGTTTCTAAACAATGGAAAACAAAAATAACAGCTAAAAATAAAGCGTATGCTACAAGTAGAATAACAATGAAAATGCAGTTTTTAATTGCATTAGGAAGCCTTTAAAATGTGATGTCAGCCAAAAACTGCAGCTGCACAACAAAGCCCGTAAACCCACCACGCTTCCCAAGTGAATCCCAAAATGAGGTCTGCTACCTGCAGAAATGTTAGCAGATACCTGAATGTAACACATTCAACATGAAACCTTACGGTCAAGGTTAACACCAAGGAGGGGCTGGAAGTCCTCGTCGGTTATTTGCCACACAGCAAAGGGCTCCTTGGGGGTGTCGGGAAGGAGGCGCAGGAGGATGCTGATGGTGTGCTCAGGTGGGATGGCAAAGAGGTGGACATCGCTGGAATGAGACAAGCCAAGGAAGCATTGGTGACTTAGAGCAGCAAATGCCAGAAGATAACATTCAAGAGAAGGGGCTCTCTTGTGTTTCTTGGGAAGAAGAGCCTAGAAAAGCTTCACCCATGGGGTTTGAATGTGATACGCCATGAGAGAACCCAGCCTTATGTTGTGCATCCCTCTGAGGCTGTTAGTGCTTGAGCTGAGTGCTGCGTCCTGGTGGAGGAGGCAGTGTCAGCCCATCACTGCCAGAGCTGCCCCAGGGAGCACCGCAGGCAGCCCTCGTGCTCTTCACAACAGAGCTTACTAAATATCAGACATCCTGCCAGAGTCCAAAACTCTTCCCAAGCAACATCTTTCAAAGGAAGAGGAATGGTGGTTGTGTATCCTGGGGTAAATCTTGGCAGAAATCAATAGAACTGCCCGTCAGAGATAAGCATGGAGCTCTCAGAAAACCCCCACAGCCCAGCTGCAAAATTTGAGTTCAGCTCTAGAACTTGTGGGCATGCAGCGAAGCCCATCAGCAGCTCCTGGTACAGCACAGCTTCCTCTGCAGCCACTGCCAAACCCCTCAGAGAGTGCTGGGAGCACAGTGGGAGGATGCAGTAAGGCAACAAGGAAAGTCAAATTGGTTATGCCTGGAATACGTTTGTAATGTGAAATGAGACATTTGCATGGGCATGTACACAGTTCATCAAGCATCATTTCAGGACTGATTCATAAGTAATATCGGCTTCTTATTTCTCCTTCTGCTTGTGGTGGAGTGATGTCCTTGGAAAGGAATATGTGCCAGCTGAGCGAAATCACTTGCCCACAATTTTTGGAGTATTTGACCAAACAACTCTCTGAATCTCTCCCACTCTGTGTACTCTAAGAAGCTTTACTACTTTAAGATTAAACTGAGCCAGAGCCTCAGTAATTAGGCTTTAAACAAAGTAGCACTGAATGTCAGGAGTCGGATTGTTCCTGATTTATTATCATAAAAAATGAGTGAGGTCAAGGGAGCAGCCTGGCTGCCTGAGACCCACAGAGAAAACAGGATCAGGCCACAGTCCTCAGCAGTCATTCCTTCTCAACAAGAAAAGCCCAAGCTGCTGAGAGCAGCTAGGAGACCAGTATTTACTAAAGCAAAGCTCTGTTTCCAAACTAGTGATGCTGGGAGGAGGGATTGAAGATGAAGACATGACCTCAAACTGCTATGGCCAAAGTGTATGCGGCTGTGGACAGAATGCCTAAAGAATCATGCAGTGTCTGCACATGATATAATCCTTATGTCCATCACAGCAACCAACACTGCTGCAAAAATGGATTCTGCAAAATGGAAAACCCTCACCACATGAAAACATTTGGCAGCACACAAATGAATAACGAATGCCCCCATTGTGTCCTTCTGACTTCTGAGATGTATTCCATACTCATCTTAAAGCCAACCCAAACCTAATTTCTGAATATATTAAGGAAAACTGGCATTATTCTCAGTCTACCTGCAACTCAGTTTAGCTGACTCTTTACAATTTCATTTTGAAGTTGCCAGAGGGGATTTGTCATTGACACACAGCAGTGTGAGCACAGGGACCCATGATGAGCACAACGCTGGTCCCAGCTCCACTCCCACCTGGTCCTCAGGGTGAGCTGAATGTCTCTGAACAGGGTGAAGGTGCGGGAGCCACTAAATACGAATGGCTCCATAGCCACTCCTTTAATGGAGGCATATTCCTTCTCTACTAAGCCAAACGCTTCCATCATATCGAATCCTGGAACAAAGAAAAGCAGAGAAAGAAGTGGTTAGGAAAGACTGCCCCCCAAAAAGTGGGATGGCAGAGCAGGTAGGATGAGCTTCTAGGTAGCATGGAGACCTCAGCAGGAGAAAAAAACATAGGAACACAGATATCAGCAAGGCTGTACAGACTCTCTATAAAACTGGATTATATTCCACAAGCGGCAGCTAAGGGCAATAGTTTGCATCTGGATCATCCACTGCTGCGATTGCTTCTTGGAGAGAGATATAGTAAAGGTGAAGACTTCCATAATTTTGTTTTCAAATCTCCAGAATGAAAAACGAGTGAGAAATTTTGTGATTCTGTAATTACTCAAAAAAAAAAAAAAAAAAAAAAAAAAAACCCCCCCAAAAAAAAAACAAACAAAAAAAAAAAAACCAACCCAAAACCACATTCATTTCAAGTAGATGCAAAAATACTATCTTTAAAAGACATGGAATCTGTCCAGTGATTGCTGGCAGGAGGAATCATTTCTGCTCTGAAATGCCTTATATGTAAGGGTCAGAAATACTGGGGAAGGACTTTAAAATACAAGCATTTCCATTTCTCTCTATTTCCATGAGGCACTCAGAGGTTGGCTCGGCTTATGCGATCTACAGAGAGAGGCTCTTCCCTGACATCTCTGACATCGCCTGTTCAGCTCATCCAACTTCATCTCACTTTCATGGCTCATCATTAAAGCTCTGAGTCATTTTCTCATTTCAGTTTTCTATTTGGTAAGACAAGATCTTGAAATTGGATTCTTTTTTTTTTCCACTTTATCTCAGTTTGCAGCAGCCCGGGTTGAAGGAGATAGCTCATGCTTCAGTAAATGAAGGGATACAACTTCACTACGATGTAGTCCTATCAGTTTGGATTCCCTCACCCCTTCACCATTTACTGTAATCTGCAGTTGTTTGGCTTGAGTGGTTATTTTGCATAGAGGCTTGTCCAGAGAACAGTTGTTTTCATTGCTCAACATACTAGGGAGTTTTCCAAAAGAAATGACCCACTTGTGAGCCATTTATCTGCAACATGGGGCTCCTGGCACTGGGATTCCATTAAAGCATGCATGAAACACAATGGTGTAAAGACTGACGACAAAGCTCAGTTCACAATTATAACCATATTGTAACCTAACAGCATTATTCTCTTCAGCAACCTGTGTGTCAGATGCAACCCATTACAGCTCAGTCTCCCAGTGCACCTTTTCCTGTCTACCCCATTTGGTCCCATCCCACTGCACGCATTTTTCTTTGTATATTCACTGGAGCAAGGAAGCAAGCAGGCTGTCCCATGCCTCAAGTAAGTGCCCTAAGCAACACATTCATCCTCTGCCTTGCACCTAGTGAACACTTATTCACATAAAAGCAGATTGCTCAAGCAGCACAGACAGACTCACGCAATAACAGCCCAAACTCTGATGAGAAGAGCAACTGCTCTGGGTGCAGGTGAGGACAAGGGTCAAGCCTATGGCTCAGCAACCCTTGAACCCCTGTTGTCCATACTGTATGAATACACTCCAGCCATTCCAAACTGGGGCCATAGCTCTCTCTCTTCTCCCTCAGCTTGAAAAGTGGTCTTCAGTGTCAGCGTTTGAAGGGTCTCAGGTCTTACCTGATATAGAGTGTTTCCCTATTTCATTCTCAGACTTCTCCCCTTTCCCTCAGGGCAGGGAAAGAATTCCACCTTGCTCAGCTGTTGTATATTTCTTGAAAAAAAGCCAAGATGAGACACTGTTTGCACATTCCCAGCAAAGGTTTAGGTATGATACTGTACCTCGTACGGAGCCTGCAGAAGAGCTGATGGGGGGACAGGCTGTGGGAATGGAACAGAAGGGGAAAAAATGAGGGAAGAAAGAGAGTAGGGGATTAGTAAAGCAAAATTGATGCAGTTCCTATGGGCTGAGCAGTGGAAAACACAGCAAAACACAGTGAGTATTGTAATATTATACAGCTTAAGTCACAGTCTGGCCCGAACCTTGTTCAGATAAACGGAGAGAGGGAGAGAATTTATGTTTATGCTAACATAAAAGTTCTTCCTTGTCTTATTCATCACAAAAAAATAAAATATCGTCTTTCATCATCAAACATCCTCATGATCACTTTCTTTTCACTGAATCATCTGTCACCTGGTGATATGAAACACAAGGGAACATCATTTTCTGCAAGCTTCTTTTTGGAAACAGTCATAAAAAACACTATTTTTTTAAATGGTGCTTTTACTGAAACATGCACCTTAGTAGCCTGAAAAATAAATAAGCATATCTTCATTCTAAATATTGCACATAAAACTCAAAAGACAATAAAAACTCAAGCATCAACCTGATTTTTTTTTTAAATAGCTAGAAAGGGAGTAAAGATGCAGTGCTGCACATGAGCAGTGATGTGGCTTTTGTATGGCATATGACCAGGCTTTGACTTACTGCAACATTCCTGTTACATTTCTCCATATAGTATGACAGTTTTTTGCTCTTCTTCGCACTTGAGAAACACAAATTGTGTTTTGGCAAAGTTCTGCAGGTCCTTTGCCAGAAACTCACTTGATGAATCCTTTAGCCACAAGGCAGAGGTGGTGGGGAGAACGGGCTGCAATGAGAGGCACCATGGTTATGAGCGCTCCCATGTAACTGGCTCAAGTAAGGGGGTGCTTTAGAAAGCAGCACATGAATGCTATTTTCAATTATGTACTGCCATTTAAATCCCAGGTCATGGCTGCCAGATGGAGCTGGGACAAAGGAGATGCTTGATGCAAAATGAGACATGTCCCTGAAAATCAAGGACACTTGGCAAGATGGGCTATTTCATAAGTGATTTTCTAGGTCACCAGTAAAATAGAATCCAATAGATCATTACTGAGGCTTCATTATAACTTTTATATTTCTATTCTTACATCAGTGTCAGTTCACACCTCAGGAGAAATGCGGGGCTTACAACTGTCTGACTTCTCTAACAACAGAGGGGTGTCATCCTCCACATGGCAGCTGAGCTTCCTAAGTCATTCAACACGATTATTCATAGTCGAGTCATATGCAAAAAGAAAAGGCACCCAAAGCAACGATGGTCATACGACTGCTAAAGCCTACAAGCAGTCTACATCTACAAGCCATACCTCTGCTCCTTGCCTTCCCCTTACACAAACAGAACAGATTTTCAAATGCAAAGCATTGCTGAGAACCGAAGTATGATGAAGAAAACATAATTCCCTCCAACATCACACTGCAGTCCTGCCTGTTTGCCAGGTATCCAGCTTCCTTGCTGGGGGGTCAGGAAGGCCCCTTCTAACCTCCCTCCCAGCACTCTCACTGCTCACAGCTCTTTGATCTGGCAATGCTCAGCTTACACAGAGCACCTCAGAGTCAGGGTGAAGGATCCCTGTCAGTGACAGCCTGCATTTTGCTTTGAAGATTTTTCCGAGGCCTCCCAGCGTAGGATTCCTGCCATCTTGTTCTCTTTGCTTTGTGCTTCTCTCCCCAGGTCCCAGAGGAACGCAGTTACTGTACAACATCCCCTCCCACAACAGCTCAGACCACTTCCCTCAGCAACGTGACTGCTTATTAAAATCAGATTTTTTTACTGCAACAGTTTTCCCAATATTATTACATATCATCTCCGCTCCTTCAAAATAATTCATGTTATGAAACACACAGAATTTAATATTTCTCCTGTTATCTTTTCAGCTATTATAGCCATACACGCTACATTTTCCATCAGCCTTATGGGGGGATTGTTTTCCAGCTGAAGGTTCGCAGGACTGTTCCTCTGTGATCTGCACACCTGCACATTTCCTCAATGAGCCACAGAAAATTGTGTCTGATATTTTCTTTGCCGGGTACAGTCTAAAACATACTCATCTAATCTGCTTTGTTCTCCCTTCTTGGCTTCTCTCAACAAACTTTAAAGCTGAGGTTTTGTTTGGAATCATTTCATATAGACAGGAAAAGGCATTAATGCCACAATACATGTATTCTAATATTTGCTTCTTAGCAGCTTCTTATAACCCTGCTAATTCAACATTTCTCCTTAATCCACTTAATATTTTGCTTTGTACCAGCTAGGAGAACATATGCTCATTAAATTTAATAAGGGACTTTACAAGGAACTTTAATTTAAAACATGTCATCGTTCTCTTTGCTCCATTTTGGTCAAGATATGCAGAAACCCTTTAAATATCCTACCAGACTCTCTACTGAGTGAGTCTGCTTTTAAGGCTATGTGGTTCCAGGCTCTCCTTGGACAGATTCTCAGGACCCAGAGGCATCTGTCAAGAGACATACCCACTGCTGCCTGTCCTCAGGGATCCACACTATGCTATTTGTTACTGGGGAAAAAAAAATCCTAATGCCAGACATTATAGGAGATGATTTACCTTCTGTCTTAGATGGAACAAATCCTCGTATTGAAGGCAGTTTAGACATCACGGGAGCTGGAAGAGAAAGCAGTGTGTGTGTGAGCTCTGCTGCTCAGAACAGTGACACTTGGCTCAAGACTCGTGTGGTCACCAACCCTTCTCATTCATCCTGGAATTATACATGGGACGGGCAGAAACTGGGGCAGGATTTTCCCTTTTCCAGGCTTTTTGCAATTTGCTGAGCAAAACCTTGGCCACAGCCACAGCTCAGCGCAAGAAGGGCAATGCTTTCCCTGGAGAGGTTACACCAAGCCTGATAGATGATAGCTATGAAGCTGCATGTACTGATGGATGCACTCACCCGTCCGACCCGTTGCAGTTGTGCTCTCGCTCTCTCCTGTGTAGTGGACAGCAGAAACTGCCACCTTGTAGGCTCGATCAGGCAGCAGCGGCTGCAAGGTCACACTGCTGCTTTTCCCAGAAGCCATGATCTACAGCAGGATGGAAAATAGAAAACAACCCAGAGGTTGGCTTTTATCCACACCCTGGGGCTGCTCTGAGGATTTCTAGCAGTGAGTTCAAGGGCAGCATCCCCATTGGTTAGGGAATGATAAAAGGAAACTGTGGAAGCCTGACTATGCACTGCCATCAGAACTATTGTGTTCAGGGAAAGAGTGTTTTCTTAAGTAAAGACCTTAATGTACCCCTTGTAGATGGGTCAAAAGATCCTTAAAATGTGGTCATCGGTTTGGGTTGCTGTGGCAAATGTTCAATGTAAAAGGTTAATTGTTAACCTGTCAAATCAGGTGGGCAGTAGAGTTACTCTCTACCACTCTGCCTCTTGGAATTCCCCACTGTTTCAGGGAGAGGAGAAAGCTGTGTTATTTGCAGCTTTGATGGACGCTGATAAGTGGATTAGAAGGAAGCCTGAATCAGAAGGAAGTCTTCACAGCACATTGACAGCAAGTCAAAGGAAGAAATTTGGTTTTGTTCTCACGCAAACTAATTCTTGATAGAGAAAACCTATTGGAGTGAACAGCACGCTGTTAGCCATGAAACAGTCCCTCTGTCCCACCTGCCAAGGAGCTGAACTTACTGTTTGCTGGGTGCTGGGGTCAGAAACAGGACTGTAGGTGATTCTGTAGTGCTGTATGCGGCCCTCGGGGGGCTTCCAATGGATCTGGAGGCTGGTGGGGCTCTCAGAGTCTATGAAGAGGTTGGTGGGTGGGCTCCGAGAAGCTGTGCAGGGATTAAATGGGAACAGCATTAAAGTCAGATAGTGAAGTCTGAAATCAGGGCCAGCAGTGCTTGCTTCCATGTCCTTTCCCCAATGCTTCGTTAATGTGCAGAATGGAGCAGAAGCAGCCACCTTAGGGACCAGGCAGGGGAGAAAATAGAGTCTGGAGGAATGAGGATCAGTACTGCCTGAGACAACATGGTACAACTCAAGCATTCAGTAATTCAAAGCCTAGGTCCTGGGGGAAAAAAAGAATATTTGGTGGAGAGAAGAGTCCTGGAGGCATGAGGAAAAAAAAGATCCTTTGGATGCATCATGGATAAACACAAGATACCCTTCAGAAAGACCTAATTGTTCTTGTATTTCATCAAAGACCTGAAGACACGCTGGAGAAAAGGCTTGATTGCTGATTAAGCCTGGATCAAAGCTAATGCATCATCATTTCTACTATTTCTCAGCTTGGCCTTTGCTTTAAAATTATCCTTTAAAGAAAAAAATCACACAGAGCAGCCAGCACACAGCAGTTTGTCTAACACTTCTCACTCAGCACCCACAGCCCCAGGGAAAGATCGTGCACAAAGCTTGAGCTGCTCTCCTGTTCCTGGCCCTGCACCACAGTGGATGGATGGATCCCAAATGGGTGATGGCCTGAGCTGTGGTCAGCAAGAATAGGGTTTGCCAGAGACCAAAACAGAGCATATCTTAATTACATAAATGCATTTCTTCCCTGGAATACCACTGTGTAGCAAGCTGGACCTGGCAACAGAGATAGTTACAGAGCGACTTCTCTGAGCAGGGGCTGAAGGTTATTAAGAGAAAGGCAGAGGGAGCTGAATCCATCCACTTTCAAACAAAAGAGGTTGAAAACTAGGGAAGAAAGTTCAGCCCATGGCAATGATGGAAAAAAATATGACCTCTATAATCACTGCAGGTGGGTATTGTGATGGAGCGTTATGGGAGTCACATATGGGAGTATGGGGTCACCTATTCCAAGAGCTTATTTCTAAGTAGTTTCTTGCTCTGTATAAATATCTGGCCTTGAATCTTCACTGGTGTGAAGACAAAGAGGTTTTGAGAGTGAAAAGTAGGCTTTTTTTCTTCTTCTTTTTCAGAAGACACTACAAATGATGGGAGAGTCCGAAGGACAGCCAAGGACATACAACCAGGCTATGAAGTTTCTATTCTGCAGTTTTACCTGCAATGCAAACAAGCTCTTCTGCCCACCCAGCAAAGACTGAGGTGACCTTAGAGCACATGTTGAATGAAGATTATTTGCATCTTCATTGATCCTCCTTCCCTTTTCTGGACAAAATGAGCCTACTTTTACTGAAGCTGAACCAAGTTTTTGCAGAGCTGAATCAGGCTGGAGGCTGTTGCTGTGCATCACCGCAAGGTAAAGAAGAGAAGAAAACAAGTGTGGGAGGAAAAGTCATTTCAACATTGCTATTCTTAGTGCTGTGCCATACCTCTGCATCTTTGCTGTCTGCACTGGCTATTTCATTCAGCTGATGTAAGCGGTGACTGTTTAAATGAGCAAAAGGAAAGTTAAGTGAAGTCTTCCAAATTGAGTTTGTTCTGGAAAGCCCCCCGGGCTGGGCACAGTCTGACAGCATGGATGTGACAGCCAGGGGAAAGGTCACCTCCCGGAGCTGCCCATGTGGGGTGGAAGCATCTCTGACACCCAGGGCACCATCTGTGCTTCTGTTACCTCCTGTTCCTCTGCAGGGGGAATCCTGGGCTACTTGTTTTCAGGTCTAGCCAGAATCACAGACTAAATTCCAAGTAAAACTACAGCTCTGGAGTCTGCTCCATCACAACATCCATCTGCAGTGACTGTACAGGTTATAGTTGTTCCCTTGGTACCACGGGTTGAAGTTTCTTCCCTAAATTTCAACCCCTTTTGTTTGCAGTGTGAGCTCACAGAGGAGCAGGAGGAAGGACGTGCAGACACTTCTGGCACAGCTCTGCTGGAGGAATGGGACACATAAGCACTCTGTAATCCACTTCAGCACAGAATCAGCCCAGGAGGCTCAGCCCAGCGTTAGCAGCACTCCCACCAGACTGCCCTCTTGCTCTTTGTGCTGCAGAGGATGAGGTGCACTCACACAGGGGCAGAAAGATTCTGCTAAATAATGCTACATAGCAGATACCACAGACAGAGCCCCCCCCCCCCTTTATCCTCCAGGACAAAACAGGTGACCTATTTTGTTTAAGCTCTTTTTCTTCTCTATAACAGAGAGGTCCCTACCAGCTTCTCAGCAAAAACAAAAGCAACCACTTCCAGTGTCTCCCAAGGACTCCTGCTCAGCAGCCAAGGGCTACTTCTCAGCAGCTTTCTCTCCCAGAGAGCATCCTGCACACTCCCACTAGTTGGGTGCAAGGTTTGTGTCCATCAGAAGTACCACAAGTCTTGTTTATTAATATGACAGATGAGCGCTGCATAGAGCCTTTAGTCAAGGACAAAGACTTTGTTATGCTAGATCATTTATAGGAACATAATGAGAGGAGAGTTCTTGACACAAATAAGCCTTGAATCTAAATATATCAGAGACAAGAAGGTATATCAGAACTGCAGGTAAGTACATGGTGACAAATTAGTTATCTGTGGGAAATACACCAACGTGCTATTGCTCCTACTGTGCCTTCTGGTAAGTCTGCAGAGAAGGACTTGCTTAACTGTTCTGCTCAAAAAATATCCCTAAACATCTTATTTTTTCTAGTCAAGACTAAGACTTGAGAAGAAGTGCTCCATTCATTGCAATGGTAGTGAGGAACTGGGTCCATGGAAGAGCATTACCAGCCCTCCTGTGTTACACAGCCCTGAGGACGGATGCCCATGCATCCCAGTGATGTGAAGGCTGATGTCCCTAATGCATCCCTGTTCCTGAACAAGAACAGCAGCTGACAAGCAGAAGCCAATGCCAGCAAGGATTGGTTTGCTTGAATAAGCTGAGAAGAACACCATCACATGCCATTGGCAGTGGGTTGAAGAAGCAGCTTTGACATTTTGTACTTCAAGCTTTAAAACAGCTATTCGTTTTTCTGAAACCTCTAAACAGCTCTCATTTTTCTCACAGAGCTGTAGGATGCTTTCATTTTTTATTTGTTCTTGTTGGCATGTATCTCCTAGGTACTTGCCTGAGGTAGCTTTCTATAAACAAAAGTTGTTATTATTCATTATTAATAAAACCTGAGCTTCTCGTTCCAGGATTGCCATTTACTCTGAGCTTCATCAGCTCAGCACCAGCCTGAAAGACTTCATTCTGCAAAGGAGGTTGAGAGCTGAGAGAAGGAAGAGAGGATTGCCGCTACTGAATGAATTGTATTCCATTTGCTGCCAACAAAGCCATTATACAGGCAATATTAATTAAGAGGACCTCTGGGAGTACCGCTTTTTAACCTCATATCCTGCCTGGACAAAGCAAGATTTAGATAATGCCTCCACGCAGACTCTGCCTGAAGGATTCTCTCTTATTTTTGCAAGTGCCCTCAGATGAAGCACAGCTCAGCGATGGTGTAGCTGGAGAAACCCACACCTTCCTTAGCAGAACGATATTTTACTAATAGGAAATATTCATTAGGCAGCACAGTGACATATTCAGCTCAACACCCAACAAAAAGCCCATGCACTCACATCGATACATGCCACAAAAGGAGAAAGAAATGTACCACCCAGTTCATGCTTGCCCAGTATATTTTCATCAGGAGAAATTCAGAATATTAGTATGGGAGCCTAAATATCTCCAGCCACATTTAGATATCCAGGTCTGGGTTTTCATAGCTGCAGATGACCAGATCTGAGCTCCTGCCTTGTGCCTGGGTCTGAGGCATCCTGCGCCCTCTTTGTTTTCACTAGGCTGCAGAGACAGAGAGCTGATCACTTACTGGTTCTGTGCTGAATGGAAACCGTGTCACTTCGAGCACCATCTTTGTAGTAGGCCCAGATGGATATTTTGTAGTCTGTGTTCTTCTGCAATCCAGGCAGGATGGCAGTTGCCACATTTCCAGCGATGGAGAGCTGAAGCAGGGCAAGAAATGAGTCAGTTGAATTCCCAGGCTTCCCTAAGCTAGTTCATGCCATCCCAGTGTCTGGCTCACAGACTGCCTGCAGGCACAAATGAGTTAGCACAGGGCTGTGACTCTTGTGGGTTGCACAAATCCAAGCAAAGGCAAATTTCCAGCCCTAATGAATGCAGAGTAGATGCCCATTGCTAGCCAGTTGTACTTAACAGCTACTTCTGTCCCACAACATAGAGTCTCTGGTACAAGGCAGTCTGCCTGCTATAAGCATGCAAGATGTCTGCTCAGTTCCCATCTTTTAGATATATGGTGCATAGAAGCTCCAATATATCCCTATTCCAGCCTAAATGTGAAGGGCAGTGGGGGTATTCACTGTGAAAACAGGGGCTTGGGAACGAAGAGGTCACCTGGTCCATCCCTACTTCTACTGCATCAGCTCTGATTGTGATCAATCTTCTCTGGTTCTTAAGACCTCATCCTTCCTGAGGAGTACTGTCCCCACAGCAGCCAGGACTTACCACCACTACAAATACCTGACTACTGTCCTTATCTTTTCCACGACGACTTGACATTGTGGGCCAGTGATTCTCTGCAACCCCAGATCTTTTTCTACTGAATCGCTTCTTAGCTGTTTGTTCTACATCCTGTATACCTGTCTTTAATTATTCCTACCTAAGCTTAATACTTTGTTTGTCCCTATTGAATTTCATCCTTGAGTTTTTCCAGAGCACTTCTGCAATCTTCCCAGAGCCTGCAGGACTCCAAACCTGCCACCCTGCTGTCCCTCCTGCTTCCAGCATTCAAGGTGACTACAGCACTCAGCAGAGCCAGTGTGGGATAGATCCTGTCTTAGTGCTGAAGGTCCTGAGTGCATGAACCCAAGCTGAACTGCAACTCTGCCACTCTTGCAGGTCAGCACAGAGCCGCCATAGAATCATTAAGGTTGGAAAGACCGCTAAGATCATTAAGTAGGACCAACAGCCCATTGCCACCATGCCAACTAAACCACGTCAGTGCCACATCTTCCCTCTTCCTGAACACCTCCAGGGACAGTGACTGCACCACCTCCCCTGGGCAGCCCATTCCAAGGTCTGATCATTCTTTTTGAGAATAAATTTTTCCTAATACCCAACCAGTATCCATCCAGCAGACACAAACCCAACCCGGCTGTACGTGGGTCCGTACCTCCTGAGGCTTCTCTCCACCAGCTGTGCTCCACTTGATCTGATAGACAACCACATCAGAGGCAGCGACAGCTTCCCAGTGCAGCCGGAGGCTGTTCTCAGAGAGCTCAGAAACCTTCAGCGCCCGCGGCGGGGGAACCTTCACTGAGGGATGCAGGAGGACAACGAGCTGAAGCCCTGACAGCGCCTTGTCAGAGCTGAGGTGGGGAGCAGATGGTTGGGAAGCAGAGCATCAGCCAGGCAGCTGTCTGAGATCAGTCTGTCTTTCACTTCTTCCGATCCAAATGGCAACAGCCATCAGGACAGAGAGGAGAACGCTGTTTTCAAAACCCTAATTAAGGAGGATTATTCCATTTGTGGAGAGGGTATGTATCACTCTGATACTGCAAAGGGGAGAAGGCTCCCAAGGACACAGAGGTTAGTAGTATGTAGTTTGCTTTCTTCCTTTATTCCTTCACCTCTATTATTAACATAACAGAGTGGGGCATATTCCAACAGTCACCAGTTTTGTACAGGGATCTTGGCCATAAGCTATTGGGACCAGCATTGAAAACATCTCAGTTTAGGCACACGCAGGACAGTTTGGTCAATAGGAAAGAAACCATTTCCACTGCCTACTTACAAGTGGTGACGTTGCCAGTGATTGGAAAGGAGTCACCCTCATCATACACAGATCGGACACTGATGAAGTACTGGGTGAGGGAGGACAGTGGTCTCAGGACAGTGGACACTGCAGTGCCAAGAACCTCAACCTGCAACAGAACGGGATGAGTTGGGAGAAAAGAACATGGAGACAGCTGCAGAGAGCTTCGCACATCCCTCAGAAGTGCCCATTTCAGAGATAACACTCCCTTCATGCACCAGAGAGAACAGGGCAGTGTGTGACCTCCCAGCTCTCCCTCCAGCAGCCCCTGAGGACTCACCTCCCCAGTGTTGCTCCCTCTGCTAGACACGTAGGTGACACGATGACCTTTCACTGCCAGTGTTGCTGGCTCCCAGCTGACCCGCACGGATGAGTGGCTGAGCTCTGAGAAGCTCAGGTACCTGGGAGGGCTCAAGGCCACTGCAACACAGTGGGTGACAGCACTCAGGGTTTGAAAGGCTGCACCAAAGCAACGCTGCTTGTTGCCTCCTGCTACTTGCGAGTGACTCCATCTTGAACTAGAAGACTCAAAATAATTCCCATTCTGTGGTATGTCATGGAATGCTATCTGCACTTTAGGTGAAGAAATGGCCAAGAAATTCCTCCTTTCTCCCCAGACAAAAAGATCTTAAGGAACAGTCCCTTTAGGAGTCCTCTTTTAACGGGGGGAATCACTGCCTCACAGCTCACCAGGTGATTAGAGACCATCTTAGGGACCAGTATTAAGAAAAGACAGGATTTACAAACCACAGGCACAATACAAGAAATCCCTAACTTATTTAATCTCTCCCACCTTGAGTGTTTAAAAACAACTTAACCAGCAGCAGCACTTACAGGTGGTTTCCTGGATGCTGGCTGGATCACTGGCATCTTCCCCATACAACGCATACACTGCAATGGAGTACTCAGTGCTGGGTGACAGCCTGTCCAGAAGGACCTCGGGCTCAGCCACCTTCATCTGTCACAGGAGAAATTCAGGGAGACATTTCAGTTCTGGGTACCTCTCAGTCCTGAGGAACACTTCAGTTCTAGAACACCCTTCCATTCTGGGCTGCCCTCTAATATCCACTTGGACATGTGCTTTGCACTGTCAGAGCTTCTCTGCCTCCCTCCCTCCCCAGGGGACACCAAGTACATTGAGGGCTCACATCCATTTCTCCTCCCAGGGCCTGCAGAGGTGTATCTCTCGTACAGAGGTGATACTGTTATTCTGGGTTGGATCAGGGTACCTGAAGTAAGTTCAAACAAGACATTTTTTGTAAGGAAAATATTGAGATTTTCCTGGGAAAGACATTATAATGAAAAGATGAGTATGGATGTAAAAAGCAGAGTGGCTTCCACTACTGCAAATACAAAGCTAGGGGTTGATTTCTGATAGTAGGATGTGAAAAATATGTATTATTGGTGAAAATTACCCCAAAAGAGAGTCAACAGAGCAGGAAGCATAGTTCTCTCCCACTTCCAACTATTCTACAGCACTCAGTGGAGAGAGGAGAGTGTGCACAGAGTGCAGCATCTCTGTGTCACACAGCGAGAGGGGATGGAAGGGGCTTCAAGAAAGCAAGGTTTTAAGTGAGAGATGGAGAGCCTCCTTTCCTCTATGTCCTGGGAAGGCTGCATGAGAGCTGCCTGCTGCAAGCAGGGCCATAGCAGCCGGGCTGCTGCCACCTGCCGCTAACATTGCAAGGCACAGCCCTCCCTGCACAGCCTGCTTGCTGCAGGGACCCAACCCAGCGACTTCCAGGAGTCTGCATGCAGCAGAGCTAGAGATTTGTAAAAGGCTGGGAACACTGTAATGCTGGCACTTCTGACGACTCATTAAAGTGTTCATATTTTGAGTGTTTACTTTAAAATGTTCGTATTGTGAACTTCACCTTAGAAGTTTGTAAGGATTTTCCACTCGTCTGGCATTGCTTTATTTTTTCTACACTGCCACAGTTCTCTTTTTAGAGGTCAGTGAAAGCTGCCCTAACAAATTTTCAGTCAGCATTTGAAGATAAGCAAAGCAAACATATTTCTGTGCAGTCTCAAGGATGCAGAAGTTATTCTTGAGGCTGCAGAGGTGTGAACTCAGCCACTGGGCTGCCAAAGGTTTCTGTGTTTCAGGTCTGCTCTGTATTGTATTGTCAGATCTCAACCCCACACCGAGAGACAGGCACTCATTTTGGACTCTTTAACTGAGGAGAGACAAAGGAAAAGCAGTATTGCCACTATTCTCATGGAGCGTACCTCTGTTGTATCATCCTCTGCTCCATCGGGGGCTGCAGAGCAGAGCACCAGGTACTGCGTGGCTCCCTGGGCTGCCTTCCAGCTCAGCCTGATGCTGTTGTGGCTCAGCTCGGAGACACGCAGGGAGCGGGGGGCAGACAGAGGCACTGGGAGAGAAATGTGGCAGAAAAACACTTTCAGCAGGTCTGCAGCTGCTCCAGCCCCGGAGGAGAGTTGGCTTTACAACAAGCTGGGGGACACCCGACCTGCATCTAACCCAGCCACTTGTCAAGGAGTAGGATTAGTTCATTTACAGCCCAAGGGTGGAAAAGGGACAAGGGTTGTAGAAAATTTCTGTTTGGGGTGTGTTAGCAGGTTGAGCTCGGCACACTGGTGTCACTTGCAGAATGACATAGGTGGAATGGGACACTTGAGGATCTCTGGTCCAACCCTGCTGAGCCAAATTAGAGGAGGTTACTCAGGCCCTTGTCCAACCAAGTTCTGAACATCTCCAGAGATGGAGAGATTTGCAGACAAACCGTCCGAACCAGAGGGAGGGGGAATATATAGTGCCAGGCTCCAGACTGAGGTGGTTGCAAAGGCAGGGCTATGTTCACCTCCCACAAACACACGTCAGAGGAATGTTCTCTACTCACGACATACATGTGGAGGTGACGCCTCTCAGCCCATCCCCAACAGCTGTGTCATAAATGGGAAACACCGACACCAGGTACTCTGTGTGCGAGGTCAGGTTGGAAAGCCACAGAGAGGAGACAGCTCCATCCAGAAGCACCTGAAATACAAAGGAACACGGTCAAGTCTGGGAAGTGCCAGCCACTCCACGGCAAAGGAAAAGCTGAAGCAGTCTTCCCTGGGAAGCATGGAGATAGGAGGCTGTAAGCATTCTTGCCCTTGAAGGATTGGATCTGTACAAGCACATAGCACAAGACCCCAGTCATGTTCTCACTAAAGTGAATGGGACAGAATGCGACTCCATGATTGACAGATTCAGTTGGAAGGGACCTGACTGATACTCAAGCCCAACTGTCTCACCACTTCAGGGCTAACCAAAAGTTGAAGTGTATAATTAAGGACAATCCAAGTGTTTGGACTTGCTTTTCTGATTCTATCTGTCACCGATGAGCATCCTTGAACACCTTTGTGTACCTGTGTGTGTTCTTTGAGGCGCCTTAGGGAGGGGACAACACTGTGCAAGAGAAAACTGCATGGGTATAACTTGCAGTAGTTCTAGCAACACAGTATTTACCCAATTTCCTCTTCTGCCTTGCCATCCTATCACCTCGTCACATTTGCACTCAGTGTTCAGTTTCATTCCTGGCTTTAGCTGATATCCTGTGCTCAATGCACTCCTACCCTCATCGCTCTGCATACCCAGGTCTGCCTGAATTCCCAGCCACTGACTGGAAGGCACTGCAGTGTCCAACAGGTACCTCTTACCTCCTTGGGAGTGCCGCCCTTCGATGGATTGTACACAACCCGGTATTTCTTTGGGGGACTCAGAGGAGGACTCCAGGCCAAGTGCATGCTTTTAGAAGTCACAGCTGATATTTTAAGGTCTGTTGGGCTCAGCTGTGGACCTGTATTTGTAGGGATATCTTTCACAGTTCTACCTGGGAATTAAAAACGCGATTACTTTCTTGTATTCAGATTCTCATACCAAATATACTTCCTAGCTCATAAATACGACTGCCATTTTTTAAGTCAAATTGCAGTCCTCTTCCCTAAAGAGCTGAGAAACTGTTCCAAACTGCTGTAAAATAAATAGTTAAGAACTGAGCAAACAGAGAACGTAAATACTCCATCGAGAATCATTTCTGCATACTTCTGGTTGCTGAGAATATTCTTTTCAACAGAAATATGCATTTTTGCCTGCATCCAAAACACGACCCAGCTTTTTTTCAATCATGAAGATCTGTCAAAATGAACCAGAAGTTATTTTGGCTTCTTTTTCGATGCAACCATCTTTCTTTAGGCTAACCTGTACCTGTAAAAAGATGCCCAATTACATCAAACAGGTACAAATTAATAAGAATGAATCAAATTATGTCTATGTCTATCCACAGAGCATTAAAATAAATGTATGCTTGAAAGTTTGCTTTCCCATTCTCCCTAGGCAAGTCTGAGAGAAGAGAGAGATGGAAATGTGTACGTGATGTTTCTCCTGAGGATCTAAGCTAACATCTGGAGTCGTTCTTCACTCTCTTGTACATCATGCAAACTGCCCTCCAGCAAAAAAAAAAACAAAAGAAATCGAGTGTTTGGTTTTGATTTGAAGATGCCTCAGAGATTATATAAAGTGTGAGGGAAAAAAAAGTGTTTAGATGCTTTGCTGTCTCCTCTTCCTACTTCCAGATTTCTTCCATACAACTACTATATTCTCAAATTAGCTCTTTTGTGTTGAATTCCTCCTGTCGATTGAAAGAAATGCAGAGAAAAAATGATTGCAATGCATTTTTCACGCAGTAAAATGACAAAAATGTAGAATAGAAGCCTACAATGCTAGTTATTGCCATTAAGTGATTTACAGCCACCAAAAGGTATCCAAGGCCCTGGTGAGGATGGCTGTTGCCTGTATTGGCAAGAAGAAGAGCAGATACCTAAATCAAGAGCAAGAGAATGGAAACACCTGCATGTCCCTCCATGGCTTGTTCACAACAGCAGGGAGCGAGGCTGGAAGAGCTGCATCCAGAGAGCCTTGTAAACACCAAGATCACAGCTGAACCTGGCCAAAATGTTGGCAAGGACTATTTTCAGGCAGCAATAGCACTGAGCTAGGAGATCAGCACAGGAAAGAAGAGTCAGATGGTGCTGAGGAGGTGGTGGAGCTCATGGAGGGAAAGGTACGAGAAAGGATGTTGAGAAAGGAGATTTTTTGATGGCAAGGAAAACTGATGTTAAGCAAGAGGAAGCTCATCATCACCAAGGTTTCACCTCACCTGCACTCTCCTTGCTGCTCCTCTCTTTGATCCTGCTGCAGAGGACCCGGGTGAGCCTGCCAACCAGGGAGCTGAGCAGGGGGAAGTCCAGCACGTTGTACACTGTGAGCTCCAGTGGCTCTGAGGCCACCTGCTTCAGCTCAGCCTCATCCGCGTTCTTCACCCCTACAGACAGCAGAGCACAGGGCTGAGGAAGCTCCTTTAGAGGACAACTTCTGCCTTCTGCTTGGATGTTGGTTGTGGGGATCAACAGCAGACAGCTGATTTTGTTTTCCAGTGCTAGCCTTTAGGCCATCTTAGCACTGCCCAAGTGAGGCAGGGGTCCTTCTCCCTTTGCTCTTGTGGTGAGAACTAAGGTGTCTTGGGATTAATTCAGTCTCAGGACCAAACAACACAACCTTCCTTTAGTAAGAAAGGGGAAGTACAGACCCCAGCTGGGATCCAACCTGCAAGTCATTTCAGCTGCACAGTCCAGCACACAGCTGAGGCTCAGCAGCTACACTCAGTCCATGAAAGAAATCCAAGTGATAGCCAACTATGTACATACTTGTATGTAATAAAGCCTTGCTTGTGTGTTCCCAACTTAAATAAGCACATGAAGTGCTGGAGGTTGCAGTTTTAGGAGAGTGTTCTGCATAACTTCATTGTCTGTGCGTTACCCTTTAGCAGACTTGTGTAGTCATCGAGGACAGAGCTGCTTGAAATCATTTTTTGTCTCATTATTGCTACCAGACAGTAAAAAGCAGATAATGCTATTATTCAGAAAAACTGGAAGTTCTGAGAGACAGCAATTACAAAGTAATTACAAAATTCTCTTGCCTAATTCCACAGCAGAGAATATTATTCTCATGGCACAGTTTGCTGAGACTGGCAAAGGTCTTTATAGACAGAAGATGTAAAATCTCTTGAGAATGAGTGTTTTTTTCCTTAAGCTAACAAAATCTCATTTGAAGACACTACCTGTGCTGAATAAATGAGTTATTTTTCTTCTCAGCCCCACTGCAATACAGTCCTACTTACTACCTTAGCTTTACAGCTTCAGGATGTTCTTGTCCTCGTTGAGAGAACATAAGCTTCAGCATTAAGAGGGAAGGTAGGTTGGCTTGATGTCTGTGATCTTACCAATAGCAAATATCTCTATGCCCACGTTTTTCAAGGTCTGAGCTGCCAGGTTGGCGTCATCCTGGGATTTTCCATCAGTCAGGAGGATTACCAATTTCTCAGCTTCCAGTCGGGCACCAGCATCTGGCTTCAGATTTTGTTCCAGGACATGGGTGAGCGCCAGGCCTGGGGAGGAGAACAGATGGATGGTGAGCTACAGCCAACAGACTTTATCCTTTCTCCACCTTTATCCTTCCCTCATTCACTTTGTCCCCAAGGAAGATGCTATCCCATTGGAACAACTTCCGCCAACGCAGCCTTGCTGTGATCTGAGAGATGCAGTTACCTGTGAAGGTGTTGCCACCCTTGTAGCGCAGGTTCCTCACTGCCTCCAGCACCTGGTCCCTCGTTGCATAAGCACTCAAATCCCACTCTGTGCGGGGATCGCTGCTGTACTGGGACAGCCCTGGGGAAGGCAAGAGCTATCGACACTGTGCGAGCCAAGGTAGGCTGCAAGAGGAGACCTGTTTTGAGGAGGAGGTGTTGGGCTTGTCATGGGCGGATGACACAAAGTAATGAATCGGAAAGGGAGTGAGCAGACCTGGCTCCTAACTCCACTTTTCCCCATGGTGGTAGTAACCTCTGAGTGGTGCTCTGAAGCATTTTAAGGTCTCAGAGTAATTCAAGAACAAACTAGCTAGCTGCAAGGAACAGGAAGGATTTACGTTGCCCTGTTTCACACACGGCCTAGCCAGTGCCATCCACTGGGTTTGGCATCCCTCAGAACTGGGTTCAGCATCCCTCAGAGCTGGAAGTGGCTCTGTTCTCAGCTGAGATCAAAGAAACCCCAGTGTGGCATTGCCAGCCCACCTTTGTGTCATACTCTGTAGGGTGAGCACCCCATCAAAGGGAGACAGCAAACTCCAAGCATATCTCAGCATCAATCGTGTGCTCCCCCAACACCCAGCCTGCTGCTGCTCACACATTGCTTTTGTTCACCATGCAGCTCTTTCCTACAGCCGCTAGAGGCCAGAGCTTGCTACCAGATGGGAAAGTCGTCAAGATTGATGCACAGAATCCAGCCAAAAGGAATAAAACTCCCTAGGGCAGCACGATAACACAGAAATAGAGACCAAGGTCCCTTCTGGAGGCATTTCCCAAGGTCAGGAAAGAGGGAAGACTCCTACCTACTCTTATCTTGTCTTGGGCAATATTGAATGGGGAAATTAAAGCGCTCAGGAAGTCTTTAATGAGCTTGAAATTGTTGCGCCCAATGCTCCATGATCCATCCACAAGCAGGACAATATCGGTCATTGCAGACGTGTCACATTGGAACTGGTAACCTGTGGAGAAACAATGTTTGAAATGGAGAGAAGCAATTGCAAAGGAGGAAAAATACTTCATTTTTAAGATGAGAAGCAAGTCTGCAGTGTAAAGCCCTGGACCATCAGCCAGCCCGACACATCCCAGCATCTTGGGAAAACCACATGGCTAAGGGCAACATAACTCACTATCAAGAAACTGAGCAGTGAGTAGCAACCTTTCTGTGAAGAAAGTGTTAAACCTATTGGGAAGTGCATGCCTAGGCCAAGCATTGCTCTCTGCAGGCTGTCAGCTCCATTACATCTCAGCCCCAGCCCTTTCTTCCCTTTTATCTAGCCTAAGTCTCCAAAAGAATTGCAGGTGATCGCTTAATAACATTCCATTGTGAGATCCCCTGTGGGCTATAATTATTTCCTGGTGTTATATTAAATCCCAATCTCTCTGCAAAAATCTTCATCACAGATACATAAGGACTGCCTTTCTCTCCACCCCAGGCACGCAGCTTAACAGAGGATAAGATGGGGCATGTTGATGATTGAATGCATCTTCCCTAAATATTTTTCAGATGCAGAATTTTCCATCTTTGTCAGAGGGAAATAGATAGTACCATCCAACTGCACTGAGATGCAAACAGGTCAGTCTCCTATCTCTTCTCATAACTATGAATTTCTACTATTATCAAGGGACCAAAGAGGGATGTTCTAGCCAACCCCCTTCCCACCACTTCAAAAGTGCTGTGAGCCATTCAGTTGGAGGATCTAAAGTTTCAGCAAGGATCAGTTAGCTGGGAAATGTGAAGAACAAGACCAGGATGCCAGTGTGTGCTGGAGAATAATAACCTGTACGGGTAAGTCTGGAGCAGGAAGAGGTGGTAACATGCATAGAGAGAACAGTGGGAAATCAATTCATTAAAAAACTCCCCTTGTAAAGGAATTTTTGTCTTAGCTCCAGCTTTCCTTTATATCTGTAATGCTTTGCAGAACTCCAAACTCTTTCAGTGATCCTTGGCAGCTCTCCAAAGCATGATCTAGCAAATAAAAGCAGCAGCAGCACTCATGCTCCCTTGGTGACAGAGAGACAGCTAGAAGGATTGTGTTTAGCAATCGCTAGAGAAAACAGTGGGGGACAGAGAGCAGGACACGCTTGAAGCAGCTCTCACCTCTCCTCAGTGAATCCCTTGTGGGTTTTTCTTTTCCTAGAGACTCTCGCTCCGCGTTTGCAGTGGTACGCTGGGATGACTTTGTGGTTGGTGATGGTGTTTGTGTCACACCAACACCGGGCTGGCTCCTCGTGGTTTCTCCTGAGCCCTTGGGCTGAGTCCCTTTGTGCCTTTTCTTTTCAGCTCTGTCCTTTGCTGTGCTCCAAACAGAAAAAGAATACATTTTCCCTTCCTATGTTACTGCCTTGAAGATTACATTTCCATATGTGTGTGCATAGCAAGGCAGCAGCCCCAGGACACTCTGTGCACCCACCTGGATGTGTCAGGATGGTGCTCAAGGGTGGTGGAGCTGTTTCCATCCCCAGGCTCTGCTCAACTGTTGAGCTGCCCGCAGAGGTGAGATTCTTTCCTGGTGCAGCTCCTGCGTTCCTTCGGTTATTTCTAGTCTGGGATGCATTTTTAAGGTCCTCTACTATAGAAATCACAAATACAAGAAGGAGGAGTCAATCCAGATGGGTCTGTGAGTCATGGTCCACCCTTTATCCCACCAGTATTCACCATCTCCCCTCTCCAAGCTTCCAACAAAATAGTAATGGGCTTCAGTGCAGTCTATGGGGACACTGAATGTAATGTAATACAATAAGGGTGGCTCAGGTTGCCCAGAGAGGCGATGCATGCCCCATGTCTGGAGGCACTCATGGTCAGGCTGGACAGGGCTTTGAGCACTGATGGAGCTGTGGATGTTCCTGTTCACTGCAGGGGAGTTGGTCCAAATGGCTTTTAAAGGTCTCTTCCAATTCAAACGAACTCTTGATTCTACTATTTATCAGCCAGAGGACGAGCTCTGAGGAGTCACATCTCCAAGAGCCCTCAGAATGGTAAAATGTTGATCTTTTTACTTACTCACAAATTTCCTCTTGGCGAATAAGGCTTCCTGGGAGCCATTGAGCACATAGACCTGCAGCGTGTATTCCTTGGTAGGGCTCAGCCCCCCCACCGTGGCTTTGGGAGTCTTTGTTTTCAGCATGACTTCTTGCTCCGAGTCCCCTGAGGTGGGATGAAGCCACAGTTCAGAAACTGTTAGAGCTTACATTTAAGCTGACAATAGCAGAAATACCACCGAAATGCAGAGAATGTCTGTCTGGGGACCTCAATCAATTCTAATTTAATTTTTAATTCTGTAGATCTCTGCTTTCAGAGCTGAGAAAGTCTTTTAAAAAGCCCTGATACATGCTCCAAATGGAAAACAAGTTCCCACCTAGCACTAGTGTGACTCCCATTGACCTCTCAAAGAACAGCTGACAGAAAGGCCAGATCCCAGAGGGTGAAGGTTGGGCAAACACCACTTATGGAAACATCAAACCAAGTGATGTCCTTGAGGTCATTCGTGACAAAGTGAGGAAGAGCTCTGATATCTTCAGAGTTCTGTCCTGGCCCTTGGGACTCATTGTACTTAATGCAGTCGTTTTTGCTGTGTTCCCTCTGCAAACCTCATCTCTCCCTAACAGAAGCTGTCTTCTGCACAGCAAGGAGCAGATAAAGCAAGGCAGCTCTGCAAAACCACAGCTAAATACTGCACCGTGTCTCTGTTACAAGGGGTGGAATGGAGAAACTTTGGACCAGAAGAACAAAGCAAAGGAAGGGAAGCAAAGCAGCTCCCTAAAATCATCTGAGTAAGAAAGGTGTGTGAGCCTTTAAATGTGGGAATGGATGCATTTCTGATCTTGTCACCCTTAGGGCTGGAAACGGAGCTCCAGCCCACACATGGGGAAAGCCTCAGGCGTGCTCAGCGTGAGGATTCCCCACATTCCAGGGATGCCCATCGCTCCCTGGCAGGGGAGGAATGAGAAACCTCCAGCACCGGCTGGGCAAACAGCTGGGGGCTGAGCTAAAAGCGGGCAGATGGGCACAAGCTAAGGTTGCACCCGGATGCTGCTCCCCCACGAGGACGCAGTGCCCTTCCTGCAGTGCCTGTCTGGAGTCAGAAGTCAGGGAGAGCTGGAGCTCATCCAGGGTGGGGAGCCACGGGCTGAGCATCCCCATGTATGGGGCCAAGGACATCCCATCCCTGAGGATGAGACAAACAGGACCCCTGCAGTGACAGAGTTATAACCATTGCTCCGTGAACTTGTTTTCTGTCTTCCTCTCCACTTTGGGCAAACATTCAATGGTGCAGACAAGGAGAAAGAGCATCCAGCAAATACCCAGCGCCACACAGAAGCTGGGGGCCCATCCCTCACTCGGAGCAATCTGCTGGGTAGCACATACCTGCCATAGGCTTTACCCGCACTTTGTAGCCATTGATGTTTCCTTCGGTTTCTTTCCATTTCATCTGGAGCCTGTCTTCTGAAAGGACTGTGAGTTTCAGCCGGCCTGACCCTGAGGAGGAGGAGAGGTGCCCATCCTGCTGTGGGTGCAATTCCTCCCTCTGCACACACTCACATATGCATGAAACCCCCCACGTGCTACGTCTACTAAAGACACGGGGACAGCTGCAGTGCAAATAGAACCTTCATCATCCCATGCAAACACTCAGCATCCCCTGACATTGCACAGCCACTCCTGCTGCCCCTAGACCAGGAAAGCCATCGCTGCAAATCCACCTTCCATTCTATGCTAAGGGGCAGCTTCTCTGGGTGAGCCCTCACTACGTGCTACTGCAAATGAGGAAAACAGCAAAGCAGTCAGAGTTCCTCTGTGCTCCTCTCACGCTGCAAGTCTTTACTAGGAACCTTCATGGCATGTGTGTGGTTTCAGCAAGGGTTTGGAGCAGATGTCTGAAATAGAAGGGAAGGGAATAGATACTGGGAGTCAATGAGGCTCTGCAGTGAACTTAGGCTGCTGAAAAATACAGAAATTCCCCAGGATATGAATGCCACCCTTATGCAGAAAGACTGTTTAGGAGGAAGCTCCAGGGATCAGCTGGGTTTAGAGAGGAAAGAAAAAAAAAGAAAGAGAGAAAAGGAGAGAAAACCTGATAAAGTGTAACTAACACCTCCTGGCAGGACCGTAACTCACGGGCACCAGCTTGCATTGGGATCAGTGAACTGCAGGGATCAGTGAACTGAAACGACAAATCCTGATGAAAAAAATAGTATCAGACAAGGAGGTAAAAAGAAGAAAGAGCACATTCTCTTATCAGCTCCAGATTCCTCAGAGATCTTTTAAAGCCCTGCTAAATGTCTCACCCATGTGTCAGTCTCTGAATCAGAGATCCCTCAAGGAAATACAGTCACACTGTCATACAAATGTCACTGTATGAAACATTCCCACTTGACTAGCTATAGGGTGGCAACTCAGCAGATTTGTCTCCCCTCTTCCCTGCTCCTGCACCTACAGCTGTCTTTCCAGCAGGCTCCTTCATGTGCAATGAGCAACTGCCTCCTTTGTCTGCACAGTAATAATATATGCCTTCAAATGCCCACCTCGTTGGCAGCTGTTACCAACCTCTTGCTAATGGCCTCACATTGTGCCAGGGGAGAGTCAGGATGGATGTTAGGAAACATTTATTCCTAGAAAGAGCAGTGATGCAGTGGCACGGTTGCCCAGGGGGTGGTGGGGTCACTGTCCCTGGAGGTGTCCCAGAGCTGTGGGATGGGGGCAGTGGGCACAGTGGGGTGGGCTGGGATTGGACTTGGGGATCTTGGAGCTCTTTTCCAACCTTCATGGTTCTATGATTCTTTCCCTTTCTCACTCCTTATTAAATATACATATATAAATAAAGCTTAAGGTGACCTGGAGCATCATAGTATGGCCTGTGTTGAAAAGGAACACAATGCTCATCCAGTTCCAACCCCCTGCTATGTACAGGGTCACCAACCACCAGACCAGGCTGCCCAGAGCCACATCCAGCCTGGCCTTGAATGCCTCCAGGGATGGGGCATCCACAACCTCCTTCAGCAACCTGTTCCAGTGCATCACTACCCTCTGTGTCAAAAATCATGCTCAGCACTGGCACACTGTGTGTTCTGTAGGACTCCACATGTTCCTATTTTGGTCTTGCATGGTGTCAGACATCTCCCAACATCTTTGCATGAAGTCACAGCCCAGGAAAGCAGTGGGAGCTGGCAGCAAGGACTTGCTTGGCTCAACCCAGCATCTGTGCCTCAGCCTCTTCTTGCAGAGACTTCCTGTGGGCTGCCTAACAAGCAGACAACTATTTTGGGGAAACAAAGCTCAAATTCACATCTCACCCCATGCAAATGTAAAGAAGAAGAAAGAAAACATGGGGAAGAGGGGTGAGGGGCAAAATCAAATCTCAGAATCGTGCCGAAGAGAAGTGATAAAAAATCATGCAACAATGAGGGGAATTCATAGAGGAAACATGAAGCTGTCTTCTTCTGGACAAGTGTGGTCCAACTCCTTGGCCATCGCTCTAGGAGCCCAGAAGTTAAAAAGGCAAGAATGTCCCCAGAGAGATCAGAAAGGACAGCATCCTCTGAAGCTCCATTATGTGCTGGATGCAAATGAAGCTTGGTGCCATGAAAGCCCCACTGTTTCTCTGCCCTGTGTTGGATGTGTGCTCTCTGATGCTGTAACCTTGCTCTCCAGCTGATGGGGAGCAAAGCCCAGACACACTGTGTGGAAGATGCACAGCGCAGAGATAAGCCTATCCTGAATGTGACATGCCATCACCTCTCAGGAAAACCTTGTGGTGATCCCTCATATGGATGGTTCATACGGAATAGAAAGGTGGAAAGGAAATGGTGAGGTGCTATCGGTATTTTCTGCTCATTCATGGCACTGCGGGAGCTCTACATGCTACAGGAGAATGCACATCATGTACTCTCTTACCCAGATGTCACACATCGCCACGTAGCTCCACAGTTTCACAGTGCAGGACAGACACGACAATGAACAGAAGCAACACTTTTTTCTTTCTGTTTCTCAAGCTCTGTTAGCAGACCCCACAAGCATCCTTTCCTGCTTACACAGACTGAAATGCATCCCCAGTGCAAGGGAGAGGCACTCTGAGCTGCTGCCAGAGATGAGAACAGGCATTGCAGAGTGGGGTGGGATGGAGACACTCTCCCAGCACTGCCTCCCTGATCTCCTATTGCTCTTTAAATATGAGAATACGCTGCTTGGAGCTTCCCCACCAGAAAGGCTGGCAGCTTAGCCCAGATTCCAACCCAGAGCCCCCCCAGAGCAGTGCAGGTGAGCTCCTTACCTTGCCCCCCTCGTCCCCAGACGTGGCTTGCCACAGGCAGGCAGGCAAAAAAGAAGCAGGTGCGAATCAGCATGGTGAGCAGGACCTGTGAGAGCAAGCACCAGGAAGAAGGAGCTGCAGTTACTTTTCACCATGCCAAAACCCACCTGAATCAGTTCTTCCACACTGCAAGCCCTGCTGCTCTCTGAGGGATGTCAGTAGTGACCATCTGGGCTTTGTTATGGCTCTGGGAACAGAAGCTTGTTGCTGTAATGGACTTTGTTATTGTTTTTGTTATTGCTTTTATTTTTTGTTTTGTTGCTGTTTAATTTTCTTTTCCAGCCCCCCAGTGAAGGAGCCACGAGCTGAGATATACAGCTCTTTCCATCACTGACAGCACTAAATGGTGAAGCTCACATTCAACTTTTCAGCAATTCCTAGATATTATTCTGTATTACTGGTCTCTTCAATACAGCTGCTCAGCTCCTTGGACCAGAACTGAAACAAGTTTGTACATCTGATGGGGAGGAGGCTTCAATCCAGTGCTCTTCTCAGCTGGCTGGGTTTCCAATGATCACAGTAAAGCAATTAAGCAGCAAAAGAGGTACCACTCAATTTATATGTCACCAGCTTAGGAATGAGAGTTTCATTTATTATATATGGCGGTGTTCCTGAGCAGTCACATCCAGGGTGCATCAGCATGGTCTTGTTTTGACTTACTCACCTGAACAAGACCGAAATGCAATTACAGGCTTTATAATGGCAGAGGATCAGTTTGACTTAGAAATACCCCCTGTGACATCCCCAGAGCTGGTAGCTAAGGACAGCCACCCCTCAGAACTCACCCTATGGCTCACAAACCTTGAGGACCTTCTGTTGTCTTTCTGGCCTGGACTTAGGTGTCATTTTGGACAGAAAAGTCAGGTCATCATAAAGCCAATCTAACACATAGATGCAGAGCCTCCCCGTGGCCTCAGCCTTAGTATACCAGGTTTAAAACATATGCTGATGTTTTTTGCATCATTGGCATCTGTCATTTTTGTGCTACGCAATTGCTTTTGGCAGACCCAGGCCGTACACAGGTTTCCTCCTCTGCAGCGACATTTCACTTCCCTTCATTCTGATGGACAGGTATTTACAGGCTCCTGGCAAATGCCTGTATCTCCTCTGATATGTCAGCTTTAAAATGATTTCAAGGAAAAATAAATATGCAGGAGTGACCTAGCCATGATCTCCTGGGTTTAAAATCAGTTCAAAATTGCTGTAAGAACGAATGGAAAAATATACTGCAAGTTATAACAGATAGATGTTAACCATTCTCCCCCTGCACACACACTCATGTATGATACTCTGTGATTACTTTTTTTGATTGAAGATCAAGTTATACGGAACAACTGTGGTGTAACTGAAGCCCCTGGCCATGGGAAACACTTGCCTTTTTCCAGCTAACAAGATGAAGTCATCGCTCATAAACAGAAGCATATTACAGGTGGGTTCTGCGATCTGTGTGCTCAAAAAGAGCAAAGCCTGCTCTTCCTGCAGGGGTAAACGTGGCAATGGGAAGAGAGGAGCTTGCATTTCTGAAAAAATTCCCTGACTCGAGGTCTCATTTGTCCCATTCTGCAATGGCACTGCATTTCTGTGCCACCTTCCTACAGCTTTGCTGGCAAACAGGACTCCAGCACAGCACTGCGTTGCGTAGGATATTTACGTTAATCAGGGTTATGTGGGATCCAAAGTCCAGTGAAATAAGTACATGGGCATCTGCAACCTGCACTGAGCTGCAAAATCAGCTGCTTTCACCTGGATGTGCCAGTAAGGAAGAATTCGATATTAACCCAGGTTACACTCAGTAAGTTCCAGCATTGTAGCTGTCACACTGTCACAGCACTGTGGCTGAAGCAAGGACTTCATCTCTGCTTCCTATGTCAGAGGCAAAACCATCAGCACTTCTCCAAATTTCATTTTCCTATCCATAAATCAAGAAGAACAAAAGCAGTGGTTTTAAATGGTGGAAAATGAGAGCTGGAGAACCTATTGCTTCCTTGTGCCATAGGGTTACTTATTGGACCCCAAACCTCACCCATTTCTGCCTTTCCCATCCATTTCCCACCCTCTGCATCCACTTTTGCCCCTTTGGTGGCACCATGGCCAGACTGAGCTGCAGACCCCAGACCAGGGGACCACGATGACATCAGCCCAGCAGAGCACAGGGAGCTGCCTGCACGCCTGTGCCTCTCTCCCATTACTTGTTTGGGGAAAGAATTTGGAGACAGCAACATATGGAGCAAGTGGTGAGTATTTCCAGGGCCTGGAAAATGGGAGGGGGACACGCACCACTTCCCGTTTGTCCCAGCTGTGTGCTCAGATCGGATTTGGAGATTAAGGCCGTATGAGATCCTCTGATTTGTGCAGGAAATGGTAAGAACAGCCACTTCAATTAAAGAGAAAAAAAAAAACAAACAGTGATTTTATGCAGAAATATCCCTGCTGCCTTTTTAAGTTGGCGAGGACATAGGAGCAGTGTGAATTCTTTCTGCCCTCCGCAGCCCCATAAACCAGCTGATAGTTTGGGGATGTTCCCATTGTTATCCCAGGGGACATCACCAGCCCTGCACAGAATTGTTGGCAGTGATGTCACCTCATGGCCCTGCACACAGGCAGTGGCAGGGATCTCCCCGAGGTGCCACCTGCCTGCTGCAGGAGCCCACATTCCTTGAGCACTTTCCTAGTTAAAGAACTGACAGCAGATGAAGAAAACCTGTATTCATCAAACCCTGTCTGTTCTTGCCT
Source organism: Lagopus leucura (assembly GCF_019238085.1). Classification (NCBI taxonomy): domain Eukaryota; kingdom Metazoa; phylum Chordata; class Aves; order Galliformes; family Phasianidae; genus Lagopus; species Lagopus leucura. The sequence continues at coordinate 1,060,507 of NW_024962292.1, forward strand.
GCAAATCTTCTGCATTTATTTCACTACTGAGCAAAAATCATCAGTTCCTTTCCACATCAGTCTCAAAAAAGTAAGGGATAAGGTCTGCTGTGAGGCACGAACCAGGCAGGTTTAGGAACTTTAGCTTGTTGCAGACCCACACCATGCCTGCAGGTGGAAGAAATGCACCCTGAGCTGCCACTGCCAGCACCTTTGGCATAAATTCCCTGCAAATTTTAATCTGTGAGCCACAAAAGAAAAGGAAAATCAAACCACATCTCCAACAGCCATCACTGGAAAAAAAAAAAAAAGAAAAAAAAAAAAAAAGATTGCTCTCTATAAGGCAGTCCTGGTGACATTCACAACTGAACTACAGCAAACACAAGACCTGAGGCCACCCCTCTGCAGCACTGCCAGTGCTGCCTCGGGTGCCCCATGGCTGGGAACCCTCTCAGAGCTCCCTGCTACCCACACATGCCTCAAAACAACGCAGCCCCTCCGACCTCCCCTGCACATCAAGCACCAGCAAGGAGCAAAGCACAGACCTGTTGGAGCAGCTTGCCGGGAGGCAGTTTGGATCCTGCTACATTCTCAGACGTTGGGGAAGGAGCCCCAGTGCCTCGCTGCGCGTCGGCGTGCTTGGAGAGATCTCAACAGAGAAAGCTCAGTCCCAGAGTCAGTGAAGTTCAGGGAGGGGAGGGAGGAAGGAAGTGGGAGAGGGACAGAGATTCCCCCACCTCCCTTCTGCACCGTGCAGCAGAGCGGTGGCCCAGACACGTGGCTCGATAAAGCATGCAAGGAAAGCATGAGCCTGTGACTGTAACTCTCAATGAAAGGCACGGAGTGCTCGTGTTATCTCAGTGCTAAACCTCCATCTAGGAAGCTGCTTGCTGATTTCCTAGAGCGCAGCAAGAAGCTGTGCCTCCCACCCTCTGTCATGATCCCAGGGATGAACTCAGTCCAGTATTCACATCCCATTAAGTATTTCTAAGAGCCCAGCGCTTGTGCTGAAGGCCAATTGTGTTGCGTTTGGATAGGGGAATTAAGCACATCTGGAGGCTCTGCGAGGCCAGGAGCTGATTCATGAGCTGGAGAGCAAGCAGTGCCTGCAGCCTTGACCTTTGGCTACACAACCCTGGAGAGCCAAGGCTTCATCCAAAACCTTTTGTCCTCACTGCCACGAATGGGACAATCAATAGTGGTGTTTCTCCTCCCTGCTGCAGACTGGATTTGCAGGTAGATCTCTGCTGACTGCTAGCATCGGCCTTGCATGGCAACAGTGAGCTTCAGGAAATGTGCACTGCTCACTCTTCAGGAAATGGGCACCCTTGGACGTGTTGGAAGGAAGAAAATCAAAGTTTCTAAATATTTTTGCACAATAAACAAACATTTAGTAGTTCACTGAAGATTTTCTTTATCATCTAGTAAAAGCTTTAAAGCGTCAGAATATACAAACCGAAGGGTAACACGAAAAGAAAACACTTAAATCTTGTTAAAATGAAGCATCGTGCGGCTGGGGAGACAGAATTGGCACTGCCCTGCATTTAAATACCACAAACTGCCTCTCCTGTTGAACTGGAGTTCAACAGCTGCTCAGATTTGCAGCAGTTCACTGCAAAGCAAGAAGGTGAGAAACGAAAGAGCACGAATCTCCTATGCTTCATTCGCTTTCTAGGAAATTCAAAGCCAGAAAAATAGACAGTTCCAGTGGTTATGCTTGTGTAGTTCAGAAGGCTGTCCGCTTTCACTTAGGGCCTGGAAAGACCCCAGTGGGTTATCAGTGCAAACATGTTGCTTGGACCGTGCTCTAGGAAGCCTGTGCTTTAGCAGTGCTACCCCTCTGCACCAGCGTGAGATAAGCACATCTCTCTGTATACATAAGAAATAAGGCAGCCAGCTGCACTGCAGTGCCTCACATCACATCTTCCAGGGAAATCAGCACACATTTCAAGACAAATCAAAGTGACCGGAGGTTCAAAGTGATGAGCAGAGTGCTGTGTGAACTGGAGAGCAATAAACCTCCCCACGTTCTTGTTATTACCTGTATTCAAGCTTACATTCAAAGTAGGCTGCATATGAGTGTCCCACACTGCCTGCAAGTGAAGCCAGGGCTGTGACTGTGACCCTCAGAGCCTGTCCCAGTGCTATCCAGACTCTCGTGTCCCAGTCTGTGCATGGAACCATGGTTACCCCATCCCAGCTACAGAATTCTCACTTGCTCTTGCTTAACTTAATGCAGTTGGTGGCTGCCAGCCCTCTAATTTGTCAAGATCTCTCTGCAAGGCCTCTCTGCACTCAAGGGCATCAACAGCTCCTCCCAGTTTCCTGTTGCCTGCAAACTTATTTAGTATACCTTCAAGTCTTGTATCCAAGACATTTATGAAAACATTAAAGATGACATTGGTTAATTAATTTAAGCATTATTTGAAACTAGAGGCACAAGAAGAGCTACTGTAGAAGTCTTACCTTTCAAGAAACCCAGTTGGGAAGAGTAACCAGCCCAAAGAGTAGCAGGGTCCTATGGCTTTATTTACAAGGAAGCATATACATCACAGCTGATGGCACAGCTTGTGGAGCCATCTGGGAAGCTCGTTGAGCTTGTGGTAGACTGCACAGACAGCTCAGGGGGGCTCAGACATGCTCATTTTCTTGGTATCAAACTTCTTGCTGCTCAGCAGCTTGCACCACCTGTCCTGCAGCCTTGGCGGGGTGGCTGGCTTGCTCCAAGACTTGGTTTCATCAAGTACTGAACTCTCCCACCAGCATTAGAAAGGAGTGGCGAGAGCTCAAGGTCAGCTAGAGGTGAAGATTTCAACATCATCAAAATCCAAAACTCACCCATTAGAACGTGTTTATTTGAAAACATGCTAAAATGCCTGACTAAACATCTCAGAGTGAAGGGTTGAGCTTGGTCCCTGCCCACAGTCCATCCCTACTTTGCAGTGCCCTCCTCCTCCACACGGTGGTGGGATGAGGCTCCTCCGTTCATTCAATGGCTTCCATGATTTCCATGACAAGAGTCCGGGGTCCGGTCATGATGAGGCTGCTGATGGTCTGATAGTCCAGATGCAAAACATACATGCCATTCACTGAGAAAACAAATTGGCACACCTGCAGGGAGAGGAAGGGCTGGTTACATTCAGCTCATGCCTTCAACAGCAGCTTCTGCTCAGGGCTGACTGCAGCCAGAGGCTGTATTGCCAATAACTGCAAAACCCTGCAAAGCCCAAAGCATCACCACTCTGTAAGCTCCACTAATAATCACTGTGCTATAATCACTGTATCATAAAAAAAAGAGACCAAAGGGATTTAGACTGAGCTAATGGAGAGAGAAGTTACTCGTTTATGAGCAGTGGTTCATTTCACAGATGGAAATGAGGCACAATAATAACATTTAGCAATTTGGTAGCAAATTAGATTAGGTGAGGAGAAACAAACTAGGCTGTGGAACAAATGAAATGAACTCACACGTCTCCTTCCAACCCTGCCTGAAGCAAGAGTCACACTTTGCCTCTGAAGAACCCCATTATTTCAAATATCCACGTGGCTGCAGGGTTGTGTCAGCTTGTGGAAATTGCTCACTCACTGCTCTTCTTCTTATGAGGTAACTGCAACTCCATTTCTTTCATTCACTCCTAAATCCAGGCTTGCAGCTCTACACACAAAACCCCTTCACGCTTAGATGGTGGGTCTAAAGAGATGTTCAAGACCTCCCTTTCTCACACCTGAGCCAGGAATATTGGGCACAACCTGGGGAGCCAAATCAAGGCATCAGTCTGAGGTTATTCTGCTCTCATGCACATGGGAAAGAGTTCCATGCAGAACCACGTTGTTAAAAGCAGACAAACACAACCAGAGCACTGATCCACCTCTGCTGCAGAAGGTGGGATTACCATGGGGGATGTGTTCAGCCTGACAGGCTCCAGCAGAGTACCTTCATGCCTGCAGCAGCAGCAGGTCCTCCTGGGTCCACAGCCTGGATGTGGCACGGTCTGCCTCCTCGGACCACAAAACCCCAGCCCACAGCATCCCCCACGATCTGCAAGCAGAACAGAAGGACTTAGAACAAAGGAATAGGCTGGATAGAGGGGATGCTGCAATTCCTACTGATGCACAGAGCTCTGCTTGAAATTTCCATCTAGCGTGGGAGAGAAGACAGAAAGACCTTCACTCTTTGTTTCCAGTTGCATTAGCAATAGTTGTCGTTACTATGTGGTTTTCTCAGTCTGTCAGATAAAATGAGAGCATCCTTGGGCACCAGGAAACTTTCCATATCAGTTAAATACTTCTGCCACCTCCATGCACAACAGCTGGGGACAAATTGCTCTTGCAAATATTGGTTTCAAGGGCAGTCTTTGTTTCTCTTTTTAATCCTGGAGGTTTTTTCATTCACCTGTGCCAGAGTCTCTCACAGTATCCTTGGCAATGACACATCCCTTCTAATTTCCCCATTTCCTCCTCCATGTTCAGCCACGGGTAAGGATTGACTTCATTTTTCCACTCTGCGTTTGTGGAAGGTTTTTGAACACGTATCACCTGAAAACAGCACACAGGAGCCTTGGCCCTCCTGGACTGTTCATTTCTCTTATGCCAACACGAAGTTCAGTGCAGGGTGTGCACCAAGAGCACACCAAGCATTTCCAAAACACAGGGACACTGTGCCTTAATGCAGAATTTGCAGGATGGGACCAGCCACTCCTAACCTTTCCTGTTCTGATCTCAGCTTGTCAAAGCAGTTTGCCTTAACACTGCAGCCATATGATGTGACTAAAGGAGAAAAAGAATTCTCGAAGGACTTTGCACATTAGCCATATAAATAAATAACAGCAAGTGCACAGCGAAGCAGAATGCAATGAGCCATGAAAGGCCCCAGCTGGCAGAGTTGAAGGGCAGGGCAAGAGCGTTCAGGAGGAGGACAAGTGGCACATCTTCATGCATGCCACACCAACCAGCTGCTTTCTTTTCCTCATTCTTTCCCTCCAATTTCTGCAGCCTATTTAACTTGGGGATCAGATCCAAACCCACCTGAGTCAAACCAGCATAGTGAGAGAGTCAGAAATAGCCAAGCACAAAAGGATCCTCAGGGCAAGAACTGTCCTGTGACATTCACAGCCCCTAGCCCAGGCAGGGCTGTTTTAATGTGATCCTACAGCTCTAGAAATAATGTGAAAAGCAAAAGCCCCAAACTAAGGGGCTTATTTTATTCATGACAGAAAGCCCATCATAGTAAAAGAAGAGCAGCCCTTGAATGTTCCCCCTTCAATTCTACTCCATCAGAAGCTGACAGAGCACATTAATATATGTTCTCTGCAACAGGAAATCAGAAGCTGAATAAAGCAGTGCAAAGGTGACATCTCTGTGACACACAGGATGAGTGTCAAAGTCCCAGCTGCCACAAGACCTGATTGAATCTACAGTTTGTGTGAAGCTGGCAATACAAAAATTGGATTTCTCCTGTCCAGGAAACATTTTCTTTCCTGGATATCCCTCTGATATATATTAAATTAAAGCAGAGGCCACAGCGGTCACTGCTGCTTTCAGCAACAAGGACGTGCGAAGACATCGACCCACTGAGACACACCATGAAGAAGCTGGGATGAGGTGACATGCAATCAAAGTTTCAATGCTGAGAGGTCAGAGCAGCAAAATGTGATCAAAGCAGAAAGTGATCAAAGAGAGCTCGGTGCCATCAGAGCAGTGACACCACTCATGATGGTCACTTACAGTTAGCGTCTTCTTGACGTAGGGGGCCCCAGGGGACAGGAGCTCTTCATTGGTGACGGGTCTCTTTAACACTAGGGCAGAAGGTGACAGATCTGATCAGAATTGAGGGTTTCATACACTAAAGCACATAATAAGGCAGCTCATGCCCAAGGGAACAGATGTGTCCTGTGTAGCAAAAAGGACAGTGCTGGAGCCCAGACCTGATTTGGGGTTGCACTCAGCCACAGGAGGGAAAACCAGAGTGGGAGTAATGCTGAAGTAGGGGTTGGAGTTTCCAGCAAGGGAAGTGATGCTGCTCCTCCGAACTGCTGAGACAACTTTGATCTCCTTGTTGGGCTGGACTGCAAAAGTCAGAAGTAACAGTTACCCAGGGAAGGAACAGATCAGTTTAGTAAACTTCCCACGGCAGCCTGACCCACATCTGAAGGATGTGCATGCACCAAATACAGCATTTGAGTTTAGGCAGAATAAAACTAGCCTTACAGAAGGACCAAGAGCCGAGCTGATGAGTTGTTTTTCCTGGAATGGGGAACTGTGATAGAGACTGCCACTGCACCATGACATCCACCAGCACGCAGGACATGTGGCTACTTCATAAGAAGTCTGGAGGAGCACCCTATGGTGTATGCTGGAGCTACACCTCAGCCCTGAGATGCTCTGGCAGCATAAGCCTCGGTTTCGCACCCTTCAAATACTCAGAGACAGTTACCAGAGAGAAAGCTGGTGTTGCCTGGCTCTGGGTTGAGCTTGCGGAGGCAGAAGGGGCTGTCGGGGCTCTCAGACAGAGCACGGGAGGAATTCTCACTGAGCAGCTCGGTGAGACGTCGCCGCCGTCGGAAGTTGATCCAGAACTGGTAGAGAATGTCAGAGTCCAGGAAGTGGTGCCTGTTGGAGACTGGAGAGGACAAGAGAGGAAGGAGAGGCTGAGGGAGCATGAAAGATGTGTAGCAAACATACCAAGCTATCTGGATGAATTGCTTTTAATGCTTCTGCATTATATATTAGGTTTTTTTTCTGACTGTTGGAGAATGCTTTGTGCAAAGAAGGAAGAGCAGCAGGGCCACCTCTCCAGGACATGCCATCCCATCAGTACATCACCAAGCTCCAGGAGCTCAGAGGGCTCCCTGCCTCACAGATGGAAAGCTGAAGCCCTGTAGGTGGGTGTGATCTGCAGCCCAGCTGAGCTCTGCAACCTCACAAACCAGCCCTGGAAACTCAGGGTGAGGCTCAGCCCTGCAGCCCAGGTCTTTGAAGGACCGCAGAGCAACAGCTCAAATTGCAGCTCAAAGCCTCTGTGGGCAGTGGATTGCTCTGGCTTCAAAGGTCACCGGCTCCAAACATAGCACTAAAAGGCCCCGTTGCTATCTCTAAGTGGGCACTTGACCAGCACTTGTTGCATGCCATGAATGGGGATTTGTTCTTGGCATGACAGCTATGCTCATCACTCGCTTCCCTTCCTCTCACCGTGCTGAATGATCCCGTGCTCCAGCAGTGCCTGGCCCAGCTCCACCGCTTCCCTCCGGCTCTCTGCTTCTCCCTCCTGCACCAGCCACTCCACCATCTCGCAGCCCAGGAACGCCCGCTGGTACTTCACCGAGTTCTCCTCCCTCACCTTCAGGATGGAGCCCTCCACGCTCACCAGCCTGGCAGAGGTGGGACAAGTGCCCGTGATGCCACGCAGCCCGAAGCAAGGATGAGAAGAGTGGGCAAAGCCAAATCATCGCTGCCTGAGAGCGGTGGGAAGGGAGGGCGAAAGGCACAGCTGCATTTACAGGTTTGTAAATCTTCATCCCAGCAGCGGGAGCAGATGCAGAGGAATCAGTTCGGCCGCAACCTCAGCTAAAGGCTACAGTGGAAAGCTAAGCAAGCAACCGAATGCGTGCCCAAATAACGGCTGGTCCAGATGGATGGGGAAGGTGCGTTGTGGTAAGCCCATGTTCATTCTGTGGCGTGGCGGAGCTGAACGCAGTGCCTCCACGAGAGGGTGCAGCAGCCTCAGCTGTAAGAATCTCGATGCTCTCCCATCCACTGCTGAGCAAAAGCGAAGTGAAAGCAATGCAGAGGGCACGGGGAAGTAGAAATCATGCCTGTATGAAGGACAGAAATCACACCTGTCCAAAGGACATCCCTGAGCATCCCCAGAGGTGTTCAAGGCCACAATGGATGGGGCCCTGGGTAGCTTGATCTGGTGCCTGATTTGGTGGCTGGCCCACGGCATAGGGTTGGAACTGGATGATCTTTGGGGTCCCTTTCAGCCCAGCCATTCTATGGCTCAGGATCACAGAGCAGAAAAGCCCTGCTGGCCCTGTACCTGCTGGTTGTGCTGGGACACAAGTCCTAACAGGGCTGATGTGTGTGATTGATGATCCCAATCACACTGCTGCTCTATCACGGAAGAAAAACCTCTGAGGATGTTAAATTGGTTCCCAAAATTTTTGGGCCAATCAACTTCTCACTGTTGTAGAGTGGAGAGACAGGACACCACATCCATCAGCACTTGTTAAGTGACACTGTGCTTGTGGGGTAACTTTGAGTTAGGAAGCTTGCTGGGTGTCTGTGGGAGTGCCCCACTGATGGGCTTGGAAGGGGAGCAGGTATGGAGAAGGTGCATCAAAGCACGCATTAGTTCAGAGCTCAGCTCCTCTCCAAGAAAGAGTATTTCCCAGGGTTGCAGCATACAGAACAGAAAGAGACGAGTTTGCTGTGGTTCCAGCCATGAAGCAGCACAGCAAGCACAGCTGGCAGACCCGAGGCCTTGGGAAGGGACTCACGCACTTCTCGTAAAGGCTCTGTCCTCGCATGAACACCTTCACATCCTTGCTGAGGGGGAAGGTCCCGTCGTCCTTGCGGAAGCGGTACAGCAGCTTGGCGTCCTTGTAGTCCGAGTGCTCATCACAAACTGGAAGGAGGAGAGAAGGAGGTCAGTGTATGTGGGACAGACAGAAGCACTGCACACAGGCTCAGCAGCGCGTTGTCCTTATGTTCTGCTATGGGAAACGTGCTGCGTCCCTCTCTATTCCTCTTGGACCGTGCTGCTGAGCCAGTATCTGAGCCTTCCGTCCCCAAATCAGACCTGCGCAGCTTCTGGGAGAGGTCAGCCCTATGGGAAAGCTCTTGGGACAGACTGACTTCAAGTTTACACTCTGACCCGGTCGCTAAATTGCTTCATTAGAATGGGAATTTTGCCATGTGTAAGCAGACTTGGAGGGGAGGGAAAACAACCCGGCATCACTGCCTCCAAAACTCCACCAAATCATCTCCATCCCTGCCAAAAGTACTTGTGAATTACAATGTGCAATGACATAATGAGAAACTTTTCCCTACCATTTTGTGCCAATTCACTTGTATGGCAAGCAGACCTCAAGAGTTTTTCCTGCAGCTAGGTGCATACAACTGGGATAAAAACCCCAGCTTGATATTTACCTTGGAGATGAGAGTGGTCTATAAAAGCATGGTTATTAAATGCCTGCAACACTCAGCAGGAAAATACTGGGGATGCTGTTTTGAGATAAACTTGGCTGGAAGAGACGACTGTACAACAACTTGACTGAAATGAAATGAAAATAAAATGAAACATTATGGTCCAGTTTTCAAATAAGCCAGCCTTGCAAATATGATTTGAATAAAATTCAAAAGATATATTTCTTTTTTAGAACTTTACCATTTGTTCTTCTGAGTAATGTTTCATTCTCCTTTTGGTGACAAACTCAAGGCTAAAACCCATCAGAAGATCTTGAGTTCAGAACTCCTCCTGAGCAGTTGCGTTGGTGGGAAGCCAGGGCACCAAAGCCTGAGACTCACTAGGCAGAAGGCAGGGTGAGGTGGTTGTTTTAGAAGAGAAAGCTTGGATCCCCTTAACTGAAAGGAGCAGTGATTCAGATAGCATGGGGTGATAGTTGGGAAATAAGCACACAGCCTTGACAGACAGCACCCATAAGAATCATACAGAATCATAGTTAAAAAAGCCTGGGTTAAAAAAGACCACAATGCTCATCTCATTTCAACCCCCTGCTATGTGCAGGGTCACCAACCACCAGACCAGGCTGCCCAGAGCCACATCCAGCCTGGCCTTGAATGCCTGCAGGGATGGAGCAGCCACAACCTCCTTCAGCAACCTGTTCCAGTGCCTCACCACCCTCTGAGTGAAAACATTTTGCTACATGGAGACCGATTTCAATGCATTTCCAGCATGTAGTTGAGCAGCAGCTCGAAGCATATCAGCCCTTTAAAGGCAGCACAGAGCATCTGCATGGAATAATTATGGTCCTTCTGGATACCAGCGGAGAGGAGGGCAAACAGCATAGGCAGCCAACTGCAAGGCAGTCAGCAGACAATCCCGTTTCCATAGGACCAACAACAACTAATGGTCCCACAGCAAGCTGGAAAACCTGCTTGTGTGTTCTGCAGGAGCAGGAGGGACGTGCCCATGATAAGCAATCAAACCAGCTCTGGCAGCCACGTCCGCACAGGTTTAGCCAACTAATGGGCTTATTGGAAATTGCTGGCTGGAGAGATGGAAAAATAATCAGTCTGAAGTGTTAATGGTTAACAGAGAAGTCACTGCTTCAGTGCTATGCTTTTGTGGTAAATCACAGCAGCAGAGCTGATTTTGAGTCAGGGCAGCTTAATGCAAAGGGCATGAAACCCAGCAAGGAGCAGATGGCAACAGAGTGCACTGCGATGATTGGAGGAGGCTTATGCTGATCGCTGCAGAAGAGGGCAGAATTCTGTGACTGTCACCTGCTTCTGTCTCCTTGGCTCCAACCAGATGGCCACCACGTCCCAAAGACCTGTGTTCGGGTTTGCAAGAGAATGCAGCCAAGGCTGGCAGCTCAGCCCCCAAAACTGCCTACCAAGGGCAATGTAAAAACCCTGTTTTATTCTTTTGGTAACAAAAGAAAAACCTAGAAATCAAAACCAAAACCATTTTGGCCTAAAGCCCTAAGATCTCTTTGGAAAACCTTGTTTAAGATATATCTGAAGAAATCTTCACTGCAACTGAAAGCATTTTCACTAAAGCACCTCTGCCCTTGCTTGTCCAAGCAGAAGATGCACTGCCAAAGGCAGGGGCAGGGCAGAGGGAAGCAGCCCCAGCTGTGGCTGAACATCTGTGCATCTTCCCGAGTGCTTGGCTGAAGGCTGAACGTAGAGCCCAGCTGCAAGGCTGTGCCTCTGCTAGGCAGAAGCAGAGACTAGACCAGCGGTCGTCCCCTGGGGATGCACTGAGAATGCCACACACCATGGTGGATGATGTAATGGTCCATCAGCTTCTGCATCAGGCGGATGCCCGTCTCTCGATCTGGGGCTTCCTTGTGGTCAATCAACCAGTCCGTGAGCTCCTTTGCCACGAAGCAGTTGGGGTAAGTTCGGAGGTGGTAACGCCTGTCCTTAATGAGCTTTCCATCATGCAGGCGAAGCCTGGAGAGAGAAATGGGCACAGAGCACAGCTGGCTTGGCATGGACATCTCAATTCAATAGCCCAGCCCAGCCTGGAGAATCTACCGATGGGTTGGGACTCCTAGAAAGCACCCATTTAAAGCACCCATGATTTAAAAATTATGTGTAACCTCTTGACTTTTACAAACTGCATCAATCCATCCCCAAGATCCTCTTTTCAGCATCTCCTGTTCTCCCACTGCCATTTTGTGCACTTTGTAATTGTCTGAACCGGACTCACTTTGAGCCATGCATGACTTTGTGCGTGAAATAAGCCTCTAAAATCAGCTAACCAAAGGGCCAAAGTACAGGAAATAATAATTGTACACGTTTTCTGTCATCTTGCATGGCTCTGTGCCTAATTTTCCTCCCCATGTCTATGGAAGCAGGAACATCATTGCCTCCAGGACAAGGGCTGGATGAGAGCACTTGTCCTTCCAAGAAGGACAAATGCCAGGCAGATCTGTGCTCTCCTTTGTTCCTGTACACACTCACCCACAGCACACGTGAGCACACTGATCCAAATCACACACACATTAGTTCTAGCTCACCCAGACACAGCGCTGCCTTCAGTCCATCAGCAGTCCTGGCATTTTCTGGTTCAAACTGGGACAGACTGGGGCAGAGTTGGGCAGAACTACAAGTGTCCTGTCCTGAGCACCCTGATGTTATGGCTCGTCTGTAGCTCTGATGGAAAGATACATAAGAAGGAAGGCTGCTCAGGTGGGCACGGCTTTGGCTTTTCAAAGGACTTTTACAGCCAATGAAGCCACAGAGCACAGAGAACTTTTGTGTCCCAGCCAAAGCCAACGCAGCCTACAAACTCCTGCCCTGTAGTCTTTGCTGTTCCCAGAACACCAACCCTGGAAAGTGCCCAGTGCATACAGCAGACTCAGAGAGATGTTTAATTAATATCTTCTCTGTAACTCCAGGACATTTCTGCTTTCCAGTTATTCATTTCAGCTCACAGTTTTGCCTCTGACTGGTTTATTTTACAAAGGCATTAATCACAGCAGCATTTCTTTAATTCCTCAACTCCTTTTGTTCTTTTTGAAGAAGTTCTGTGTACAGCACAGCGTACGTGGTGCAGCCTGTTGGACAATAGCTTTAGGTACCATACAAGAAGCAATAAACTCACTGACATCTATTGGATAATAATGGATTATCCTCCAATATAAGGATTAATTAGGGTCTCAAAAGTGTTAAGATAAAACCTCTGTTGAATGAAAACGTCCTAAGTGATGGCTGCAAGTAGTGCTTGAGCTACTTCAGGCCAAGCTCTTAGCAGTATAGGTCCAGACCTTTCTGGTAACCCCCAGAGAAACACAGCAGGATGTGACAAAGCAGAGACACAAAGAAAACAATGCAAATGGTGAAACCCAGTGTGCCATGCAGAGCCAGCTCCTGGTTCCGCCTTGACTGGCCTCCTTCAAACACTGAGCTCTGCGTCAGCATCTTACTCTCCTTACCAGGAAGATTCATTCCCACAAGTAACCAACATGTATTCTGCATATTGATTTTACCTGAAGAGAACAGCTTACCCTACTGCAGACAGTTGCCTGCTATTTTTACAGTTTTGAGCTCTTTTTCCTTCCATTATTTTACTGTGCACCCTCCAATGCAATCACACCTGGACAGCTGCCACCGCAAGCAGAGAGGCTCCTTCTCCCCACCCAGACAGCATCCCCCAGTGCCAGAAGTGATGAGCAGGCCTTTCTGATGTATTTTATTTCCCTAGAAACCAACAAGTGGATGCCACTCTAGAGGAATGTTTGTTGAAGATAGGAACTGTTTAAGCAAGAGCCATCCATTACTGTTAAGAGTTTGTGGAAGTCTACAAGGACCACATGTGTATATATTTATACACACACACACATCTTGACACTTAATGACACAGACCATAATCACACGAGGCAGTCTAACGCAATCTATCACCATGCTGGGACAACGAAGCCAGTGAAATGATAATTGTTTCATAACCAAGCTTCAAAATAAAAAAAAATGTTAAGGAAGAGCGTGTAATACAATATTACGACTCTTCTACATGCCAAAACCTTTCCCATGTACATATTGCTAATTCAAAAGGACAAAAAAATGAAATAAAATGCTTGCTGGAACATGACAATCAGCTGTTGTGAAACACTCTTAGTCTGGCACACCCGCTCTCTGCTAGCACATGCTCTTACTTTGGATGGGCAGCACTGGGGAACCAACTTGTTCCTTTGTCAAGGTCACTAAGAAGACATCTTTATTCATCACATTCATCCTGCTTAACCTTGCTGAAAGCCAACAGCTTCCTCTCGTTGGAAAAGGAGCTGGGTTTCCTGCATGGCAGCTGGACAGCTGAACCTTGGAACCTCCCGTAATGATAGAGCTCTCAAGGATGTGAACACAAGGCTGCATTCCCACAGTGATTAAATACAAATGAATGACCCTGAAGGCACATCATCCAAATGATGTTTTCCTATCTTTAGAGGAAGATGAAAAATCATAAAGCTGAGTGCTCAGTAAATGGAAGAAACAGTCACAAAAGCACCCCTGCTAAATAGCTGCTGGAGATGAACACTGATGCAAAACAACTGCTGCAAAACTCAGCTCGCTGCTCTCCCATGTCTACAAGAGCACAAAGGCTTTAGGAAGGGGAGAGCCCTGGATGCACAAGGCAGCCCACCCAAAGCAATACAAAATGCAGTCTTATTTTCCCTTTTCTATTTAAAAGCACAAATAGGAAAACAGGACTTAAATCCCAGAAAGCAGTTCCAGCAAGAACAGCTGTACATTCCAGCCTTCTCTTTCACCGGTGCTAAACAATGGATCCATAGGCTTCCTAAGATCATTCTGGTCATGTAGTGTGATCTGAACATCAGCCCAGAGAAGGTCCCCAGGGACCACCACATCAGGTACCCACAGTTCCAAACAGAGGTACAAAGCAGGACCCATTCAGCCCTGCACCTCAAAGCGAGCCCAATGCATCAAAATCTTCACACTCTGCTGAACAGCCTTACAATCTGAGCATCCAAATAAAAGCACTCACCTGGACAGCACCTGAAAGCACTGTTCTGTTCTTTGTAGGAAAAAACTTTCCTTCTCTCCCTTCCTTTTGCCCAGGACATGAACTTACTGAGAAGATTTCCTTTCTCAGAGTGATTAATGCAGCTTAGCAGAGTTAGTGGCGAACATCTGGTTCACCTGACAGTAATGAATCCCCAAACTGCACCCAAGGACCTGCCTGTACTTGAGAAACCCAGGTTACAGAGGAGCGTGAATTCAAAGAGCAGCGGCTGCTCCAGAGCACTTCTGTACAGATCAGCCATTTGTTGCAATTACTGGGGCCTCTCTTACAGAATGCCACCCAGGAACACTCACCACTCAGTAAAACTGAGGTGACTTTCACGCCAGATTTTACAACTGAAACACAAAGACCGACAGCAGAAGATGCAAGGAATGCCTGACACAGCAGCCTTGCAAACACAGCAGTGACTGAAATGGAAATTAATACTTCCATCCTTCTGGGGAGAGGCTCGAGACCCAAACTCCTCTCCCACTGATTTCTTTGGGATGTGTTTGTTCCCTGCCACCCCCAAGAAGCATTTCCTCACCCCTCACTTGCGCAGCTATTTCTGGCTGGGAAATGAGTCCTGACACTGAACAGACTTCATGCTGCAGCCAAAACAAACTGAGAGGGATTTGCAAACTTGCTAGCAAGCCAAAGAACCATAAAGACAGAGCAAAGGTTTGTTTGGCTGGATACAATAGCGAGGAGGCAGGGCAGGAAGCAGAGAACAGGGAAAACAAATGGTTGAGATTTTCTGTAGATGCAAGAGCTGATCAAGGCATATTGAGTGTGTGTGGGAGAAGGCTACAAGGCTGTCTTACACAGCACCTTGATTCCTTCTCCTTGGGCAAGCAAAGAAGCACAGTGCATTTAGTTCTTCTCAGTCCTTCCCTCAAACAACGTCATCCAGCTCCCTGCCTCAGTTTCCCCATCACTACTGACCCAACTGACCTTAGGAAGATTCACATCACTGCTTCCACTCTAACTGCCAGGCTGAAGAGTCCCCCAAGGACAGGCAAAGGACTCAAGCACTCAGTGCAGTGCTCACCCATCCCTCATTCCCCTTTCAGTTAGCCAAGCTTGGCAGAACCCAGCTCTCCACCTTCCTCCCCAGCAGCAATTTGCAGCCTTTCTGTGCACGGAATAAGCTCCCACCCCAACCCAAAGCAGAAGGATGCATCATGCCATACCATGAGCAAACAATTGCATGCTTCCATCCCTGAGCACTCCAGGACTTTTTACTGACGTTTTACCTATCACCTGCAAAGCACAAGTGAAGAGCAATGCAGCTGTGCTGGATAAAGGCCACCTGCTTCTCTCTAACATGGAGTAGGAGTGCTTGGAGAGAGCAGCTCTGGGGCATGAAACAGCTGAGGCCACCCAGCTCTGCTCCTCACAGCACTGTGTTTGCAAAACAGCATTTGCCAGCACTGTGCTCCTGGGTGCAACGGCCCCAGCTCTTCACTGAAGGCCACATCGTTGCCCTTGCTTGCTCACTCTTTGCAATTTTAACAGACAGCTCAGTTATTTTACTTTCTCTCTGCATACCTACCCCCCTTTTTTTGGCTATAGAACCCATTTTAACCCTCAGTCACCCTGGATGAGTACAGAATTGAAAATACAAATGCAAATGCACCTGCCCTGCCCGCAGCACGCAAAAAGCCACAACTTTTTATCTCTTGCACTGAGTTATTGAAACAAAGCAACCCAGCCTTAGATCTGATGCTGCTCTTCCCTGTAAGAAAGTTAAGCTCAATGTTTAAGCCTCATTTGCAACATGAATTGTGAATGGTGTGAAGGTTTGATGCTGCCCATCCCTGGCACCAACTCTTTCCCATTTACTATCAAACAAACAAACAAAAAAACAGATTTAATTTCTGGAGCCAGGAAAGCAACAATTTAGAAAGACAGCGGAGATGGAGCTGACCTTGATGGTGCTACTAAATTCCAGCCACCTTGGCCATGGGCTGTGTATTCAATATGCAGTTCTAGTATTTAGCTGGAAATTATCAGTCCTTGATATGGTGCAGATAAATAAAGCTAAGGTTGATGTGACTCACTGAGGCTGGACAACATAATGACACAGAGCTAACTTTGGGAATCTGGTGCTAGCAAACATGGGCTCTTTATGTTACTCAAGGATGTATTTTCTAGTTATGTGTTTCATAACAGAACAGAATGGCTCGAGACACAAACAAGCAAACTGCTCGAGAGCTGGAAAAGCCTTCAGGCACACACTTGAGAGCAGTTCTGGTATTGTGACCCCATCCACACAAGGAACACATTCTCAGCCACACCGGTTTTGTTGCACAGCAGGATGCGTTTCTGCCTTCCTAAGAAGAAAGCTTAGAAGTAGTTTGAGAACCAGGGCCATAAAACAGCAGAAGTGCCCAAAGGTAGCTTTCAAAACAAAAACCCTTTGTGTTGTGTTGCCCTGCTTCAGGCATGTGGCGTCCAAGGGACAACTCTGCAGGGCGGTCCCCATCCCTGCTTCAGGCTCTGGGTTCGGGGCACCTTGGGGAAGTTCTTGCTCAAGGACCAAGCTTTGAAGCCGTGTTAGCGCAGAGCCCAGGCTCAGCCCTACCTCAGCTGCTCTCCGGCGATCATCACCTCCGCTCGGTAGTGCTGCTCCGTCGCTCTCTTCTTCAGCGCTCCGCTCAGAGGCTCCATGCCGGGCTGCGGGCGGCTGCGGGCCGGGGGCACCGCGCAGCCCATGTGGTGCGGGTTAAGGGGACGTGGGGGGGGGGGGGTTGTGCCCGCGGTGCGGCGGCCGAGATGGATGCGGGGAGGATGCCGGGTCCCGCTCCCCGCCCCTCCGAAGCCGGAGGAGGAGCGTTGCAGCAATCCGGTTTGCCGCTGCCCCGCGGTGCGGCTGGCACGGAGCTCTGCCGGCTGCGCGCTTCGGTTTGCGGCAGGACGGACAAAGCCGAGCAACGGCAGCAGTCCTTTCTTTGCGCTGCACCTTTCCTTTATTTGGTTCCAGATGAAGCATTCCCCAGCATAACTCACACCATGCGCCGAGATCTGGCTCCCAGCCCCTTACCTGGGTTTTTCCTTCTCACCTTCTGGAAAACAGGCTACGAGCAGCTTGGCTCCTTCTTCTTTGTAGCAACCATCATAGGGGTTTGGTGGGATAGCTGAACCCAGGTCTGAGGCTCTGAGCACAAGAAGGATGCATTGCTGCTGGAGCGGGGCCAGAGGCAGGCACGGGGATGCTCAGAGGGCTGCAGCAGCTCTGCTGTGAAGGCAAGACAAGAGCTGGGGGTGTTCAGGCAGGAGGAGGCTCCAGGAAGACTTCATTGTGACCTTTCAGTATTCAAAAGGAGCTTAGAAGAAGGAGGAGAGTGACTTTTTACATGGGTAGATAGTGATAAAGCAAGGCGGAATGGCTGAGAAGTCTTTAAGGTCCCTTCCAACCCAACCATTCTGTGATTCTATGAATAGAAGAGCTGACACTGACCAATCTGGGACTGCACCAAGGCCAAGCTGTTTGTCTGTGTGATGCTCCTGGCTCTGGCCAATACATCTGTCCCAGACACTCATTGCTGCCTCAGCTTCCACAGCCATTTCCATTACCTGAAATTTTTCTGTTTATCTTGCAGTGATAGCACCAAGTAAATAAGCAAAGGAACTGGGATGTGGAAGCTATCAGTGCCATCAGTTGCACGTGCAACTTATTTCCATTAGTGAGACCCAGAGTGCAAGCTGCTGGCTGGGGAAGAGGGCAGAACTCAGAAATGCAGAGGAGAGGAGAAAGGGGAAGGAAATTATACAGCAAAGGGCATTCCAACTCAAAGCAGCAGTAAACTCTGTCCATCTCCCTTTCCTTAAGGGCCCACCTGCCTATTGTTTAAGTAGCAGGATGCTCCATGCCCACAGCATCTTCATTACCTTTACTGACCCCTCTCCCAAGAGCAAATCCCTAAGACGTTTCCCTTTTGTCACAGAGACCTGTGAAGAGAGATTTCAGATGATGACACCTGGGCTGCTCCCCAACACAACCCTCCATCAGGTTTTCATCACTGCACACAACGACTTGTCACACTGCACCCATCCTTCACCCTGAGCAGAATTTGAGCTCTCTGCAGAGGGTCCCACCAGCAGCAGAGCCCCTCTGCCAGCTCTGTGAGCACATTGCCTATTTTAGGAGAGGGCCAGGTTGGAAATTAGGAAGCATTTCTTCTCAGAAAAGCACTGATGCATTGGCACAGCTGCCCAGGGGGTGGTGGGACCGCCATCCCTGGAGGTGTTCCAGAGCCATGGAGATGTGGCATTGAGGGATGTGGTGAGGTGAGGTTGGACTTGGGGATCTTAGAGGTCTTTTCCAACCTTAATGATTCTGTGATTCTATGATCTTCACCTCCCCAAGCAGACAGAGAGAAGGCAGAAGAAGATGCTTCTGCACACAGAGGTGGGGGCAGAGCGAGGATGGAAGATCTGACACGGGATGCAGGCGCCTGCAGCTGTGTTCCCCCAGCTCTGTGCTGACCAAGGAGCAGAACAAGCCCCAGCCACAGCACTGCTGTCCAAGGCAAACAGCAGCATCCAGGGTTGCACCAACAACACTGCTTTTATCCCAGCCCTCTCAGACATCCCCTCACCCAAGTGTGGGGGAACACAGGCTGCCCTTGTGTGCCTTGTGCAGGCTCAACCCACAGCCCAGTGCCACACCGATGCACTGCTGCCAGTGAGCAAATAGCCCAGCCTGGAGAAGCAGCTGCTGCCCATTAGCACAGCAGTTCCAATGTCACACCCTTCTGATTTCACAGCCCCAAGGGTCACCAACTCAGGTGCTGTTAAACCTACTGCGTTGATCCCCACTGACTTGGATTCAGTTTAGCAAAAAGGGGATTCACAGCCAAAAGGTCCAACAGAGGCTGAGAGGTTTGGGCAGATGTATCACATTCTGCTGGTGGAACATGAGCCCACTGGTCAACAGTTTCTTATTAGGCAGTTATAAATCTAAGCTGGAGATTTCACGTCATCAAGTGTCCTTCGTTTGGCTCCAGAAAACAAGTGAGGATATGTTAGGGCAAAAGATAGTGCTATTTTTCAGTGTAAAGACTGCTAACCCCAAGCAATTAAAGTAAAGAAAGGAAAAGCAGACTGCTTGGCTTCAAAACAGCCACTGGAGGGATCTTTTTGGAGGGATCTTTTGAAATCGCAGCTCAGGGTTCTCCAAAAAGTACAAAGAATTGAATCCTGCCTTGCAAAAAAGAAAACAAGCAGTACAATCCTACCAGTAAGCCACCAAAACCAAGAAAGCAATGGAAAGAAACCTAAAACCATCCCACAGTTGCATTGCTTCACAGATCCACAGCCATAATGGAACATCAAACACCGACAGGTGTAACAAACTGATGAATGGTCTCATTAAAAATAAAGACAACAAAGCAAAACAAAACCAAAACCCACACAAATTAAAGCAGAGGACAACAGAAAAACCACCCCTACGCAGCGCCACGTGGAACCTGCATCACCTCCACTTCCCCATTCCTCACCAGCTGCCAGAAGGAACTTTACAACTTCAATAGCCCTTAACTTTCACCCTCCAGCACCAGTGCTGGGTATGAGGATTCAGAGCAGGTCTGACAGGTTTGGCTCTGCTGCTCACCTTTGGGTGAGGCTGTCATTGCTGCATTAAGCTGGGAACTGCAGAGCACAGTGATAGGGGCACGAACCCACCTGGTCCCTCCTTGGGGTCAGAGGGATGCGTGCCACGAAGGCTTAGCACAGGGTGAAAGTGCAAGGTGGGACAGGATGGGAGAGCAGCTAAGCAGACACAGCAGAACCAAACATCACCCTGCACTCAGCTGCTCAGCGCTCCCTTACAGCCAGGTTCCTTCTGCAACCAGGCATGGGGACGCAATTCCCTCTAGAGGAAGGAAGGGGAAGTAAGCATCCCTTCGACCTGCGCTATCAGAGCAGCTGAGCCCTTTGCCCTTCTGTGATCCATTCCGCTCTCCATTGCGAGGTCTGTGGCCAACCCAGAGATGCATCACAGCGTGGGCAACAAGTTTAGGTCTCCCCAGTGGTTTTAGGTTCAGACTCTATTCTTGCCTGCACTGCGGAGCCTATGTTGAGTGGTGAAGTCCTGGTGAGGATTAAATTTGCTATTTAAGCGCAGTGCATTGCAGCTGGGTACAGGGAATTGCTGCAGTCAGCAATGGTTTAGCATTAAACATGGAGGTTGGTGGCCCTGCATGTGGCAGGGGGGTTGGAGGTTCATGATCCTTGAGGTCCATTCCAACCCTGGCCATTCTGTGATTCTGTGAAACCCGTGAGCAGAGTTAAAGGGGCAAATCCTGCAGGAAAGGCAACAAGCTGACATGCAACGAGCACAGGTTGCTGTGAAGAAGTGAATTTGTATTTCAGCATTGATCACAACACCCACATACAGCCCGGCACATTAACTGACATATGTATCAGACATTCATGGCAGGAGTGCAGAAAATACTGTACACACAAGAGAGTTTGTGTCCACATAGTCACAACTGAACACTCACTGGAGGTAACTTTAGCAATCCTGCTGTTATTAAGCAGTGGTACTTCAATCAGAAGTGGGCCAATTTTATCTGTTTTTTTTTTCCCCTGGAGAGACACAATCCAGCCTTCCTGTGTTTCCTGGCAGGAGCTGATTTATTTCTTTACCTGCTGCAATGTTCTGCAGCTTCAGCAGCGCTGAGCAGCCCTCCGAGGGAGCATGACTTGGCAGTGATTAAAGGGAAATACAAGGGGGGGTTGCAAACTGCAAGGAGCTGATAGCACTGCATCCTCCTGCTTGAGCAGCAGCCACACTACTGAGATACATGGTTTGATCCATCACCCAAACAGAGCACCAGTGACTCACTCAGTGGAGGTGACTTTTCTTCCCCTGCACTGCTGATGGGATGCAGCCTCTTGCAGAATAGCTGGAGCCAAAGCAGACGAGCAATGAGTGTTGGCCTATGTGTGAGCCAGTGACTTACAGATGATGGACAAAGGTGCTGCAGTTAGGTTGGATCTTTAGGTTTTACTGCTTTCCAATGGGACAGCTCTGCTTCACTTTTCCTTATAAAAGACTTTTTGTTTCACCCACCAGCCCCATCCTGCTCAGAGCAAGTACTGATGCTTTTTGTGGCGTCCACATGCTTTCAGAACCCCCTGTGCAGCCAGCACATCCCACTACTCACAGCAATCACAGCGGGAAGCTCTGCATCCCACACACACAGAGCACTGCAACAGGAACAGACGCAGCACATCGCTGGGATGGTGATAATGCAGCCACCCAACCCACTGCCCACTTTTCTGGGGGAAAGCCAATGCAATTCCTCCCACAAGAAAGCAGGATTGGATCCTTCTGCCATTTACATAAAGCTCAGGGCACAAAGCACAGACACACCCCCATGGCTGGCTGCCTAATGGAGGGGACTGGAATCTGAGTGTGAAGCATGGCCACCAGCTGAAGGATGAGCCAGAGGAACCTGGCAGCTTGGGAAGACAGACTATAAGAACTACTTCCTCTCCTGCAGTGTGTTTGTAAGCCAGCTGTTAAAATAGTGCCTACAGAAGTACGTGCAACCACTCCAATTTGTATTTTGTAGCTCACTTTAAAGATGCACACAATGTTGTTATTAACTATTCCTAACACAACAAGTTCTTAAATTGTTCTTTAAAGTGAGACTGTGAAACCCCTACAGGACACAGATGAGGCACCTGTTGTGGTCTCTTACAGCAACACAGGCATCTTCCTTTGTCCTTCATCACCCACAGCAGAGAATGTGCAAAACACCGACACCATTACACTGCTAATGTCAGATATTCTGCTCCAAACAGACATACTGGCATTGACACAGTACTTTGCTTGCTTCTTAACTATGAAGTACCCTATTTTGAGTCCATTCTGTGTTGCTAACCACAGTAAGACCAGCTTCATTCAAAAGCCATGTAGTGACACTGATGGAAACCAAAGGTTTTCAAAAGCAATGGAAGTTTCCTGAAAAAGGGCTTCACACTGCTCTGCTCCATAGCTCTTTGCTTTATTAGAATGCTCTTTAAAAGATGACACTGCAGTTCAAGTCTGGTATCACTCTACAGAACAATGAATAGCGTTCACTGAAATTGCCATTCCTGTGAACTTCACATGAAACACGTCAGGAAAATTAAAGATACAGCATTCCAGACTGACCAGGTTTCTGCTGGCCTCAATAATGAAAAATGGCTCTACAATGAGAGATCACCGTGAACCGTTACAATCAAACTCTAATGATGTGCATCATCGTGTTTCTTGATTTCTGTTTAAGTCACTGATTGCTCAATCCATCATTAATAGAATTTAGAATTGCCAAAGTAGAGGGAGAACTGAAATACCTTGGTTGGCTGTCAGCTATTTCCAAAGACCACTGTATCTTTAAATGTATCCTGGATTAAACAAGAAACGTTTTACCTACACTTAAGTTATTGCACAGATCATCACACTCATAAATACATGATGAACCCATGGAATGTTACATGTCTGCCTGGGAAAACAAAAGAAGCATTACCCTTCAGGTCTCAGCACCAGGAATAGCTGGCCAAGCACTTCTTGAACACACAGTGATTGTTAGGAGGCACCAAAACACAAGTGAAATGTTTGAAAGCAATCCCCAACTCTACAATGAGCCTCACTTTCTGCCTGGGAACGCTCTCTTTGGAAGCAGCACTCAGCCTGAACATCTCAATGTTTCTCTGATTTCAGGCTACCTGGTGGAATCCAACTGCTCTGTGCCTTCCAAAATTAAAGCTGTGCAAAGGAAACTGCTATCCATCACTGCAATGTCTGGTTGGTCCAGCTGCAATTTCAGCCACCGCTGAAACACCCCTGGCAGTTTGCTTGCATGACTCAGAACTGCTAATAACTGATGTGGGATTGAAAGGAAAGTGATGTTCACCTATCAAAAAGGCTCATGATCAGGAGTGGGGAAAAAAAAGAAGAGGAATTGAGGAAAGGAGGGGAATGTTAATAAACATTCCCTCTACACACAATAACTTCAAACAGCACAAGCTTCTGAATACACTCTTAAACAAGGAGTCCAATAAAACTGGAGCTGCACAATAGAAAGTGTTCTCATTTCATCCTCTCTCCTTTGGAAGACATGACAAAATGCACAGATTCAAACAAGTCCCTAAAAAAATACCAATCTGTCCATCAAACCAAAGCCAGTCAGCACGTGAGATCTGTGGTTGCTGTTCCACTTTCTGCCATGATGTTGGCTTTTAGTTTCTTCCAGTAACACCTTTCTGGGTACTGTATCAAGAGAGATACTGCTCTGTTGTTGTCACCTGAACTGGAAGAAAAATTAATGCCCCAAAACCTTAGAGGGCTCTGGCCATTTACATGAATGTACGAAATACAATCTCAAAAATGCAGAATTAAAACCAGAAAAGCAAACAAAAGGTTCATTCCAATCATAGCTACAAGAGAGATATAAATAAACCAGTTTTCTCCTAGGCAAAGCACACAGCTGAGAATGTATGCAAACGTCACACCACTGCTGACTGAAAACACTAAAATAAAGTTTATCCCACTACCAGCTATTTCAGGAGCTTTATGAAAAGAAACCACACCGAGTTTGTCCAGAGGAGGCTGATTCAGCTCTGCATCACTCCAGACAGACACCAGCAATGCAGTGCAGCAGATGCACTTTGCTAACACTGCTGCAGGATGTCACAAGGACTGACCATCAGTTGGGGACACAGCAGGGGCTCCTTCACATACACTGCAGTGTGTGGCCCTCAAGGATGTGCATCACAGCCACGTACTGCACCACAGACAAGTGACAAGCAGGCAACAGAGGTAAATGAATAAAGAGACAGAGTTCTGCTTGACATGCAACTAAGTGATAACAGAAGTATACCTGGAAGAGGAGAAGTAGAACAAAATCCCACAGGCAAGGCTGTAACCATCTGTCAATAGCAGCAACAGCAGCGCTGCAAACCGAGATCTGTCCTGTTCTCACCACCCCCCAAGGGGAAGCAGGCATGGCTCAGCCCAGACCTGGGTGCTGAGCAGCACCACACACTGCGTGAGCTTCGGAGCATTGCCTCAGCAGAAGCAAAGGGGAAAAAGAAAAAAAGAAATGCAACCGTTGCAGGACGGGGCTAGAGAAGGCTGGGGAAATATTTTGTTCGTTATCTGAAAAGTCATGCTAAAAATAATACAGAATCAGGACAAATACCTGTATGGTATTTGCAAAGATTGTAAGCCTTTAATATCTGCTACATTTGGGAGTGATTTGTAGGCTCCTTCCTTTTTCCCCCTTTGCTTTTTAGCTGCTGGATATAATTTTTTGACTTATCAATATCACTACAGTCTGGAAAAAGTCTGTGATGAGCTTTTTTCCTCCTTGATGAGGGGGGAAAAAAAAACCAAACACAAAATAAAAACATTTGAGGTAACTTCAGTAGCTTGACCCGATCAAGATCCAGGTGTTGACCCACTGTTGCTCAAACAATTCACTACTTTTAGAAATAAAAGGCTTTTTGGATAGGGATTAAGATCTGCAGGGTCCACAGTACAGAACTCCATGCTGCTGCCAAAGCAAACTATGTAATGATGTCATGAATTAAAGTTCGATTGTTTTCAGGCAGTGTACATTTATGATCCACCACCTAAAATACAAACAAAAAATACAAAAATCTGTTAAAAGATCACAGGTCTTTTGTATACATTATGGTTCATGCAATGAGAAGCACCTTTGGGGGTTAAGACTGAGACAGAACTGGACCTTCTATCCCATTCCTTAATGCTGACAAGGAGTTCCTGAAGCTTCCAAAATTATATTCCTCTAACAGGATCCAGGAAGAAAACGTGGAGAAGTACATGACAGAGAGATACAGTTTGACATATTAAAGATTAATTTGGAAAACATCTGCTTAATCTAAGTTTTACTATTAAACATAGACATCTACTCATCCTGGAAGGCGCTCGCTGCCAGACTCTCTCCTTGATGTACTCATATTTTCCATGCTTTTTTTCTTACTGGAATCTTTTCTTTTTTTCTTCCTAACTCATTTTGCTGCTTAGTTGCCAAACAGATGTCCAGAAGGCCATGAACAGCAGGAAGATCTCATTTTTGTCAGTATAGATAACGTAGATAGATATAAGGAAAAAAGACTTAAAAAACAAAACAGACCCTACAAAATACTCAGAGTGGGAGAAGGGTAAAGGCAAGGAAGGAGGATACACAGCACTGCATCACAGCCATGTAGGAGAGCTGCTCCTCCTGCTTGATGGGTTAAGAATTTACAGTGCACAAGGAGCCATTCTGAACATCCCTTGATAGCTCAGGCTGCCCAAATGATGAGTGGGAACAAATCATCATCTACCTCTAGAATCCTGATCCTAAGGGGAGAAAATAACTTGGAAAATCTAAAAATCTCACAAAGATTAAAAACAAAGCTCCAATAAAAAGTATCTTACAGACCAGTTTGAATTGCCAGACCTCGTCCTGTCACAGCAATCCATAAGGCATTTCAGCTGGATCTACTCAAGTGCAGCTTGCTCGTTGAAAGGCTGCCTTTTTCAAGATACAGCCTGTTCTTTATTTGTGTTAAACATCTCTGGTCATCTCAAATTATATGAAGACTGGATGAATACCTACGAGCTTACACATGCAAGAGTATGGCATTAAAACGTGCTTGTGTCTTTCAAATTGCTCTTAAAGTCAGTGTACCCAGCCTCAATAGTGCAAGGAGAACATATATTTCTCACTATCCATAAAGATGAGAGAATCATCTTTGCATAATAAAAGATTCAGACACTACTTGTTTTTTCTTCCTAAGTTGGGGCAGAAGGAAAACAAATGGAAAAAGCACAAAAAGTAACACATCAGTAAGGTCAACCAAGATACTCCAGATGTGTGTAAAACTTTCTCCTCTCCATCAGCCAGCGTGGTCTCCCTTCCCTAGCTGCACAAAACAGGGTTAACAGTTCTACCAGTCATCCCACTTATCATCAGCTGAAGATGCCTTTTTTGTTGCCTTAGGAGGTTTTTTGGCCTTGTTCTCCCCTCCTGTGTTTTCCCAGTTGGTTTCCCAGTTTTCCCAACTGTCGCTGTTACTGTTCTTGTTGTTGGAGACTGTTCCTGAGCCCCACACGTCCCAGCTATCGGAGCTCTTCTTCTCTGTGGAATTGTCCACATAGGTCCAGCTCTCACTGCTTGGAGATTTATGAGCTTTGGGTGGGTCTGAGTTGCCAAAGGTCTCCCAGAAGCTTTGATCTACAGCACTGTTCTGGTAGCCCTCCCCTCCACTGTTCTGGTAGCTGTCTCCCTCAGCTGGTCTGTTATGGCAAGGTGGGGAAAAAGAGGAAGAGAGAAATAAATTAGTTATCACAAACACAACAATAAACAGAAATGACCACAAGGGCAATGCTACCACCCTCTGCTGAAACAAAAACAGAAGGCAAAAGAATTAGATGCATTTCTCAGAGCAGCACTGGTTATTCTTCTAATTCAAATATATTGCTAACTGTCTACAATATAAAGACATTGATGCATTTGGCATACAAGGTGCAGATCACTACTTTGCTCTCAGACTGAGAACAACTTTATGGGCCCCTGAATTACATTAGAGAAGGGCTAATTTTTCCCCAGAGACAGAATAATTTATTCACTTAAAATATGTATATATATATATGTATCTGGTACTACTGCACTGCACAGAACACACAGGAAACAAAACAATATGTTTTAAAGAGACAGAACATAATAACAAGAGAAATACCTTTCAGAATGATCATCTGGTTTCCCAGAAAAGAAAGTGGTGACATCTCGCCATCCCTTACTCCCAACTCCCTGAACCTGGGCAGAAAGAACAGACATCTCATCTGGACTGAGCCAACAGCAAAAGTCACAACACATTCTCCCACTTGTTCAGATACAGATAACATGTCATTAAAAACTGCACTACGCTGATTAATATTAACACTTTTGATGGGCAATTTCTAGTTGCTCTACAGGAAACACGTTTGACAACCCCATGCTGCTGGATGATTTGAGGGGTACATGAAGTTCAGCGTTTTCATCCACTTCTGTAAGTAAGGGCTTTTGAACCATCTGCTAGAATTTCTTGACCAAAATGTTGGGATTACCTCTTATGTGAAATTACACTTAATGACAGCACTACTCTTTGGATGTTTCATGTGACTAGCATTGATATCTCTAATACTTTATACACTTCTCACTCATTCTCACTAGTATTATTCATGTGAATGGGACAAATGTTGAGTTCTAGAGCAAGTATGACTAAATTACCCCTTTCAGGGTTATTATTTTGAACAGGTATTGGGTTAGAAACACAAATTCTGAAGCAATGCCTACAGAAGCCACTATTCTAAGTCACAGACATGGAGGAGGAACCCCAGAATTCAGATTTCAAGTCGCCAGGCTTTAAGCAGAACAGGCAACACAAAACTTGTGTTATTCAAGTATTCCCAGCACTTTGGGTGCTCAGCTGTTATACAGTGCTTAGCAGACAAACCAACCCTCCTAAGTAACACTGATTCTGCAAGACTTCTGCCCCCAGCAGGCACAGAGAGCACTTACCACAAAACCAAGCAATGATTGCAAAAGAAGACAAAGAAAAAGGTACACAGTGTTAGTAAGTTCAACCACACAAACATAATGCAAGCTGTCTCCATATTCTCCAGCAGAGGTTTTCCTTGTGTGTTTAGGACACAGGTTGTCTTACAGCCTTACAACGTGCCCTCAGTGAAGCCATTGAAAGGACTGCATCAAAGCTGTAGAGCTCTTTTAGTACCCCAACAAGTACTGACCATTGGAAACTGTGTTTCTATTCACCACAAGTAGAGACTAAAGATGTTTTGTGGTCACTCAGAGTGCTGTATAAGAATATGGAGACTGGCTTACTGCTTGGCCTCCTCCAAGAGAAGCAGGCCTCTCCATACCTTGCTGGCCAACTGTGATACCCCCACGGTGACCTCCTCGAAAATTTTCCCCTCTTTCACCTAATGAATCAAAGTATTGGTCATTAGTCATCAAACAGAGTAATGCTAAAGCCTTAAAACAAGCTTTCTTGTGGTATTAACTAGCAACAAGAAATTAACGAGAACAAAAACCTGACGTGAATCACAGTAATCCTAAATCAAGGCTAACAAGTTTCAGATAAGAACAATAATCCATTAAGATAATAATAAGTCCATTGATCTCCAGTGGAACAAACCTCAGCCCTTTGAAATATGTTGAAATGTTCTATGGGCATACACAGAACCTGAGGAAAGCAGCATTACACTAACACTGAGCACTAAAAACAAAGACACCCCCCCAACATTTTGCCCTAAAAACAACATCCCTAAGCTCTGTGAAAGAAACTGCGGATGATCTGGGGGAGGACAAAACCCAATTAGCATTTCAAATCACAGAAGAATCCGAGTAAAGAATGCTGAATTAATAAAATTAATGCAAAGGAATTCCTGTTGTTACTAAAATGTACTTTTCAGATTGGAGATTAACCCACATCCCAAAGCAGTGGCATCGCTTCTCTTCGGAAAGCAACACCAGGCTGCTTTATCAAAGTCCCTACAGATGGGGAAAAGGCATGGAGGTAAATCGATCACCACGCTGCCACAAAAGACTTCAACATTTTGGAGCTGATCCAAACAAACACACGAAATGGGGAAGATGTAAAAGCACTGCTTTCTTTTTTTAACCAGAGGAAACAGGAAGGCAATGTTTGATGTGAGGTGAACCAGGGATGCCCTGCCTGCAGCAGGGAGTGCAACTTGATGATCCTTGAAGTCCCTTCCACCCCAGGCCACTCTATGACCCTAAAACTGGCACTGTCAGCTCTCACTAAGCATTCAGGAGGACTGCCTGCCTTGCTTTTTGGTATGGCCACTTCCTACGTTCACCCAGGTGCCTCTGTGTGCTTTCAAAGTGCCATTAGCTGTATGTTTCTGGTCAGTAATAACTGTAAGAAGAAAAACCTTCTTCACACTATGCTTCCACAAAACAGCACAAACAGAACAGCTCAGTGTTATTTTAGACTGTATTTTGCTGATGAATGCATGCAAAATTTGGTACTAACCACCAGAAGTTTCTGCACAAATACCAAGTAAAGGTTGCAAGATATGTATTTTTTTAAATTTCTATTTGATAACCTGTCCCCATTCATGGGTACACACACACACACACTTTGCTCCAAACTTTACTGTCTCCAGTGAGACAGCAGAGGAACAACAGTGGCTTAAAGATGTTTGGTTGAATGTAAAAAATGCTGACATGCAGAGGAGGGAAAAGACTACCAACTTAACACCCACGGTTATTAGTATTTACAAAAATGATTTCTCTATCCATTTAAGGTGTATTTTTCTCTTAGCCCATGTTCCATTACTGAAACCATGAAATCCATACAAGAATATCTAACAATAAAGACTTTGACAGACTCTTGTGGACACAGAAAAGCATAGCAGGGAGAAATGCATTCAGTAACCCTCCTTTAATGACTTATTAGCTCTGAGTTATTTGATGCTTCCCCTTCACTACTGAGCTTGTACAAGAAAAAAAAAACCAACCCAACAGAAGGACACACTGACAGCTTGTGAAGTTGTGATAGAAGGATGCAATTGCTCTCTGAGTCATTGTGATCATATTCTGTAAGGAATTTACTAGTTCCAAAGTTACCTTTTCCTGTGCAGGTTTGAGAACATTTTCATTTAATGTCTGACCTAACTCTGACGCCTATTTAAAAGCAAAACAAAAACAAAGTCAGTCATGTTTTCCTTCAAACAAAAACAACAACAACAACAACACAGCCAACATTTTCGGCAGACTGGTTTCTCAGCAGTGTCTCCAAAAATACATGAAGCCTTAAGCTTTGATTCGTACAAGCAGAATGAGCTGAAAGCACACACAGTACAGTGCTGAGGAAAACCAAGATCACAGGCGTGTGGCAGAGGGTTGCTGGGGCTGCCCAGAGCCAAAGCAAAACCTGACCTCACAGCAGGAGCAGAAGCAATGGATCGACCAGCCTAAGACCAGAACCTATAGACCAGGCCCTTTGCTGAGCTCTCAGCTGAGAATTTGGAAAAAAACAACATTCACTCTATTTTTTTTTTCCTGTTCTCCCCCAGTGACATCTCATGTAGGATTACATCTGTTCTGCTCATTTTTCACCAATTCTTCTGCCTCGCAGTGCTGCTGGTGCTGTCTGTTGGTAACAAGCCAATGGTTTCTAAGCCATACACAGGAGGCAACATTGTGACAGAAGACTTCTATGATCTCTTTTCAGGCTGCAGGTAGGCAAGGAGAGGAAACAACACACTTCAGAACTTCTCTTACAGCCCAGAACAAGATCCATCCTTGTATAGGGCACCTTACAAAACTGCATGTGAGCCTGCAGCATAAGTCACAAAATGACAATTCTGACCAAGACATCAAGGTTTGCAAATGCTTCACACTGTCTGCACTGGAAGTGAAGCTAAGGAAGTGCTCAAATAAAAAAACAGAGGGGATCAAATAGGATTCTTCAAATATGACAGATCCCTATGAGTATGGCACAAGAGCAGCCTGTCATACTGATGGATGTTACCTAACAGAAGGTGTAACAGACCAACAGTTCAGTTATGCTAAGTGAAGCTATTGCTTGTATCAGCATGAATTCTGATGTAAACCCACATTCTCAATCACACAATTTCATAAATACAGAAAAATGAGATTTGGGTTTCCTTTGAAATCACTATCTTTGCTACTGTTGATTTTGGATAGCACCACTACTAACACTACATCAGTGTGTTTATTAAAGAGCCTGCCTTAAAACAGCACCCCAGGGTAGTTCCTTGAATACTGCATTCCTGGATCAGACATGCAAAAAGGAAATCCTGAAATTGGTGTTTATGGGGAGCATGGAAAGAAGCACAGAATGTTTTCTGAGCATAGAGAGCCCGGATATCTCTATCCATTTTAACCTGTTTTAGGTAGGTTTGAAGGAATGTTACCATACGAAACACACAACATTATTCTGAACAGGTTTGACTGAAGGCACAAAAAAAAAAAGAAGAAAAAAAAAAAACACAGCTGAAGAGCAAATGCACATATTCAGCACGAACAGTGACAAGGAGTCCATGCACAAGAACATATGTGAGGGTGTTACCGGCTCTGGCTGCTGCTTGTAGCCCCAAAACTTTACCCAGACAGCAAAAGAGAAAGAGCAAGGAAGGCAGAAGAAGCAGCTTTTAGCAAAAATTTGGAAGCACTCTTTCAGGCAAGTTACGAAGTTACGTAGCACCAACCTCCACCAACCTCACATCTACTGACAAGACTGACAGTGCATACGTTTGGTCAAAGGACATCAAATGCACTTTTAATGAATCCACCAGTAAGACTGTTATGCCTGTTCTACAGAGGAATAGAGCACGTTTTGGGAAGCAAACGTAAGCTTCAATAACACAGCTTGGGCTGTAGGGAGCCACACTGCTGAGGTCCTTGTCAGTAGATGCGATGAGTTTGTACACTCTGCATTTTATTTACACGTGTTATAAAGGAAGAACAGTTTTCTGAAAGGGAAACTGCTGGCTGAAGTGAAAAAGGAAGACCTGCCAGACACTGCTTTTTTTTTCTTTAGGTAAGCCAAACAGTAAATATTTCAAAGCTTCCAGGTATGAAGTTTGGCTGCTCTCACAGGACGTTTTTGTCCATTGTGAAAAATCACACACAAGCTTGTCTTGCTATGTGGAGCACTGCCATCCTACTGCACACGTCTCCTGCTCAAACACCTGCAGTTTCACATGTGTATGGCACAAGAGCAGCCCAGCCACGTGCCAGGCTGGTGCTGTGCATACAGGCAGTCACCGCTCCAAGTTAAATACCTTATATAAGGCTTATATTACACATGCAAGTCACTCAGAATGCTGGCACTTTTAAGAACCCCCTCCTTTTACAGGTTTTTCCGTTCAAATTTAATTCTATTCTATGCAAATAGATCTTGCTTACATCACAGCTTTGCATAACTCAGGTCCAGCTGTCTCTGTTCTAACCATAGTATGAAAGAGAAAATATTTCTGGAAATTCCATTGTTTTAAGTCAAATCAAATGAACTTAACAACAGTATTAAGCAGTTCACATTTGCAATATCTCAATAAGATTTATGAATGGGTTGCTTCACATTAGATCACCTACAAAAGAAAACTACTTTAAGACAGACACTTAAACTTCACACAAATAAAACAGGAGTGCTTTCTGTCCACAGTAAATTGAAGGATTTCATTCTGCTGCCTTTTGAATGCACCTGACAGTTACACGTACAGCAGATTACCATGGTCTGTTCTCTATTTAATTTGATCACATTAACTGAGTGCAATTCCCATGGAAATAAGAGCTAGAACCTAAGAATTACTGTGCACCACGAAGATAAACACACAAGCCTGAATCAATTGGTAAGACAAATGCATGACAATAACTGACTGTTAAATGTCAGTCAGATCAAGCTTAATCTATGATCACCTTTTGACTTGCTTGAGATCCAAACCTGGTAGCCTGCAAAAAGAATTAAGTTCAAATTTAAAAATCAAAGGTTTTATTTGTAGCAAACATACACATCTGAAATGCTGAGAGATCCCTTCCAAAACAAATGGAAAACTTAGAATTGAATTTACAAGAAATGACTGCTCAGGAACATGAGAGATACAGCAGATAGGAACATTCTCTGCCAATATTTCACACGCCATAGGCAAAGAGATGCAACGAATGGGATTTAGTCTGTCTTGGTAATGCTTTTAAAGACAGATCCCTATTAGAAGCCAGTTCATGGTGACAGAACCACTTATAGTTCACAAGAATTACACTGAAATACGCTGTGTTTACTTACACCCTCCTTAGCAGCCGAGGCAATCTTGCTTGCTCCAGTTGTAAAACTGCTCCATCCCTTTAAAAGAAAGCAAGAATGCACCAAGTTATTCGAATGCCAGTAACAGATGACAACCAAGTGTTCACTATTACATGCCAAATTAAGTCAAACTGTGCTCCAGCCTGTCCCATGGACATCAGAATCACCCACCAGTGACAGAAAAAATGGCAGTCTACCACTCAACTGTAAAACAGCAATGAATCTCCATTACCTGTGACAAAATGCTTCAGTGTGCAGAAATGTGAGTTTCAGCTGTTATTCTGTTAGACATGGCTGTGTGAAAATAAGCATTCTAAGAAACCAGCTAAAGAAAGTGAAGAAGGAGAATGATCCTAATCATTTTTTTTTAAATAAATCCCACCAAAGTACAGATGTTTTGTTTAAAGAGTGGATACTGAGGTAACACATTACATTTTAGGCTTCCTCACTGGGATGAATACACATAAATGCTTTAAAATCCCACTGTAATACGCATTCATGGTCAGAAGAGGGCATTTTAGTTGTGTTTCAATGACGTCATGTATTCCAATAACAGCTGACAGCCGTTTGGACAACACAGTGCCACCTCTTTTTTGCTGTCTAAGCACATCTGCAATGTATTATAGATGTGGCTCCTAACTTTAACTCTCTAGCCTACAGTCTACAACTTAACTAGAAATACAGCTTCTGAGCACATTAACACAAGAGATTTCTATGTCCAAATCACATGATGACACTCTCAGAAGACCACTGACCACTAACCCTGGTCAAAAACCTTACTACCTCTTGTCATGGTTTTGTGGAATACCGAAAACCAAAAGTCACATCATAACATCATGTGGGGCTCCAAAGTGACTCCAAATGCCAAATTTTGCCCTGCCCAGCTACTTTGCAGCATATGACAGCTGACTTTACTCCACGTTTCCTCCCAACGATGCAACTTTCACCATCTCTGCTTTACTCACGACAATGTATAGCCATATGCTGTTATGTTCTCATATATCCTTATTTCCTTATCTCTAAGAACTGATCTCAGATATGATGCTTCACTTTCCAAGCCCTCCAATATTTTTCTTGCACTGGGAACTGAACTACTGCTCTACATCTCCTTGTATCGACTTGCAGCCTTTAGTTTCCCTTGTCCATCTGCACTGCAATAACAGAGTTTGAAACAGAAGAAAATACTACTGCAGATCAAAGAAGTCTTTAAGTATTTTCTTACAGAGTACAGCGAAGACATGGCATTATTCAGGAAGTCATCCTCTTTTTTTGGAGGGGTTACTGTATTTCCAAACCCTACGTAGCGATTCTCTTGGCCGCTACAATAAGAAAAGGGATAAACAGGATCTGTATTAGCAGACTGAAATAAAGCAAGTCACTAATCAAAAATATAAAGCATAGAAGAATAATCATTTTGCAGACTTTAAAACACACTTGCAAGAAAAAGCCTGGTAGTGCTGACAGTATTACCAAAACACACCCAAATGCACCCAAAATACAAACCCACCCTCTTAACAGAAACTTAACACCAAAAAGGATCCACTGGTGAATCCTTGCTAATTAAGGCATCTCTTATGCAAGATAATGCCTGCTTAATGATTCTCCAACACATCACTCATATCAGACACTTAAGCAAACCATTACGAAGCAATATAAGAAAATGGGAGGAAGAAAGGAGAAGAATAGAATTACCTTTATAAATACCTCCAGACTAAACACGTTAGGATACTACATACACTAAGAATCACCTAATTTGGAGCCTATAGCATTTGGATGTAACTGTTCATTAGTATGGCCCAGTGAATCAGCATCACGACTGCACAGCTGTAGTGTAACATCCTGACTGCCAGGCACAAATACACAGTTAATAAATATTGCATACCCTTGGTAGGAGTTGACATCATCATTTAACCAGTCTTCAAAAGCCTTGTCAGAAGAGGCAGTTGCGTTCTGAGAAGGTCCAGCAGAGCTACTTCAACAAAAGATTTAAACAATGAAACCGTCCATAGCAGAAACCACTAGTTCAGCAATGTATTTTGTTGTGTACCATCACAAATCAGGTGTGAAATTGATTATTTCTTTGGTCTAGCACATAGGGAACTTTAATGTAACCACTAAAAGCCAATTTACAATTACTTTTTCAGTTAACTTGACTCCTTATTGCAAAAAAATAAACATATAGGCAAAGGCAGAAAAAAAGAACTGCTATCCAGCTTTGATGCTCATTAGTAGTTAGTGCCACAAGGAAAAGCCTGTTTCTTTTTCTCTGACACTCAATTGTGAACTGGAGCTGAACTGTAGTTAAGGTAAAGCAGTGACACATAATGCATGACTGACACAATGAATCTCAGGTGCATTGCAAGTCAAGACAGAAACAGGGCGTCTTGTTCTCCACTCCTTCTCAACTGTCTTGGGTGCAATTCTTTAAGATATGGCTGGAGGTGGGAGAAGGAGTTACAAGAACAGAAATTCTGCCTCCTCATATCCATAAACTTCAGCAAAATAAATGTTTGTTCAGACACCATCAATAGAATAAAAGCAGCAGACACTCAAACATCAGCAACAGCAGATTCAAAAGCTATACTGACAATAAATGACAACAGTGCATACCGATGGGTGGAAGAGAGAGACGTTTTAGGTTGAGGTGGTGTCCAGTTCCTGGCAGGAGAAGTTTCAAGGGACCACTCCTTGCCCTCAGCTACTGTAGCAACCTAAACGGGTAGGAAAACAATTAGAATTCCAGCTACAACTTTTCATGCTAGATAGGCACTGGTCCTATAAAGCAAGGACAAGTTGGCTTTCCACCTGGACACGCACAACAGAACTTACCTGATCTCTAAAAAGAGCTGCAGCTTTGCTGTTGTACTTCTCTTGCATTGACCAGCAGGGATCATAGTCATCCTGAGACTCCAAAAACTCTCGAAATTTGCTGTTACCTCCAGCCTTCATTTTCTCCAGCTCAATATCTTTCCATTTGTCCATAGTTACAGAACGCACAAAACTGAAAATCAGGTTACAAAATAATATAAAAATCAATGCTTGCTTCAACTTCCTGATACATCAGCAGGGATAAAAAAAAAAAAGGATGGGGGTATAGAAATGTTAATAAATACTCTCAAAGCACGGAAAGAAAGCGTGTCTTAAGAAGGTGGTCAAATCCTCATTGAAATAAACAAAAGATAAAGCGCTGGCACTTAAAAAATGCTGTCAAGAGAAGGAAAGTGGCAGAAAAAGCAGCTTCCTCCAACGAGCCAGGAAACACAACATGTTGTATAGAAGAAAATTTCACTTGGAAGTTTTCCTTTCCCCAACTACTTTCAATGTTACATGTGAGTGCCCTGCAAAGCACTTCCTGCCCCTGCTTCATGCTTCTGCTCATAATGACCACCAGGTATGACAACTCAACTGCCTAACACAGCCTGTGCTAACACCTACCATGACCTCATCCCAGAGCATTCATGACTTCAATGAACACGCCAGCTCTGCCTTGGGCCATAAATCCTTGCTACTGTTCATTAAACTATATTAAAACAAAAAGAAAGTTAAGGTCACAGCCTCCGTTTGGAGACACTGCTTTCTGGACCTGGGCACCACGTATCTGCACCAATGCAGCACAGATTCCAGCTAATGTCAAAGAAAGCAAAGAGAATAAAGCTCACTTTGGAGAGGAGCATAAAGCAGAAGTGCTGAAACTGAGATACCCTCCACCCCTCCACCATCATCCTTTCTGTTCACAGCCATAACACCTCCCAAAGAAACCCAACTGAGTGCTTGTTTGCATGCAGGGCTGACCTGAGGTGGACCCCCAGGCCTCGGTGCTTTCCTGAGCACTCCAGACAGATCCAGATTCCATAAGTCACACTCACCCACTGGGGGTTAAACGCACCGCATTCAAAGCAGACCTGCAAGAGAGAAAGCAATCACCTCTAACTCATAACCAGGTTTCACCCATGTGGAAGTCCCCAAACCACAGCTCAAATAGTTGGGCCATGAAACTGTGTTGTGAGGGAATTAAGTTCAGCAGGGAAAGTTCTTTGTGCTGGAACCACCACCCCAAGAGCATCAGCTTCCCTTAAATGTTTATTTATGCTGAATGGAAAGCATTCACCTACCTGAGTTGTATTATAAAACAGCCACGTACCAAACCCCAGAATGGAAAGACATAAACAAAAATGAAGCTGTC
Organism: Lagopus leucura; assembly: GCF_019238085.1. Lineage (NCBI taxonomy): Eukaryota > Metazoa > Chordata > Aves > Galliformes > Phasianidae > Lagopus > Lagopus leucura. Next base: position 1,097,745 of record NW_024962292.1, read on the forward strand.
TGTGGGCTATTGCATTTAAGGCAGCATCCTATCAAGCTATTTGAAACAGACAGTTTTAATTAAGTTATACCAAAGACATTGCTTGCTTGGACTCTAGGGTTTATAGCACTTAAAGCCCCTGAAAGCCTTCTGCCAAACACACAGCCACGTGTTACAATACATGTATGAATAAATGTTACTAGAAGTAATGTGAATACAAGAGATCCATATTTCTCTGCTACTATTAGTTAGACATACAGGTGCTACAAATAGGTTAGCTTGTACAGGCAGCAGCTGTATGTGGAGCAGACAGAAAGACAATTCAGCTCTGGGAATCAACAGCAGAATAAGAGTTTTCTCACATTGTTCTCATCTTGTGCTCTGACTTCCTTGAGAACTTTCCTCGTTCTTGGACTTGCCATGATTCTACAAAAGAAGAAAAAAAGAAAAACCAACAAGATCTGAGTCATACTAAAGAGCTGGATACTGATGTGATGCTCAGTACCACAAATGCATAACCTCGATGATAAAAAGCTAACGAACAACACCACGGAATCGACGGGGAATAAAGAAGACAAAAGAAGTATCCACGACTCTGCCTTTCCGTTTACTTCGTACAGTGTGGGGAGTTTTAGTCATCCTACCTCATCTGTTGGAAAGCTGTAATTCAGCCACAGCTGAGCAGGCAAGGGAAGAGAAACAGAACTCCTCCTCCTATGGCCACATCCTGCCAACCTGACACCCACTGGTGCCACCCGCTGCCCCTTCCAAAAGCACTACATGGTTCCATGGCGCCTTACACACAGAAATGCACCAACCAAAGCACAAAACGACACAGCCTCTGATGCTGAGGAGATGCTGAACGCTGCTAAAAGAGCACTTGATGGGAAGACACAAAAAAGATCCTTGTTTTATCAGAAGTACTGAGTTTCCTTATCAATTAAGTTCTGAGAAAATAACGCGATTATTGGACCCTTTTGCCCAAAAAAAGAATTTGAATTCCAGTGCAGACCAAATCACCTCACTCTGTTTTTCATGGCGCGTGAAATGCAGCTGCAGGGAGCAATGGCAAGCTACAGATACAATTCACACGAAGAAAGAGGAGTGACTCACTCACAGTATATAGCCTGGAAAAACCAAAGGACACAAAATGCTCATGACTGGAAAACTAAATACCAAAAGCATAAAATCCTACCAGTAAGAAAACTGACATTAAATCTGTATGAATGAGGCAATGTCAATTTATTGCTTCCCTGTGAATTCCAGCCACAGCAGTGCAACAGAACAGTGCAAATGTAATTACACACATCACCAGCTAAGACAACAGGGCTCAGAAGGAAATAAACCCAAAATACTATCTATTTGTTACAAAAGCAGAGGTTATCTGTGGCAGAACTCACTGGCTTTATGAAAAGCATCCATTCCTCTGTTAACATTTTGAGAAGCACTTAATTCTGTGTAATTTAAGGGACAGTATATGAACCAGGCACCCTTTGCAGACCAAGCCAATGTCTGCACCACTCAAGTGGTCACAGACTGCACAAGTTTCAAACCTTTGCCTCCCAGCTGACAGAGGATAGGACAAGGGGGACTGGTTTTAAACTGACACAGGGGAGGTTTAGGTTGGATATTAGGAGGAAGTTTTTCCACACAGAGGGAGGTGAGGCACTGGAACAGGTTGCCCAAGGAAGCTGTGGATGCCCCATCCCTGGAGGCATTCAAGGCCAGGCTGGATGTGGCTCTGGGCAGCCTGGTCTGCTGGTTGGCGACCTGCGCACAGCAGGGGGTTGGAACTGGATGAGCATTGTGGTCCTTTGCAACTCAGGCCGTTCTATGATTCTGTCATTGCTGCTTTTTTTTGTATAAAATCCTTTATCAAAAGACCTTTGGCCGACTGCAGATTGAACGTATGTCCGTGCCGGAGACATGAGCTTCCCCCATGAAAGCCATCCACAAAAGGAGTCCAGTACAGCTTCCCACCTTTCAAAAGTCAAGCTCCAAGCTTTGTAAGAACAGGAATCACCTTCAGAGCTGCCAAGCCTGCTTCCAGTTATATTCACCACAAACAGTAAGGGATCTCATTATCACAGGTTACTTGAGCCACAGAAGCTGGCTGGGCACAAAGCCCCTCTGCAGCTTATTTCCAAGGAAGGACTGAGCTACATACCTGAAATGAATATTATTGTCATCTAATGCAGCAAACAAAGCGTACAGCTTAGGAATGTTTCCACTGATGGGTATAAATACCTTGGACTAGAGGTTGCAAGGTGGAAACATGCAGTTGCAGGCAGCTCAGCCTCGCATACTTATTTCCCAGCCAAACAGTTTGCTTCCAGAGCAATAATCACACAATGCACAACCTGGATTTCTATGCTAAGAATCTCCAGCATGCTAAAAAGTCGGTGTGAGCTGTAACAGGACCCCATGGCACCGCTGAGGTTGAACGAGAGCTCCCGGATCCCCAACCCAGCACCACACCCAGTAACCACATCCCTGAGCGCCACATCTCCACGTCGGACACCTCCACAGACGGCGACCCCGTACCCAGGGCAGCCGCGCCACGCATCATTTGGAGATGCCCCCTAACGCCCAACCTGGCACAGCCCGACCCCCCGCCCGGCTCCAGCCTCCTGGCACAGACACCCCGCAGGCCGTGCCGGCTGACAAACGATGCCAACGGAGCAGCCGCCAGGGCGCTGCTCCAGCCTGCAGGGCTGCTCACCGAGCACCGCGCGGGGGACGCGGGGCGGACGGTTCCTCCACCGAGAGCCGCGAGCTGCACCGCGCGGATCCGAGGCGAGTCCGGGAGAACCGCTTCAGAACATGGCCAGCTTCCAGCCACCTCTGGGAAAGAAAAGCAGAGACAGATATAGCAGAAGGGCTAAAGGGCGCCCGGCCGGGCCCGGAAAGGAAGGAACGGAGCCGCACGCACCGGCACAGCACTGACGCGGCGGCCGCTCCGGTCCCGCCCGGCGCCGCACGGCGCAGCCGCCGCTCACGGCACGGACGGCGACGTTGCAGCGCCGCGAGGAATTGTGGGCGCCGGGTTAACCCGTTGTGTGCCGGGCGGGGGGAGGCGGTGAGACGTGGCGGGGTGAGCGGCGGCTGCGGGGGGAATCTGCGGTGGTGGGCAGTGAGATAGGAGGCAGCGTCCGACGCGGGGTGGGAATGGTGACGTGGGGAAGCGGGGGGGCGAAATGGCAAAAGAGATGTTGGAAGAAATATTGGAAAACTTTTTTTTTTTTCTTTTTTCCTCCCCTTTTTTCCCCCTTTTTTCTTTGTTTTTTTTTTTTTTTTCCTTTTTTATTTCTTTTTTTCTTTTTTCCTTTTTTTTTCTTATTCTTTTATCTTTTATCTTTTATCTTCTTTTTTCTTTTACTTTTTTCTTTTTTTTTTTCCTTTTCTCCTCTTCCTTTTCTCCTTTTCCCTTTCTCTTTTTCCCTTTCTCTTTTCTCTTTTTCCTTTTTCTTCTCCCTTCTTCCTTTCTTTTTTTACTTTTCTTTTTACTTTTTTTTTTTTCTTCCTGTTTTCTATGTTGTGTGAAGGTTGAATCTCTTTTGAATTAAAAACACTCATCAGAACCGCTGCTTTTCAAGACACGCTATTGTCCTATAATCCTGCTTTGGGTCAAGGAGATATTTTAAAATGTTGCATCATTTTTAATAAGGGGAATCATAGAATCATAGAATCACAAGGTTGGAAACGACCTATAAGATCATCCAGTCCAACCATCTCCTCATCACCATTGCCATTTGTGTCAACTAACCAGACCCCAGCCCAGCCCAGCATGCAGGCTCCATTTGGTGCCATCTGAATCCCCGTGCTTGGTGATGGCCTCGTGCTGCACCAGGTGATCAGATTAGATATTAGGAAACATCTCCAAAAGAGCAGTGATGCAGTGGCACAGCTGCCCAGGGGGAGGTGAGGTCACCATCCCTGAAGGTGTTCAGGATCACAGAGATGGGGCAGTGAGGGATGGGGGCAGTGGGCACGGTGGGGTTGGATGTGGGTATCTTTCCAACCTCAGTGATTCTGTTGGCACTGGAGGGCAATTTCCATACCTTGCCACCCGGCAGTGCCCTAAAGGTGATGAGAAATCAAGTATGGATAAGAGAAGGTGGAAGTGCTTTGTGATGGTTGCAGACAAGTGCCTGGAGAGCGCATTGATAATAATCACTAATTTATTTTTAATCAGCAGCCGTAGACAGGCCGGAGCAAAGCTTTAACATTTACATATGAATCCCACGGAGACAATATGCTGCTGGTTTTCAGTATAACTCCTATCTGGCCTCCCTGCTTAATAAGTAGGCTGTTATCTTACCATCGGTGCAGGAGAGATTAACAAGAGCTATTTTCATTAACATTAACGGCAGCTACACATAAGGCCCCTGCATCAACAAGAAGATAACGGCCGTCAATGTGTGCGCATTCGAAGGAGAGAGGAGGGGGGGGTGTGAAACATAAAGAAAATTCTACTTAGATAATTTGCTCTTCCAGTTAAGGACAAAGTGGGCTCTTCTGATAAGCACCGTTATTTTCTGGTAAACACGAACCAGTGGACAATGAGGTTCCCATCATGCACACACTGTATTAAAAGATCTAATGAGGATGTTAATCTCGGTTCTTCTGTCCAAGCGATAGAACCGGTGGCTTTGGGCTCGCATCCCACATTCGGTACTTGTGCTCGCAGCCTCAGGGGAGCAGTGTTGGGCAACGTTTTCCATCCATAACGATGCTGCACTGAGTTCCTGATGGCTGCTGCTTGTTTCGTATCCCAAATACACACTTTCGTCTTCCTGGGCCCAAAACTGCTGCTACCAACCAAGAGCGAGCAGTGCTGCTGTGTTCACACTGCGAGTTGCCCTGAGCCAGCATCATCGTTAACCTGTTGGTGTGTGCTGAGATAGAAGGGGCAAAGGCTGCAGGATAGGGCTGGTTTTCAGCAGGAATGAAAGGAAGCTGCAGGCATCTGCCTTCCTTCGCAAGCACATAAGTGCACGCCATTCCCTGGCAAATCCAGTTTGCTCTGTTCCCAGAATTTGGGCTGGCTGCATAGCTCTCTTCCCATCTCTGCAATCTGTGGCAAATACCTATTATAAGATAATATAGAATGCCATACTAATAATATTTACAAAGGCATCCTTCACCGTATTCCCAGCTCATCTCTTTCTCTAGTTATGAATTGGTTCTATCATGAAATTCCTCATGTTTTTTGCACAGTTGCCATTGCTGTAATTGTTACGTCCTGAGTCACCCACATACGAAATGCAGCAAGGAACAAATTATAGGATAACATAAGAAAACAGAAGGCAGGGACAGTCTCTTCCATGCCGAACTTTTTCAGATGGAATTAATTTTACTTGGCTACAAAATGTAGTATCCGTAGCATCTCTAAGTTGACTTGTTCAGTGACACCCCTGTTGGATCAGTACAGTGCTCAGTACTGGCAGCATTTGGCAGGGTTAGGAAACCATACGCTCCTGTCTTGGTTACTTTTTTAAAGGGATGAGTTTGAGAAGCTTGTGTGACTTTAGGGGGTGTCCTGTTTTTATAGGTCCTGGTAGGAGATCGTTCCCACTCACATGTTGAGATAGATAAGTCTTCTCCAACTTGGTGGTTCTCTGATTCTAAGGAATATTTCCTGCCATGGGATGGAACATCAGTTCTTCTCAAACATTTATTTTGTATTATTATCATTATTTAATGCCTTTTAAAATTATTTAATATTAAATAACATTTACATGTTATTAGTTATAGCATTCAGAGTTATTGCTATTCATTGCACTTGGCAGCCAAAACACAGCAGCCTCACCAAACAACAATGGCTATTGCTACTGGCTGTGGAAATGCAGCTGGGAGTGCATGGAGCTGGGAGTGCATGGAGCTAAGAGTGCATGTTGGTGTGTGTGTTTGCATCATCAGTATGGCACTGAGGCATCCTTGGTGTTCCTGCGGTGACACTTCATAGCTGGAGCCAAAGGAAAGCTGCAGCAGCAACTTGTGTTTGGAAAGCCTCACCAGATCTTCTGCCTACACACATTTCTAGGTCTTTCTTAGGTGTTAGTTGCTCGTGCTGGAACAAGTATAGCTGACACAGGGCAGAAAGCAGCTCTATCCCATGTACATGTGTTTAATTGGCTAGGGAAAGTTTGCCACTGATTCCTAAGCAGACAAGGGAAGCTGCTTGTCTACAAGAGAGCTCCCACATGGCTGCCCCAAATCAGGGGCTGCTCTCGCCCTTCTGGCTCTTCTTTGTGTCCTATCATTTGAGAAATGCAACTGTTGCATGGCAGCCTCGGGCGATCACTTGGTGTCAATACCCGTGGATTTTAGCAGCTGCAATGAGTTACTTCTTGGTCACACTGCCTCATGAAATTGCAGCTGGAAATGTGGCTGCAATCATGCCAAGGACTCAGATTGCAGGGCAGCGATGTCAGCTGCCACAGCTTGCTTCTCCAATGGGAATTAACTCTTTGGGCACTCCCTCCTCTCTGCTCCAGGCCATTCCTTTGGGAATGTGGGTGTGCAATCCCAAGGAGGAAAAATGCATCTCAGTGTGATACCAGTTGTGTTTCCTTCATGCAAGCCCTTGCTGTGAAGAAGGGATGTGCATGGGGTGGGTGTGGGCAAAGCGCTGTCCTCGCTGTGTGCTCTGAATCCTCCTTCCACCTCTGCCATCCTCCACTTCATCATCAAACAGTGATGGAAATGCGCTGTGTGGCTCAGCAAGGTAATGTTAGGGAATTACAGATGCAAAATGAGGTGTTGAAATGCCACAGAAGCTGATTAGAAGCTGTCCCCTCCCAGCAGCAAAGGTTTCACAGGGATCAGAAAGAAAACAACAGAATTCACACACCAGTTGTGATGAAACTTAAGATCACCGTTGGCTGTTGGGAACCTATTTTGAGGCATGAAAGTCATTGGGATTGTTTCCTTTCTAATGAGGACGATTTTTAAAACACTGTGCTTTGCTGTCACAGGTCTGTCTCATTTTCTACAACGCATTTGCCACCACTCTTAAGCTTTCTTCTCCTTTGGTAGCGTTGGCTGCAGCTGGCCTCCGTCCCAGAGCAGCTCCCTGGACATTATCCCAGGTAATGAGAGCTTTAAGAAATTACAAAATTAAAACTAGAAGATCAAAAGTCCTTGCCCTTTATTACATAATCTCTCTCCCTTTCTAGCTAGCTCAGTTATCCTTTCCTATGTAAAACAGTCTTCTGTGGAACAACACAAAGCCCAGTTTCTGGAGTGGTGGCACGTCTGGTCACCATGAATGAGTGCTGTCACAGCATCCAACGTATTCCCCAGGATTTGCCCTCATCCATTCATTCTGAATGTCCACAGTGTCCTGGAGCAGCTCGCCCAATTCTTACATAAGGGCTCCCAACCTATCGTGCTGAACACGTTCCTCTGTCAAACTGTGCTGTGCGCAATGGAAAGGAGCCATCAATCAGAGGACTGGCAGTGAGCTTTACTTCCAATGTGTGACAGAAGAATAGGATGTGACGTGCCACCTTGGAAAGGCTGTCCTGAGCAGGGGAGCACACAACACAGGGACAGGCATGTGCTGCCTTTGGATGTGGCACTGTGGCTGTGGGTCTCTGGAACAGTGTTTGTAGCTGAGGATCATCCCTTGTGGCTTTCAAGCAGCCCTTTGTGGTGGCCCATGGCACATCACTGGTGGCACAGTGGTGTTGACACTGTGTTTGGCAGCCTCTGGACTGCTCCATCCAATGATGCCTCATTAATCCACTTGCTAATTCAATATACTACCTAATGAAGATCCATTATTATTATTATTATTATTATTTGGTCTTAGCTCCAAATTCAGCTAAGTTAATATTTATTCACATTGAAATAAGGAATTTTCCAGGAGTCCACAGGATGCTTTTCAACTGACTTGCAAAGAGTAACCCAAAGCCCAGCCCTGCTGTCGGGGTGCTCAGGCTGCGTGCATCTCCTCTGCTGTGCACAGACAGAAGATGCTGAAGAGCATGGCACTGGAGCAAGCATCCAAACACTGGCATGGGAACAGCTGCACTAAAGCCAGTGAGGCCACTTGGATATTTAAAGGCAAATGCTTCTGTGTGAGGGCTCCATGCCATGCCAAGAAATCATGTAAGTTTACACCACCAGGCTGTAGGAGTTTTAAGTCTCTCTTTGTGATACAGTTGCATTATAACATGTTTACCCTTCTAAACAGGCTAAAAAGATTTGTGTGTTCTTCAGATGCATGCAGGGCTCAGCCAGCACAGAGCTGCCTTTTCCCTGGCTTATCAAGAAAAAAGTGCAAGGGGAAAACTCCTGTTTGTGTCCAATGCGATTCCAGCAGCGACACCTTTTGCAGTTTGTCACAGCATCTCCTTTATACTACAACTGCACTGGAAAATAGCTGCACTTACGGGAGGCTGTTAGAAGCAGGAGATGGAACAAAAGATGCAGGAAACTCTGAGCAATGGCCCTGAGGGCTGGTACCAACCTGCACAGCTGCATCCCTGCCTGCTCCCATTGCTCCAGCAGCTTGCAGAGCCCATTGCACCACAGCCTAACCCCAGCCTGTGCATGGCTCCTCTTCTCCCTCTGATGTCAGCTTGCCTGAGCCCATAGATAAGAGTGAGCCCTCCCTATGCAATTTGTGAGGAGTGTTTCTTCTATGTTCATCTAAAAAATAAACTGGACTTTTTTCCTATTGCCTCTGCCATCCAAAATCCACTGTTCTGAGAATACAATTAGTGCCAAAGCTTCTTCAGCCCACAGTTTTCTGGGTGAAGTAAATTGGTTTCTTCACTGGGTGTATTCGTTTCACACATAATAAAGTGTCTGTTATTGTATCTGACTGCATTAATTGCTGCCCTGGTTCTGCTCAGTGCACAGGTCAGATAATCAATACACTTTACCATTTAAAAACAGGATTTGAGATCATTTCAGAGTCCATCTCCCAACCTTAGGTATTCACAGTCTGCTTGTTTTTGTTTGTTCTTTTTCTCCCTGTGTCTGATTTGAATAAAAATAACTTTGTTACTACCAGGTTTCAAACACTCACAGCTCTTCAAGACTAACCCTGCTTCTGTTATAATTCTGTTATAATCAAGCAATGCCTTCCTCGATTAAAATGATAGAGCCTCTGTCATTTCAGCTGCCATCTCCATCTCCATATCCACCACTGCAAAAAGCAACTTGGTATGAGTATTTAGAGGGCAGTGGGGCTGATCACTCACAGTCCCAAAGTCACGCTGCTTTAGAGGCAGGAATGGAGCCCTGACTTTCTTGAGAGCAAAGCAAACTTTATCATGCAGCCATGGAGATTGCAAAGAGATGACACTGTCATCAGATGTGCCTCTCTGAAAGCTAATTATCCCACTCTGGTGGAGCTTAGCTATAAGTGCATCCCCATCCTGGCATGTCTGTGTGTTACCTGCTGCTTGGGCTGAGCAAAAGCAGGGAGAGGTGACAGAAGCTCTCTGCTCCCACTCCTCTGGGCAGGAGGCAACTCAGTGTTCTGACGGAGGTAGTTGGTGCTCCCAGATATCTTTGCCATTTGCAATTGAAGCAGACAGACCTGCTTCGATGCAGATGCGTGGTATGGTGGGTGGTTCTTAGATGGTGCTCTTGTGGAACTCTCCCACAGGAGATGCTCCCCTACACACTTATGGGACCACTGAGGTGTGATGTGGTCTGTGTGTTGTGTGTGACATACAAATCCGGGCAATTTAAGACACTCACAAATGTGCATTTTAATGATTTTCAGACTTATCCCCCTGCGTTTGTCTTCCATGTGCACTTTAACTGACAAAGTTTATGGAAACAGTTATTGTATTTCAGGTTAATCCTGGGCATGAAGACTCTAGGGTGAGTAAGCCAGCATCTGTGTGAGGAAAAAGGCGAGGGGCGCATGTGGCAAGAGGAGAGGAGGTCCCGGTTCCTGTCGCCTGAGATGCCCTATAGTCTCCATGCCCGATCCACGGAGTGCTGGCACACCTTCGGCCAGCAGCAGGGTCTCCCATCTCTAGAAAATAAATAAACTGGTACAGCCTGGCTCAGCCTCCCGGGGGCGGGCCGTGCCCGGGGGGGGCCGGGAACATCCCAACGGGGCTGACGGGGCTCATCCCAACCGCCTCAGCCTGCGGGACGGGAACGTCCGGCGGAGCATTGCCCTTTTAAGCTGTGGCCCCACTGCCTCCTCCCCGACTCCCGGAGGGGCTCCGGCAGCCGCCGCGACCTCCGTCCCTCCTCCCTCCTCCCTCCCCGCCCGCCTCGCTCCCGGCGGCGGCGAGCGGCAGCTGCGCTCCGTGCTGCTGGCGGGGAGAGCCCCGGGGCTGCGGTGAGCCGGGTGCTCTGTCCCCGCTGTCCCTGTCCCCGCTGTCCCTATCCCGCTGCCTGCCCCGGCGCACTCGGGGACCATGGGATGCTGCACCGGACGCTGCACCTTGATTTTCCTCTGCACTTTGCAGCTGGTAAGTGCCGGCTCTCCGAGCTCCGGGGTGCTGCCCGGGATGGGGATGGGGCTGCCGGGACGGAGCGGAGCCCGCAGTGCTTCGGGGCCGGAGGAGCTCCGGGACTGTCCCTCCACAACTTCGTTTCGCGGTGGGGCTGCACTGCTGGGTGAGTTGCTCTGCTCGTTCTTAAAACTCGGAGAAATGTGGTCGTTATGCTTTTGTTCCTTTTCTTTTTCTTTCCTTTGCAACTCCTCAGTTTATAAGTTTGTGTTTATCAAATACAACTAAAGAAAATCTGTCCATCAAAGGAGTCCCCGCAGGTTTGGTGGCAATGCTCAAAACCAAACCAAAACTTCCTCCACGCCGAAACCTCTCGATACCTTCAGCCCTTCTATGTGTGGCTGCAAGAAGGAGTTAAGGCAGCTGCATCCCACCCTGCACCAGAGGGTCTATGCAGGCGTGGAAGGAATTATTTCAGCCGTCCTCAGGGTGATGTGCTATATGCAATGTGCTCATGCATGTATTTCTTCAGGAATAAACTGGTCGGCGTGCAGACAGTGTCCCTTGTGGGCAAAGGCTGCTCATCCCGGTGACATCTGCGTGTGTGTTGGTGTGAGTGGTGATAACAAAGGTCTGCTTGTTCCTGAGTGTCTGTGCATCCAGCTTGGACCTGGAGGGTCCCCTTCTTGTCAGTAGCTGATGGTCTCCAGGGCTCCTCCAGCCTTAAAAAGGAAATGACAGCTTATACGTAGTTAATTTCATTTCCAAATTTGCTTTATTCTGGAGCGCTAGTGGTGCGCAGGAAATGGCAGGCTTTCTCCTAAGTTCTGTTGAATGGTGAGCTAGTGCCAAAGGGCGAATCTAGTTAGAACTCTTTGTTTGGGAGTTGCTTACTGTAACAGCAGCATATTTTCTGCCAAGAGGCAACCAGGGAGCGGGCATTTGGCTGGAAAGTGGGAGAAAAATCAATAGAAAAACAATGAGAACCTGCTAGTTTTCAAATGTAAGCCATTGGCCTAAAACTGATGGGGAGCAGGGTGGGAATGCAGCCCCACTAACTGCGAGGAGGCAGAAGATGGGGATGGAAGATTTGACTCGCAGTTAAACAAAATGCAGAATAGAAGTTTTTAGCACAAAGCGTCTCGCTAGGCATATTTATGAGCGTGCTGAATGGCCAGGGAGTGCATTCAGCCTACTGGATTATTTCTTTTGATTTTTCACCCATGTTCACAGAAGAAAGAAGCTGTATTACACCAGAAACTGGCATCTCAACACTCACTGTCTCTTAAACCCATCACTGTGTCATCCAGCTTTAAGGTACGCACTTGCATACGCTGGAGGGAAGGAAATAAAAAAGAGTAAGAAAAAAAGAGAAAGCCATGGGCTGCTGGTGCTGCTCTTATTTCTGACAAGCGTGGGAGTTTTTCCGTATCCAAGATACAGGGACAAAGAACCCCCAGCATTTTATTTTCCTTAAGACCCTCCTCCTTGAAGAAAAGAATCGGTTTGGCTCATTCTTAAGCAAGTTTGGATGCCTGAGCCGTAGTGATTTCCCATGGCACTCGCTGGGTGAATTGGTAGAGCTGGAAAAATGTGAGCTATGGGGAGGGAATTCCTGGAGCTCCGCTCCGCTGGGAGTGAGGTCAGGAGATCCTGGCTGCTCCTCAGCAAGTGCTTGGGTGAGGCTGAGTCCCATCCTGGTGGTTATTTTATTTATTTTCTTGTAAGTCAAACTTGTCTGTAAGCCGTCGCATCATTTCCACCTCAGTACGACTGAGTGACCTGCAGGACTCAGTGCTGAGCAGTGCTCTCCGCTGAGACAAAACACTGAAGCAATCAGGCCAAGATCATCAATAAATTATAACGACGTGAACTTCCTTTGTTCCTCTCGTGTCTCTGCTCTGCTTCATTTGATACCCTGAACTCTTCCCAGCCTCCCTGTGTGCTGCTGTCTCCCATAGTGCCGGGGTGACTCCTGGCTCCTTGGGGGCAGTGGTGCTTTTGCCTTTCATTTAAATAGGAGAGAGGATTTCAGCTGTGGGATTTCCCACTCCAGTTCTGCAGGACGTCGTTCTGTTTCATTATATATTCTCCTGTCTGTTCTTCGAGGCTTCATTTATACGCAGTGAATGCAAACATGAATTAAAGACACCTCTACTTAAAGAAAAGGAGGAGGATTTGGCTCGCAGTGTGTTTTGGAGATTGCTTTATTATTAGGTGTGTGTAGTTGAGTTAGTGTACTGGGAAGTGTTTGCAAACTGCAGCTTAAATGTTTCCCTGAAAAAAAAAAGAAAAAAAAAAGAAAAAAAAAAAGATAGAAACTGAACTTATTAATCACTGCTGTGCATGCAGATAAAAAGTTTGTGATCCAGCTGGAGAGCAGAACAGCCCATCAAGGGAAGGGAGGGCTGCAGCGCAGTGTGAATACCAACGAGGGCTGCAGCCCCGTGGGCAGCTCAGGGCTGAGCAAAAGGAGTGGAGCTGAGCATGACTGTCTGGAGAAAATCAGGGCTGGCTCCCCAGCGGTTTGCTAATCAAGAGGGGGAGAGGAAGGCTGGCGTTTGAATAAGTAATTTGCCACGTTCCAATTTTAGGTTATTGTTTGCCTGCAACGTCCACCTCAAGCTCCTGCTGCCTATCTGATCAGCACTGCAAGGAGGTTCAGGTCCTGCTGTGTGTTGCTGCACTCGATCCTGCCCTTCTCAACCAATCCCTGTCTACAGCAGAAGTCCATGGGAACAGCCAGGCCAGGAACACCCTGCGGATGGGAGAGGCTCCAGGGTGTTTGGATCCCGGAGTTTGTGCCCTTGTCCCTTGTAGAAATGAGGCTTGGAAAAGGGCAAGGCTTTCCCTGTGAGTGCGTTGTGGGGAAGACCATGCTTGTGAACTTGGTCTGAGATTGCACCCATCTGGTGTATTTTCTAGAGTAATAAGTGATCATGTCCTGAAAGCACTACGTGAATTTCTTTCCACCAAGCTGAGCGTGGAAAAAATCCCTCCCTCCCTGTGCCTGTCCCAGTAAATCAAACAACTGCAGTTTCTTTACATTCTGTCCATGAATCGAGAGCTCAGATGCCAAGCAAAGCCTGGAGACAATTTTACAGATACATTATAAATCCCCATAGAATAAGAGCTTCTAATGGAAAAAGTGACTAATACCTCAACTGAGCGCAGAGCGCGGCGCCCTGGGATGGGACTGCACAGAGACTAACCAAAAGTAACTATATACCTTTATTTATTTATTTTCCTGTGCTCTCCTTCTCCCTCGCTCCCTTCTTGGCAATGCCTTTTTAATCTCTTACAGAAGGGGGTGACCAATGCTGGAAACTATTTGAAACCAGTGCAGATCCTTCTCTTAACTGCTCCCTTGTACCTAAAGGGATTGTGTCAGCTTGGGCAGGACATGAAGCGATGGGGCTGGGGTAGAAGGGAGCCTGGTAGACAGGCACGTAGGATTGCACACACGTCAGGGAAGGCAGGAGAATGGATGGGCTCAATGCGGTCAGTGCAATATGAGTCTGCAGAAGGGAGGTTGGGAGAGCATCCATGGGAAGGAACAAGCAGGATTGCAGTGGAAGGGTAGGGAAATGGGTAGGGACCCATCTCTCCCTGCTCTGCAGCTGCCCGCAGAGCTGGGCAGGTTCCTGCATCTCCTGGGGAGCTCAGAGCCCAGCAGCTGGGACATGGCTGAGCAACAAAGCACCAAATAAAGAGCAGGTGCAGGGGTGAGCGCAGTTTTGCTGATTGGGACCAATGTGAAATTACCCTATAATCCAACTATTTATCTTCTCCAGGATTTGTGCTCAAATTATAATCCCTCTAGAAGGGAAACCGTGTGTGCACCCAGCACCCAGCACCGTGATGGGTTGAACCTCTCCTGGAGACCACATACAGTAACAGACCATTTTAAATAATAACATAAGTCAAAAGACTACATTTGACAGATGCTGTCCTCTCCATGTCTGTTCCAGACAAAGGAAAATTAAAGCTGTGCCAATAATAGAGCTCGTCAGCATTTTCCACTGATGCTGACTTTCAGTAGAAACCTGGGGATTTGACTAAATGAATATTTTCGTGAGAAGTATCTGCTTTCCATAGACAATTCTGGGTTGTTGTATTTTATTTTTTTTTTCTCTCCAAAGTTTTGGCTAGAATATTTTGGCAAAAAATCAAAAATGTGCTGGCAAATGCTCGCTGTGCTGGCAAGCATTTTTAGTTTTGGAGTTGTGGGGCTTCTCTTACAAAAAGTTGAATTTTTGCATGTGGAGATTTTTCTTTCTTTCTTTCTTTCTTTTTTTTTTTTCTCTCTTTCCTTGAGCAGCTGGAGTCTGTAATGCAGCAGTGGTCTGAGGCCAAAAGCTCTGAGCAGCACCAAGGAAGAGGGGCCTGGAGACACACAGCATGTTTCAATGCAGATTGTGCATTGGCAGCAGCCCACATCCATGTTTCCCATAGCGGTGGTGGCAGAGATTGCAAGTGACTCACAGGAATCAAGTTTCCTTGTGCCCTCCGACCAAACCCATCTAGCGCTGTCAGACCAGGCATGTCATTTGGCAAAGCCCAAGCCAAAAAGCTGCTGAGGGCAAGCTGGTGCTGAGGTCAACTCTTCCCGGAGCCCTTGGCCTGGATTTTGGCTGACGCCGTGCCTTTGCCTGACTGCGCTTTGCTGCTCTGCCTCCTGCCTTTCCTGTCCCTGAACACCAGGGCCGTGCAGGAGGAGAAGGAGGTGGATTTTCCCCAGAAGGGAGCCCCTCTCCCCTGCCCGGTGCCGGGTTGGGGCTGGGAGCATTGTGGCTGCCAGGGGCCCTTCCCAGCGCGGGCTGACGTTGCTCCATTGTGTGCTAATAATATACGGAAACTCGGAGCGTTCTGGCTGGGGTGCAAAATGGAGCTCTTCCAAGAATCTGCTCCAGGGGCCCTCAAGTAGGAACTCTTGGAGAATAAGCTGGATAACAAAGGCCAGATTGTGATCGCTTTTCCTCCAGGAAAACCCTGGAATGGCCCATTGCTTTTCGAGCATTTGAGAAAATGCGTATGATCTAGCAAGCTCTAAGTGCCCCAGCTGTAGCTTTCCCTTCTCCCATTAACAAAGCATTGAGTTTGAGGTCAGCACAATCAAACCTTTCCATTTAAAAAAGAAGAGATAACTTCTGATTTAATGTCCTTATGCTTGTGCTGTTCCCTTTGCGTTGGCTGGAGTAGGTGTCATGAGCGGAGCTGACTGCACAGGTTGTGTCTGCAGTGAGCTTTGGTTGAAAGAAACTTTTCAACGAAGTGGAAACCTTTTTTATCTCAAAAGTGCACTGTTTTTCCATTCTCCATCTCTAGAGCATGAGAAGAAAAAAAAAAAGACAGTTCTGGCCCCAGATTGAAAATTTGCTGGCATTCAGCAATGTTTGCTGGAAATGACGGCGGCTTTATTGTGCCAAACCCCAAATATTTTGAACTTTTTAGAAGTGTTTTCAAGCTTCTGACAAAAAGTTGAAAAGTTTCAGTAAAAAGAAGTTTGGGTTTTGGTGGCTTTTTTGTTGGTTTTGGTTTTGTTTTTTTTTTTTTATTTTGTGTCTTGGATGTTTTCATCTTCCAAATATCTCTGATGTCTTCGAGTTGGGAATTTTGATGTCGTTCCTAAATACTAAGGGGAAACTGCTCACAAAGAAAGCACAGGCTTTCTTCTGCTCAGTCCTGTTAAACTTATTTGTTATCTCCTTATAGGCCGATGCTTTTTGGGTGTTTTTGTTGTTGAAGGAAACTCAATGAGTTCAACGCCATGCAGAGCTGCCAATCTGAGATATTTCATAATCATTCCAAAACTGTATTATGATTTAGAGATCCCAAAATAAGAACAAATAAGTTCTGCTTTGCTTGTTCATTGAGCTCTGGTGAGGTCAGACTCTCACTTCATCTTCTTTGCCATGGATGACTGTATGGATCACAAAAGCAAGGATTAATAATAGTAACAATTAGGGAAATAGTCATGGTAAAAGGAAGGTGGGTATTAACAGTTGGGACGAGAAAGACTGGTGTCTCAGCAAGGATCCTGCTTCTACTGCCATATCAGAACCACATTTCACGTTGAACACAGAGAAGTCAATGGTGATGTTGCATTGGTGTCTCTGTGGGTTGGCTGACTTCTAAAAACCCTTGTGAAGCAAAACATGGCAGCTTTGTTTCACTTCATGTTGCGCGTTTCACAGCCTAGAGGGAAGTGAGCAGCAGTTCTCTGCTGGGGTAAGATCAATTGATGCTCCCTTGACTTTGCTGTAGCTCAGTAGCATCAATGGCCTTTTCCAAGGGGTGCTTTTTGCTCTCATTTCCACAAGGACTTAATTGCCATTTTTCTGGTGTCTGTGGCTGGTTCTCAGAGCAGCTGCTTCTGTGTCAGGATGTTAGGCAGAAATATGTTGTTTATCAGGGAGGTTCTCATCCCAGATTTTCTCTCAAAGGTGAGGATTCATGGAAATTAGGAGAGCAGCTTTTCTAATTCCCTTTCCTCCTTCATCCTGGATTCTGTTTGGATGAGTCTTGCTTTAGTAATTGAGGTGTCAGATTCCCTGACACCTTTCAGTTGAAAGGATGATGGTGTGGAAGCGGTGACCTCTGCTGCCATCTGCCACAGCTTAATGAAAATATACTGTGGGAATCGAGACAACAGCTTGGCTTCGTCACCTGCTCGGAGAAGGCAGACATCAGGAGTTGCTGTGCCAACTTTCTTTGCCACCTCTCAGTGACTGGCCAGCCCAGCAGGCAGCTTCCCACCTGCTCTCTAGACTCTCTCAGGCCAGCAAAATACCTGCTTTCTTCCCTATTTTTCTTTCTCTGGTTCTTTCAACCGATGTTTAAAACTGTAGAGATCCAGGATCACTGATGTATTTGTGCTGATGCATCAAGCACACAGATGTCCACCCCAGAAGCACAGGAGCACAAACTGCCACCCTGTCACAGCAGCACTGCAATGGGATGGGAGAGCTGAATCCAGCCTCCTTGTCTTGTGCATGTCAGAGGAGATGAGAACACATCAAGACCTGTAGAGAAGGGATGCTGTTGTGCCACCCCTGAGCAACACAGGATGCTGCTGACCTAAGGGAAGTGGGTCAGAATGAAGCACGTGAACAGTCACATGCTCTTCTTCTTTACTGAGCACTGGGCAACCTGGCCAAAGTCATGAGAGAACAAGAACTGGATATTACTGAGGAAAGTTTGGGTAAAGTTCTCCAGAGATAAATATACTTAATAAAAAACGAATCCTGGTGCTCAAATGAATACACTATGATGGCAAATATATGAAGCCTGGGAAGATGTCTCCTGTGAGACCTTTTTGGGAAACAGGACCTCTCCCCTGTCCGTGGTGACCCTGACAACAGCCTTGGACTCATTAAAGTGCCTGGTGCTGCACTGCGTTTTCCAAGTGATGTTCTCTGGAGATAGTTCATCTGTAAGCACTGTTCCAGCTGAATGGGGAAGGTGAGATGGAGGACACTGAAGAAGGGAATGGGGTATTTTATTACCCATGCAGAACTTACAAAGTATTGAGTGTAACCTTGCATGGATTGCTCTGTATGCTGTGTTCAGCCACCACGGATAAGCAGCCTTACCACAATTAACAGTTTGTCACTCCCTGTCTTCAGCTTTGCCTTAAAACTATCTCTGTAGTAACTGGTGCTTAATCTTGGTACCAGGAAAGTTAACTTGGAGATCAGGAGGGATTTAAACCCTGGTCATAATCAGTTTTGTTCATACTTGTGAGGTTTGGACATTATTCTTACATGAATACTACGACAAGAGCATCGCTCTGCTTCTTTGTGTTGAGTGTATACTGGGTTGCACTCTAAGCTCTACAAGCAAAACCTTTCTCATATATGAAGTTCTTCAGATAGGTGGTCTTTCTGTGGAGGCTGTGTAGCAAGGTCTGCCAGTATTGCTGCTGCAGCTCAAGTGCTCAGGAGCACTTAGCTCCATGCTATGGAGTGTGGGAGCATCCTCAGCCCTCTTCAAAGATTCTACATCCTTGATGCTCTGTTAAGAGGGAAATAGTCCCTTATCTGCGAAAGCTTCAAGGCCAAATGCTCAAGGACAAGGATGAGGGCTATCACACTTTGCAGAACCCCGAACACCTTTGAGGTTCACAGGGGCCAAGCGACCCCTGTGCCACACTCACAGCACTTCCCTGGAGGGCTATGAAGAGAACGGCCAAATTTCTGGCCAGATATGAAGGTGCATTGTGATAGCTTGCACAAATATCTGAGCTACTGGCTACTCACCCAAATCAAGTTCCTAATTTCCCATGACTCCTGGTAATCCGTTAGCAGCAGATTTCCATGTGTGAGACGAGAATGGGCTCTGACAGGCGGCTGGCATCCGCACCTCCAGCAGACAACGCGCTTCTTGAGATAGCATTGTGGGAAAGGCAATACACCTGCTTATGGTGTATACGTACAGAATTAAGGCAGAAATCTGATTATCCTAATTACTCAGAAATGCAAAATATGTGCAGAATACAGTGTGCCTAATTAGCCTAGGAGACTGCTGGCTGTTCGGCGGGGTGCTGGGAGAAGTGTAACGGGAGCTCTGCGCTTCCTGAGCGTATGGAGAAAAAGGAGCATGGGGCTTTGGAGATGTGATTGTCAGTCTTAAAGCCAATTACAAAGCTGGGAAAGGGCAATTCTTTCTTTAATGTGTGCCACTTTTTAAAGATTCTGGGTCTTCAAATTTCCCATCTCATTATTCAGAGAGGAAACATTCAAAGGAAGGAAAGTTGGGTCTGCCTCGCTGTGCAAACAGCTGCTTTGCTGGGAGCCTGTGCACAGCACCTCCTCAGATGTGTCTTTCCTGTGTCCTCTTTACTCTGCATTCATGCTGTTGCCAATAGATTCTCGAATGCTCTCAGAAGCCTGAGGAGAAAGCGATGGTAGTTGGTTCTGTGAGAGGTGCTGCTTCATTTGCATTTCATGGACTAATTTGCACTGTGGAAGTGCATGTTGAAAGAAGTCTTCTGGCTCCAAATCTGGCTGCTTTTCCCAAAGACACAGAGGAAGTCAGGTAGCTGCTAGGCAGGGATGCTGGGTATATCTCATGTTGTCCAGATCCAGAGAACCAGGCTGGTTCCTCCAGCCCTATGCTGGACACGCACCCACCAAGGGCAGCAGGACGTGGCCCAGGAGGGCTGGCAGGTGGCAGGGTCACACCAGAACAGCTTGCACACACACCTCTGGGATCCTACAGCCACACAAATGTCTGCCATCAGACAGCCTGGATGCAGATCTTCTGGATTTAATCAATACACAAAACACACACCCATCTATTACTGCTTGTAACCATGATTTTAAGTAAACCCATCTACCTTTAATTCCTTACTCAGCCAGACTGCCATCTACTTCAAGCTTTTCTAAAAAGGTTAGTTTAGTCATTCTTAGGCTGTTGGCCATATCCAGTATGCTGAGGATCAATGCTGATGTCAGTCTAAACCAATGTGAGCTGGGAGGTCAGCTGTGAGATGTTATAGGAGGGCTTGAGCTTCCAGGGCTGCCAGTGAGACAGCTTAAAACTGAGTTGTGTGACAGCCTGAAAGAACCGACAGGGCGATATAAAAACTCTACCGTGGCTTCAGACAATAAAGACTGTGTCTCCTTTTTGATGAATAATGGCTCTTTGTTTTATTCCTTAGATGACAGGGCTGTTACAACTGCTGAGAACCATTTCAGTGCTAAATATATAGCTGTGTAATAAAGGCTCTGCAATCTATGAACTGGGGCTGAATGGCTACTTGAGTGAATCATTTAAAGTATGATGAATTTCTGAAGCAGCTCATAGTGATGGGAGGTGGAGAGCCAGTAAACTCCTCTGCAGATTGCTTACCCAAAGGATGCTTTCTTCACTCAAGATGTAACCCAGGTTTCACATCTGCCAAGTTTTTGTCTCATGGTGGCTCCCGTGGGCACATGAAGTTCATCACTGAAATTTTGGACACTAACCTACAAACAGCAGGCGTTTAGATGGAGTCCCACTGTTTGGTGGCAGTGCACTTTGCAGATCTCTAGCAGAAATCCTGGAAAACCAATGCTGGCAAACAAAGTGGGAATGGGAATGCAGCAGCAGATCCTTCATTCAGCTGTAACCCGGAGCTGAGCTGAACGCTCAATGGGATTTTGCTGGAGCACATCAGAGATCGTGGTAGCCTAAAGTTGCCATGCCAAGGAGTAGAATGCTGCTTCTTGCTCCTATAGTGCTTTCACACTAATAGAAGAGGCGATGCGTGGATTCTGTTACCACTTTAAACAGTGGATTTCACCTCCAAGTCTTGCCAGATTAAACTTCCTTGAAACAACTTAACGTAGCAACAAGGATTTGAATTTCCATAATGTGGATTAGCACTTTTCTATTTTAGCTAATCTTTGAAGGCAGTACTGCAAGCAAGAAGAGTGAGAAAAGTGATTGGAAAGTTTGGAGCAAAGGCAGCCCAAGGATGGGAGTGTTCCAGGACTGAGAAATCCAGGACTGAGAAATCATCTCGCACCCCAAAGGGAGTGATACTGGGAGCAGGAAGGCAGGGCCAAGCTTGGATAAAGCTTTTGTAGTAGATGTTAATAGAGGGCACGTCTTTGTCCCCTTTGGAGACAAGTGCTCACGAGTGCTCTGCCTCTGAGCTGCTGCCCCATGGGTCAGGGCTCAGCCCCTGCAAAGTCACCAGACTGCATTGCTGAGATACAGCTGGCTTGTTGGTTTTGAGGTTTGTTGCAAAAGAACCAAGCTGCCGAAGTGACACCTATTGACTGGCCTCTGATTTAAAAGGGAAGGGGAAAAAAAGAGCAAAGAGAGAGAAAAAAAAAGGGGGGGGGGAGGGAAAAAAGGAAAGAAAAAAAAAAAGGGAGAGGGAAAAGAGAAATGCAGCTTGACTGTTGAATAAACCATGAGGCATTGAGGAGCGGGCAGCCAGAGGGGTTGGGATAGGAGCCCCGGGGAGCATTGCAGTGAGAAGGGGATGCAGACATCAGCTGGGAAACAAGGGGGGGGAAGAGAGGAAGGGAGGGGGGACCGCTGTGCAGTGCGCTCAGAAACTTAATTGGGGAGCGGGCTGGTGGGAGGCCAAAGGATGTGTGCGATGAAACTGGGCTGGAAGTCCAAACAAATTGGGTAGTACAACAGAAGAGATAAATTATGCTCATGAAATAAACAATGGCTGAGTGACACTGTATAAACAGTCGCATGTAATAACGGAGCTGTTTGTCTCAGCCGTCCTAATTGGGAGGCTGGGCGGCATCTGATGAAAACTCCGTGTTGCACATTTTCCACTCATAATGAGGAAGATTCCCCCTCCGAAAGAAACCCTCCCCCAGCCCTATTTAGCTGCACTGAAAGGCCTGGTTTCATTCCACTTTCCCACAGCAAACTCATCCTGGCAGGAGCTGCATTAGGGAGGACAAGTAGAAAATGATAATAAATCGAGGACTTGCTCTTATTTCACCTTGTGACAAATCTATCCAGTGGGTGACTCAGGAAGGGTGATAAGAGTATGGATGGGGCTGCTGCTTTCCTTTTGACGCTTGGTCATGTGGAAAATAACCCCATTCGAGCCCTCACTCAAAAGGGCTTTGCTTTTAAAATAACGCTTTTTAAAAGGCACTGAATCCTTATTTACACTGTTGGAAAGCCTGCAGCTCGCCTCCATCAAAGTGAATGTCATGGGTCTCATTTCATCATCTGCTTGGGCCCAAATGCAAAAAACAAAAAGAACACTGCACAGAAAGTAATACATTTGATGCCATGAATACACATGAAAGGACTTGTTAAATCTAGGGGATTATTATTTTTTTTTTAGCACAATACTTTATTGCCAGGAAATCTTTGATAAGGATCCTTCGTGTTATCAAACCCCTCTCCAGTACAGCACAGCTGACATCCACAGGAGCATGTGGTGGTGTGGGGATGGGGAGAGCAGAACACTGTGGGCTCCCTGACTTCCACTTGGCTCATTCTTGTGCTTTGAACCCAACCCTCTCTGCCCTGTAGTGTTTATTTCCAGCAGTGATCCAGTTTGTAGCACAGAAGTACTCTTATTCTTTCTCAGCCACCCAGAGCAGATTGTGCTCCCCGAGCTGCTCAGTCAAACCACCATAGAGAAAAGCTGCCCTTCAGCATCACTTCAACCAGACATGCCAAAACTTCACCATTTCCATTTGAAGCAGTCCATGTGTCTCTGTTCTCTGCTTTTTCTTGACTTAAGAAAAAGAGAGCTGGATCTCTGCTGGGGTCACAGCTGGGGGGAGACCTAAGAGCTGCACTTTGCAGTCCTAGGGAGGCCATTGGAGCTGCACGTGTTACCTGCAGTCACGAAAGCGATGAATCAATTATAAGCAGGATTGATTTTCACCCGGTGAAGCGATGGGATGATGAAAATCAATAGTGATTGATTCATTTTCCTGCCACTCTGTAGCAGGGAGGTTGTTTGTGGGAACTGTGGTTATTGGAAAAGTCCTGAGATACCCAAAAGCTTTGGGCGGTCTCTGTAACAGAACAGTTGTTTTCCTGTTTGTTTCAACTTAAAACCCTTCCTGTCAAAAGCATTTTACCGAAAGCAGAAGCTGGCCCGTTAAACACTTTCATTTCCAAAATATTCCTTATTTTTCTCAGTGTTTTCCCACCTGGTGCTTTGATGACAGGCCTGGCAGTTTGTTAGTGCATTCTGTGGGGGGCAGTCAGGCAGGATTTCTTCACTGATGTTTATTTTTCAGCTGCAAAAATGGCAACTTTTTCAAACACAATTTTACACGGGGAATTTCACTTGTGGCCCTTTTTTAACCAGGATAAGCACATTTTCACATTAGGGTGGTTTTTTTTGGCAGAGCACGAACAACAGTTTGTTACTAGTGATGATTACAGCTCAGCTGTTGCAGTATGAGTGATTTTACACTGACAATAGAGTGCATGAAATGCAAGCAAATCACTTGGCCGGGTTGTGGCCAGATTCCTAAAATACTCCGGCTTCTAATTTGCCTGAAAACTTTCTGCATGTTGCCACGACGTGCAGAAGGGAAAGTCTCCTGAGTCAGTTTTGATACATTAACCAAATACCTCTGCACTATTAGCTCATCTGCTCTGTTCTGACTTCCCAGCTGTTTATGAGACTGAAGTGATGTCCTCCGACTGCAGAGGGCAAGGTGAGATTAATAGCTGGGGTGAGCAGCAGCGGGGAGTCTGGCAGCGAACTGACTCAGCACCCTTTGCTGGGCATTGCTGGGATCTGCTCTGGGTGCATCGCCCTGGGACTGGGCTGAACCTGGGGGATTCGGGCGTGGATTTGGGGTGAGGAGATGGGGAACAGAAAGGTTCCCAACCTGAAATGCCACCTCTGGTAATCACTATGGGCATGCAGGCATCCAATAGAAGCTCTGTTACAACGATGGTACCATTCCTGCCAGTGCATTAATATGAAATATTAAAGAAGAATTTTACAAATACAACCTCTGCAAAATGAGGGTATTCTTTCTAATTTCACTGTATAGGTGGAAACAGAACGTTAACACCTCTGCTGGACCACTTTGATGGAGTAAGCCAAACCCAGGAGATGTATTTAGGAACACACTGGTTTGTGCTGGCTGGGGTGGGAGCCAGGCTGAGTGCTGGTGTGCCCACATACAGCCTCTGCATTGCGCCCACGGGCTCTTTTCTCCCTCTGAATTGGGCCCAGATCTTATGTTGATCTCCAGCACTGGACTGCACACTGTGCCTCATGTTAGCTCCAATGCTTACCAGAATGAGGGCTTCTGCCTGTCTCGAGGAGCTGCTGCTCATGCTATTACAGCAGGGCAAAAAGCACCATATGTAGCTGCTGGCAAGTGGAACGAGAAAGCTGTAACATCACAGAGAATCCATCCCTTTTGGCTTCACATGTTGTCTTTCCCTATGCCTGCAACTTCACAGCTAGGCTGGAGTGCTAAGAGGGCTTCTCTGCATCCCGGTGAGGGAGATAAAATCTTCATTGCCACTTTGCTTTCCACGAGAAACAGACGCTCTATGAAAAGGGGCCGTTTGTACTGTAATTACTGGTGGAAGTTGCTGGGTGGCCGTGCCATCTCCCTGCCTGCTGCAGGATGATTACAAATGGGCTTTTCTTCTCAGAGCAAAGTTGCAGTGAGACCATGGCAGCTCCCAATTTCCTAGATTATTAATAATAACAATATCATTTTCTTTCTCCTGTGTTTCTCACGAGCTCTGTACTTTCCTTTTAATGAATCCTTTTCTCCTGCAGCAGAGTTTGCAGTGACACCGGCCTGATTTGTAATGTAAATAGGCAGCCCAGTGTAAAGGCGACCTGCGAGAGCACCACAGGGCTCTAATTATAATTTTCATTAAACCCCTTCTGTTTATGAATATCCAAGCAATCTGGCATTGCAGCAGGAGCAAGAGGAAATTAAAGCAACGCTACCACTTATCTCCAGTGTCAGGGAGGGAGGGAGCCAGCTGTTGAGCACAGACTGAAACAGGGCCCTGCACTTTCCTGTGGCCAAAGTTCTGAAGAATTATTCCTGCTCTGATGTCCTTCCCCTTCTGAGCTTTGCCACAGCTGCAGAGCTAGGATGTGATTTTCCTATAGAGGCTCTGGGCAGTGCAAGTGCCGTACCCGTGATCCAGCCATGACCTAATTAAGGGGCTCAGCTGCTCCAGCTCTCACTGTTGTTTGCAGTGAGGTCTCAAAGAGACCCTTTCCTTGCTCCCAAGACACTGGTAGGTCTCTGTGAGCTGCAGGTGCTAGCTGGGAGTGAGACATGCAGGGTGCACAGGACGTGAGCTTTTTGATGCGTGGAGCTCAAGGTGGGAGATGCTCTCTGTGTCACAGTCAGCCTCCCTCTTGCGTGCACATGACAGAAGAACTGAGCTTGGCTTTTTTGAGCCTGAAGCAAGAGTTTCTTCCTCCTTTGGGAAACTGTCAGTAGAATATTTGATAATTCAACTGTGGAGTAAGCAGATGGGAAATAAAATTGCAGTTTTCAATAAATGTGTAAAAGGTAACAAGGATACCAATGATTCTGTGTAAAGTGTGTCCAGCTGCTATCTTGTGAGCTATATGCACTGTGAATCCTGATCCAACCCCTGATGTGCTTGCTCTTTTCTTCCAGCAGCCAGATGCAAGAACAAGGTGCTACCTACCTATTTTAGCTGACCATGCTTAAGATAGGAGTTATAGGGTCAGTTCCTATAGCCAACAACTCCAAGAATTTTCATTTTTTCCCTGCATCCCTGCCATGAGAACAAACCCAAACGTAGTGCAGCCTCCCTGGCAGAGCAGAAGTAATCATGTAGTATAATGGCTGGTTGGTGGGAAATAAATCTATTACAGAATTAAATTCCTGCTGATCTCCTGTGCTACTCTGCCTCACAGCCTTTTGAGTGTTTAGATGGCTTCATAAATGGTAGAGGATTTCCCGAGGGAGATGGCTGGTGAGTTAATGGCACATCTTCAATATACTTTGCTCAAGAGTAAAATTTGTGCTACTGATGTGAGAAGGTTCCCCTGCACTGAGGCTCTCTGCAAGCCCAACGCTGTTGGTAGGAGGTGGCTGGGGGAGGGCTGCAAGTCCTCCAGCAGGAAGGGAAAGCCAGAGCCTGGGCTGAGGCTGTGCCGTACAGGGCATCTCATTGAGGAAAATATCAGGCACTTGTTGAAGAAACTCATTATCTTTGTGTCTGTTGCATACAGTCATCTCCTTGTTGTTCCTTTGCCCTCTCTTTCCATTGCAAGGCTGCAGCGCCAATACAGAGCTGTGACACTGAGGGAGGAGAAAACCTGGGGGCAGGGCTGTTGTGGGTACAACTGATTAATTTAATTATGTTTAGGAAATTTAGGTTTGAATGTTGATGTAGGTTTCTAATAGAACAAGTTCCTCATTCTTGTCAGAGTGCTTTTTTTTTTGCCTGGATCACAAAAGTACCTGCTTATTAATTTAGCCTGGCTGCTGATCTGGGCAATCAGCAATCACAGCAGTGTGCAGGACTCAGATGCTATCAGGAGGCACGGGCAGGAGAGAAGGGAGTAGAGCAGCTCAAGTTTCTGATCCTGCTGTGCAGCACCTGCCTGCACCTCGGGCATCAGGCTGAGCCCTGCGGGGGGATGTGGTCCTGCAAAACAGAATGGGCCTGAAGCAGGACACCAATTTAGGAGCATTTGGGTAATACAGGGCAATAATTTCACTGAGAAAAATTCTTCCTAGGAAGCGGTCTTCTTCCCAGGGTCTGTATTCTGAACACCATTCAGAAAGGCAGTGCTGAACATCCTCTTTTCTCCTCTGAATGTTGAGTGCAAGAGCCATTCAACTGTACTCCCAGCTGCCCTATTCACAACCCTGCGCTGTGCTGCACCTGGGGATGTGCCCTTTGGTAGGGCACCATGAACTGCGGGGTAATGGGAAGCCCCAGTCATTTCAAAGCTGGATTCTAAGCATAAGCCAGGAATACCTCAGTGCCAGTCTCATCCCTTGTGTTTATTGAGGATTGTGCCTTTCCTGGAATGCTAAGCAGCATTCAGGCATGTGGGACTGAATAATTACGTATCTTTGCAGCCAGGATGTTTGTGAAAGACATCAGTGACAGAAAGCACAGCAGTCAAGGTCAGAACAGTGACACTCCTGAGAACATTGGTGCCAGCTCTCAGAATGGGAGAATCCAGAGCAGAAATGTGCAAGGGCAGGGGAGGTGAGGATGCAAATCTGCACTGTGCGGCAGCAGGATGCTGATAGGAGGTTGTGCTGACCCACGCTGAGGGGCTAAGCCTGCTCAGGCTCTGTGCAGGACCTGATCCTCAGCTATGGCATGGAGCAGTCTGAGAGCTACTTGGGCATCCACCTGCAGGGGAGCTCCTCCAGCAGCCTTGTCTTTGGAAGCGTTTGTATCCCCAGCCCTAGGAGTGACCATGGAACACAAATGATTCAAGGATATAAGGTCTGCTACTGGAGGCCTCCCTGAGGTCTGCGTGAATAGAAGGGGTTTAAACAGCTCCTGGGGAAGGAACACACCACGCTAAGCAAAGAATGGGGCTTATTGTATCCAGTGGCCAGAAGGACCAAACGCGTCTGAGAGACAAAGTGACAACCAGAGACCTCCTGTGCAATTAGTCTCTTGACCTCTGTGATTCAGGAAGGGGATGCTGGGAAGGGAGCTGGATCACAAGGCCCCAAGGAAGGTTTCCTTGACAACACTTACTGAAGAAAAATGAGGTTTCATGAATGCAGCGTGCATTAGCACGTGAGATGCTGACTTCAGAAGAGGCAAGGACGCGGCACCCAGCAAACAAGCCCATCAGTTAGGGGGATGTGAAGCAGCAGCTCAGTGAATTGCTCTTTTTCAGAAAAACTTAATTAAACAGCTATTAAGACCATTAATATTTATTTAGAAATGCAGTCACTGTGGTGAAAGCAAGCTTACCGTTTAACTCCATAATTTTTCTACCCATGAAACCAGACAAGTATGTAGCGTTGCCAAACTTGAGCTGTTTTGGGAGAATCAAAAAAAAAAAAAAAAAAAAAGATACTTGTGTTCAAAACTTAAATAGATAGATTTTAAAATGAGACATCTGAGGCTTTCTTAATTTCTTCCTGCTGTTTCAGCTAGCTGCACTCAAACATTCATCTGTATATGATGTCTCACAGGGATAGCAGTGCTGTGACTTTGCCCTGAACTCAAGCCATCAACCAAAATACCGCAGGAAATCAATGCCATTTTTTCCTCAAGAAAAGGCCCGTGACCTTTTTCAGTGAAAGTCTTGGCCGCCCTGATAGTGTTTGCACAGCAGACAAACAACGAGCATCTCCTTAAAAAGCAAAGCCAGTTGGCAGGAAGTCAAAAGCTGAGTCAACGGATGGGGACTGAGCCAGACAGACTGAATGTAGCAGGGTATGGTGGGACCCACGGGAGCAGCGTGGGGACTCTTGCAGTTCAGGCAGGTGGGAAAGTAAATACAGGGCTTATGTCACACGTTTTGCCTGTGTCTGAGCTGTAGGTGCACGCATGGAGATCAGCTGGTACAGGTAGCTGTGAGTTGTTTGCATCCTTTCCCCCTCAGCAGTGTGCAGGCACAGGGGGATCAGGCTGGGCTCCCCAGCTAGCCAATGTGACAGGAGTAACAGAAGATGAAGGTTTGATTATTGAGATCCAAAAGATCATGAGAATTTAAACAAGCCACCTCCAGCCCATGCTGAATGGCTCAGAGTTTCCTGCTGGCATCAGCATCCACCGGTGACACTGCCCTGCCAGACCCATCCCAAACCAGGGGGGCGTTCAGTGAGAAGCTGTGCCACATTTTGAGAAGACCATGAGCACATCCCTTCTAGCTGGTTCACAGAACCTTTTGCAGTGTGTGTGCTATAAACTCTGCTTTCTCTCCATTCTTCTCTTTCCCACCTGTATCAGTGAAGGGCAGCCCAACAGAGAGCTTTAGCTCATTTTGTTTGCCTGGCTAACGAGCCCTTCTCATGCTCATTTGCTGTTCCAGTTTCACTCGGATCAGCAGAAATGGGGTTTATTTCAGGAGAAGGAAGCCTGCCACAACCATTCAGATTTTAGTACAGCAACAAATCATTTAACTCAAGGAGTGAAAGGTAAAAGTGTTCTATGGTCTAGAGAAGCAAAAAGAGCAGAAGAAATACTATTTTTTAATAAGAATAGTCATAAAGAAGAAAAAATTATTCTTCCTGATGGAAAGGTCCTGTCATTTTTGAATGGGTAGAAACCTGTGCCACAATCTGTGAAATTTCTCTTTACAACCAATACCTCTAGACTATAATAGGGTTTCTCAATAGAATAGCATGAATCATCCATTATAAAGAATGCTACAGCAAAGATATGGCATTTCCCTCCCTCACCAAAGGGGGCTGCAAAGAGGCTCAGTGTGAGAGTGCAGGTCTGTTGGCATATGTGGGCAGGGGCAGAGCTGCCCTGCCATTGCTGCCAAGCTGCAAGCACCAGGCAGGAAGGGTACAACTGCATTCCTTAGCTCTGCTGTGCTATTACCAAGCCCAGATCCAGGCCAGCTTAGTGAAACATCAGCCCTGTGTACCTGCACATCTCAGTGGCATTTAATGTGTATGCTTTGCACACAGAACTGGAGTGTAATGAGTGAAACGGTTGTTTATCTATTCATTTATAACAAATGTTTTCTTAATTATCCTGGATTCCTAGGGGGATAGGGACCAGCTCAGTGTAACTTTGCATTTCTAGCAGTTGGATTGCAGCACAGCCTAACCACCTGCATGTCCATAATATAGTGCTAGTGAGTTTCATCAGCAACATTTGAGTTTGCCATCAATGCCCATCCTACGTAACATTGCTTCTGTTCATATAAATGAGGAAACACCTTGTCTGAGTGCTCACATCATCTAAATCACACCAACTGCTCCTGCTCCCTTAGCTGAACTGCAGGCAGGCACAGCTGAATCATCTCTGCAACTCTCAGGGACACAGGAACGTTTAAAAATGCAGGAAAAAGAGCAAAGGAACATAAATTCAGAACCACATAAATCAGGACAGAAACAACTTGGAGATCAGGGCAATTGTAGGAAGAAAATATGGTCTGGAGCTAATGTCCGAGATCATTGGGAAAAGTGCAGTATGACCAAGGGTGAGTGGCCTCTCCATGAGTTGTGCAAAGGTGGTTTAGCTTGCAGTTCCTGAAAGAACTCTTCTCACTCTGTGGTCATGGGAATCATGATCTTCAGGATGGTTGGGTACCACTCTGTTCAAAACCCAATGGTCTCCCAGGTCAAAACAAGCCAGGAAACATCAAGATGCCAAAGGGCAAGCTTTCCCCTTTTACAAAGCCTAATGAGAAATATTCATTTGTGAGAAGAAAACATGTTTCTAGACATGGATGTCCTGATTCTTGAGTGCTAATATATACAGACTGTATCTTTATCCCCTTTGGGGGCCTGAAGGCAGGAGGCGAAGCTGAGCAGCGCAGAGCATTATCTGTGCAGAACACAAAGTCCCTTGGCTCAGTGACACGCAGCCATGCCATCTCTGTGCAACACATGCTCTCACACTAATGGGACACACAAAGCCAATTAAATGCCTGATTGGATGAAGCGGTCACAGTCAAGTGACCCACTGCCAGCCAGTCAGGATTCAAAGTTTCCAAATATCATTAAGGTATGTGCCTTAATCCCCTCCTAAAAGATTAAGCGTTTAACCTCTTACTGCTGTTTCTGATGAGATACAGAAAATCTCCCTCCTCGGGGGGACCAGGCACAGCAGTGACATGAGCTGTCCTTGCCCTGTGCTGGCCCAGAGGGTGCACACAGCCACGATGCACATCTCATGGTATTTTCCTGCTACTTCAAATTGATCAGGATTGCTTCAAAGGGAAAGCTAATTCATTTGCAGATGAGACAGATTTTGAGACTGTCACTGTTCCCTCCTGGTCTCTCCATACCCCTTTGCTGGTGAAGAGATGCCAATGAGGAAAGCTGCTTACTGATTGATCTCCCTTACCCAGGGCCAATATGGATTTCTTTGAAACAGAGATTTTTGTTGAACTTCCAAGATAATGTTGAGAATTGCAATATCTTTCTAGCCCCAAAGGGATGTGACGGTGATTTCCCTGCTGATTCGAGAAGGAGCTCCCCTCTGATAGATGTGGTTTCCTTTAACATGCAGTGGGATGGGGACCTGCAACCACTCATGTCCAGAAGTCATTACAGAAGTCCCAGTGCTTGGCCTCTGGCTGCCATTTTAAAGCCAAACCAGGAAAAGATGTCACATCTCATACTTGATTACACATAGCAGACAAGAATCATCCAGCACTTAATGTCTAATTAATAGTTAAATTTAGGTGAAAATAAACATGAAAAGTCATGATGTAATTGCAGCATGCTACCCTGATAATTAAACGCTTTGAAATCTTGCAATAAAAGGTGCTCTTTGAAATCTGCTGAAAAAGTCTCAGGAGCCCTTTTGCCCTCTCCACTCTCTGTTTCACCTGTAGACAGAACATTTAAAGGTGGTGGGGAAATTAAGGCTAATGCAACTGGGTGCTGGTTTTGCTCTTACAGCTGCATGCATAACACAGTGATTCAGAACCAGATAAGTAATTGCTTGCCTGATACACAAACAGTATGTTACAAATGAAAAGCACATTCCAATGCAAATAGGCTTGAAAAGCAACCCCAGCACCTCAGTGCTGATGGAGTTTTATTTCTAGAACATAGTACTAGCCTTGAATCAGGTTATTAGCAGTGGAAGGGAACACAGTGTGTCCTCCTGGAAAGCCACTGTGTTTGCAGAATTTCATTGCAGGATGGCAGGATTTTCTGTTGGGGGAAGGCAGAAGGGAGAGTTTTCTCCTCCCTCTCACCTTGATGGATATGTGCTGCAGAGCAGAAATCTGAGAGGTGTCAGGAATGATGGAGTGATGCTGAAAGCTCTGATAAATGAGTTCTTGAAAGTCCTGTTGCAGCCATTTAAGGTGTTACTGTCTCACTGCCAGGGCTGCCTCCCCATTGCAAAGTGCATAGAATAGAGGACATGCCCCCACTTAGGAACTGGAGCTCATGGTCCACATTAGCTGAGCCACAAGAGGGAAAGGGAGGGGTGTGAAGAAGGGGGATGTAGATACATGTTCTGTGCTACTGACTTGGTTCATAGGAAGTAAATTGCTTTGGGATGGCAGTAATGACTTCAGCTGCTGCAGTGATTTGCTCAGGGAGCATGTAAAAACCTTGAGAATGAACGTTGTGAGTCCTGAAGCTATAACTCTCTTTTTTCTTTTCCCTTCCAGCTTGCTGCATTAGAGAGGCAAGTGTTTGATTTCCTGGGATACCAGTGGGCCCCTATCCTAGCCAACTTCCTCCACATCATCATTGTTATCCTTGGCCTGTTTGGCACCATTCAGTACAGACCTCGCTACATAGTGGTGGTAAGTAATATCTGCTTTGTTCTGAGCCTTTCCTCTGGTGGGACACAGCAAGTGATGAGGAACCACGTAAAGCCCTTGGGAAATCAGGCATGAGCACTGCAAACAGTTTTAGCAGGAGGTGCCTGGCTGTGCTAAAGAACACTTTGTTCAGTGTTTGGAATTTCTGCTGTACTTGCTCCAAACTTGGAAGATTTCAGATGATTATTGCTTGTACACATAACACAAAGACACCATAAAACAAAGAGGGAGAAATAGGTGCTGGACAAACATGTGGCAGGAGCTCTTCTACCTCCTCCAGCACTCTGCACCCGTGCCTCTAATTAGGTAGAGGACCTTCTGCATATGAGAAACAGAGGAACAGAAAAAGATGACGGTGCTGACTCAGTGCATTTAACTGCCCCCAGCTGAAATATATGTATGTATATATATATAAGCTGATTCCAGTGACTTCCTCATGTTTATTGCTTCTCTCTCTCCCTCCTGTTCTCTTTTAGTATGCCATCTGGACTGCAGTTTGGGTCACCTGGAACATTTTCATCATCTGTTTTTACTTAGAAGTGGGAGGGCTCTCAAAGGTGAGTGTGAACTCTGTGAGTGCAAGCCCAGGCTTTGCTGCAAAGAGAACAGAGTTTAGTAGTGAGATAAGGGGGAGGGGGCTACCTGGGAACTAACCTTGCTTTCTCTAATACTGGTTGCTTTACTTGTGGTGGAGGATTAATGCTTATTGTATGGCAAGAATGAGGGGTTAAAAGTTCATTGGGAGCCCTTTGCTGGTTAGTGCAAGTAGTAGCTGGAATAAGCCCCATTGGTGTATGGGATAAAGTGTCTTTGCTTTTTAAAGGTAAGGGCAAGCCTGTCAGCAGAGCTATCCTGAGAGAAGATGGCATTTGAGGGCTAATTCCTAGCTGTGATGTAGAGGTGGCTGAGGAAGGCTGTGAGCTAACTGGATTATAGCTGATCCCCTTGTGATCTGATAGCACCTGGGAAGGAAGGTGTGCGATGGGAGAGGAAGACACTGGGGAGCAGTGAGAGCGCTTGCTTTCTTGAGGAGAGGTCCAGGGGGATTCAGTCTGGGCTCACTTGGGCTGAGAACTTTGCTGGAACTTCTTCTCTAGTATCTCTTTATCTTTTACCTCCTGCTGAAGACCTGATGTCCCTCAACAGCATGGATGGGGTAGCTGTGGTGGATGCACTGGGCCAGGGATCTGCTGTTACACCTTCTGGGAACAAATAAAAGCACATAGGGGAGGATGGTGCATCTCTGAACACTGCCTCGGTGATGTGGCTTCTCTGTCTTAATTCTTCCTTCTTAGTTACAGTGGCCTCTGTCCAAGGGAGTTGTGAGCTACTGTGTCTCTTCAAAGATAGCTCTTTAAAGATGAAATGAGCTCACTGTTGCTGTCTGCTTAACAAGGGGTGAGTCAGAAATAATAAAAATGGGAAGCGAGCCCTAAGCTAAGCCTGGGCTGTGAGCAATGCATGCAAAGTGTTGCTGCAGCTTAGTGGACTAAGGGTGATTATGGGCTATGGGTTCACTTCAGAGCACTCTACATCTGGCCTGAATTCTCAGGTCATGTATCTAAGTTGCAGTCATAATTGGAACAGCATTTCATTTGTTTTTTTTAACAGACCTACAGTAAGTTGTGAGTGACAGCATAAATCCTTTGCAGATAAGAACATGTAACTTCTTAATTCTTCAGTTAATCTCCATTTCCCCTCACAATTATCCATAGAAACTTTGAGAGAGTTCTTGCCCAAAACAGCGATTACTCATGAGCTGGAAGCTCAGCCTGAGATGATCTTCATCTTGGCTGTGGCCAATTAAAAAAAAAAACAACAAAATCTTATCTGTTTTAAAGCTCCCTTAGGAGAGAAAATAATGGCATAGAAAAACTGCTCTGGGAGCTTCCCTGACAGCAGTGTTTGCTTCCAGCCAGCTGATTGTTTGTGTTTACTAATCCCAACCTGCCCTACATCAGGTGAGGTGAGGCTGCTGTTCTGCAATTCAGACAGCATGAAAAACTGCTTTCTCCACTGCAGAGGGGCTTCACCTCATAACCTTGCTCTGCACTGTGGCTTGTTTCAGCAAAGTCAGTGCATAATGAACTTTTATTTGGCTTGTGGGATGATCACTATGATTGGGAGCTTCTGATAGATCTGGGCTTCTGTATTAGTTGTTACTGATGTGGTGGGCTCTCTATGGCTGCAATGAAAGCTTCATGTTGCCGGTTTAGTGGGGAAAACAAAACCAAATGCTGTTTGTGGTAAAATGCTTTACAGCCTTTTTTCTATTCCTCCTGAGTTGTTTCATTTTCTTGTCAGAAATACGATGCCTTCTTTTCTTTGTAAGTCGTCCTGCAGTAAGCAAGACAATTCTAAGATTAGATTCTAAGTTTTAGAAGAAGGCCTCCAGTGTAGTGATGCTGGTTGGGTAAAGAGTAACTCATTAACTACTAAACTAAGCACAGGTACGTCAGAGAGTATTTCAGACAGGCACTGCACAATTGCTTGTTCCACGTACAAGGTTTTAAGGAGCTGATAACTCTGAGCAAGGTCTTCAGGTGCTGTTTCCTCTGATTCCTGAGGAGCCTGTGGGAAGGAAGTCTTCCTGCCTGGCCCCTCTGCTTTCCTGACAAGGGCCGCCTGCCAGGGAGATCTGTCAGCAGCTGGCTAATTTATAATGACAGAATGCAGGAAGGGCAGTGAGCTAGAAAGGATGGGGTTTGTTAAGTTAGTGGCTGATAATGGCAGCCCAGTGCAACTGAAACAGGTGATAACTCAGATGGGCTGACAAAGGGGTGAAAGGACTCAAGTGGTTCTTCTGTAACAGGTTTAGGATGTGCCTGGAGAACTGAGGAAATAGTTATGATGGTGAGGTGGAAATGCTGTCATGGCTTGAAGCAGTGATGGAGCACATGGTGGGAAGGCAGGGCTAACACAGGGGAGCTCAGCTGCATGCAGAGCTCCTGAGTGACTGGAAGGGGTGGAGCCAGGATCCCCTCATTTAAGGGTTGGCAATGGAGGTGAGGATATGTTGCTAAAAATTCTGGTATACCTGAGGCCTTCCAAGGCTAAGCAGTTTTTCCTTTGTTTCTGTGTCTGTGGTTGCTGCACTTGGGCTTATCCTTGCATGCTGCATCCTGGGACTTTTCCACCCTGCTATTATTGCTGTGTTTTCTATTGCACCATAGTGTTACAGATGGTCATATGCACTCATAGCAAGAAAATTGTTTGCTTTCATGACTAAACCCGCATTCATTGTGCTGAGGGAGTACAGGCTGCAGACAGGGTTATGCCATGTGAGACAGGGCTGTGGTGGGTACCAAAGCTTGCATGGGTGCCTGGCTAAATGAATAAACAGAAACCAAGGTCACCACAGCTGTGAGTTCTGTGAGATGAAGCCCTATTTCAGCCCACAGACAAGTCAGAGTAAGGGTTGAGAGACCCAGTGTTATCCATAGTACATGGGCTGGTAGATGTGTGGTTGCTGAAAAGCACTTCAGGGGATTGCTGTTCACCTTCCTTTCTCAACCAATTGTTCCTGCCCTGCGCCTTTCCTCCTTTGAGTTGTCTGTCACTGCCCACCCTCTATTTATTTACTCCTGTATTTCCCAACATTTCCCAGAGTGCTTTATCCTCCAGGTTCCTCCAGCAGTGCTTGCTCTCTGCTGGCCACAGAAGCCCTGAGGATGGCTGTTCCAGCTGCCTCTGTTCAGTTATAGTGACTTGCTAACTGCTGCTATCCCCTAATCATTAGCTATAACTACCTTTTAAGGTTTGGGTTTGTTGTTTTTTTTAAATCTAGAG
Organism: Lagopus leucura; assembly: GCF_019238085.1. Taxonomy (NCBI): domain Eukaryota; kingdom Metazoa; phylum Chordata; class Aves; order Galliformes; family Phasianidae; genus Lagopus; species Lagopus leucura. The sequence goes on from NW_024962292.1 coordinate 1,133,865, forward strand.
GGAAAATGTTCTTTCCTGCTCTGTGAATCTATTTTAGATTTCCTGGAAGAGCTAAACTGGCCTGACTTCTATTTTTTCTATCCTGTTATTTCTTATCTTGCCATCTTTTCATAGTAGCAATAATGGAGTACAAAGTATGGCATAGGAAAACTTCATTAGGTGGACAGACACAAATGGGTCTGCACAGGTGTTTAAGAAAACACTTCCTTTGTTGCTGGGAAAGGCCTCTAAGTGTGTCAGCATGTCAGCTTTACTGGAAGTGCCTTGCCAGCGAGCAGGCAGGAGATGCAGCAATCTGGATTTGAAAAGCTGCTTCTCAGCACCAGCAGTGAGATGGTGCTATACCTCTGAGAGGCTCTTGGCAGCTCTGCCTCTGCTCAGAGTTCTGAGCACACTTGTAGTGTGTGGGGGAAATTTTGTCTCTACAAGGTCAGTAATGCTGCTCTGTATCACTGTGCTTGGTGGGACTCCCAGATAGCCCTCTCTTCAGACTGCTGTTCTTCTTCCTCTGGTTTGTTCCTTTTAATCTCTCTCTTTTTTTTTTTTTTTTGCCTACCTAGCCATTGGAAGCTATCTTCTTAATATGTAGGCTGTGTCTGAAATAACATGCTACGCTGCCTACTTGCTGCAAAGCACACTGCTGCAACACCCTGGTATGAGTTGTCTCTTTGAATTAATAATTAAAGTCATGCTGGTAAGACATATGAGCATTGGTCTGTCCAGCTGCAGTGCTGATAGACTCTTCATCATGAACTTCAGAAGTGCTCGGAGAGGCTTGAGGAATTGCTATTGAGGAATTGCTATTGTGTGTTTCAGCTGATCCCTTTGTCTCTTCTCCCTGGAATTACTCATTTTGTAAAGATGGTTTCTTTTTTTGTTTCTTTCCCCTTCCCTCCTTTATATTCTCTCAAGTCTACATAATGTTTTGATCTGAATTCAGAGACATGGTGGTCTAAATCTCCTCTTGAAACAAGAAAAAGGAAACACTTATGAGCCAGATGATGGAGGGGGGGGCGAGGGGAGGTTGCAGGGGGAAGGTATTTTTATTCCAGAGAATCTGGATGGCGTCTCTGGGATGACTTTGTACCTGAATAAATCCTGAGAGGAGGATGGATAAAATGTATGCATAGCTACAATTGCCCCTCAACTCCACCTCAGTTTAGAAACTGGAAGCCTGAGCTTTGCCCTCCAGGTGCTGTGGCATGGTCAACAAGCCTGCTGAGAACCAACAGAAGCACTTCTCTGTTGTCTCAGGGTGATTAGGCTATTCACTACATGTGATGTTCTGTAGGAAAACGTTACTTTTCCCCATCTGATGTTCCCATCCAAGTTAAAAGATGTAAAACGATTCTGCTGTCAAATTCTGGGGGCTCTCATACAGGGTTCACCTTTTTTCCTGAGCCATTTTAATGCTGTCTTCTCTGGTAATTAAGGAAATACTGGGGAGGGAATTCATAAGGCCGTTAACTAGATGTAAAAGCATCTCTGATTAGTCCTTTAGAAAATGCTTTTTTAAAAAGCTTTCAGAAAAAGAATATTTTTTAGAAGTAAGCTTACAAAACACATCTGTCTTCCCTGAGTGTCAGAGCTAGGTGTGAGTTTCCCCATGGGAAACAGTGGGGTGAAGCTGGGAGCACAAAACAGGCTTGCTAAAAGGCAGGCACAACAGTTTTAGTGCCGTCGTCTTCCTTCTCACACTGATGGCAAATGGATAGCAACCAGGTGCTACAGTAGTTGAGAGAGAAATGTGATTTTTGGCTGGCCTTCAACACACTCCTGGGAAGGAGCTCGTATCTCTCTTTGCTTGTATTCCTCTGGAGGCTGAAGGTTAAAGAGGAAGCGATAGCCCTTCAAATAGCATCCTGTCAAGGAACGAGGGGGAGTGTGGTTACACAGCTCCTTCTCTCCCTGCAGCAGGGCTTGCTCCCTTCTGGGACTCATTAGTGTCTTTCAAGCTGCATGCTGTTTTTAAGAATATTTCAGTATGTTTAGACTTCAGATGCTGTACAGACAGGTTAGGAAACAGCTGTTTCCTAACTTTTCTTGTGATTGATCCTTTTCTCGTGGTTTTAGTGTACCTTATTTTATAGTTTCATTTCTCTTCAACCATCTCCTCACAAATGAAGCTGGCAATCCACAGGAGACATCCTAGAGTTGTTTTCCTCATCTCCTAGCAAGCACCGCACAACAGAAGGTCAATTAACTGATTTCCTTGAATGCTCTTTTATTATGCCTCATTCATGCAGGTATCCTCCAAGGAGATCCATCCAGGGACACAAGCAAAGGAACAGCACCGCTTTGCTTGTTGAGCTCCTTTCATTTGCACTGCCCTTGTGCCCTGCAGTGCTGCAGACAGATGCATGCTCAGAAAGGTGTCTGCACTGCGAACCTGAGGGCATGCACAACTCTAGTGTGCAATCAGTATTTGTGTTATATTGGTGAAAAGGATGGCTCAAGCATGCAAGTTGTACTTTCAGAATTCAAATGTGCTTTTTTCCCAATCTGCTCTTAACTGGAGTATGATAAGTTTTGGACAGAGCTGAAGTGTAACTGTGAGTGAAAAACAGTGACTGCTTTTTAGGCTTTTAGGACTTCCTGTTCTTCCACCTGTCTATCTGCAGCCTAGCACTTGTTCTGCTTTTTCATGCTGAATTCACAAACAAGCTCTTTGCTTCTGCAACAGAGTTAAGCCAGAAAAAACAAACCCAAAACTATAAGCACTGACGACATGGAGAGTAAAAGCATGTTCCTTATTTTTTCCAAACACGGAAGAATTCTTCTGAAAGGAGTAGAGAACAGCATGGGATGGGCTGATAGGTGGGAAAATCCATGGATCTCAGAACATGCAAAGCTGAGAGAGAAAGAGCAAGCTTTGCAAAAAAGCTGTGATTTAGCTGATAGATGGGATCTCTGGACCACTGAAGAGCAATGCCCAGCTGAGGGGGAAGGCTGAAGACATTTCTGCCAAAACTGCGAGAATGTAAGAGAGGAAATTGTCTCTTGAAATGTAGATAGCGCAGCACCTTGCACTGTGTGTGTTATCCTGGAGCTGCCAATCTCATTATTCCTCTCAGCCTTTAAAACGCAGACAGCTCTCTTTGCATTCCCAACTGTTAAATCTTCTCTATTGTCTTTCCTTTGCTATTCAGACTGCTTTTGCACTGGTGCCGTACTTCATCTCCGTGCCCTCCTCCATCTACTGTAAAACACATCCCATCTGTTGTAGTGATTACGTCGGGAACTTGGCAGCTGTCTTTTCACTTAATTGTCCACATTTCTTAACATGTGCTTCCTGCAGCATATTTTAATAACAGCTCTGCAAACTGTTTTTGAGTATCTGTGTTGCAGTGGGGGGTTTCTACACGATGTGTGTACTGGGGCGGTTTGCTTCTATTCACAAGTCTGGCTGCCACTCTAATTTTCTGCACTTGTAACTCTGGTTTGTCCCCGGCTATGAATGCATACACAAGAAAACGTATCTGCTGGCCTACCTGGCTGAGCTCCCTCTACTGGCAGTGGAGATGGGCCGTCTCTCCTGAGTGTGATTCAGACTGGATTAGCTGCTCTGTCTGTTGATCCCTCTGGACCCCATGAGGAATCAAGGCTGCAGAGCTGCCCCCCTACGTTTCTCATGTTAGGAAGTGTGAATATTCCAGGCTTGGACTGCTGCGTTTTTGGGAGCTGCCTCTTTTCTGCAGGCAGCATGTAGGATTCCAGTATGAGAGTGCTGGGTAGTATGTGGATAGGTGTGAAACAATTCACCTTAGGGGAATGTATCCAATATTTATTTCTACCCAGTAGAGATGCATGGATTCTCTGCCTGACCTGTGTGGCAATCTATCCTTCAGAATAAAACTTGCAATTCCTTATTCTGTACTACGGCCAAAATGCATTGTTGATCCTTCATTGGAGTGATGCTGGGCACCCAGGTACTTTGTGCTCATCTCTGCAGTGATGTGCTTGATCTTTCCTGTGCCTTTCCTCTAGTTCTCAATGTGTTTTTCCATTTGGAAGAGGACTTTGCTGTGTCCTATAAGGTCAAAATCCCTAAGAACTCTTGGGCATAACAACTGGTATCATTACTTTCTCAAGTGTGTTGTCACTTCTAAATGAGCAGCTGCTTGCACGCACAACTCCTGCACTACTCATGATTGCATTAGCTATCAAATTAGCAAAGATAAGAGCAAAACAAAAAAGCCTGCTGAAGTAGAGTTGAAAAGGAATTCCTGGAAAAGTGTTTGTAAGAAGCTGCAATCATCACTGTGAGGTCAGCTCAGCTGGGTAATTTGACCTGAGGCTGGCAGTGCATGAAGTTAACAGGAGAGGCAGAAACACCATATGTTAAGAGTGTGGAAGGAAATTGGACAGTTTGAAATGGTAGGGGAACTTGTTGGATGGATTAAAACCTAGGAGCACAGGAAGATCTGTTGGGTTTTGAAAATCACTCTGGGGGTATGAAGTTAATTTCCTTCTGATTTGCTTTCAGTGCTCGGAGGACAGACCCATAGCATATAGTTTTTTGTTTTTGTTTTTTTTTTTTTTACAGGATGCTTTTAATACTGAATATAAGGCCAATGTATGTTGATCTGTGATAGCATGTCTTGAGAGCGAGGATGTGAAAAACTTTAAGTTTCCATTGATTTTTAATACAGCGTGTCAGATACTCTCAGAGTAAATGGAAATATCTTTGCAACTTCTCAGGACAGTGAGCTCTTGACGTTTAACATCTCCCGGCACCAGTCGTGGTGGAGTGAAAACGGTCCTGGCTGTGTAAGGAAGGAGGCTTCGATGTCTGGCATCGCAGGACTGGACAGCCACTCCTATATCTCTGTGATAGGCTGTGCCCTGGAGTATCGCTACATTGAGGTCATGCACAGCTCCTTCCAGATCCTGATTGCGGTGAGTACGGTGCTGAGAGTGCTGCAGGGCGGTGGTTATTGAGGAGATGCTGGTTTGTTTCCAGGTGCGTGAGTGGTCTCTACTTTCCACTGACTTTTTTACATCATCTGATTGCAAAAGCTTCTGTAAATGTTCTTCTCTCTTGTGAATAATATTGCTATAAAGATTTGGAAACGAATAGCAGAAATCTAATAGAATTATGCATCACACGCAGCCGTCCAATAACAAATCATTCTGTATCCCTGCTGGAGTGGGGAAATTTGTGTTTGAATATGGACAGAGACTCTTCTAAAGAAGGATTTCTTCTGTTCCGTGTGACTTAATGATGGGTGAGGGAGCAAAAATATGTGTTTTTATTGTGAAGAAGTAAAAGGGAGAAAATCCTCACTGCCAGAAAGTGAAATAAATAGACTTTAAGGAACCACAGAAAGCAGCATGTTTTATTTCTGCTGACACTTAAGATGTGCATTAAATATTTCTATTGACTCTTTCCTCATCTGAGTTTTCCATAGTCTTTAAAATACTCTGCAGTAGTTCAGTGTCCTTAATGTTCACTGTTAATTAATTGCTTCTCATTTCTCTGTAAAATTAGCTGAAGGAAAAGGTCTGCTGTCTGCCTTATTTCATGGGTGCTCTTGCCTTTTGTAGCTGCAGTGGTGTTAGCAACCCACAACTTTCTAATCTGCTTTGGTTTGTTACTTTGTGGTCCGTGGCCTTAAGTACAAACTGACACGGATAGTTGAAATACCTGCATTTCAGCTTTCAGTTTTGGCTTAAAAAGGAGTAACTTGCCTTGATGAAATGATAAAGGGTTGGAAATACAGAGAAAACTCCAAACTTCTGGAGTTGCAAGTACTTCTCTGCACATTTTTGGTACAAATTTCCACTGTCTTCATCCTGTATTTCCTATTAGCTGGGATAATCCATGTGACCCAGTGAACTGCAGGGAGCAGGAGAGACTCGGACTCTGTTCTGGCTATGTCACACAAACCAGGCAGAGAGAGAAGTTCCTGTTTCCTGAGTTGGATGGGCTCCCTGGCTTCTATGCAGGCCGTTAATATTCTGTGAGTTTTCCTTAGGGAGGGTGTTCCAAATCAAAAGATCTGCGAGTTGCATCAGTGCGTTTGTATGAGAGAACCTAGGCATCCAAAAGATTAGAAGCTGTTTTCTTTAAGAGCTGTTAGCTGGAACAGGACTGATGCTGATGATTTGGTGCCGGTCCTGAGTTTGGTGAAGTCAGAACTTCCCAGAAATCAAAGTGTCACTGTTAGCATCCTTCCTACACATCTGACTGACACAAGTACCTGTGCCCCAGATAGAAGCTTGGCCAACAAATAGTCCCAGGTTGGATGAGAAAGACCTTTGCTTTACATCAGCTAACTAAAACTTGAGCAGATGGCCCTAATCTAAGTGGTCACACAGATGTGTATGAGTTTGTGTCCCTGGGAGTGTTTTCTCCTTCACCTTTCATCCACAGAACACCACAAGGGGCGGATAGAGAAACAGAAGAGGGAACTGTAAGATAAAATAAAATGTGGGAAAATATTTTCTCTATCTTTTTCTCTGGGACTTCAGTTGCAGTAGGCTTTTGCATCCTAAACACTGGAAATGAGCATACAGTACTTATATGCAAGAAAGCCACGTGGGCTGAGCTGTACAGAGTGAGGTAGATTTCTACTTGTCCTGTAATAAAAGTAGAATATTGAAGCCCCAGGCCTGTAGCTCCTGCCAGCTCTGAAATACATAGTTTTGTCACGTACTGGGGAGAATAGAACTACTTCTCCCTGCTTTGCTGAGGTAAGGCAGAAAGAAAGCTTTTTCATATTCTCACTCAGACCTTCGCTGAAAACAGCCAGTTCTCTCCCATTTTAGCCTCTAAGGGTCAAACTCTTTGATCCCTTCCAGTATTTTTTGTTCCCTTTATCTCATTTTAAGGTAGATTTTATTACAGGCTGCTGTTCTCAGAGTGCCTAGCAGGTACTGCGCAGCAGGTGGGCCGAGGGGCTGGATCAATACTACAGAAATTAGGAACTGAAGGCTCAGGGGGGGCAGTGATGTGACCTAATTCCCTCCTTGTGTGCTGCACATTTGAGATCTGAATAGTCAGTTAAGAAGGGGGAGGGACAGGCAAAATTGTTGTGTTCTTCTGTTGGTTTTGCTTTAAGGGTTTTTAGAATTTGATTTGTTGTTGTTGTTTTTGATTCGTGATCCAGCAGTGCAATATCAGTGTTCTGTAATTATGCAGTATCTAGCTGAGGTGTTCTTTGTTTTCTGGGGATACCAATTCCTTCAGAGTTTTGAGGACTATAGTACACTGTGTTGTGTACTCGGGGAAAAGGTTGAGTTAATCTTGCTGAAGTTGATCTTACATGCCAGAGGAAAGAGAAAGCAAACCCTAGGCCATATGGTAACCACAGCGACGGCTGTCATCTTGACTCCTGCTGCGGCTGTATTATCCCACTCCTGTGCATATATTTGAAGAGTATGCATAAGGTCTCACTCTACTTTTGTTTATAGCTTGTCTGTATTTCTTGAAGGCAAAAACGACTGCTTTAATATGGAGTGGGATCAAACTTGGGCATATCAGTCAACAGTTATTCATGATATGAATAGCTGTATGGCCCAGTATGAAAATCTTGCTTGATGCTTTAGAATAGAAGATACTGGAAGAGAAAAAACTTGTTAGAACAAAACTTCTTCAAATCAGTACTAGTATAGAAATGTCACCATACATGTAATCCTACCAACCCAATCAGGAAATGCAACAGCAACCAAAAAATCTGTTTTGTATTCTTAGCAAGGATTTATCTTGCATCTCCCCATCTTGCTAGCCAGCAGGGAGAGGAGTGATTTCTGATTTTGAAATATGTGGTGTAGCTCTGGGCTATCCATATGGTAGTTCTGGGAGTTGGAGGGTTAGGCTTTTCCTGAGGCTCTGTTGAATGGGGTGGAAATTGGAAATCTCTTCCCTTTGCCTGCCTGTCTGCTGTTTTCACTCCAACTGACAGGTTGGAAGGTTCCCAGGAAGGCAGCAATGCAAGATTTGACAGCAGATGTTATGTGAGAAGCAAGGCGCAGGAGATGCTTTGCTGTTGGCAGAAGCTAGATTTTCAGTGGTTGTGACTGCATCCAAAAAGTAAAGAGGTCAGGGAACCAAAGCATTTTGCTCCATTTGACTTTTTGGTCATAGTAGTTTTTTTTTCACAGGCTGGTTTTTGCTTTTTGTGAATTGGCCGGATATTTCTGTATCTGTATGTCCTTTTGCACTGAGAACATACGTGCTTCCTTAGCTTGGATTAGAAGTGAAACATGGAATTCATCTGCACTGAAGAAGGGGATTCTGAATGTATTGTTTGTGGTGGGGGAAAAAAAGGAATCGCAGGTTTCTCTTTTCTCTGGAGGGAAGAGTTGAAGAGACCAGAATTTTTTACTAGGACGGATGTAAGTTTAAAGCTAAGATTTTACACAAGCAATGGTAACACCTCCTAAAATTTGTCTTCCCATTTTTCATGTATTTTGTACACTTGTAGCCAGTCTATTTCTTTAGCTCTTCTTGTAACTCAATGTTTGCGGCTCCAATACTTTCAGTGCTTCTTTTCCATGAGGATTATTCAAATTTGCTATTAAAATTTACTTGAGATGACTGAGGAATGGATTTCTTTTCTTTATAATTTTGGGTACACTTGTCATCTCTGCCTTTCTTGCTTTGCTGATTTGCCCAAAGAACATTTAGGACATCCCATATCCATCCTCTCTCATTCACCAGTGTGTGCGTTCCCAGGCTGTCTGACAGACTGACTGAACACACCTGTCTGCAACATGTGTTCCTAATAAAAAGCTTAATCGGATACTTGTGCAGCCTGGAGGAAGCTGGTACTGAACATGCAGAGCACGTGGAGAAACTGCAGCAGAGGCTGAAGCCCAAGAACATTCTTTGGGGAATTAGAGCAATAGCTTAGTGTCATTTTTACCTCACTAACTTTTCAGTATTTCATAAGTTCAATTGGCTTATTTCCTCCTCTTCCACCTCCCCTATATAATTTGTAAAGATCTAAGAATTACTGCTATTCCCTGAGACAGTAGAGCTTAAAACAAAGTCTTTCTTACTGAAACGAGCAACAAAGATTGTGTTTTGAACAGGTGTGAAGTTATTTACATCCAAAGTCTTGGCCTCTGCAGCTTTCTTCTGTATTAACTGCTGCTAACCTTGGTGATGTCTGGAGGTTTGAAGTGTCTCCTTCAAGAACGAAATCAGAAGGGCACCACTGGTATCTTTTGGAGTCTGCTCACTCCATGTTCTAGTAGACTCCTCCAGTGAAAGAGACCAGATAATAGGAATGGCAGTCCTCCCCTCTAGCTATCTTTCATTCACAATTCACGTAGGTGGAGTTCACTAAATCCCTGAGGTGATATTTTTAATTATAGTTTAGGTCAGCCAATGAAAATCCAATTCATGTTCCTGTTGTTTCTTCTCTCATTCGTCACTGAAGCTATCCTGCTCAGGACAGGCTGCAAGACTTTCTTGAATAAAAAAGAAAATATTACATTGAATAAGCAATTTATTATTGATGAAACTCTTGTCAAGAAGGAATGGGTTATTAGATTAATGCAAGAAAATATTAAATGTGAATCAAGTCATTTTGAAACAATCAGGAGCTGAATAAAAACAAAACTCCCCACTCTAATGGAGCTGGAATCAGGAGTTTCCTGAAATGGATATCAGAAATTGCAAACTTAGATAAGGTTGGTGTGTGTGTGTATGTTATAGCATACAGTAATAGTGGATGGATTCAGAGATGCATTTTGCATGGTTATTACCCCAAAGCTCCTACTCTAAGGCATGAAGATCTCCTTCGGATTTTCTTGGAATCAGAGCATATGTTCAGGATGCATCTTTCCTGCTTGGATATGTGTGTGCATGTAAATCACATGCTTTGACCTTATATCTTGTGATATATCTTGCTGGACCTTTAAGCTTAAATACATATGGCAGAGCAATCGCAAAAAAATATGCATAATCGCTCTCCTAATTTGATTCTGAGGTGACTGCAAACGCACATCAGAGACAAGAGCATACAGTAAAGTGCTTAGACGTCCACTGAATGCTGTGCCGACTTTAAGCTGAAGCATTTTATTTTTCCAGGAGCATTTATAAGGGTTTGCGTTGCTGGCTTACAGTCACTTGTCTGGGCGCGGCTGGGGCTGGCAATGCAGGCCCGCTTCAGCACCACGGCCAGCTCCGCCACTCGCCCCGCGGCCCGAAGGAGGGAAACGAAGCCGCTGTTGGTGGCAGAAAAAGAGCATGAGAAGAAGATGTCTGACTGTTCTGGCCCTTGTTTGCTTTGTTCGCTTTTAAAAAGAAATAGCTCTGTTTGGAGGCGATTGTCAAAATCAGCAGGTAAAATCAGCTGGTCAACACGTGTGGCCTTGCTGTTTCCAGCGTGCCTGGAAGGACTTTTTTTCTGAGCAAAGTTTGCTGTAGTTGATAGAAACTTAGCGTGAAGCAGCACTGGTTTTCAAAATGCACAACAAGGGAAACGTTGAATGCATAGGGCCACCTCTCCTCCACCAAGGTACTGGGATATGTTTTGATCAGATTCACCAGAGACAAAAGAGAGCTAGCTTGTCTCTTATGTGATTATAGGAGATTGTAAAGGAGATACAAGGCTTAGTGATGCTATGAAAATATTCCATTTCCTTCCAACGAGGTGTTTTTTGTCTGAGAGAGCATGGGAAATCAAGGATACCTTATAACTCCCCAGTAGAAATCTCATTAACTTGCCTTTTGTTTTCTAGTATGATGTATGCTTCTGTCATATTAAAAATGAATGGACTCTACTTTTCTGGGTTCATCATGCATCATTCTGTCTTCCCATAGAGTGAGTCACTGTATGTTACATTCTAACTCTTGTTCAAGAAAATTGAGTTCACAGTGGAAAACAATTATGTCTCACAATAACTTTACTAATACAGTTACTGTCAACCAAGATACTGCTAAGTGGGGTGTTATGTGAAGATGTAAAATGAAGGATGGGGAGGATATTTGATTAACAGAAAGAAGGCAGAGCAAAATAAAACCTTGCTGGATCTGGAATGTTTAACTCCCATAGTACCAAGAGCTTGTTTCTCTGTTCAGGCTGGGTGAAAACTTGGTACTGAGATGGAACGAGGCAGTTCTGACATGTTAGAACTTCTACAGACTGTCAACTAAGCACAGACTCACTAGGCCACCATAAAGTGCTTTTTAATGTTCACTCATGTTTTCTGCTCTAAGTGCTGCTCTGAGCAATCAGTTGACAAGATGGTCACACCACACCAGGGTAGGTGTTACTTGAGAGGCACCCTGTTGTTTTACTGTTCCTGTTTCTATCTGGTTCCTAGGAAGTGGCAATTTCCTGCTGGTCTATGCAATGTGTGAATTAAAACCATTGCTATTGCCTTGCTTGTCTTTCACCATGCTCCAGCCATTTACTTTGCGTGCCCAAAGCTTGATTACCTCACGTGGAAGTATTTATTCACCAAAGATAGAGGGATATGTAAAAAAATGTGGACCTGAAGTAAGACTGGAATTTTCTTCCGATGAATTTTGATCTCCAAGCCTAACTTAGAAAATATCTCAGCAGTTCTGAATGTTACTGCTGGTATATCACTGATTTTCTGGTTAACTAAGATTCTATGTCATCTGCATAAAAACTACTCTCGTCTTGCTAGTAACTCCTTCACCCAAGTAATTTCTCTACCCTTCCAAGCCATTTATTACAAAAATAGAAAGCTGATGAATTCTTGTTCCTGTTAATAACATCTAGTGCTGTGTGTCTGTCCTGTATACAGACATCAGGCGCACCCTTGCATCCCCACCACTTCTTAAGAGTTAACTTCACGTGGTAGTTCTTGTATTAAAAATAAATACATAAATAAATAAATGCAGCCCATGTTTTTCCCAATCATTCTGGCAACAGCAGGTCTCTACTCTGAAGGTGAGGACGGGTCTTGCAAGTATTTGGTTTTGAGCTCTGACTGTGCTCCCTGCAGTGTCTTCGTCTAAGCCTACACCTGCACTCCATTCCTTACAATAAATATCACTTGGCTACATCATTTCAGTAGTGCTGCCAAGTTGAGAATAAATATTGGCTGCTAAAATCATGCCAAGTAAGTTCTGACCAGCCTTGCAAGATTGATGCTGAAATGATTTATTCTCTCTATTTTCTAGCTGGTGGGTTTTGTCTACGCCTGTTACGTTGTTAGTGTTTTTACAGAGGAAGAAGACAGCTGTAAGTATTTATCAACAGATCCTTTGGCAAAGATTTTATTCAATTTTCTTTCTCTCTCAGATGTTTATCTGTCAAGGATGAGTTGCCATAAGATCTCTTTCCATTTCTCCATCCATGTGATGTGGTACTACCTACCTTTCAAAAACTGGATATTTTTCTGTGATATTTTTTCCCCACATCACTAAGTGTTAATATGATCTAGTTACTCCTCCAGGACTTCTTCAGCTGAACAGTAATACCACTGAAATGCAACTAAGAGAACCTATAGCAAAGAATACAGCTTTATATTTAACTGGACCACCTGCCAAAATATGAGGACAAAGCAGAACATGAGATTTGTTGCCAAGAACCAACCTGACCTTAATTTAAAAGCAAAAGTAGCATATGTGAATCACAGGAAGGATGAGGGAGCTGACTCCGTTGTGTTTGGTAGGCAGATCTCTCAAGTGTCATGTATTCTCTGTGATGGGGCAGAAAAGAAAATTCAGAGAATTCACATGGATGGTTGAGTCTGTAGGATCTATACAGATACCTATAGCCTGGTCCTAGGTTATTGCCCTTCTAAAACACCCCCTGAGACCAGTACTTTCATACACAAAAGAATGGATGCATAGAGTTCAAATGAATGTGAAATCTGATTTCAATCGCAATATTTTGCCTTTGTTCTTCAGCTCTCAGAATGTTTAAATTGGAATAGCCTTAAGGAAATCAGTGGGTCTAGGCCAGTTTACTCTAGGTCAGGATCAGATTCAAAGGCTTTATATCCAAATATCACTTCCTTTAGTGCAAATAGCTCTGTTGTTTTAAAGAACAGCTGGTATGGATGTTAGCTGAAAAATGACAGCTTTGAACTGGATATCTTGAAAGTATGTGCAAAATGTTGGTTCACACGGGTGAGATGAGATACGTTTCTTATCTGACTTGTTCTCATGTTTGGCTGTTGTTTCCTACGTGGCTGAACTCCTTCTATGATTCTACTGGCTTTATTGATCATTTGTTCAGAACTTGGAAATGCATTTAGTGAAGGTGTTACATTGTAAGTAATATCTTTAAAATTACCCTATAGCTCTCTAATTGGCTAAATAACTTGAATTCAGAGCCTCTTTTGAATATTATGAATTAACAACTTGACAGGGCTTATGTTAGGATAGGGAGAGGCGATCATATGGAAGGAAGCATTATCTAGAAATACAGAGCTGTAAATTTCAGGATATGGTTTGTTGTTTTTTTCCCCACTAACAAATTCTTTTCCCCTCCCAGTTTCTCAGCTTGGAGTTAAAATGTCAGCTTGAATAATTAACAATGACAAACCATCAATATTTCACACTCACAGTGGTAGATCCTTCCAGTGACCCGAACAAATTTGAGCTGTGTTTTTAATTTTCTTTTCCATTTGTGGTTTCCTTTAAATGTTCCTTTGATATGCAGCATGAAGTAATTATAAGTGCTGAGGCACATTAATCAGGAAGCTCATGCTAACGTGATTTTCATGAGAAAACACAGCAGTAGGGACCTACTAATGCTGAACTGTGGGCAAGAATATTTTAGACATGCTAGTGCACTCAGATATATTGGTGGTAGCACAGTGATCCATGGTTAAGACTTTAAAGGGACGCAATAGGATGCTCAGTTGAATTGGTTGTTGTTTGTGCAAGGTGCAAGACCTTACTGAAAATTTTGTGTTTTTAGGGTTTTCTAGTTTAGATGTTTTCAAATGAGATGTTTTTATTTCTTTAATGTAGTTAAGAAAAGTTTAAGTCTCACTGGAACTACTATGAATTATCCCCCCAGTATGCTTAGAACCTCTGCAGACTTCCCATTAACCCACAGTTCCAGAATCGCAGTATCAGCATGAAGCTATTCATTAATATGGAATTTGTGAGGATACATTGTCTCTGAGTTTCTAAATGTATTTCCAGAGTTTTTTTTCCTATCATATGTATTCAGTAAATATTTTTTTCTAGTGTTTGTTCATTTAAAAAACAAAACCGTCAAACTCATCAGCTAAAATCTAAAATAATAGTGCCACCTTCAGGAAAGTAAAAGGCATTCGTATACTTAGCAACGTTCCAGTCATATTTAAATGGCATTTGAATGGGGTAGCTTTCACACTTCCAAACAAGATTCCCTAACTCAGCATCAGACAGTGATGTGGATTGGATAAACATTACAGGTTTTTGCAGGGCCTGCTAGGTCAGTCACAAATTGCACCACATCTTACCCTACTGATCCAGCTACGTTGGTCAGCTTGGTAATAAAGACTTGACCTAATTTCAGGAGAACGAAGAGAGACTTGGAGAAACTTTCCATGGTTACTGAGGGAATTGTCACTTAAAGCATTCCTTGTTTAGTTACATTGCCCTTTTGTGAATGCTGGAGAAGGGAAGCATTGTTTCTCTTTGTATACAATTAAAAGAAATTGAGTTGGCAGAGGGGACCTGAAAAATATCAGAACTGAAGATAATGGGGTATTATCTACGGTTCTCCAAAGCTGCTGCAGTCTGTCTTGCAGGAAAGACAAGTGGGGCAATAAAATACCCACTTCACTGTATAACCTTCAAGGGGACTGCTGGCCTGCCAACTTCTCTGCTGGCATTTAGTCTCAAGCCAGTCCCCAGCTTCCTTCTTTCAGCATGTGCTTGAATGGCTGAGGCTTTGTCAGCTCAGTTATCATACAAAGTCACAGTATGGTGGCAATACCCAAGGAACGTGAGGGAGGTTCATGTTTTTCTGGAGTCTTGTTTTGGTTTGGTTCTTTTGTTAGCTCTGCACTTTAAGTCTGATGTTAGCTGATCTCCTCCTTGGCATAGAGGCTGTCCTAAAAGACCAAGAAAAGAGGTCTATACAGGCAGAACTTTCCATTTGGCAATCATACCTGACAAATCTTTTCATTTCTTTCTGTCTCTGCATTTTTTTTTTTGGTTATGCCATGACACACGCCTACTTTTCCTTTCATTTCCTTTCAACTTTCTGGCCATGTTTGTTTATTTATTTGAGTTTTGATTTTTTTTCAGTTGATTTCATTGGTGGATTTGATCCATTTCCTCTCTACCATGTCAATGAAAAACCCACCAACCTTTTGTTCAAGCAGACATACCTGTAAGTATCATCTCCTATGCTAAGAGGCAGTGCATGCCTCTGTATTTGATGGCTCAAGGGTGCCATGGGTTTGGATTTTTTCCTTCTCACAGGTTGATTTGTCCAGCAGGTTTTTCAGACATGCAAGGAATGAATAAGTTGTAGAACACCAGAAAGGATGAAACTGTCTCTGCTCACCTCCTGCCTACAAGGGTGAAGCTTGTGTTGCCGTGCTCAGCTTACGATAGTGCAGTTTGAAGGGACGCATTTGTGCTAGCTGCAGGATGCAAACTAGTGGATGCATTTTCCTTGAAAACTTCTTAACAACCAGTGCTGTCTGAGCAGGCACAGGTAGAAGCCATGAGGAGTGAAAGTCAGCCTCAGTGAACGCAGAGAATAAGTCATAGCAACAGCAGAATGTGATTCGCAGTCTTGAAGTTGAATGATGGTATGTCAGGTCAAGCTTGAAGTACAGGATAAAATACATGCAATTGCTAGTTATTTAAGCCATACTTTAGCTCTGTGGGCAGTCACAGCTGAGCTCAGACCTATGCATTGATGCAATTTTGATGATTGGCCATCCTTCCATCACGTTATCATAAATAGCACTGTTAAATTTGACTTTGTCTTGCATATGAAGTCTTCCTGTACCTATCTGTGCTTCTAAAGATCTTCTAAGCAACAAAACTATCGCACCGCCAAATTAAAATGAGTGTTAGACCGTTTGTATGCAGGGCACGTTTGCTCTTAAGGTTTCAGCTTTGTTGTCACTGTTCTTCTAGGCAACAGAGTTTCTTGTATGCATGTGGCATCCCAAGAGCTCAGTGGAGAGGGGGGAGCTGGAAGGCCGATCATCCTAAGCAGTTCCTCTCTTGCCACTGTGTTAGAGACATTAAATTCCAGCTTCTGCCCTCTGCTAATCCCCTTCTGCTGCTGAAGGCACAAGAGCACACTTTCATGCAGTCCACTTGAAAGCTGGTTATTAATGAGATTCTCAAACATAAAGGCCAGTATTATCTGTTTAAAGCAGCAGTAAGATCTGAACTTTTGATGCTTCTTACAATGAGCTGCAAGAGGGCAGTTCAACGTGCAGAAACTTTTAAAAGCAGCTGCTAAGGGAGGTTGGTTTTTAGGAATAATGTTACCAAAGAGCTCTTCCAAAAATGGGTGGATAGGAAAGAAAATTAGGGTAAAGGGAATAAAAACCATCTCAAAATAGATTTGTAGATGTGGCCCTGTAATGTAGTAAGAACTTCACGCTTTGTCACTGCAGCGCACAGCACAAAACCTGGAGAACAAGTCATTTCTGCAAAGCAGATGAATTCCTTGTAACTTCGGGGGGTGCAATGACAGTATTAGAAGAGATGCTATAGGAGATTAAATATTGATTTTCCTCTCACTTTGTCACAGTGAGATGGAATTTTCCACAGTCGGCAGAAGCTTTGGAACTTCTTTAGGTAGCTCCCTGATTTACTAGCTTGATGCAGTAGTGTATTTTTATAGTATGATGTTTGGGTTGCTTTTTTCCCTTAAAAATGACTATTCTGTTTTTAAACTAGAACTGCAAAACTTCCTTAAAAGAGTCTTCATAAGTAAGCTACTAATAATTCCTTTCTTCATTTCCATTATTCAGACCATCACTCACATACTGATAGCTTCTGCCAGCACAGGATAATATTTTTCTGGTTAACTGGAGGTGAAAACAGCTGCTGAGGAGTAGATAAGTTGACTCTCTATAAATTTCATAACAGCCACCAAATACTAACTCTTGTTTATTCTGGACTAGCTATTGCCTCTCTTCCATCTGCAGAAGTGGGAGTAGAAGTGGATACTTGATTCTCAGCTAACGATGAGGTGGAGCTTTGCAGTATGGGGGCATTGAGGGCCAAATCCTCTCATCATTTAATACAATGACTGAAGACATTTTATACCTTTCCAAGAAGATGCAAAACAACAAATACATCCAACTTCTTTCAAGTTGAAACTTTTAGAGCAGAAAGGGGTGAGGAACACATGCTTTCTGTTCTCCCCTTTTTTGTTGAAGGAAGCCTTGCATGAAACCAGATCCACTACAGCTACTGACTGAGCAAGCTGCTGCTATGAACTTGCTTTCATTTTGGGATGAAATCTGCCAGTAGTCAACTTCTCCCTGATAGCAGCCCTGCCGCCTTAAACAGGACCACTTCAATGCATTCCTTGTCCAATGGGATTATAGTCTTCACACCAGTTTCACCTATCTTTTGCTGATAGGATCACATTCCTTCCTCTCCTCTGCCCTCTGACTCAGCCTTGCCCTGGCTTGCATATTTCTCTAGTCTCTTATCTCTTGAAATCTATGGATTTGAACAGAGCAATGATATTAGCCTACTCTGCTATGCATAGTTTAAGTGTGAGACCAACCCCATAGCTTCTGTACTGAGTACCCAGCCTATGAGTTAGGTAACTTTTAAATAAAGACTTACGTTAATCTATTGCAGTGATTCAGTATTGGAGATGTGCATTCTATTTCCAGCCTTCAGCTTCTACCCTTACCACTGAAAGATGTTTTTAAGTAAACTTTTGCCTTGTATTAAATCACCTCCCAAAACTATTATTGGTAACTGGGCTGGGATCTGGCAGTGTCTGTTATCAGCCTGCTTTATCTCTGAATCTACTACTGAACTCAACTTCAGTCCACTTGCTTGCTTTTCCATTAACTGGAGCCTTGCAAGTGGTCAAAGCCAGCTGTTACTTTTATTAAAAAAAAAAAAATCACTGACACTTTTGTACTTTGCTTACAAAGGCATGATTTAAATAAGCTTCATCTTTCTTAGCCTTTCCATTACTCAGAGGGCAACAGTGATGTTCCGTAAATACAGTTATTTCTATTTCAGGTTCTACAACTGCTTCTGTTCTACTTTTCACTGACTCTGGGGAGGTTTGGTTCCTGCTTCAAGTCACAAGCTTAAGAAAGAGACTTCTAGAAATTCCGCTGTATAGATGAGATGCCCTTAATCTCAACACACTGCACTAAGTCTTTAACAATAAAAATACATTAGAAATCCTGAGAGAAGTTACTTTCTGGGTAAAAATATTTAACCACACAACAATACATCAGTTATTGAAAAACCAGAAAGAAGGAAAGGCTGAGCTCTTGCTTTTCATTAGTTAAAGTTCAAACTCGGGCTGTGCTTTTTTTCCCACCTCTTCTCCTAGGATTCATAGGAGAGAACATCAGTGCAGGACTGCTTTTCTTATTTTGTCTTTGCAGTAACAGAATTATCATTTGAAGCAAAGAAAAGCATTCTGTAACTGCAGAAGGGTCAACAAACATAGCCTTGCAGTTTCTTTCTAAAGCTGTTATCTTCAAGTAATCTGTAATGCTTGCCAAGACAGCAGGAGGTTCAGATCATCCTGATAACCAGCACTTCCTGCAGGCTGTAGCCATTCTTCTGACATCTCAATTTGTTTCAAGCATCAATGCTCTGTAAGCTCAGTTATAAAGCAGAAGTCTTGTAGCATAGTTTTGGACATTAAAAAAAAAAAAAAAAAAAAAACAACACCAAACCCAAGAACTCACTAGATGTCAGGAAATAACCTCTATTCATTTTAAAGATAGAGAACGACAACACACCTCCCCACCTTTGAATGCCATACTTCCAGGATCAGCAACAAAACACAGTTTACGGGCTCCTGCCCATAGCATAAATGGAAGCTGGCAGTCTGAGTACTGCATCACATTAGTAACTTACAGCTTTAATTTGATTTTAGTTACATAGCTTGATTTCACCAACCCTGCTTCCCTCACATCTACCTCTCTGAAAGGCCATAGGGTAACAAAGGGTGTGACTTTTATCAGATGCTGACTTCAGTATTGATAGGATAGCAACAGGAGGCACTGGTTGATTGCATGATTACGGGCTCTGTTGGTAACTGCTCACTTTGATAACTCCTAATCAATTCTTTATGGTGCAGTCAGTCTGCTAGCCATAGGCATGAAACAGCTGTGGGTATGCAGAGTTACAGGAGTAGACTGCAGGTAACAGAGCAGGTTGAAAGTAGGTTCTTCAGTACAGCAGACAGGTATGAAACAATGGGGGAGGGAACATGAAAAACTAAAACGACCTTTGGAGGAAACAAAAACAATGAAGTCCTAACTGTTTTGATGATCAGAATGCTTTACAAAGGAAACCTTTACTGGAACAGGAAAAAAGAGCCCACTTTGGCAAAACCAAAGGAAAGCTCCGCATACACAAATGGTTCTGCTTTTCTTTCTAGGTAGACTTCCCTCCCAAACAAAAAATAAAATAAAAATTGCTGACTATCAACCTGAAGCTGCATGTTTAAAGAGGTGATGATTCAGCTGAAAACATTCTAATCCTTACTGCTGGCTACAGAAGTAGATATGCTTACGCTTCTGCACTGAAACTGCAGTGATATGCTTTTTTACAGAGCTATTTTATTCCAGAGATGATCCCTAGCTTTTAAAATTCCTAACCAAGTTTTATGCATCTCCAAGGCTCACAATCCATGGATCTAACACTTTGGCTCACATCTATTCCCTACTCTAACCGCAGTATATTTGAGTCTGGTATATGCATAATATTCTTCCCAGATTTGAAGATGACTTAACCACACTGTATCTGATTCCTCAATCCTACTCTTTATCTGTAGTCACCCATATTTACAAGCTTGGGACAGAAAAAACAATTTTGTCCTTATTATTCCCGGTTTGTTACCTTAAGTAATAAAAATGTTTTGTTCTGCATTAATATCCTGCCTTCGCTTTTTCTCCTCTACAGGCCTGCGTAAATGAGGAGGAGCCAGAGGATGGATAAATCTTGCACTCCACCAAAGGTGCTGCAGGAAATAATCCCCTGTGGCCTGGGTCTATGGCAGAGGAAATGCAGGATGGTGAACTCCATTCCACTTTTTGTTCCTTGTCTTCTTTTCAAATGAAATGAATGTACATTGCAGAATGACCACACAGTCTGTTCTTAACTCTACAAGTGCCCTGATGAACCATTCCTACCACAGTGGGTGGTTCTAGCCAAATGGCACAGACTGGAAATCCTCAGGCAGAAGTTCACTAGGAGCCTGTCTCAAGAGATGCAGGAGAAGTCAGAGCTGCTTCCTTCCACCATGGATCCACAGAGAAGGAAACACTGCAACACCCCGGGACATCTCATGTTTTGTAGTTAGTTTCTTCCCTCTCTCCTTTCCTCAGTCTGGAAAGAGCCTAAATCCCCTTAATACAACTTCAGCTTTTCCCTGCCTGTATAAAACTAGGCAAGGGCTATTTGAGTTTAGGCTCTCTTACACACCCCACCTTTTTTTTTTTTAATGCTGTAGATAAGAGATCTGCCCTTTCTCCCTTTTATCCAAGACTCCCTCATTCTCTACTCCTTAGTAGTAAGGAATTTGGCTTGGATTCTAACATTGTGATTTAACTACTATAAATGCTGAACAGCTAAAAAAAACGAACTAGTACAATTGCCAAATCTGTACTTGGTATGAACTTAAACCCATTGCAACATGCCGAACTTACAGCAGCTAAAGCCTACTCTGGGTTTGTCTACCCACATTAAGTTACTGGTATAGCCACGTGCACAACTGATACCTGCTGCAGGACACTGGTAAATGCCTAGTTCCTCGTGGATCATGTTTTTGTACCTGCCTTCTTTGCCAAGCAGCCACACTTACTCCAGGCACAGGCCCAACAGCTTCCTGCTGGAAGGTATTTTTAATGACAGGATAATTTTGAGGGGAGGGAGTGGGGAGGAAGAAAGGGGCAATAGAACTGTAATTAAGTTGCATTAATAAGCTGCAGCAAATAATTAAAAAGAAAAAAAAAACCAGCATCCCTTTTGTTAGTTACATCTTCCAGGATGTTAAGCCTCAAGCAGGGGAAAGAGTGCTTGTCTGCCATCCATGGCTTTCTTTGGCTGAAGCATTCCACAAGCTGTTGTAATTCTTTGTGTTGTCTAGCCTAAAACCATTTGGGATTCTTGAATAATGCTTTACAAAAGAGCCAAGCCAGAAGCCAAGCTAGGGAAGCAAAGTGCAAGGAAGTGATTAAAAAAAATAAAAACATTAAGTGCTAAAAGTCAAAGATACAATGATGCACTTTTCTTTGTACCTCCTCTAGTTTTTGTTAGCAGAAACATTTATCCTTTGCACTCTGACAAAACTCTCCTACTGGTCTGCTTGCAGTAGACTTACCCTAACTACTGCAAGACTACACAAAACCCCATACTCTGCTAGGGCAGCGACTTGTAGATGCCTGCATCTCCAGCATGCCACGAGATGAAGGAGCAACAGTTTTTTTTCCACAAGGGGGTTCCTTTAGCAGAGGCTAGGAGTGCCCTCTATTGGGGATAGGTAGCACTTGGGACTTCAACCAGCAAAAGAAAAAAAAAAAAACCAACTTGTCCCTGCTCCTGAAGGGATATTTTTTCCATAGAAACACTTAAAAACCTACAAGAAAATCCCAGAAATAGCTGGGCAATTTCACACCCTGTAGTCCTTTTGATGCTCAGCTACGTTCCAGGCTCTGAGCTGATGTTTAAAAGGAAATAGCACTACTCCAACACTGAGCTACTTTTCACTCCCCCCTTCACAGATTAGCACATCCACTTTAAATGCAGGCAGCTTTTGCTGTTATTTATAGTGGCAAAATAAAGGCAATGATAGCTTGAACCCTGCCACAACACTTAGTTTAGCATGGTGATACAACTCTTCCCTACAAGAGCTGCTAGATACCAAAGATCCACCAACCCTCAGAGTTTGAGAGTTTAACCTGCTTAGCTGGTGGTTTCATCTTTGCCATGAGCTGCATTAGAATTACCTTCTCCTGAAAAGAAAGATGAAGAATACTTCTCTCTCACATGGCCTAGGGATGAGACTTCAGTCCTGTTTGGCATCCAGAGTTAGAGCCTGTGCTCCAGTCTCCATAGATGCTATTTAAGAGACAGGTACTAAAGTTCTCCATCAATTTCAGATGAAGAATTATTCTCACTTGCACAACTTCACATATCTGGTCCTTATCCTCCCTTGCCTTGCAGCCAGGAATCTGGAGATCCCACACTGTCTTCTGTATTTCAAAGGAAATTAATGACGGTAAGAATCTGCTTCTCCCACTTACAAGTTTCCATCCTTCACAACCATATCTATGTCTGGTTCCCCTCTAATATTCCAGGATCCCACCCCCAGCAGTAGGACATTATACTGGAATCAGATACTCAGACCTTCATAAGACAAGCCTTTTATTCAGTTAAACAGAACAGAAAAATTTAAAAACATCTTCCCTGCAGTTAGCATGCTTACAAGTCTGTTACTACATGATAGAATATTATATTTAAAAACTGGTTTAGCCAGCAAACAGAAGCCCTAAAAAAAAGTTTCCTTTGAAAAAAATTCTCCTAGCAAAAGACTAGACCTTAACAGCCAGTGAAGAGGCCTCACAAGAAAGTTTCAGATCCAGTGACCGAGAGCTCCAGAGAGTCTCTCAACATCTGCCTAGAAGGATAATGAGCTGAGAGCAAAGAGGTTGGAGAAACAGAGCAGGGTTAAGTAGATTTGAGTACTGTTAAAAAATAGTTTCTCCAACTGTTGAAAATTCAACAGAAAAAAAAACCATAATTCAACCTCAGAAGAGCTAGATTCTCCTTTCTATTTCCCCCTCTCAATACATTCCTACTGAGTATCCTAGCTACTACTGAATGCATTTGGTATAAAAAGGCTCTAACTTTACCCACACTTCTGAAGGAATCCATCAGCCCTAGCAGGATATTCTCTAAACTACTAAATGAAGAGAACCAGACAGACAGCTGAAAACAGCCCTTGATTTCAGTGCAGAAAAGGGATTTGTTTGAGAACAAGTATTTGGAGGATTACCTTCAGCAAAAACCTCATTTTGAAGGAAAAAAACTGGCGTAGTTTTTCTGGAGCAGTCCTACAGCAAGATCAGAGCTAATCACCAGCTCCTACTGGAAGCACTGCAAGAAAGGAGTTTGCAGGATAGCTTGGCCTAAAACAAGACTGCTCCAGTAACAAATTGTTTCTTTCTCTGCTGGCATAGGAGTGTATTTTAGACACTTATTTTTCCTTTTTGCACACTGTGGTTCAGGACATGAAAGTCCTCACACTTCCTCGGATGACTGCTCTGCAGATAGGACACAGTCTCAAGTTGAGGGCACATTCTCCACAAGCTACCAGATGGCCACAGGGAACAAATACAACAGACACATCCCTGTCCATGCACACTTTGCACATCCTTTCTTCTTGCAAGCGTCGGAGCTGTTCCTCTGTGCTCAATGGAGACTCCTCTTCACAAAAGAAAAAAGAAAACCCATAGTGTTAATGCTGTGACAGCTCTAGAGAGCAGATCATTTTGTTAAAAAGTCAGAGCAACTGCTCCTTTTTTCCAGAATGACAGCAGAAGTACTTTTCTCAAGCAGACTTCACTTAAGCATTATTAGCTACAGCTGTTATGAACTCCAGCTTATCTACTTAAGACTTAATACACCTGCACATTGCACACTGAGCAGGGTGTATCAGTATCACTGTACTTCAGTATATATCCCTGATTAAAGAAAACCCAAACTGTTTTAAGATAAGTCTGCATCACAAAGGAGCTCTAAATCCTGAGTAAGGTCTCTACATCCTGCCACAGTCCAGGCTACTGCACGCTCCTTTCCAAGACTAAGGAGAAATACAACCATCACGATACTGTTACTACAAAAGCTGTCCTCATTATGCCTGCACGTAATTCCCCCACCAGTCACCCCAGTGCACCTTTTTGCTGCACAGGTTGCATTTCTCCTCTTGAACTTGATGTTTCAGCCTCTCTCTGAACCGCATCTGTTTAACCAGGAAAGAAGGCATTAAACATATTCCTTCCCACCCTCTTCAGACAATGCTGCTTAAAGAGCTGAAATATCCTTATTTCAGTCAAGCAGTCTTTACAGAATTGTCAACCTTACACACTCAGCCTGGTCAAGCTGATGTTCCCTGGTGCTTATGTCAGTATGTCCTCATAAGGAGGTTAACACGTGCCTATGCCTATCATCTTCTCAAAGCTTCCCCTCCACCCTCCCCTCAGAGGGTGGTGAGGCACTGGAACAGGTTGCTGAAGGAGGCTGTGGATGCCCCATCCCTGGAGGGGCTCAAGGCCAGGCTGGATGTGGTTCTGGGCAGCCTGGTCTGTGGTTGGTAACCCTGCACATAGCAGGGGGTTGAAATGAAATGAGCATTGTGGTCCTTTTCAACCCAGACCATTCTGTGATGATTCCACAGTTCCATCAGATAAGAGTCATCAGCTGCTTGTTCCTGTTCCTTTGCTACTGTTTCATCGCTCTCAGTCTTGTGGAAGTCATTTCATTTTTGTCTGGACAAATGTAGCAGACCAATATGGAGACAGTAGCTTTAAAAAGCAGACTTGCTACTAAAGAAAGGCTAGCAGGAAACATCTTCAAATAAACTTCACTTATCAGACTCCATACAGCAGACACCACAAAATAGACATAGATAAACCAAGTAGAATATGTATTACCCAAGCCAAAGTGCAGCTATTTCTAATGAAGTCATTGATGCAATCTTAAATAGACCTTAAACGTACCTGTCCAAAAAGCCTTGCTTCGGGCAACTGCCTTAGTCAGCTGCACCCAAGGATGGCAATTTGTGCATAAGCCCCACATAATGCACACCTGCTACTGCAGTTAAGGGCTGCAGAAAACATCAAAGATGTCTGCACCACAGCCTACTGGAGACATTTCCTGTATCTGTATCAGTTACTCCAGTAATAACAGACTCTTCAGGTTTCTTTAAAAGTACCTCACTCTTCAGCCTCTCAAAGGAAGGCAGCCTTTGGTATGTACCTACTCTTAATTCCAGTCTAGGAAGAGAGAAAGCAGACCCACAAGACATTCATAACAGTGCTCAAGATAAAGTGAGTAAGAGGTTGAACATCCACCAAGAATGTGGGTGGGCAAATCAGTCAGGCATACCTCTGTTTTCCTCTGCACTGCTGCTCTCTTCCCATTCTGGCCGAAGCAGATCAGAAATCAGTTCAGACTCAGAAAGGTAGAAAGTCCCAGTCAGTATGTATTTATTCTCTACCAGGCTAGCAACCCAAGCAGGGTTAAAGCCCATCTCCAGGACATTCTGTGCTACAGAAAACTGATCCAGAGAAGGAAGAGTCTGCAACTTCCAGTTCCTTAAAAGATCTGTAAAGTAGTAAACAGACTCTTCACAAAAAACAGTATGCTACTCACTGAAACTATTACATATGAAGTGGCATTAGTTTCTAAAGATACAGGTTATCTATATAGATAAAGTAACATCAAGATAGACAGTTTCCACTTCCAATAACTCAAAAGAACCAAGACAAAAGCAATTTCATAAGAATCAGGAGAGTAACTTCAGGTGTTTCATTCTCCAGCATCAGTTTTTTTTTTTGCTCCAGTCCAACAGCCAAAATATCAGAACTGTTTTGGTGAAGATCAAGTAGAATCTCTCAATTTACACCTCTCCTGCCTCAGTCTAGCTGAAACATTCATCAGTAAAACTGAAATGCAAAACTCTGCTGGCAGTTCATTCAAAGGCTTAAAGATTTAAGCTCACCTATCAGACAGGATCTTCAAGAGAATGAGAAAAATCACTTTTCCACAGTTACAGGAGCCAAGGTTAACCTACTTAAGTTTCCAGTAGCAGATGAGGATAGATCCCCAAGGCTAATGCTTTCAATAACAGCAGGGACCTTCTAGCTGTTCTCTGGCCTGCTTAAAATGCTGTAGTCTAAAAGATTCAGACAAACATCACAGAACTGACAAGTAGAAGTAAGATGGGACAAACAAGTCGTTACCCAGACTAGCTAAATACAATTGGTCTTAAACAGGCTAGGAGGCCTTACAAGAACAAGTACTTCTTCTGCTAGAGACCATTTCCCAAGAATAAAGGAGAATTGCTTCTAAAATATCAGAACATTAAGCACCAACTCTGAACATACAAGCAAGAGTGGGGTAGAAGAAAAAGATACAACACTTAAACAGAACAGCACTAACCTTGGTAAGCAGAGGACCCTCGTCCCGTCTGATCCCTGGAATCTCTCTGAAAATGCCACAAGAAAAACGTGCTCAGAACATCCCAACAAACTCTCATTCACTACACACAAAATATTTATGACTCACTGGAGGTGGAGTGCTGGCAAAGGACTCTTGAACACTGCTGACAAATTCTCTCCCCATTGATCGCAACAAAAATTCACACCTACAAGCAGAAAGATTTCAATGTATTTGTGCAGAACCTCTTAAGAGTGGGTAAGAAGGTAGTAGGGTTAAGCTTAGAATCAAGCAGTGCCATCAGTTTATGAGCCATTACCAGCACACCTGTGACTCTCAGCTGGTAGTACTTCTGCCTTACAAAACAGAAGAGTAACTGAGTGGAACGCACATGTGTCTCTTGGTCTTGCTACAAGGGACACTTGTAAGCCAAGATATTTACCTTGGATACCATTTGGCATGTTCCCTCCAAGGGTCATCTCCGA
The DNA here is from genome assembly GCF_019238085.1 of Lagopus leucura. Lineage (NCBI taxonomy): Eukaryota > Metazoa > Chordata > Aves > Galliformes > Phasianidae > Lagopus > Lagopus leucura. Next base: position 1,160,637 of record NW_024962292.1, read on the forward strand.
ATGCCCAGTTCCTCATACCTCCATCACAGTAAAAACACCTCACCACATCACCTTGGCCTGTAAAAGACATTACAAGACAGTTTACCATCTGATACAACCTATGCTCTCCTAGCTCTAATCAGAACCTGGGGAGACTGAGCACAAATCACAGGCTACAGAACAGAGGAGCACATGACAGCTTATCAGCATCACACAAGTTGTTTAGGGGCACAAAGACAACAGAACTCCCACAGCTGCAGCCAGCTGATTCCAGAACTGGGTCACAAGGTAACAAGTAGTATGCATGGGAGCACCACAGTTCACTTGTACACCAAACATCCAGCTCCCTCTTGCCAGGATTTAGAGTACAGCTGTAATTGTACCTATGAACATTTCCTTACCATGATCTGCCATAAATCAATAGCTGGTGTAGTCAGCATACATCGCTTCTGGTTTATAAGGCATAAAAATTTGACACAGGACATTCCCAAGCTATCCCACCCTGCTACTGTGCTTCAACTCACCATCCAAGAGGTGGAATTAAAGCCAAGCACAGTTAAGAACTGTCTACGAGTGCCCTATCTGAAGGTTGATGAAAATGCCAGTAAGTGTGGGTTACAGACATGATCTTCCAAACACACTTGTGTTAAGAGAACTGTTTGAGTGCTCATTTCCAGAATTCTCCAGCTCAAGTAACTGCAGGAGAGTGCCAGAACAGACTTCCTAATGATCCCTAAAGTGAGCCTCTCTGCTGAGCTCTTACTCAGCTGCTCTACAAGTGACCCAGTCCAACAGAAATGGGATTTCAGCTCCAGACACTGCTTTATAGTTTGTTCTGTGCTCCTGGCCAAGCTGCTCTTTTTTTATGCTTCACAGCTTAAAAGACAAAAGCAGTAGATCAGATGTACTGCCTATATTGCTCTTCTGTTACATGCTGCTTCACCTCCACTGCTGCACCATGAGCAGATAGGTGCAGATTCTTAGTATTTAACTGGATTTACAGCAAGGTTACAGTTTCAGTGAAAGCCTCACAGAAGTTGACTTAAACAGAAGTTGACTTAAGAAGCCAGCCACTTTCTCCAGCTGGACAGAAAGATCAGATCAGTTAGGCTTTCCAGTGTGCATGTTGCTGTGCCACATCTCAAATTCACCACAGGTAAGACTGCCCTTCCATCTTCACCAAGTAGTTAGAGAAAGGCAATTCAGTTTTACTTCAGCAGTGAGGGCATGAGACATTTGGGATATACGGTCCCTCCCCCCCCCACACAAGAAGTTGTTTCAGTAATAGACATGGAAGTGTCTATAAAGCCTAATCTGCAAATATGAAACCAATAGGTTCCTTTACCATATGGAAGAAAGGATGTTTCTAACAGAAGTATCACTATATTAGACAGCAAGGATTCCCCACCCCCACGCACAGTATTGAATTGCAGTCAATCATGAAGGTACTGTAAAGATTTTTTCCAACTTCTCAATCCAGGAAACAGTACTGACTCAGACATGCTTCCTAGCCAGCATAGCCCTCTCTAGGAGAAACAGCTGAGGATGTATACTTACATGCATACAAGAAATATTGCATATTTTACTCAAAAGTATTTTTTTTTTTAGTTTGGTAATACAAGTCCTTATGGCAACAAACCACAGTGACAGCCTAATTTGCCACCTTACAAGTCTTATTCAAGTTTGTATTTTTTTATTTTTGAGAAGGCTGGAGTGCAAGACAGAGCTTATGAAGCACAGCATATCAAGAAGTGCCTTGGGTTCTTCTAAAAGCACAGGTAACAAATAGGTTTGCTGAATCTTTAAGCACACACTCTCATTCTGGTAAAAACTGGTTTAAAACTTACTGCCTTTCCATTCCTGCTAGTAAGAAAAGACTTAGTGGACTCATCAGCATCCAAACCAGATACCAGCACAGAAGTGAGTTCTGCCCAAGTGGTAAGACAGAACGGAACACACAGAAGGATGTGGTTTATAACTGTACCAGATGCACTTGCAAGTATTTGCACAAGCAAGAACATGAATACACAGTGATATCTTCAAAAGTTGACTTGAATAAGAGCTAAGAAAATGCAGTAATTAAAGTAGTGCTTGAGCTAGGAAAAAAGCTGCAAATTCAGTAAGCTTTCTTTGATGCCTAGGTAGCTACAAGCTGGTATAAGAATATCAGCTGGTTTACACTCGTACCATCAGAACAGAGCCAGAAGAGACTCACCACCAAAGTGTTAAAAATATTTCAGCATGAAGTCACAAGCAGTACCTACAACAGCAACACCAACCACCATTTTAAGTTACTATGGGATACTGAATCTGAACCAAGATAGTAGTAGAAAGTACCCTTGCAACACATTTGCCTTTATGAAGGCACAGTGTAAGAGCAAAACAAATACATTCTGCTTTACAAGGGATCACATTTACTCCAGAGCCTTCAAACACATTTTTGTGACACATTTTTCTCTGTTGACCTACAGTGTCAATGTAACATTCACACTACACCATTAAATACTGTTCACAGAACCTCCAGTGACTTCATTATTTGCATTCCAGAGCAGTCCAGCTAAACAGTCCAGCTAAACTGAGCTTACCTCAGCTCCTCTCCCTTTCTAGCTCTTGCTAAGAAGTGACAATTCTTCCAACATTTGGCATGGTAAATCAAAACTCAACTGTGAATGCCCCATACAGGAATTTTATGAATGTAGTTTCACAGCATTACACAGACAAAGAAAAAAAGAGACTTTACCGGGTGTTCCTACCTGTGTAGAAGAATCCTGCTCTAGCCAGTTGCTCAGGATGCATCTCAGTATACTGTGGCCAGTTCTGAAATGTTGATAGTCTCATCTCCTCTGTTACCATTTCTGGGTATTCTGGTTGGTTGGGCAGGGCTGTCTCCTCACTGTCTATCCTCTGCAAGAGGCTGAGGAACTGCCCATCTACACTGTCAAACACTCCCTGAGTGGAAACCTGTCGGTCCCAAACAGCTTCATGAGAAATGAATTCACAGAAAGGGAAGAACTTCAGGTGTTCCAATATTGGGCAATCACCAGGCTCCCAGTCTTTCAGGATGCCACCACAGCTGAAGCACTGTACTTGATCTCCTGGACCCACAAAGAAAAAGCCAGCCTTGGCCAAATCCCAGGCAGACACTGGTGAGCTGCGTGGCCACTGTGAGAAAGTGCTCAGCCTCCTTGCTTCGTCCCTCATGCTGGAATTGAACAGCTGGCAGCAAGTAGTCCTGAGATGAGTCCCTTCTGCTGGTGCTGTGTCTGCCATGTCCTCGTCCTGAAAGAGGAATGAGAATCCAGAGCAGTCAGCTGGATTCCTGGTGTCAGGCTGAATTACCCTGTGTTATTTGTTCTACATCCCCACAGCTCATCCCCATGCATATTCTGGAATGCTCGTGGTCTTTACACAGCTGAGCTTGTTTCAGAACTGCAGCTCAGTCAGAGGTCTGGTGCTTCTGGACTTTGCTGCTCAAGTTTTGCTGAATCCTCACTAGTAAGTCTGAAAGGAAGACACTCGCACTTTCTGATCCCTTCAACCAATTCACAGGAGAGAGGCTTGCAGGAACAATAATAGAGGGGGAGGGCAAAACCTACACTGCCTCTTGCTGAGACAATCCAGCTTTCAGACTGTATTTAATCCCCAGTTATTTTGTTCAGACTATAACATCAAAAAAAGACTGCAGCCCACCCCAGAAAGACAGTAAAAACACAACAACCCTTTCAGAAGGGACCACATAAAGCCAAGAACAGCCACACTCAAACAGGCATCCTCTCAATATCCAATTAACAGCTAAGTGCTGCAGGATATCAGCAGCTGCAGGATATGAGCAGATTTCTCAGAGCCTTATTATGAGAATTAAACATTACATGTAGAAATGTCTCTATTATGGACTATCCTCCAGGAAGCAATCTAAAATAATTAAGCCCAGCTTCTAGAGGGAGGAGTCAGTCAAGGAAAGGTAAGACATTAAACTTCTTGCACAGAAGTAACACAGGCAGAATACGAAGCTATTGAATTCCAACTCCTCCAAGCCCCCATCCTTCCAGAGATAAGTCCTTCCCTGCACAATTAAGCTAAGACAACTCAGCTATTGCTTCTAATGCTGGCTACGTGGACAGCAAATACACCTCCAAAGGTCACACAGTTACACAGCCAAGAATTTAACCAATTTAACTAATACTTAAAGGAATCCCCTTGGAGTGAAATCACTGCAGATATGACTAAATGACAAATACAGTTTACTGTTATTTTTTGAATTAAGCATCCTGAAAATCCTTTCACTACCCAACCCAGTAGGTCAGCTCCTCCCAAGGAAAAGGAGACTTCTGGTTGTCATAAACAAGCATTTAAGCACACAGAGCCATTGCACTACACATGCAGATTAGAAACTAAATACACTTACACACCTAAAGAAATACATCATTTCAAAGCTGACATACAACCCAAGAGTTTAAATTGCAAGCTAACTACTGCAGCACACTGAGTACACTATAAAAAACATTTACACAAAGCACACCAGTATAGCAGCTTACTCTGCAGCAAGCATAGTCATATAAGACCTAAGAGGCACTTAGGCCACCAGCATCTCTAAAGGATTGTTCCTCTGAAATATGCACTGCAGGACATCGCAGGGAAAAAACTTACAGGGCATTTTAGTTGCCAGACCTGTAGGGAAACTTAATAAATCTGTTTATCATAGGTATTGCACAGTGAGATCTTAAAGGCCAAAAGGATGCTTGCTCAGCTTCACACTTCTCAACAGAAACAAGCAAGGAAAAGGAAGTTCATTAGAAATCAGTTTTTTTCCTATAACCATAATCATGGAAGACAATTTCAAGGAAAACAACTCTACATACTTGTTTTAGAAACTGTTTTTGTTTAAGATGTTGTAGCAGTTACTGAGAACTACACTGCTGATGTAAAGTAAAATCCATAGGAAGACAAACCAAGAAGCTGCATTAGCATCAACACACAGCAGAACTCACTGGCTGAGCAGTTTACAAGCAGAGTTTTTCAACCTGCACAGCAGGTTCTGGGTCTCAAAACACAGAGAAGTGACAGAGACTCAGTGTTAGCTGCAGATCCACAGCTGGAGAGCTGCTCTCATCACGGGCCCAGGCTAAATGAGAATTTTGATCTTCAGAAGACTAAAAGCATTGTTTTCCACATAGAAAATGACCAAGAATTATTATAGGCTATTTCCACTTTGTAAGAGCACGTTACAAGCACTGTAACAAGCCTCACAACAAAGCTACAGAAAGAAAAGGATGGAGTTACTACACTTTAACACTTCACAGGAGAAGTAAGTTGTTTGTTTTTTAAAGCACAACCAGGGAGGAAGAAAAGGTATTTCAGTATGGAAAACATGCCGTGGTTCAGAGACATTTGATTCTTTGCAAAGCACAGAGATAACTAATAACAACGGTCTCTCAACTGAAACTTGAAGTTACTATAACATGAGTAAGAGAGAATGCTCTCCTATTAAACACTGTTTATCTTTACTCCATAACCTACTTTTAAAGCAACACCACAGTTAATAGAAACCATACTCTCTAACAAAAGCAGTAGAAAAGTTATTAAACAACAAAAGAGCTTTGCTTACCTGAAGCAAACAACAAATCACAACCAGGAACAGCCTCTCTTAACCCCACAAGGCTCAAGCCTATACTCCTCTCAGCAACACGCACACCTTCCACAAAAGCAGCTAAAACTCTTACGAGATGTAAGTGACCCTACCTGCCACTGAGGCCATTTTAAACGCTTCATTTTCCCCTGATTGGTTGGTTTTGTTTTGAAATTCACTATTGGCTAAGTGGCCCGATTTGCATCTCTATAAGTGTGAGTCACCAGGGAAAGATAGGGAGTTAATTTCAAGTTTCTTGTGGAAGGTAATTGTTCGAGTCCCTCAGAAATACCTCAGTCTTGTAGTGAGGTTAAAACCCCAAGAAACAGAATGCGCCTCAGCACTTGTGAAGACATACAGATGAATCGCTATCCATACAGATAGCAACAACAGCGTTGTGCACGGCACTGGGCTCAGCTTAATGACTCCAAAGTGGGATGGATCTGTTACACACTTCAAGTACAAACACATTCAGCGTGCCCCCGATTTTGCAGATGTTAAATCCACTTTCTAATAAGAAGCAATTAAGTACTTGCTTGAAGGCTTGAAGACTCTGTACTTCAGTTTTCTTGTCCCTAAAATAAGGACCAGTATATTTCCTAGCTCACAAACATGGTCTAAGGATTTATAGTCTGATGCTGGTGTCTATTAAAACCCCTTTGGAATCTGGCATTGTAATGCAGTCTTGAAGTAGAAAAATATTCCTCCATGGCAAATGCCCAGACATCTTAATACAGCTTTCCAGAAGCTACAGGGAAACTGAGGGATTTTATTGTCTGCTGAATCAGGTTCAAATATTGCTTTTGCAACGAGGTATTAAGAGGGAGTTGCTTTCAAGCCAGAGCAGATGACACTATTCTATACCACAACAGGAAAGCACGTTTTTTTCTAAATTGATAACATTTTGTGCAACTATGAGCTTTTTCTTTAATTTCTATTGATACAAAAGCAGAGACAAACACAACCACATTCTAAAAGGAGGTTGTTTGGATGTAAGTTCTGACATCCATCAAATATTTCAGAGCACGTCACACAAGGGCGCGACAGCAGCTCCCTAGAAAGGTGACAGCCCTGAGCACCAGCAGTAATGCTCTGACCACAGTGGTGTTACTTTATCTTTTTCACCTTGCTCTCACACAAGCATGTTTTGCACCTTAAAATTTCCAAGAAAATGTACTGTGAAATGAACAGATAATATCAACAAGAATTCACTGAAGAATGCTTGATTGCTTTGCTTTTACTTTGGGAATTAACACCAATTCTTGTTACCATCACGTCTCTACAATTTGAAATCTTCCTATTCCTTTGCATTCCTGCAGTCATAATTCAGAATAAAGAATTTTAAGGTCAGTTTTGAAAGGTGCAATTACTTGGAAATGTGTTTATCTCCATGGCTTTTGTGGCTGAGAAGATGCACGCAGCTTATTCTGAAGAATGTCTTTGGGAAAGCATAATTTGCCCATTAGCAAGAGAATGGGCACAGGTGTCTTATGCTTGCAAAAAACGATAAATTGAGATTTTTGTTTTAAGAAAAAAGATCCACGTGCCCTTTTCTTACAGGCGAGCTTTTGCAAACATTTTAATTTAAAAAGTTGAAACTTTTAAAAATTAAATACGTTTATGAAAATCCCTTGAGCAGTAGGGGGCAGTACTTATATACAACATGTACAGAACTGTAACACGTGGAACTGGCTCTTTTTAATTTGTCCATCATGAGTTTATATGTAATCCACATTTTCATCTGCTCCACATCTCCTGCTCTTGAAGAATATATCGTAAAAATGTGAAGTACAGAATGTACAAATCCCTCTTACAGAGGTCGTGTGAGGGCTCTATTAATGGGCAGTTGCAAGTCACCTGCCCATAGGTAAGAATCATTAGTTGTTCTCAGGAAGTATTTTACAAGCTATGACCTGCTTCTAAGCAACTTTCTTCTAAATGTGACCTCGGGAAGTGTTGGGAACGTGGGAGGCTCCTCAATCTGCCTATTTCATGGCCATGCCTATGAAGCATGTTAGCAGTCTTAAGGCAGATGTCAGGGAAGCTGTCACAGAAAGCTTAAAAGATCTGACTGTGGCACATGGAAGGTAGTTGTGATGCACTGTGGTGTTGTGGTAGTGGTGTACTGAGTTGCTTAGCCTTTGCAACCACATTGCTGCTAGGGAAAGCCCCTGGGGTGATGGTGACTGGAGATATGGTTCCATGTTTGCTTTGCTTCGAGGGCAAATCTCTCAAAATACATCACAGATATTCTTCACTTCCATTTAAAAGGTGGTGAAGTTGAACACGCGGAAGCTGAGTAACCTGTCAGGTTTGTGAGGTGCCTTGGGCAGTGTCAAGAACGAGCTTTTCTTTTTCTGTATTGTCATTTCCCTATCCATCAAGCCTCTTGGGGAGGGAAAAGCAATATTAAATTTCAGAAGAACTGGAAGGGGGCTCCTAAGACAATTTTAAAAATTTCTGGCAGTGATTATTAGCTGTGAGTCTTGTTGTTGTTACTGTTAATACACCATTCTTTTAACATCATGCAATCTTCAAGACAGGCTTAAGGTTAGCTTTCTGTGGGGAGATGCTCAGTTTTTGGAGAGAGCATTCCACCACCAAAGGAAAGCTCAGAAGTACTCCTAGTGAGGTCACTGCAGCAGAAGAAAATGAAGGGACAAGTCTGCTGAAGAAAGAAAGAAAGAAATAAGCCAGCATGCTGAAGGATAGATTTGGAGGTCTTATTTTAGCCCACCAAAATATTGAAAGCAAATACCATATTCAATAAAGTGTTTTATGCAACTAATATTTATCTTTTTCAGCAATTTGAGTATATTTTTAGTTCTTTTTCAGAGGATTAAGGTGTCCTAATGAGCTTTTGAGCTTGTCTTAAGCCAAAGAGTGCAATGAACTACAGAAAAAACAAATGTTGGAAACAGAAAATATCAGCTAGGATTGACAGCATCACCACCATGCCTCTGTATGAGGATATGTATTCTGTATGAGGAAAGTGGTAAATTCTACATTGCTGAGCTCATTTCAAGGATTACTGGACACACATGCTAGGCAGTGACTGGAAACTCTCTAAGAAGAAATGAATGTAAACACAGTCGTAATATATTTGCTATTATCAGGCTGATTTGGAAATAAAGTAATCAGTAAATGCAAGGGTTAAAGTATAGCTGGAGACAGCAAGACAAATGGTCTTAAAGTTACCAGGAAGTACCAACAACTCACATTTTCCTAATGCAAAAGTAAAAAATAAATCCACAAATATATATATACATATATATACAAATATACATATATATATATATACAAATATATATATAAATAAATTCGCAAATGTGAATTTGGACATATACATATGACATATATATATATATGACATACACTATCTTTTAACCTAAAAAAAAACCAAGAATAGCCTAACAGCTTTAGTTTGCTGTACCTTAGGATGTTGAAGCAAATAGAGTATTCACATGCTGCCTACATACATTCATGGCATTCATAGCTAAGATGATTCATAGTCATACAGTTTCTATATCAAGACTAGTGAACATATACAGTCATATACACTTTAAAGCAGTGCCCAGAAGCATCCAGGACTATCCTTTCCTTCTTTCTTTCTGACAGATGTTCCACTCTCATGCCATGCTGTTTGCTTTTTCACACTTGTTACTGAAGCAATGTCCCTAGATGGCCTTTCTGGCACATGCAGGGATTCTTGGGAGCAGATTTACCTACTTTACACATTATACACATATTGAGAATCTAATTTTGATCCTTTTTTTTTTCTCTCAAATGTGCTTGTATGTATCTGCTGACTGTAAGTGGTATATTCACATCATGAAACCTACACAAGAAGTATGTTTAAAGGCAACAGAGACTTACCAAACTAAATCTCTGCACGTATGTTGACACTTTCAAGAAAAAAAACACACACAAAAACAGGCTTGTGGCCAAATTAAGGACATCCCCATCCTCCAAACAGACGTCAGGCACCTACGTAAGGTGGGAAAAGATAGCTTCAGTATCACTGTTAATCAGTTAACATTGTTACAAGTCCGTTTATTTCAGCAGTTTCCGAAGTCAGACATTACATTCTAGAAATCTCCAATAGTAAATAAGATCCACTGTTGTATAGGAGCGTTGGAATGAAACTTTTTATTGCCATCAGAACTCAAATAGATATAAAAAATTATTATAGAAGCTTCTGAACAATACTAAATCACCTAAGAAACTGCAGGACCCTGGGGAAGGCATGAAATGCCATTTTGTTGTGTGCAGCACCTATTAATTTTATCCTGCCCAAAGGATTCTAAGTAGGATTCTGACAGCTATCACGAAATTCCAGCAGTTCTGGTCATTGCATATTCCACCCATTTAGTAAAACAAAACCACTAGAAATAATAGAAGGGTTAGAAGGCTTTTATTTCACCCAATTTCTTGTTCAGGAAATGCCAGGCTTCCCTAAAAACTACAAAGATACGACTTTGGCCCTGTGGGGTCACAGCTCAGCAGGCTTCTCCAGCACCGTGTCCTCAGGCTCTCTCAGAAGGGTGCACGGATGGAGGTCAACAAACCACTTCTCAGCCCTCTGAAATCAGCATCAACCGCGCTGATGGGACCGAGAATTCACCTCCATTCTGGAAGGAAAATAAGATGACTTAACCCGACAAAAAGCCACGGCAGAGCGCGGGCAGGCAGCAGTCGTGCTGGCGCGATGCTCCACAGGGCGCTCTGCGGCAGCGGCTGCTCGCACAGAAGGCTGCGCTCCCGGGGCGCAGCTCTTCCCCGCCTTTTCCTCACAGATCTCACATCGGTGCCAGGCCCGCGGCTCGCCAGAGCCAGGAGCCGACGTCCGACCGCCCACCGAGACCTCAGAGCCCCCCAAAAGGGCGGGGGGGGGGGGAAATAGGGGGAACAGCGAGGAGGAAGGGCGCGATCGCAGCCTGCCCGCCCGCCCCTCAGCTCGCCGCACCGCCCCGCGCATGCGCGACAGGTGCGGCCCCGCGCCGCGCGCCTTCCCTTCCCCTCCCTCCCGCCCGCGCCGGGCCGCGCTTTCCCGGCGTGCTTCGCGCTCACAGTCTGACGTCACCGCAGCCCGGCGCCCGCCGCCATTGGAGTTGGCGGTTCGGGCTCCATCCCTTGCAGCGGCCCGGCGCAGGCGGGCAGGCCGGGGGGCATGTGAAGGGACGGGGCCGGCAGGGCACGGCGAGGCGCGACCGGCGCCGGCCTACCGTCCCCCCGGGCCCGCCGAGGAGACGCCGAGTGGCGGCCCGCGGGCCCCTTCCCCTCGGCCCCTTCCCCTCCCCGGCCCTGTGCGCGGAGGCGCCGCCGCCGCCGCCCCGGAGCTCCCAGCGGCCCCGCCTCCCGCCCGGCCTCTGCTGAACCGCGGCGGCCCCGTACATGAATTATGTCTGCCACGAGCGTTGACCCTCAGGTGAGCGGCGCGGGCCCCGGGGGTGCCGCGGCCGGGGCGGCCCTGCTGGGCTCGGCGCTTTGGGGCTCGGATCGCGCTCGGTTCCTCCGCCCGAGGGCACGGCGCGATGTGTGCGGAGTGTTGGTGGGGCGGGCCGGGCTGGATGAGCCCTCGGTGCCTTGCGGCTGTTTGCTACGAGACCCCCATCCCTCCCAGTCGGCTGTGTGTCGATATGAACGTTTTCCTAAAATCAACTTCTTTGTTTCTCTTTTGTTTGTTTGTTTGTCGGTTTGTTTATGTCTTTTCGTGCATCCGATCGTGTGCTGTGGCTTTCCAGAGACCGAAAGGACAGGATAATAAAGGTGAGGATCACGCTGAGATCTTGCTGTTGAAGCAGCCCCTGTAGGAGATGAGCTGTGCAGGTACCTGTGGGTTTGCAGCCCCTGTGGGTGACATCTGGAACAAAGGAAGTTGTGCTTTGTTTCACATCTGGATCAACTGTTATTTGCACGGTCTTGAGTGCATCCAGCTTATTGCTGTGAAGTTTACAATCTCCTTGTTTCCTTGTAATAACAAAAAACTATAAGGGTGTCTGCTGTATGAGTATTTCTACATGCTTTGCGTAGTCGTTTCCTGCTATACAAATACAGTCCCATTACTGGACTGCTGTTGGCTCTACAGGTATGATTTGTGATAAGTAAGCCTACAAAGTTAATTGTATTCATTTAAAATTCCTTAAGTAATTAACTGCTGGAGATAATAAACTTTTTATGCCAACATCCACACTCCATCTGATTTCTAATTTCAGTCAGTGGTTCAGGAAACTGATTGATTCTATGATCACTACGTAAGCATGTAATTGTTTAGCTTTTAGAGGCTAGCAGTATCTTCAGCTCAGATGCTTTCCAATTTATCATAAACTGCCTTAAAAATCCAGCTATCTCTGCTCACAAGAAGTTTGATTCTGTTTCCAATATTGGTGTACACTCTTTTGCTACCATTGACAATCTTTCCAGAGTTATTCTCACAAATTCCCCAACTTGTTTGTTAAACATTTAAGTTTTGTGTGGCTTTACTTCATATGGAGCAGTAGCTGTATTTTTCTCGCCACATAATGTGGTGTTTGAGCTTTTTTTTCAGCATTTAAAATGGCAAAGGAAATCATTTGGTGTAACCCAATAAATTTTGCTTTTGTGTAGCTTTAAGTAATGGGTTTTGATTGCATTTCACACAAGAATTTATGTGTAGGTAGGCATTTGGGTAAGGCAGGTATCCCTTTTACACACTTCTAAAGATTTAAATTTTGATTAAAAATGGCAGAATATCAAGTCACACAGCAGTCATTGGTTATAATTAAATGTAAGCCCACCTGATCTCACTGTGGCTATCTTAACTTAGGCAGTAAGCACCACATGCTGGGAGAGCTGTGAATTAGTTTCAGAGAGTTCTAATTATGGACCCAAACATCTGATGTTTCCCAATTTATTTCTTATACAGAACTCCTGTATTTTTTTGGCTCAGAGATGATTCACAGGGGTTCTGTGTTCACTCGTTTGTAGGAAAGCTTGATTTTTAAGAATTTACTCAAGCTCAGTTTTGTAAGTGGTGATACAAAGCGAAATCAGGGTCAAAAGTGATCTGTATGTCTTCAAGATTCTTCATGCTGTGGAGAAGCGTGGCTTTTCCTAACGTGACATAAAGTGGAACTCTACTGAAACACTCCTAAGCCGTATCATAATGCCTTGTAACTCTTTTTTTGTAGTACAAAATGGTTCATTACATCAGAAGGATACAGTTCACGACAACGACTTTGAACCTTACCTTTCTGGGCAGTCAAATCAGGTTGGTTTGTTTTTTCACTTTTTTTTTCTTCATCTTATGCGTGCTTTTGGCACCCAGTTCCACAGGATTGTGTTGCAGAAGCAAATTCCTTGAAGACATGGAGAAAGAAAGGACTGGTATATTGTGTTACTTAGTAATACAACTAGCCTTGTGCTCACAAAGCTGATATTACTGTGTGTATCCAGATGGCCACCAGTGAAAACTATGTTAATGCTCCAAGTAGTTTCTGCTGATTGCTCCTCATGTTGCAGGCTATTGATATGGTTGGACTGGGACAAACTACTTGAACTTGCAGTTCTTTGATAGCTGAGTTGCATGTAGGAGTCTGGAGTTCTTGATTTTGGGGTCTCGCAACTCATCTTTTCAGTAATCCAAAGTGTTAATATTGTTGAAATTTGGATATTGCTTTTAAGAAGAGATCGCAGATATCCTGCTTGCTTTTCCTCACTTCAACAAATATTGCTCTTCTTTCCTGTCCTCTGAAATATCACACGTCTGCAAAACGTATCATTTTAAAGGTAATGAACACCCTGTAATGCAAACTGAGTAAAACAGTTCATTGTGCTGTACATTAAGTCACCATCAGATCTTAAATACCACTGTGGTCATGAAAATCTTCTAATTGAAGTAATTTTTGACTTAAATTTCAATCTTTTTAAAGTGAACAAAATGTTTAGAAACTTGAGAGCCTTGGCAGGGGTACGTCTGTTATTTGTTTTAAAAAGTGCAGTTCAGCCTGAAACTGATAGATGCCACTGTTGATGTTGGTGATGTTGCTGAACTTGCTGGCAAAAGAGCCTCTATGTGCTTAAAACAAAAAAAGTGTAGGTATGTACACAGACTGAAGCACAACTCCATTGACTCTTCAAATGCTGCAACAACAAGTTGGTGAGCTGCAAGAAATAATCGTGTAGGTGGTCTGAACAGTTCTGAGTGGAAAGTGAGAGTAGCATTAAATAGGATTCTGATTTCGTACTGCTTGGAAGAAAGGATTCCCTCCCTCATTAATACAGCAGTTGTTTAGGAAAGAAAAAAAGGAAACGGCCAAGGATAAATTTGTTGAAATGAATGTGACTGCTGTTATGGTGAAGGGTCTCTGACAGGGTTTCTCTTACATGCTCTGGCATAATGCCAGGCAAAATAGATTGAGTGCTTTGTAAAGATGCTTGCTGAAACTTTCCTTATAGTATTAGAATCCTTGCTGAAACTTACAGACTGTGGCTACAGGGGGTGAGTCTCAGTAATTGTCTAGAATCCCTTAGCAGAAATACTGCAGAACAAAACATCTTTTTCTACATTACTTCTTCTCAGTCTTAACAAAATATTTATGTGTGGAGTATACAAAGAGAAGTATCTCATAAGAGCTGTTCTCCCCTCCTTTTTGCCAGTGTTTGTTTTTATGTTTTTCCTACGTTAACAATTCAAGAAATGGTGCATTGACATCAATCTTGATGTGGAGTCTCCCAGAAAAAAATGTTTTCTTACACTACATATAGATTCATTTGGCTTGGAAAGCTTAGGAAATTTCATCCATTTTGAAGGATCTCATAGGAAAGTAGGTAGTATACATCTTGGTGATGGAATTCGTATGTGAAGGCAGTGTGAGCATTGGCAGCAGTGATGTTTTTTGAATCAGTGACATTGAATTTAGGCTGCTGAAATCTCAGTAGTGGTTGTGGTGGGGAATGTAGGACTTGGTGGCATTTTATGGTGTCATCCTTTATGTGGAAAGGATATTAGTTTTGATGCTATGGAAGGGAATAAACTGAAAAACGGGTAATAAAAATGACTGTAACCCTTAACTTGGGTATTAATGCTCATCTTCAGCAGGGAGTCATTTTGCTTCATTTTCTGAATAAGCTAAGAAACAATCTTATGCTTGGAAAAATGGCTGAAGTTCCAGTGCCGTTTTGCTGGCTTTTGTTCAGGATTGGGATTTTGCAGTTTGAAAGGAATCTTAGTTCCTGTTCTGAAAATCACCTTTCTCTGCGAGTGAGGAAGGGGTAACTGCTGTTCAACTCATTAACAGGAGATGTTGACCTTCCTTCCTCCTTGCTGGTAATTACATTTAGAGTATCTTTATGGAATCTCTCTGATATCTAGGTTTCATGCTTACTTAAAGAATAAAAAGACCTCATTTTATAATATTCTATATTTATTTATTGAATGTGAGAGAGGCATTGAATGTTTCAAAATAATGCGTCTGCAGGAGATTGAAGGAGAGGAAAAGGCTTCTCAACCTGGTCTGAAAAACAGTTTAGAGGGAGTAAGGGAATTAAAACTAGAATTTCAGAGGTGGATTGGCTGGTTTATGAGAGGTCAGTCTTTTATTTCATAGAGTGAAAAAGATGTTCTGTTTGGAAGGGTGGCTGTGGATGCTCTTGAACGTTTGTAGCTTTACTGCTGAGGGAGGAAGAGACTTTGAGAAACAATCGAATAGGATTTGTCCCAGACTGCTTCGCTTCCTGGCACGTATTATGTCTGTGTACTTCTCTCTAGCACATCAGTCAACTTAACTTCAGTTTCTAGTGACTGGATTGTCTTATTCCAGACTTGACACATTTCTTAATACGTGATCTTCTTACTGTGGTCCTATCTGAAAGAAGTAGCCTTTGTATGTTTTACCACCTCAGGTATGTTTTGCTTGTTAAGATCTGTTGGCTCTTCAAAACAATCCCGTGATGAGGTTTGTGTTCATATTACTGTTTGCTGTCATGTTAAAGCAGCTTCACCTGCAAGTTTGTAACAGTTAAGATATACTAATTATCCTCAGACTTAGAAATTAGGAATTAATTACTATTTGTTCTTTTCTGTTTGGTGATGTAGTGGTTCTATGATTCTATGTAGCACTGTGGCTATTTGTGTACAAAATTTTATATATCTGAAGTTACTTTTTTTTCTTTAACAGAACAGTAGCTATCCATCCATGACTGATCCTTATCTGTCAAGTTATTATCCACCATCTATTGGGTTTCCCTACTCCCTCAGTGAAGCGCCATGGTCTACAGGAGGAGATCCTCCTATCCCATATCTCACCACCTATGGACAGCTCAGTAATGGAGATCATCATTTTATGCACGATGCTGTTTTTGGACAGCCTGGGGGTCTGGGAAATAATATCTATCAACACCGGTTTAACTTCTTCCCTGAAAACCCTGCCTTCTCAGCTTGGGGAACAAGTGGATCCCAGGGACAGCAGACTCAAAGTTCAGCGTATGGGAGCAGTTACAGCTATCCACCTAGTTCACTGGGAGGTACCATCGTGGATGGACAAACAGGATTTCATAATGATACATTAAATAAAGCTCCTGGAATGAACAGTATTGAACAGGGAATGGTTGGACTTAAGATTGGTGGAGACGTTACGACTTCGGCTGTGAAAACAGTAGGTTCCGTTGTTAACAGTGCTGGGATGGCAGGTCCCCTCTCTGGTAATGGTGGCTCAAATGTAAACTTGCCAGTATCTAAACCGACTTCTTGGGCTGCTATAGCTAGCAAACCTGCAAAACCACAGCCTAAAATGAAAACAAAAACTGGACCTGTGATTGGAGGAGCATTGCCGCCTCCTCCTATAAAGCATAATATGGACATAGGGACTTGGGACAATAAGGGTCCTGTGGCGAAAGTTCCTGCTCCCCAGCAGATACCTTCTCCTCAGTCTGTTCCACAGCCACAGCAACAAATAGTTCAGCCTGTTCCAGCTCAGCCTCCTCCATTGACTCAACCACAGTATCAGAGCCCTCAGCAGCCGCCCCAAAATCGCTGGATCGCTCCTCGCAACAGAAATGCAGCTTTTGGCCAAAGTGGAGGAACTGGCAATGACAGCAATTCGGCTGGCAGCACCCAGCCTAACCCTGTTCCAAGCGGTGAGTCCCATCCCGTTCTTGAAAAACTGAAAGCTGCTCACAGCTATAACCCTAAAGATTTTGAATGGAACCTTAAAAATGGACGCGTGTTCATAATAAAGAGCTATTCTGAGGATGATATTCATCGTTCCATTAAGTATTCTATTTGGTGTAGTACAGAGCATGGCAACAAACGCCTGGACAGTGCTTTTCGGTCCATGAATAGTAAGGGCCCGGTCTACTTGCTATTCAGTGTCAATGGCAGTGGACACTTCTGTGGAGTTGCGGAGATGAAATCACCTGTGGACTATGGCACCAGTGCAGGTGTCTGGTCTCAGGACAAGTGGAAGGGGAAATTTGATGTCAAGTGGATCTTTGTGAAGGATGTGCCCAACAACCAGCTCCGACACATCAGGCTGGAGAACAATGACAACAAACCTGTTACAAACTCCCGTGATACACAGGAGGTGCCCTTAGAAAAAGCAAAACAAGTGCTTAAAATTATTGCTACTTACAAGCACACGACCTCCATCTTTGATGACTTTTCTCATTATGAGAAGCGCCAAGAAGAGGAGGAGGTGGTGCGGAAGGTAAACTTATTAAAAAATTTATTTTATACACAGATATGGGGAAAATGAAATGTGAAGGCTGCTATAATGGAGAAAATGTAAGTAGGAATTAAAAATGTTTTTAATACATCTCAACTGATGCTTATTTATGTGACGTAATTTCATAGCAAATATGTTTCGAAGCAAAAGTTATGGTTAGTTATGTTAACCATAACCACTAGTTATGGTTAATCTACAGGTGAAGGAGGTTGTGTCCAGGTCTTTGTAGTATCTTAAAGCAGTTAGTAGATTAGAAACACGTTTCTATTTTAGAGTTGCCCCACAAGCATTTTGCTTCATAAATATGAGGTGTTTAAGCATTGTTTGACTGGAACTTGTCTTATCAAAATTGATACCTGTGTTGGCATTTGAAATTTGTATTTTGCCTTTTAGAGCAGGAGGGTTGATCCTACTTGTTCAGTTAAAACTCTGGAAAAGGAGCTATATAAAATTCTGGAATATGGAATAGTGCTAGGAAGATTGTTTCTGCTGCTGGATCCCCATGTATGTTATTACTTGGGTAAATAAAGGCAAATGGTTCTCAGGTCTAGTATGTTTATTAATTCTTGAAAAGTCTTGAGTGAGGATGCGTGAGAAACTGGGGCAGTAACTGGGAAAGCATGATGAATGTTTTATGTACCTTTTTATGTACCTTTTCACAGCCCTAAGAGTCATCTGTCCCATGACCTCAGTTTCAAGAATACCTTTCTCTAGTTAGGCAGTCTGGAAGTTGTGTACTGACACAACACTAAGTGTTGGGATGTGTAATTATCACTTAGGTAACACTTAAAAGTTGCTTTATCAATAGTGTTTTATACACATTTTTTTGAATAGCATTTTAATTAAAGCACTTATTGAGCAGGCTGGTTTAGTGCAGCTTACACTTGCTTTTAAATGTTTTTAAAGCAAGGTTTGGTGATGGCGAAATTGAAGTTGCTGTTTTAATGCCTTTAGTGACATTTAAGAATTAACATAAAATTGCTTTAACCTGCCTTCTTAGAACATACCCTTAAATTGTGAGAGGAAGGATCAGTGTCTTAAGAAGTTCCAGCTCAACTTTTCCTAACCATCTGATATGACATATGTAGCATACTTCAACACAGCAGGGATGGCAAGTTTTTGTTCTGCGCTCTCTGCGGGATTTCACAAACCAAAACCTGCAAGTCATTATCTCAACATTTCATTCGTTCAGTAAATGATTGGCAGTTCAGTATTTAAAGCACCCTGTATGTTCAGGAGAGCTGTTTTCGTGTGTGGGATGGAATCCTAAATAATCACAGAATGGCTGCAGATGGAAAGGACCTTTAAAGATCACCTGGTTTCAACCCCATGTCCCATGGCAGGACACCTTCCACCAGATCACATTACTCAAAGTCCTGTCCAGCTTGACCACATGCACTTCTGAGGATGGGGCATGTTCAGCTTCTCTGGCCAGCTTGTTCCAATGGCTCGCCACTCTCATAGTAAACAATTTCTTTTCCTATATGTAATACAAATCTACCCTCTTTTATTTAAAAAATCAGCTACCCTCTGTCCTGTCCCTGTGTTCCCTGACCAAGAGTCCCTCGCCAGCTTTCCTTAGATACTGGCCTTCTCCAGTCTGAACAACTCCAACTCTCAGCCTGTCTTCCTAGGAGAGGTGCCCCAGCCCTCTGATCATCCCTGTGACCCTCTGGACCTGCTCTGACAGGTCCACATCTCTTGTGCTGGGGGTTGCACAGCTGGACACCGTGCTGCATGTGGAGTCTCATGAGGGTGGAATAAGGGGGGAGAATGACATCCCTCAATCTGCTGTGCAAACTTCTCTATAGCAAGTCAAAAAGTCAACTGCTTACAGTCTAGGGAGGAGATTGGTTTTGTTTTTCATGCTGAGTCTCCCTGTGACTTGTTAGCAAGGCTGGAGGGATGAATAATGTGTGTGAGGAGTGGGAGTGCTGGGGAATCTGAACCAGTTGGTGCCTGTTTGCATCAAGTAGTGAAAGTGATCGGCATCCAGCCTTTCTGAACTGTTAACTCGGTTGCCTGAGGAGGTTCAGATGGCAGCTTGCTGAGTGCCGAGCTTCCTTTGCTTTGAAGTAGCTCAGTGTGCTGATGTTCCTATTGAGCTGACCCCACTTGCTGTTATTTCCATACATAGCTATTTTGCACCTTCAGTTCAAGCGTTAATATGATTGCTTGCTTAGGTCACCGTTTCTAGAACAGGATTGGTTTTTCAAAACAGTAATGGCTCTTTTTGCCTCATTTAAAACCGAGGCTCTGGCTTGTCTGACACATGCAGGAAATTTGAAGTTTAACATTTCTTGGATTCACCTGGATGGGCTTGAAAATAGCACAGCTCTCAGGAAATCAGTGCACTGAGATGAGAAGGGTGGAAGTGCTGGAGAAATAAAGCAGATCAACAGTGAGGGTGTGAAAAGAGAGGTGCTGCTCATCAGGACGTGTCCTATAAAATTGTCTGGAAAGTTAATTTCTTTTCTCACTCTTGTTGTATAAATGAACATGAGAAGTGTAGCTGATTACCAAGAGAGTTTCTTGCCAGGATTTCCTATGACAGTTTTTCAAGAATATTGCTGGTCAGGGTAACTTAAATGACTTTTCGGAATGGTTATTTGCATAGGTAGCATCAGAATTGGGTTTCAAGTTGGTGTGGCGGTTGTTTTTTAATGCGTTGTACTCTGCTTAGCAGTAACACTTCTTGTCACAAATCCTGCCTCCATCACCGTCATGATTACAAAAGGCTGGAATTCTTTAGAAATTACTCATGGAGAGCTTGAATGCTTTTATTTCATTTATACATGTGCTTAGTAGGGAAAAGAATGATGTCATGTAATCTATTTGACGCAAGCCACTAGCATTCAGTTTTTTTTAATGTTAACATCTTTCTAGCCAGTGTTTCCTTCATCAACTCCTGGTTGATTTCTTCATGCTGGCATACAAATCCAGCTTCTGATGTGCCATAGTTATAAGCCTTTTTTTGGCCTAATGTAATGATCCAGACCCAGGAAAGGAGTAAGCCAAAGAGAAGTGGTATGGAATTTCTCCTGCCCGCTGCTTTTCTCAGTTCCAAAATCTGCTGCAGCATGAATGTGTCCACAGAGAGAGCAGATTTTGTGATCAGCCTTTAAAACATGAAGTTGCAATGCATGTGAGAGTCTTGAAAAAGAAAATAAGGGCTTGTAAAGAAAAGCAACTTGTTGCAGGTTTTTGTATTTTCATTTGCAGTTTGTGGTAGGACAGAAAGAGAGTTCTGCTGTAAAATGTCTGCAGTCCATCTTTGCAGATCTGTATTTAACTCTGTGTCCCCGGTGCTGTGTGCTCACCTCTGGTCTGTGTTGTGACAGTGTGATTCCAAGGTCTGCGCCTTGGTGTCACTGAAACTGCAGAGGAGTTGCATCTCAGGAAGCCCTTGAATCAACAAGCTTATTTCTTCTTTTCAGCAAATATGTATTGTAAGGTGTCAGTGATATTCTGCCATCCCCCTGCCACCATATCGCCTGCTGAGCTGCGTCCCAAAGTATCCCCCTTTGGAAGGGCATGCAGCTTCTGTTTACCTCGGATCCTTTAAATAGTGATTCTCTTAGCAGTGCTCAGCAGCTCACTTTGTGATCAGCGTTCACAGGATTCAGTAAAGAAACCGTTTGAGCCTGAAATGCTGGGCTGATATATTTGATTTGAGATCAAAGTGAAAACGGTACTTCTGTTAAGCACAAAATACTTTACAATGTATTTCTAGTTGTTATGAAATAAGAGTATCAGCCTTGAAATGCAGTTCCTGATCAAGACTGTGCTGCTGCAGCAGTAGCTGAGGTAATGCAGAAAGCAGAGTGTTACAGATCCCTATTCCAATTGGGAATGATAGTATTCCATCCCTTCCTTACTGTGGCCTTCATACGCTGTCAGCTTGGGCTGACTGTGCAGGTAGTATAAAATATAGCAGCATCTTTTTTTGCCTTATATCAAAGCATAGAGTTCTTGTCTGGGATCACATCAGTGCTGTAATAAACTAAAAATGCTTTTGCTCGTTCATTTGACTAAAATCCTTAACTGTTTTTAACTCTTTTCTCTTTACAGGAACGTCAGAATCGAAACAAACAATAAGGATATACATATACAGTTTGATATATATATATATACTAGAACTGGTATTAAATTCGACTGAGAAACAGAATTGAAGTATTCTGGTGCTGTATCCTGGCATCAGGACCAACTAAAGCTTTCAGCTCCAATATATCTTCTCGTGCAGGGGAAATTAAGTTGTTGCATCTTTGTAGTTTATTTTTGCCCAAGTGGATCTGCATTAATTTGTATCTTTTTCTATGTAAAATTCTGTAGAAATCATTAATAAAGGTGTGGCTCTTTTTATTTTTTTAAGTTGGTAAACAGTTATATTAACCTAATGTGGGACCTATACATGAGCATACTAAAGTGTCAGTGCTTCCCAAAGACTTTATTTTGGCACAAATTCTGTTCCTAGCCAGATGCAGAGAATCATGGAGAATACATGACAGACCTTCCTTTATCCTCTTCCCACCCCCCGTTTCTTCATGGCAAACGTAAGAAACCATGCGTTGATTTAATTTTTCTTTTCTTTTTGCCATTTCAAAACCTTTTGAAGATAACTGCACTTCAGAATTTAGAGATGAGAACGATGGGGTTTGAGATCAGTTTGTGCAGCTGCTGTGCCTCCTTATTTATCTGTACGATTACACTTCTCAAATTGCGAACGCGCCATCATTGGTTTTTTCTGTCTGGTAGCAAATCAAATTGTCAGTGGAATTGTTTCTCTGGACAAGATTTCCCTTCCACATTCTGTTAAGCAGTGCTTCAGTGTGCATTTGTTATACCATATCCTGCCGGGGGTGAGCGCGATGCTTTCTCTCAGCCATAATTCTGCTTTATGGTTTTTGTAGCTTGAGAACTAAATAATAATGTGATGCTATCAACATTGCAGGGGTTTTGGACGACGTGTTTAAACCTGTTTCAGCTTCAGGTGTTATTAGTTAATTGCAGAATCATTTTTAATTCTCCTTCCATTCCTCCCCCCGTCCCCCAAATCCCAATGCCATTTAAAGTTTTTATACCAATAATGCTGAGCTTTAATAACGTAGGAACTAATAGTATGGATAATATGATGGATTATGCCTCAGATGTTTAAAATTGACAGTGTGTATGTCTGATTTCTTTCTGTTGGATGAGTAAAAAAACCTGTTTTAAGAAAAATGAATTTGCTGTCATGTTTTTGTGGAGTGAGGGGACTGTCAGAGAGCCTGTCACCAACTGGAGTTCCAATTAAGCATGGAAATGGTGCTCATGTCCGCTGCTCTAGCACACTGAATCTGCACGTGTTTATTGTAGAGGATCTTTTACTATATTAGAAAGCAAGTATCTTCTGAATACTATTTACTCCAAAAGGACCTCCAATTTAAATAAAGTTTAATCTGTATCATTTAGACTTGTATTTAGAACATATAACTGTCTCTGGACTGTTACTGCCTGTAAGGAGTAATGGACAGCATCGGATTAACTTTTTCCTCTAGGAGAATACAAGCCTTAATAAACAATACATATTTAGCAAGCTCGATGTCATTTTCGTTTTTTTCCGTGCCATCATTTCTGTTCCTATGTTACAACCTTTCCATTATGCAACCTTATGAATTGCTTTTAGTGTGAGAGGTGTTTTGGTTCTGACAGCTTGGGTGTTGGTTATTGGCATGCTTGCTGTTTGCTGAGGGGCTTCACGGGACTCTGCAGAGGGCACTGCAGCTGATCTGCCTGCTTCCATCCCAAGGAATTTGCACACACACACTGCTTGTCACTTGTGCTTTCCTTTCTGAAGCTGCAGCTTCGAATTGGAAGTTGCCCTATAGCCTTCAGTGCTGTGGATGTGGGGCAACGGGAGGAGAAAAGAACCCTTCAAAGAGGGGTAAAGTGCTCCAAACTACAACAACGAGCTGTATTTTGCCACTCTTAATTTTTGCAATTTGACTTTATTTTTCTAATAGGCTTTTTAAAGCAATAGTGCATTTTACAACGTTAAGAAAAGTGCTGTTAGCTTCTGGTTGAGACAGGAGTTTACAGCTGCTGAGTGTAGAGCTGAGAAGAGTTCAGCTCCATTCTGGCTCTGAAGAGAAAACTCAGCTATGCAACTTTATTCTTTTTTTTTAATTTTAGATCTGGAAAGTTTATTTGCTGTGATTTTAACTGCAGGCAATGTAAGTATTTTCTACCAGAGAGAGCTGTTATTTCCACCTGATTTGGCTGTATTGGTAAGAAAAGTTACAACGCATCTCAGCCTGTTCTCTGGCTTTCTGAGCAGCACAAAAAGTTCAGCATGCAGAGGTTCCCCTACAGGCATTGCAGTGTTTTGTGGCCACGTTGTACAGCAACAGCTGAGTTAAAGCAGGGGGAAAGCATTCCAATGGGAAAATGATCCCCTTAGTATTGCCACGTGCAGTGCTAGGAGGGCTGAAATGCAGGCTGGTAGTCGTGCTCGTTTTCAATCAACTGTCTTTTCAGCTTTAAAGAGACACAGCTTTTGTGTGTGTGTGCAAATGGCACTGTGAGGTGGGGAAAGCATTTGCCTGGTGTCTGTTGTAGAATGAAGTCATAGGTTTGAATTGTTCTTTCTCTAAACCAAGTAGTATTTCCAAAGGAACTTGCTTTTGTGCTTAATGTCAGCACGCCGGAGAACACAGGCTGTCTCCCATTTTCATGATTGCCAATTTATTCAGGTAGGGGAGAAATCAGACTGCAGGAGAAAGGAGCATTTTTAAAAGCTTTGATGAGAGTAAAACAACCTCTGTAACGTGACTGCTGTTCTCTTGTGTACCTGGTGGGAAAAGTAGTTAAGAGGAGGGAAGGAAGCTCAGAACAGATAAATGAAACAACAAAGCAATGCCAAGATAGGAAACGGGAGCTGCTCTGCCCTAATACTGTTTCTGTGTCCCTCGGTTACTCCGAATTCGTTAGGTTGAGCACCCAGTTTCACTTGGAAAAATGTGTGCCTTTTTGTGACTGCACCTGTTCCTTGGAGGAGAAAGCTGTGCTGTTTTTGGGAAAGGGCATGTTTGTAATTAGAAAGGGTGAATGAGGTGCTTTCCTATGGTAAGCACCTTGTCAGCAGCCTGCCCCATCCACAGTCCTGTGAAACAGCAGCTCTTATTCAGCCTGTTTTTGGACATGAGGGAGTCGAACCCAAATGCTGAACTGAGTGAACTGTGCCAGAGGGACCCTGGGGTCTGTGAGGTCCGTGCTTTCCTGCTGTGCTACTGGATTCACTTCTGTATTTTGTGTGGGATTTTGGAGCATGTTTGGTGATCCCTCGGGAAGCCCCACATAGAGGTGTGCTGACGTGGCTTCTGTATATCTGCAATGCTTTCTGTAGCATCCCTGCTCCTTTGGCCCAAGCTCCGTAGGTGAGTTATGAGCACTATGAGGATGACCTTGAGCATTGAAGGAAACACTCCGTAGAGCTGATACACACACTGCCTCTAAGTGACTGCCTCAGTTGGGAGCGTGTGGGCAGATTTATGCCATCTGTCTGTTTATAAGTTATATTCAAGGAATTATTTTTACCTGGGAAGTTGCCATGACAACAGACAGTTGGTAAAGTTCTCACCAAACACTCTTCTGCTCCATCAGTAGGACATGGTGTTTGCTGTGGTGAGATGAATGTGA
The DNA here is from genome assembly GCF_019238085.1 of Lagopus leucura. Classification (NCBI taxonomy): domain Eukaryota; kingdom Metazoa; phylum Chordata; class Aves; order Galliformes; family Phasianidae; genus Lagopus; species Lagopus leucura. The sequence goes on from NW_024962292.1 coordinate 1,185,621, forward strand.
AAGAGGTGCAAGTGCTACGGGGTGGGTAAGAAAGCACTGCTATCACAGATCCTTGGGAATGTTCTTTGTGAAGGTTGGACAGTTTAGATGTTGGGTTTTTTTTCCATAGGTGATCTGATATGGAGTGGGGAAAAGGGCTGGCAGCCTGCAGAGTGCATTAGGGGCTGCGTGGGGAGTGCTGTGAGGGAAGAAATTGCCAGTAGGGCCACACTTCATGGGACATTGTTAGGTTATGAGATACCAAAGGGATCGTGATGATGGTTGGAAGCACGGTGGGATTTTCTGGTCCAAAAGGTGCTTTCTAAAAAGGTCAATTGTGATCTGAATTAAGGGTGGTGGAAGGGTAATTCAAGACAAGAACCAATAAGCGATTTTTACCATCCCAGAGTAAAAAGAGCTTCAAAAGATTTCCTGATGCTAAGGAAAGAGCAGCAATAATGAGTTCCTATGGGAAACGTAATCTGCCCATGGTGAGCGAATATGAGGTGGGGAAGAAGAGAGATTTTAGGAGCCAGGTATCAAAACACAGGGTTCTGGTTGTTGTTTTTTCTTTTTTTGAATGTGCACTCATATGCATACAAGGTGCATGTTGTATGTCTCACACATGTATACGCATAGCTGTATGCCTGGAAGAGAAGGACAATAAGAAATAATGCTGGCTTTTTCTTCACGTGGATGAGGAGACATTGCTGCCTCATTGCTGCATACCTGAGCTGACACACCTTGGCACAGCCCTGCACTGCAATCTCACCTTGCTGGTAACAAGAAATGCATTTTCCAGCCTGGTCGATCCCCTCCATGGAGCAGTGAAAGCATTCCTCAGAACGTGAAGGCAGCACTGACTCCTTCAGGCAGGCGTGGAGAAAGCAGTTCTGCCTTTGCTTTCAGGTTACAAAGCCGTGGGATGGTAGATGTGCTGTGGTGGTGTTTGCCTGGAATTTATGCCCTTATGCATCGGTTCCAAATCTCACCAAACAGCTGCAAAATGAGGTCCTCCTGCCCGGCATTGCCCAGCTTCCCGTTATGTGTGGGGTTTCAGAATGCATGGAGACGAATGCATGTAACACCTGCTGAGCATCATCCCATGGAGCCCTCACTGCAGCTTCCCATGAATCCCGTAACTACAGCCAGGCAGCTGTTCCATCCCCTTAGGTGGGCCTGTGTGTGCCACTGGCACTGCTTGTTCCAAATGGTTTTGTCGAAAAAATAGGGGAGAATACAAAAAGCAGAGCTCCAGCAGCTCGGTTAAGAAAAAGGAGAGTTGTTTGTTTGGTGCAGGAGGCACCGTGGAACATGATGTTCAGAAGCAAATTGCAGCTCCTTGCCCCAGGGAACTCTCTGTCTCACCTTGCTGCCTTTTGTTCTGCTCCAGATGAGCTGGCTGCACCACTGCATCCCAGGAACAGTTTCCTTCTGACATAGAAGGTTTCTATTATTACCTTCCTGCTCGCATCTTTTGTTTCTAGGCAATTTCCAGAGCATAAAGCCACGGCACATCCACTTATCCTGGGACTCCCCATCTCAGTCATTAGCTTCTTTTGCAAAGCCTTGTCCACTGCGTGCTGTAAGTCTAATTGTGCTCTGCCTGTTTCCTCTGCTTTGACTGCTGCAGCAGTTACAGCCTCAAAGAGCTCCATCAGATTAACCACAAATGTTCCTAGCTGAAACCACCTCGGTCCCTATTAACTCAAGCTGTGCTTTTGCATTTGATCTTTTAAATGCTTTGTAATGCTTACCCCACCATTGATGTGAAGCTAATTGGAATGGAACTTCCTACAGCACTTCTAGATCTTTTCCTGTAATGATGCCAAAAGCTTTCTTGTCCCTGGGGTCTGCACCTGAGTTTGGCTGGGAAACAGCAGCCTTCGAGGAGGCAGAGTTTCGCATTGGGATTTTGGCAGCGCAAAGCTCTGAGCTGGGCTCACCACAGCTTGGTCGCTGCGCTGGGAAGAGGGGAACCTCTTCCGGAGGAGCTGTGGGAGCTCCTAAGCAAAGCACGCAGCCAAGCAGCACCCCGGTTCCTAATGCTGCCGTGCTCCGCCCCTTTTCTACCCCCTTATTTTATTCCCTTACATTTAGGCGTTGCTTCCTCGTGAGCGTGCGGCTCCGTTAACCCCGCACTCAGCAGCCTTGTTCCTTGTTGTTAACGCTGCCGAACCTCCCCTTCTCTTACCGCGGCTTCCTACGTCGCCCAGCTGCTCCCGTGCAGCGGCGTCAGCGCCGCGCCCGGCCCCGCACGGCCGCCCGCCTCCTCAGGGATTCGCAGTGCGGAGAGCAGCGCCCCCTGCTGTTCAGCCCGGCGCGGGGCCGCGCGGCTCACGGCGCTGCGGGGGTTCGGAGGGAAGCGGGGGGCTTCGGGGCCGGGCTGGCACAGCTGGCGGGGCGGGGATGGAGCAGGGAGATGACTCTCTCCTCTGAGGAAACGGGGACTGCGGGAAGGGGGCAGAATCGCCTCCGAGATTCAGAATGAAATGTAGTTCGAGCCGCAGTCTCGAAACCGAGCTCGTGGCTCGGTGCCTGGATAGAGCCAGGATGCTGAATCATTCCACAGCAGCACCTGGGAGGCCGACGCACGGCGTTTTGCCGGCACGACTGCCGCCTGCTGCAGCTCTTTGCCTGCCGTTCCCGGCACAGCTCTCGTGTCTCTCAAGGACAAGCGGCAGGACTGCCATCATGCGGCCACCCGCGCTTTTGCAGCACGGAGGGTAGCTTTGTCCCGCTATTGTTTCCTCTGCTTAAGCAGGAACCGGTTTTATCTTGGCTCTCCCTTTGCGAGAAGGGAGGTAAGAATTTAAGAAGGTGCTGCCTGCACAAGCAGCTGCTGGTGGAGTTACCTGCAGGGCTATGAGAGCATCCCCTGAATGTGATCCTTGTGCTGTAACGGCCCTACAGCCATTGTGCAATGAGCAGCTCTGCAGCACAGACTGTGCTATGGGGAGGCCATCCCCATGGACAGAGCCCCTTACCTTCAGAGCAGATGGCCCAGGCTGGGAAAGCTGTGCTGCAGGTGAGGTGAATGTTGCTGACAACCCCAAAACCTCTGCCTTCCTCTCTGGAGAGAGGGGCAAGATCCTTGAGCAACTTCTTTGAATGCTTCTCTAATTCTGCAAGTCCCCTCTGTGTGTCATTCTCAAGACACAGCTGTATATGTACCTGCTCTTACAGCTGAATGCCCTCCTGCACAAATCAGGTTACCATCAATTTCCTATTTCTGAAAACACACCCAGCAACGTGTGCTGCTCATAGAAAGGGGCCTATAAGGAGTGCAGACAAAACAGGCCCCTCCAGGAGTGCAGAGAAAACAGTCTCTCCAGGATGGCACATGGGCTACAATCACCTGGGGGTATTAGAGATAAATGAATCAGTTTTGAGCTGGCGTGGGACAAATTGGGTGAGGGAATAATCCCAAACAGGATTGTTTCTGTGTTTTGATCTTATTGTACACCTGGCACAGCAGCCTGGAGTTGTGAGTCTTTCTGGAAAGCTCTTACCTTTCTGGAAGAAAAGGACAGTGACACCTTGAATTCGATCACTGCTGTCGGGATATCTCTGCCCTGTTCTCATAGCAGGACAGCAGCCCTGGGCTTTTACAGGCACTGACTTCTGCCATCCATTTCCAGGCCTCTGTGGTGACACAAAAACACTTTGGCTGCAGGGAAAAAAGGTGAAGATGGCTGGGGGGTGGGAGTTGGGAGGGGGACATTCAGTTCTGGGGCAGATGGATGAGTGATGCCAGTGGAGCAGTCACTGTGCTGGGGATGCCTGCATAGGGCTGCTGGAACCAGCACTGTACAGGGAGTGCTGCCAGGCCCTTCCCCCATACCTCCCCCAGATGGGAATTTCTCCTCCTTCCCAGGCTGCTCCAGTGCTTCTGTATCCTTTTTCTGCATACGTGAATAATTTCTGCTTCAGGTTTGGCCCACTTCTACCTATACAGCTATAGGAAGACACATCGTTCCTTCCCCTTATTACAGCTTCTTAAGCACTTGACTGTTAACATCTTTCCCTTAACTTCTTTCTTTTTAAGTTCACCCTTTGATATCACTCATCTGCCCACATTTGTTTCTCCTTATCCCATCTGCAACCATGAATTTCTCAGCATATCCCAACTCTGGGGCCTTCCTGGCACACGCAGTGGGATGCAGGACAGCTCCATCTGCTATGTGGTGATTCGAGAGCACAGACAAGTATTTTTGTTTTTTTTTTTTTTTTAATCTGTCTTTAATGACTGATGGCAGGATTTGTATAGGATGAAGCAGTCATACGTAAAGCTGCTCCCTGGCCAGCTGGCCTGTAAATGAGGGATGGGGACCAGTGCTTTGTGTACCGTGAGGAAGGGGTGCTTCTGGGGCTGAAGGCCAGCCTTCCTTCTTGCCCTCAGTTTGGATCCTGCTGTGCTTTCCTCTTGTGAGGGAAACTGTGTAGCTCTCCTGAGTGTGGGGCAACTCCACAGAGAAAATAAAGTGGCGATTTGCTCTTTGTGGTGACTTAGTCACAGAATGGCCTCACCCAACCCCTCTGTTACAAAGCCCCGTTCCTATTTCCCAGGGTTTTTCCATCAGAAAACAGGACTTGGCTCTGCTAAAGCCATGAGTGGCCTATGAATGCATCTGCTCTTTGATAAATCCTCCTTCTGAATGCTTGCCTGGTGCTGGAGGTGGCTAAGAGGCAAGATGTCAGGGCTGTGGCTGATGGTTCAGCTTTGGGGCTGCAGGGTGAGTGCATGGCCTGGGGAGCTGCCCCCAGCTGAACCTGGGCACAGTGAGCTCCATGCTGGGAGGCACTGCAGGATGGCAGGCAGCCAGGTCTCGTGGGCTGCCTTTGGCACAGAGGTGGAACTGCATCCCCAAGCACGTGGGGTCTCACTGCTGAGTACAAAGCACAGTGCATGAGAGAGGGATATTTTTTTATGGACATACATTGGCTGTCATCTGGCATTTGGGTCCTGGCTTACCTAAACAAGCAGGGGTCGGTATAGGAGAAAGCGATGTGCAAAGCGAGACCATGGCTGCTCTGTCCGCAGCCTTTCCTGCTTCTCCCTCCCTCAGCTGCAGCTGATCTGACTCGCTGCCTTGTGCTCTCATCTCTTGTGACTGCAGAATGCATGCAGTCGTGACGAATTCACTGCAGCACAGCAGACTTTGGGCTCATGGCTGTGTGGGGTGGGTGGCTGGAAAGCAGCCCCTTAGCTGTGCTGCAGTGGGGAGTGCATTCAGGGCAATCCTACAGAGCCCCAGCTGCAGCCTGGGGACACTGGAGCAACGTGTGTGCTTGTGTTGGAGGGGGCTTTGTGTGTGCAGAAGAGGGTTTAGTTTGAAACACCCGATCTCTTTGATTTCCCTTTTGGCTAGGAAGGGGGGCCCATAGGAATCTTGAGAGAGAAGGGAGTGTTTGCGCATCGCGGTAGTCCTGTGTGCTGCAGAGTCCATGTGCTCTCTCCTCTGCAAACCTGCAGAGGAATCTGGTCCAGGAACAGAAGCTGACTGGTACCACCTTGACACAGTGGGTCTCGATCCATGATCTCCTTCACACCCCAGTGTCGGAGACCAGGCCCAGTGCAGATTGGCCGCAGCAGCTCCCCATTACCTGCATCCTGCAGAGCTGTCCTTGGCTTCTTGGTGGCCCCTGGAGGGAGCCAGCAGCTTTCCTGCTGCACTGCAGATTGCCTCGTGGCTTGCTCCCTTCTGTCCCTTAACAGCTGCTGAGGCTGCTTTGGGTTTAGAAGGGGCTGGCTCCCTGAACTTGGCTCCTTATTCCTCTATACCTACTTTGCAAAGAACCAGGCATTTCAAGAGCAGAACAGCCCCGTGGCTGGCAATCTGCCCCCCACCAGAGAGGCCAAGGTGGTGCAGATGTCCCGTCCCTAGCAGTGAACACATCACCACTCAGCCCCTGATTTATGGTGGGGGCAAATGAGGTCAAAAATGTGTCCTGCAACCTTGCAGTGCTTGATGGATGTAGGAGCAAGCAGGTCTCCAACACCTCGATGCTTGCGCTGATCTACTGGGAAAGGGAAGGGGAAAATCCAGCTTCTCATATACACCTCTGTGCCTCAAGAGCTCTCCTGGTGAGTCTGGGGCTGCCTGTACCTTGCAGCCTCTTGCCCCAGGAGCGTCTGCAGTTACACGATACCTGGCCTTGCTGGAGCAGTGCTCAGGATCAGATGCGCAGGAGGAGCGGATTGCCGCACCGCTGGATGAAGCCGTATGGGCATCGCGTGCTTCCTCACTCCTGCCTCTTCCCGGGGCTGCAGGCAAGACCTGTTCCCAACTGCTCGTTCATGCGACGCGTCTGCTGCAGAACAGCCTCGAGAGCTGGGCAGCTCCCTTCCTCACCACCACGCAGTGTCCTCCGGTGCTTCTTCCCTTTCCTCGTCCCGCTTCCCCCAGAAGCCCTCCCTAAAGGCGCCTGCTTTTCACAGGCGAGCATGAAACCAAGCAATCCCGCAAGGTGCAGTAGGGGTGTTCTTGTCCCTCTCCTAAACAAGGAAAATGCTCTGCTACCACATCTCTGTTGCAGACAAGGTCGTGCGTCCCACGTCAACCACTGCAGGGATGGAAGATGGAGCTGTCTATGGATTCACTTCCTCGGACAGACGCAGTGCTGATAAAAGTGGAGCAGAGATGGAAGAGGGGAGGGGGTGTGGAGGGTGTGCGGCTGAATCCAGCTACACGGCTTTTCACAGCCAAATAATGAGATATTCCCTTGCATGAGTACAGCTCTCAGGAGGTTCAGGACTTGGGGCTCGGCGTGTCTTTAGGAAGCTGAAAACACGAGTCTGACAACAGAGATTTATTGAGGTCTAAAGGCTAACCTATGGACCGCCGCGGGGAAACTGCGGAAGTGGGCCGCGTCTCACCTTGAGGCTGCGGTGACGGTGCAGCAGCGGAGGTGGCACTGGGGCGGCTGTGATGCTGCAGCCCCTCACGTCGCTGCACCCATTCGGCTTTTGGAGAAGCAAAAGCAGCCTTGTGATTTAATACTTCACGTTGCTGGGGAGCAATGGGGACGGTAACATGGCCCCGCGTTGTGACCCTGCCGTGCAACGGGCTGTGCTCTCAGCCTCTGCGCAAGAAGGGAGTGAGGCTGCGGGCAGCAAAAGAGCTTGGCAAACGGGTGACACGGCAAAAAGCACCCTCGCCATTCAAAAAATTAAAAAATAAAAATAAAAAATTAAGCAACCTCCGGAGAGGGTGGTTTATTCGGGGACCTTCAGCACTGCATCGCGCTCCTCTCGCCTCTTTCCCAGCACCGCTCAGAAAGTCCCGCAGCTCGGCAGTGGGCCCGGCGCAGGCCCCCCCTTTCCCCTTGCCGCCGTGCCCGATCTCCTGTGCCCTTTGTAGGGCGGCAGCCTCGAGCCGCAGTGCGGGAGCGGGGCCTCGGGGCCCCCGGCCGCCTCCCCCGGCCCCTCGGGCCCTGCCCGCATTGTTCGCGCTGTTTGTCAAAGGGCCGGGGATGCTCCATAGATCGCTCCGTGGCTGTTGTTAAGTGTAATTAGAGGGTGTATGTCCCCAATTTCCATGAAAATGAAGCTGTGAGGCTCCTCTCTTGGCATTCACCGCGTGCCTTAATTGTATGGACATTAAATCAAGGTCCGCTGTGAACACGCAGAGAGAGGCTCGGGCTGGCCCGGCTCGGAGCGGGGCAGGCGGAAAGAGGTGTTCGCAGGAGAGAGAGAGAGGCTGTGAGCGCGGAGCCGGTGCCAGTTCCCGACCCGAGGCTCCCCTCCGCCGGGGCGGCCTCGGGGGCACAGCGGGGCCGGGGGAGGGCGGCCATCTCCCCCTTCTCTCCCTCATTCCATCCCCAAAGCCCGAAGGCGGGGGGGTTCAGCCCCACAAAGCCGTCCCCGAGGCTCCGCCAGCCGGCAGCTCTGGCCCCGCGGAACGGACAGACAGACGGCCGCAGCACGAAACCTGAGCAGCGAGAAGCGGCGCTTGCGGGCAGCAGAGCCGGGAGCACCGCGCCGCAAACCCCCCCCCCCCCGGCGACCCCCGGAGCCGTTCCCGCATCCCTGGGGCCGCCGCCGCATTGCCACGGAGCGCCGGGGGCTCCTCCTGCTGAACCCCGAGGTGCGTCGGGTGAGGATGCTGCACCGCTCCGTCCCCGGGAACGGAGAGCGAAGGGAAAATCCCCCTCGTGTGTTCCCTTCGCTCGCAAAGCAAAAGAACGATCGCTCTCCTCCCGAAAGGAAAGCGGCGAAGGGAGGCGCGGGGATCCGATCGCTGCGCTGCGCCGCGGTGAGGCACCAGCATCGCTCCACTCATTATTATTGTTTTTTAAATGTTAATTTCAATTTTATAAAAAAAAAAAAAGAAAAAAGAAAAAAGATGAAAAAAATAAAAAAAAAAAAACTGGGAGGGATCGGAAAGGAATAAAGCGATTAAAGCCGTTTCGTTGATCGCTGTCGGACTGAGAGGCGCTTTATGAATTTAGGACGATTTCTCTCTCTAGATACCGCGTTTGACAATCACCCCCTCCCCTTCCTCCCTTTCCTTTTTGTCGAAAAAAAAAAAGAAAAAAAAAAAGAGAGAAAGAAAAAAAGAAAGAAAAGCAAAGAAAGAAAATCACAAGCCCATTAAGGTCGCTTGCAAAAGGGGCGAAAAAAAATAATCCTGATGCTCTTCCAAGTTAGCAACAGAGCCGGGTCGCTATCCCACCATTGTCGCCCAAACCCCGTAATTACAGCTCTTAGCAGATTTACCCACTCCAGTGGAAGCAGCGCGCTGTGGCTCCGGCGGCACAAACTCTGCTGCCTCGCTCAGATCCAATGCAAACGCCCTCCCGTGGCTCAGGATGCTGTTTTTGTGTAGGCAAGCTGGAGATGAATAAGAAAGGCGCCTAGTCTCTCATTATCTTTGAATTTCAGACTTTTTTTCTCTCTCTCTTTCTCTCTCCCTCTTTTTTTTTTTTTTTTTCTTTTTCTCTCTCTCTCTTTTTTTTTTTTTTTTTTTTTTTTTTCCTCCTCTCTCCTCCTGCCCTGGAACAATGCAGAAGGACCTCATCAGAGCGAAAACCAGGCTCCCGCTAGGCTTTAAAAGCAAGATGAACTTGGTGCACCACCCATCTTTCTCTTCTCTTCTCCAAAGCTCTTTAAAGGGGTTATGAGGCGTCTCTCTCAATTTATCCCTTTTCTCTTGATCTTCCTAGCAGAGGGGTTTGGGGTCTAGTCCTGGCTGTTTCAGCTGATCTCATCCAGTCTAAGGGATTAGAGCTTCTTCTCCGCATCCCGGCTCTCAGCACATCTGCTGATTGGGTTCAGCACAAGAGGATTACATTGGGACCCAATGACGTCACCGCTAGGACATAAGTTCTCCTCCATTAACCAAATCCTCATCAGCAAGACGTCCTTGAAACTGGAGGAGTAACATTCAGGACTCCATTGCCAGCCCGTCCCCACCTTCCTCCCGGGTGGGCTGCTGGGGCTCTCGGAAAATAGTGTTTAAGCTTTGAGCACTTGCAGCTGCATCAATAATGCACCGCTCCGGGCTGCAGGACCGAGGCGTTATAGCAGAGCGTGTGCCCTATAAATAGGGCTCTGCACCTAAACTGTTAATCACAGCAGCTTTATATATTCTGTTGCTTTTTCTTTTCTTTCCATCTTTTTTTTTTTTTTTTTTGGGTGGGGGGGGGGGGGGGGGGGTGGGGGGGCCGGGGGGGCGGGGAGAGCTGCATCCTACAGTTAGATTTCCAAGCTCAAAAAGACATCAGCCATAATTTTTTTTTTTTTTTAAAGCTGACATGAATGTAATTTTAAAACACTTTTTTTTTTTCTTCCCCTTTTCTTTTCTTTCTTTCTTTTTCTTCCCCCCCTCCCCCCCCTTTTTTATTTTAGAAATGTGTAGGATTTCACCCCCTTTCTCTCAGAACAGAGACAATGTGTCCTGAGGTATATAAAGTAAGAGGTTCCCCTTAAATATCTAATACAAATTTTATATTTGGGGCTTGAATTTTTCTCCGTGTCACATGAGCACAGAACTGCGGGCGTGAGGACCTGCTGAGCTGAAAGGGAATGGTTTTGAGGTCCAACTGACAAACAGGGTATTTTTCGAGCTAAATCTCCTACCCTTGGAAATGCAGAAGGCACTCAGAGCTGCTTTGCCCTCTCCCTGCCCCAACCCTAAAGCAGCCCGGCCGGGGCTCAGTGCTGGGAAGCATTCAACCACGGTTTTGCTGCAGCTCTCCTTGGTTAAACTTCCAGATCTCATCACAATGCAAAGGGTCACCGGTACGTATTTATTTACCTAGGGTGGTCAAATTTTGTGCCTGGGGAGAGAAAATGGAGTGAGCACCAAGCGGGCTGCGGGCAGCTGGGAGAGGCTTTGCTCAGCAGCCTCGTGTGTTTTGTTTTTCTGTAAGCAAACCTCTTCCTCGCTGCTGCTTATCCACCCCCCATCCATCCATGCACCCCCAGCTCGCAGACATCCGCACGCACGTACTCACACCGATGTTTGTGACAGAGGAGGTGCAGATCTGGGGGGTTTCTACACACCCCTATTCCCTGTCCAAAGCAACTTTATGGTCAGCAGTGCACACTGCGCATTCGCTAGCGTAGCTTTCAGGCAAGGATTTATTTGCATGCGTGTATTTCCATGCCCAGTGGTATTTCCCTTCACAGGAAGGGGTAGGGAGGCAGGACACAATGGTTTTGATGGAAGGCATCTTGACGCAGCCCTAGAAGGCCCCCTGTGCCCCTGCAGGTCCGGGACAGCGGGGCAGGGCAGCGATCTGCTCCCTTTGCTGCTCCATCAGCACAATCGCGTGGCGGATGGCGGCTCCCACACACGGGGCTCCGAGGGGAGGTCGGCCTGCAGACAGCAGTTTGTAGAATGAGCGGCTGCTGGGCCACGTTTGGCCAACGATGGACGAGCAGGAGCACTGCGGCAAGGTGAAATATCACCTTCCGAGCTTAAGAGCCATATTTAAAAGGGCCCCTATTTGTGTGTATAACGCTGCAGTGCATGACATAGGCACCAAACGGGGTGGAAAGGGGGGCGGGAGGGAGGGGGGGGGGGGGGATGGAACAGATATCAGCGTTTGATGTTATGCAGCAAAGGGAATTTTCCCTTAGCGTTTCGTCTTCCGAAACGTGTTTATTTTCATTTATTTCTTTATTTTAAAATCTACTTATTTACAGCCTATTCTATATTGACCTATTTACTCCGACAGAACCACGTCTCTCAATCTGTTATCGATCTAAAAGAAAACAACCTCACCAAATGAAGGCGGAGGGAAAACGCTCTGCTCCAGAAGCTTTCCTTCCCTCCCACTCCCCCCCTACCCCCACTTCTCCGAGGACGTTGGGCCGCCTTTCGCGTCCGTCTCCGACCCCGGAGCTCCTGAGAGCCGCTGGCAACGGGGACAGAACCCAGGCAGGCGCTGCGCTGTGGCCGCACGGCCCCCCCCGGCCCCCGGCCCGCTCTCCATCCCCGCCCGGTGCCGCTCCGGTGCCGCCGCGCTCCGGCTTCGCTGTCCATGGTATTGAAGGCGCGGGGCCGCAGCTCCGGCCCACGGGACCGGTGCTCAAAGCTTCGCCCCCCAGCCCCGTACGACGGACTGCTCTGCTCATTCTGCAGACGCGGAGGTGAGGGATGGAATGCGGGAAACTCTGCTTGCTCCCGCTGAGCCGGACGCCTTCCTCAGATCCTCCTGGGAAAACCATAGGTTTTGCTGCTGCCAAACCCCATCGTAACATGGGACATGGGATGGGACGCTGAGTCCCTGACAGAGCATCGAGCCCTGGTGTGAGCGGCCGAGCCATGCCGTATGGCAGCGGGCAGCAGCGCTGGTGGTAGGCTTTAATTTCCCCTCTAAACTAAACCACACCGGTAGTTCACAGCCTCTGAAGTTCACAATGAAATGCCTCCACTGGCTGCCCCCCAGTCCCGATCCTGTAGCCCCTTCCTGGCTTGCAGGCTGTAAAAGCAGGCTGGGCTTCACTGCTGTTTTATTAGCACTTCCAGTGAGACATTTTGTTTTAAGCATGGCCCTGCCTTAATCTCTAATGCAGCATTTCTACATCCCGGAAGAAAATAGTCAGATGATTTGCAAAGAACCTTTTTTTTTTTTTTTTGTTTTTTTTTCCTTCCTTTTTTTTTTTTTTTTTTTTTTTCCTTTCCTTTTTCATTTCTTTCTTCTTCTACCCCTCTTCCCCTCTCCCACCACCTACTGTTCCCTGAACAAAGAGATCCCAGTGACGGGCAACATGCCTCCACTTTCCTTCCATTTCCAACCCTGGCTCCTCCAGGCACAGACAACCACATTAGAAAAACACACAAGATCGAACCCGACATCAACGGCGGCACAACAATCCATGAAAACGTCGGCGCAGCCCCGTCCTGACACACACGATCACACGCACACTGCTGCTCTCAAAAGCAACCTTTCCTTCTCCAAAACCTATTTCCTCCCCTCCTTCTTTCTGCTGCACAAGGAAAGAAGATCCCGGCCTTTGTCTGCCTGTGGGATGGGGCCCAAGTAGTGCAGACCCCGAGCTGCCGAGCCCCCGGCGGGCGATCAGGAAGGGAAAGCTCCTTCAAACGAGGCCCAGCTCTGCTTCAGAGCTCAGAGAAATGCTTTGCAGCCTGTAGGCCTCTGCTTTGCACCCCAGAAATCTCTCTGTGTAGGAAAGAGACTGGCAGAGCCCGTTCCCTGCTATCATTTCAGGCATTCCTCTACATTTCTCTTTTTGTTAGAAAGCAATTCATTTTCTTAGAAAGTAATGACACTTACAAGAGTTTTGGGAATCAGATTTTTCTATCAAGTCTCCTCTCTCCCTCTTTTTCTCTCTCTTTTTCTCCTTTGGGTCTTCTTGGCCGCTGCAGGATTATTATTATTATTATTATTATTCGGATCTGTAATAAAAAAATAAATAAATCCCCTCTTCCCTCCCCTCTTCCCCCAGAAATACACCATTTGCTGATTTGCAAAGCCTCTTCCTATGTGTAAGAAAGCTGCCTGCTCTCCCCACGACTCGCTTTCCTGGCCTCCCAGCTCCTTGAGAAAGGAGGAGGGCCTTGTGCATTACAATTCCATTCAATCTCATTCATTCTGCCTCTTTCTAACGGTCTTTGGACAGCAAATCCACACCAACGGGGGGTCAGAGCCCCCTCCTTGCTCCCCCCCAGCCTTAAACACACACAATAGCCGTCAGCTAACAGCACAGCAGCAACTTTGAAACATTCAGGCTTCTGAACTGAAGAATGCCCGCAGTTCCCCAGCCCCCACCCCTTCCAATCCTCCCGCATTTGACTTTTAAAAAAACATATAATGATCTTCATTTTAAAAAAATAAATAAAAAATAAATAAGAAAATAAGACAAAATGATCATCACTTGGGTACACACGTATTTTCGCGGGGCAGAATTCTGGTGCCAAGAATTTCCTCGGCAGGAGCGGATTGCTCCATCACATAGCTAATTACCTGCTTCCCCTGTCGTTGCTTGTGTCTCTGTGCTGGAGAAAAGCTTTTTCAGTTTTTTCTTCTCCCTTAGAGATAGGTACTCGGCTATACCAATCAGCAGCACGGTTTAGCAGCCAAATTTCCCCCAGGCACCTCGTGGGAATGTGGCTGATGGCTGATAGCTGCTGTGGGTCCCACTCCCAGGGACGCTGCCCTATGGATCAGGGCAGCTTGTTGCCATGGGTTGGTTTGAGGCTCCATCCTCTCCCCATGGGGTGGTGACTAAATGGTATCTGGGCCAGGGTGAGCCCTGTGGACTGGGACCTCTCCCTCTGTCCCCTCACAGGGCTAAATGTCCCCTGCCTTTTGTATGCCCGTGAGCATCGAGCTTCTCTGTTGCAATGGGGACAGCACTGTCCCCATTCACAGCCTCTGATGGCTGCTGCATGGAGCTAGGTCTGGCCCTGGGCAGCCTTCCTGCAATTTCTCCCCTGCTTTTTGCTTTGAGGCTGATCTATTTTCTCCTCTTCTTGTTTTCTAAGCTGAGAGGTCTCTGTCATGGTCTCTTAGCTTCTCTTTACCCCTTCATCTGCTGGAGAGCCCCTCCTGCTCTCAGAACTGCTCCCCCAAGCCCCGGGGCATTATTATTATTATATAATAATAATATATTATTATTATTAGTGTGACTTTTGTCTCAGGATGGGGAGAGAAAACACAAGATCCCATTGCTGCTCTCGCTACATCCCCAATACCACTGGTGTTGGCAAGAGAATCGTTGCCCTCCACTCTCCTGTATCTCCAGGCACTGCCGAGTCCCCTGGCCACGCACTGGTTGTCTGTCCCCTCCCTGGTGGATGGGGACAAGGGGGAGGGCTGTGCTGTTGGGTCAGGGTTCTGCCATTCTCACTCACCCCCACATTGGGATTTTGTGAAGGCAGCAAGCCTTTAGCAGGAGAGAGCGACCACAGCTTCCCAGCGCATATGGAAGGGAAAAGTCCAGTCCTAGAGGCAGCCTGTGGCTACTGCAGTGCTTTTAATACAATTAAAAATCAATGACACCCTGTGCACGCACACAAATAAACATCGTCCCTCTGCATCCCCGCTTCCCTGCCCACCCCTTCTCAGGCCAGTGGGGAAGGCATCTTCTCCAGAGCCTGTTCATTACTGCTCTACTTAGGTGGGGAATTGCTTAACCAGTCTCTCTCCAGTAAATCATATTAACTCCAAGCACAGCTATTTATAAAATGTTCCACAGCCCAAGAGTACGGCATCCAGATCACTTGAAGAAAATTAGGCGATTAGGCGTGCATAATCCAAGCCCAGTGCGTCTACGTACAAAGCCTCGCCAGCCGTCCTGCCTTCAGCTATTCACTGACATTAAAGAAATCACCGGTTTTATTGGAGGCCCAGCCTGGGCCTGAAGTCCCAGCCAGGGATGGGGAAATAACCTTTTGCTGGGCAGAACATTCCCAGATGGCTTCTGATGGCCAGGAAAGGAAGCCTGGCTCAGGCAGGGCTCTCCTCCCCAACCCCACTCCCTGCACGAGGGCCCCTCCAAATGCAGCACTCTGGGCTGAGTTTCTCCCCCCTCCTCCTTTTGCGACCCATTAAACGTCTTCTATACATTTCCTCTTCATCTTGTCAAGGCCAGTTGCTCTATGACTGCTGGTTTCCCAGGCAAATCACACCAATTTCTGAGTTGATGTTGAAGGTCCACATTGGCTCAGCAGGGGTCCCAGCGAAGCACTCATCCATGGAGCCGGAGGTCAGGCTCTGCCCTGCTTTGCCAGCTGAATTATTATTATTTTTTTTCTAAAGCCGTGTTGCTCTTTGAACATTTACAGATCTGTTGGCTACGGGGATAACAACAATAACCAAAGGAAGGGCGTCCTTGCTGCAAATGTGCTTCTCAAGCCCAACTGATATTGAGGATGCTGAAAACATGGCAGCTTTATTTCATCCTGAACTCCTGAAGCAAGAGGTTTGCGGCTGGAACCCAGTGGGTGCGCATGTGGAACCCCCGAAACGACCCCGAGATCTTCACCCCCAAGGCTGGGAGCTGCAAGGCCGTTGCCCCTCGGGCTCCATCCTTGCACATCCAAATTTTATAGACACAGTTTGCTAAAGGGTATCCACATGCTCCATCTGTGCCTCATCCCATGTGCAGCCGTGCACCACGCGTGTCCCTGCACTGTGTTCCCTGCACACACATACATGGGGCTCAGGGCAATGCTGCTGGGGGGGAGGATACCAATAAAACAAACCAGCGCCTGCTTTTCCGACCTCACTCCTATTTTTTTTTTTTTCCCCTTTTCCCACTTTCCCTTTGCCAGCTTTAGTATTTTTTAATTAAATTACGAGCTGCAATAATGTTTTGCTAACTGCAGCTCCCCGCTTCCTTGTGGAGCAGCTCGCGGAAAGGTATAATTTTGCAAACAGTTTCTTTAAGAGCTAAGCCTGAAGTACCATCAGCGATGTGTGTGAATAGAAAAAGAAACACCTCCACAAAAGGAGGGATTGTTAATGGAGGACAATCCGAAGGGGGCCCACTAAGGCCTGTCCTTTACAATAACGATGGAGGGCGATGATTTGAATGCAGGGGGCCCTACTTTCAAATCTGGACAAAAACAAAATGGTAATAAGGGTTGAATCCCTCACTGGTCAAAGCAGTGGGCAGCAACTGGTCTCTTTAACTGCCCCCACCCCCTCCTTCCCCCAAAGCAGACCCCAAACAAGAGGAACTCTCCTCCTCTTTAACTTTATTTCCTTGATTAGCTCTAAAAAAATAATCACCCAGCCGGACTCGGGGGAAGTTTTTTAGGAGCTGTTTGAAAGCAGAGGGCTCCTCTCCTGCAGGTGCTGCGGGGATGCACCTCACCATGGGCAGGTAAGCACTGAGGGGCTCTGTTTCTTACTATGCTCGGAGGATTCTCAGGGCTGCCCAGGGTTCCCAAACAGGGGCTGGGATGCAGCCGGGCGGGAGCGGGGTGCTTGGTGGGATGCTGCTGCCTCCTGGCCTCCAGATGTTGCATCATTTTTTGGGGTCAATTGGTTTTATAACATCGCTTATAGCTTCCTTGCCTTGGAGCCAATTAAAGCCTTGCATCGTAAGGGGGTGTGGGGGAATTAATAATTACAGTGCTATGTTTAAATACCTCTCGCCGCTTATTTAATGGGATTTTTGCAAAATGTCGGGAAAGGGCACTGGAAATGCACCCAGGGCTGTGGGAGAGAGGTCCGGCTACAAACCCTCACCCTCTGAGCTCAGGGTGCAAAGGCTGTCCCCGTGCTGGGGACACCCCCACTTGCTGCTTCCCCCTCCCAAAGCCTGCACAGTTCCTTTCCCCACACCTCATCCCTGCGGCTTAGTTTGTCTTGAGCCCCCAGCTCAGCCCTGAGAGGAGATTCAGAGTGGGGCACTGCACCCTGATGTGGCACCCACAACCCCGTCCTTGAGCCCTTGCTGCTACCTGTGTGGATCCCCCGGGGAGAGGCAGCTCCTCACAGCCCCATCTGTATTCCCACAGCCCAGCCCAGCTCCCCTCACCCGGCTTTACCGAGTGCACTGGGTGTTATACATGGCTATCCCTGATGCACCTCTAATTGGGGTGGCACCTGTATGTGTGCAGCCCAGCCACACGTGTGTGCGTGCAGTGAGCTGGGTGCTCCTTATCTACAACTTGCATGGTTTGCCTGGTTATGGATGCGTACAGCATGTACCTAAGCTGACAGAGATATTTTGTGGAGTATACATTTAAATGGCCACAGCCCCCAAAGGCAGTGAGCCCGTATATCTCCCAGGTCAGTCCGTCCATCCAAAGGAGGTTTCAGCCCTCAGCCTGGTAGGGGCTGCCCAGGGTCCCCACCTCCCAACACGGTGGTTAATGATGTGTAGGTTTGGGACGGGTCTGTCCTTGGGAGGACAGTGTGACATTAGGCCGGGCCACTAGGAATGCTATAGCAAGTCCGTTTTGTTGAAAAATACTCATAGAATTTTTAATATTTTTGCTTTTGCTGTATACCTTTATCACAGGCAGACCCTAGGAACGCACCTCTCAGTGCAGGTGCTTTGGAGAGATTATTTTATATACATATACTTCAAGGAAAGGAAAATAAAGTGTCGTCATCCTCCCTTAAAACAATCAGCTCTCTCTCATGAAGGTCCCAGTAAGGGGGAAGGCAGCATCCTACTCCACTCACCAAGCAACTGTCAAAGGGACAAACACATTTGTTTTGTGCTGGGTGTCACTGCTGTCCCCTTCCCCTCTTCCTTTATTTGCTAGAAGTGCTTTAAGAAGGAAAACAGTTCTCCTCCCCTCTCCCCTCGAGTTTCCCCTCCGCTTAAATATTTGCCCTAACAATATCAGCCCCCACCAGAGGCAGGAGACCTTGGGATGGCAGGAGGCTCTCCTAGCAATCCCAGCAGCCTGGAAGCAGCAGGGCAGCAGCTGCCCGGTCCTATGCTCTTCTCAGAGCCGCAGCCGCATCCTGGGTGAACCCCGAATGGAAGAACCCAACGTAAATACCTGCAGACAGCGCCCGGGCAAACACCTCTGCCTTTGATTCCTCTGTGACAAGCATGGCAATCACTGAAATTGCAGCACCTCGGAGTTCATTACGAGGGGGAGAACTGCTGCGCTTTTCCTGTTGCAGCATCAGATCCTCACTTTCTCTCATTTCAGAGGGGTTACGTGCGTTCGGAACGCACTGAGCTGCCGCTTGTTGCGGCTCTCACGCCACCAGCCCCTCTGTTTGGGATTCTGGGCAGCGGTTGCAGTCTCGGTGGTTTATTGTGCTAAGTTTGATGCAGTGGTTTCTAGAGGGAAGAGCGTGTTTGTAAACACAGCCGCTGCTGCTGCAAGGCTGATGGGTGGAACGCCGCTGATATACGGTTATGGGGTTTTGTCAGCCCGGCTCTCCCCGTGAAATGCGCCTATAATCTGGCTTTAATGCTTAGATTTAAGACGGAGGAATAATGCGAAATAATTCCTTGCACGGGGAGAATTCGTATAATGAAAAATGCAAACTGGAATATTCCTTGTTCAGACTAAACAAGGACGTATTTAACAATGCCTCGTTAAAAATAAAGAGTAAATCTATTAATGCAATAACTAAATTGCTATTATAGGCATCAAAGCACTCTGATGCTTTGAGGTAACTTTATTTCCATCAGTCTTTTTAAAGAGCGCAGCATAAAAAAAAAAAATCCCTTCCCATCCCGCCTTACAGAAACCCTGCCATTTTACTCATTAATTTTGTAATTAATCAGTTAAGAAGTTCTGACTTATTGGATTAAAGGGACAGGGAAATGCAATTCTGCCCAGCCTCATTTCAATGCACGATTGTAGAACTGCTCTTCGGAACCTCCTGCTCAGCCCTGTGCCCATGTTCAGGTGCAAGGAGCCATGGGGCCACATGCTGAGCCCCCCGGGCCCTTATGGGGACCCACGGGGGGGGGGGGGGGGGGTTGAAGGTATTTCTCCCCCTTTTCCATATAGGAACAGTTGTGCTGTGGGGCACAGGAGTCTCCACCCATCTTTCCCCTCTGCTCCTGTGGACAGGGAGCATCCCACTGCCTGCTCCCATTGCTCCCCGGCTCAGAGCATGGCCAAAATGGAGGGAGAGAAGACCCCCTGCTCCCTGAGAGCAACCCTTCCTGTTACTGTCCCTGCCCCAGTTGCTGTCCTTGTCCCAGTCTCCTCTGCCCTGATGCCCAGGGACAACAGAACGCACATTTGGCTGCAGAGTGGGTGCAGTGTTGGCTGGGTGCACTGCACAGCCCACCCACCCTTGAGCACTGGGGAAGCATTTAGGAGAAGCTCAAAGGCAAACTGGGCTTTGAGGACATCCAGCTTCTCCTCACCACCCATAGCAAAGCACACAGGCACATGCATCCCAGAGGCTTTTTCCTCCACGTGACAGTTATCTGGCATATTCCCTGCGTGCCCAATGACCAACCTGCCCCGAGCTCTGCCCTTCCCCATCCTTTGGTGGCACAGAGCAGGGAGCACACAGAGCCCGGTGTGGCTGCTTCCCATCAGCTCAGTGCAGCTCTGTGTGCGCCGGGTGGGAGCCGTGCAGCAGGGAAACAGCACAGCTTGTTTTGTTCCAGCGTTCACTTTGCAACCAGACACATCCCATGGATCACTTTTCTACCTCTGCCTTTGATTTTTTTTTGTGAAAGCCAGAAAGCTTTATAATTACTGTTCTACTATTTTCGGCCATTTTGCATTTCTTGTGCAATTAATGTACAGCAGCGTTCCGTTCCTTTTCTCCTTCTTCTTCCACTTCTTCTCTGAACGAACAGGCACAGATCTATAGTGTCCCTGGGAGATTTATTCCTTCTTTCTCTTCGTGCCATCACTGACACACTGGAATTAAAAAAGAAAGTATTTTGCAGGTCAGTTTTGAGGAAATTATGGCAGCAGTGTAAACTCAATGCCTCAAATGCCTCAATGCCTAGTACATGAGATTATTCCCTATTATTAATTGGTAAAACCAACAAAGCTTGTGTGCAGAAGTGGCTGCTTTGTGCTAATTATTTAGGAAAGATTATTATTATTATTTTTTTCAGCAGTGCAGCAAATCTCTGGAGTTTCTGCATTTGTTTTGCACTTAAAAGGACTGGGTGCAAATGTAGTCAGCACATTAAAGCACATCCTCTTGTTAGAGGACGGGGAGCACGATGGGGTCTGTCCATCCCCATGCCTCACACAGGCAGCCTCAGAGTGCATGCTGCAGGGCACCGTGGGGTTCAGTGTTTGGGTGCTCGGCGGTGGTGCTATTATTATTTCAGAGCAATGTCTTTTTGCATCCTCCTCTCCCACAACCCTCAGTGTTGATCTGTAAATGACAGCACTCAGGGACCCGCACGCCTCTCCCCTGCCCGCCCATGCCCTGCAGCTCCCCTGCAGCATCTCTGCCTTCTCCCTCCAAGAACGACAAACACAAACCTCGTGCTACCTCTTCCCCTTCCTGCACCCACCTCCACTGCCCCAATCCCTGCTTCTCCTTCCCTGCTCTCTGCAGATCCTCTCTGTGAGCAAAACTGTGGGCGTGGAGGCGAAAATCCAGCTTTTAGGGGGACCCTAAAAAAGCACAAGGTGTGGGCCATGCTGTTATTTCCCCAATATTTCCACTTTTTTGAATCCTGCTGTGCCAGTTTTCTCTTTACTAAGGACATATGGATTTTTCTGTCCATTTTTTCCCTTCCTGTGCATGTCTGACTTGCTTTTAGGAGTTCATGGTTTTAGACGTATTGTTTATTATTCATAGTATTAATAATAGGTGTCATCTCGCTATGGTAATTAAATAATTAGGAAACACATTCCAGTTTGGTCAGCCAGAATGCCCAGGTGGCAGAAACGTGCCTTATAATGCAAAGATTTACATATGTACATAGCTGGGTGCTAAATGTTGGATTTAGCTGTCCATAAACTTAAATATGTGCATTTCTTACCTAGTTGGATCCTCCACAGACCCATAAAGCAAGCAGTACTGTGATCTGCTCTTAAGATGCTATAAGAGCTTGGAGAAAACTGTCAAGAGTGGTACTTCTGTGTGCTCTCTATCCCACGAATTGGTGATGAGATTCCCTGTTTTCCTCAACACCCCCTGCTCAGAGCTTTCTCAAACCCGGGGTGGTCTCTCACTGGGGATTGGGAACCCATGTGTGATGCAGGGTTTTGTGAGATGCTGATTTTTCGGGAAAAAAAGGATCATTACCCTTATTCTGTCACAGCTTACCCATCTCAAAATGGTCTCGTGCTGCTGTGATCCATTGCCATCTGCTCTGGAATGGTGACTCCCCACTTGGATGCAGGTGCAGCTCCATAATGGTACAAGGAATTCCCACAGATCAGAGGCTCAGGTCAGTCTCAGAGACTCTACAGACATGGTTCCAAACCTCCAGCAGATGCCAGTGCCCAGGGCTGAAGCAACTCAAGCACTGTAGCTGACCCACAGATCATCTCCCCAGGGTGTCTGACCCAGGGGTTGGAAGCTCTAAAACAAGACACAAATGATGGAGGTCTGATCATCCACACTCTTAATACCTCCTTCTCTCTTGATTATATTAACCATGGAAAGGTTATGAAGTAATTGATTGATTGGAGTCAAAGTAAATAGTAAAGGAAAATAAAAGTTTGACCACACTTATTGAAGTGAACTTATTTCAGAAGTGAACTTATTTCAGAATTATCTTTACTCACCCTCACTCATTTCCGTGTCTGAAGGACAAATGTTGGCCACGCATAATGCTTTACTAAAATCCTCCATGAAGGCCATCAGCAAAGTGAACTACGAAACTACAGGAAGACGAATGGAGCTGGCAATGTCTGCTGACTACTCCTTCATTTGAAAAAATACAGGGAAAGCATTGCTTTATTGTGCATGATTGCAACAGGACTGATTTCTATACTGTAACACACAGACCCAGGGAGATGGCTGTGCCCAGGAAAGGTCAAGCTTGGAGGATTTTTCAAAGGTCTTCTGTAGGAATTTGGGTGACCTGGTCTGATAGTTTCAAAAAGCAGCAAAAGGAAAGTGAAAACAATCTGTTGATGACCTGGAGTATGTATGTATTAGGAATCTGATGATATAGCTACAAGGTCATAAATGCTTGGAATATGAAAATAAATAGCGGAGCTCTTGAGTTAATGAAAAGCCAGTTAGGCCACTAAACATCTAAAAGGACACATATGAACAAGTATCCATCTTTTTAGTTCACTGAGTGAGTGCTGCTTACAACTTTAACAGATTTTAAGGCCAGTTGCTTTTGGAGTGGGCATCAGACAGTTGCAGGGCTGGCTGGAATTCAAAGTCACATGGAGCAGAGCCCAGCACTGCTTTCCCCTATGAGGATGGGAGATGCTGTGAGCTCCTGGGGATGCCAAATGGATGTGGCTATGCTCATACATCCAGCACCTTGTGTGCAGCCTGAGCCAAGGGGCTGCATCCAAAGGAACTGGAAGCTACATCCAGAGAGTACAGCACCATCCTTGAAGGCAGGGCTTGAAATCCCTTCTTCTATTAGCATGGCTAATACCCAGCACTGGTCTAGGGCTGGAGCCTTTTCGCAGGGCTTAGGGAATTCAGGTGGTTGCAGGCCAGTTAACTTTACCTCTTGTTCTCTTCTTGTTATCCAACCCCCCTCCAAGCACGTTTTTTGGGACCAGATACAGTGTCCTTCTGCAGTGCTGCATTCAATTGTATCCAGCGCAGATCCCTGAGTTTCTGAGAAGTGAATTTCACCCTGGCTACATGTGGCGAAAGCAGGAAGGCTGCACTTTGCATTTTAAATACTGAAAACATATTTTAAGGGCTCTGCTTCTGTCTCTTCTCCAGTTCTTGAGAAAACTCAGCTAAGGAAAGATTTTGGTAGAAGCCCAAAAGTGACATTCGCCTGCCTTTTCCAGGTAATGCATATGCATGCATGCAAAACTCAGGCATTGGTTGCTTCTGCCTGAGGATTAAAAGCTATGGCATGAACAGAAATAGAAGCCCATCTTTACAAAATTGCTTTTAAAAATCCCATATGCCAGTTGCATACCCTGCAAAGACATAGAGCTTGAGTAGCAGTGAGAAGACGGGGCTGCCAGCCAGGAGCACAGCAGCACGCTCAGCTCCCAGCAGGTCTTTGTCTTGGGGTCAACTCTGCTTCCCCGCTTTCTTTCCCATGTCTAGAAGGTGGAAGGTTCATGTGAGGTATTTTTGGTGTCTCAGAATTGTCTTCAACAGGAACACTTCATTTGTGACCATGGCGGTGACCCCGTGTTTACACCAATATCCTGAATCCCAGTGTATGCCCCTTTATGTTTGGCGTGTACAAGATGCTCCCTGAGATGCTCCACTGAACCAGGAGGGCTTTAAATAGTGAACAGCTCCTCAGAGTGCTGAGGAAGACACGTTGGATGGCTTCCTGCAGAGCAGAAAAAAATCAGATTGGTTTGGAAGGGAATTGTAAGTGCCCCCAAACCCTCTGTGGATCAGCAAAAATGCAGCACTACTTCTGCTGCCGTCGGGAGAACAGCAAAGTGAGACCTGGCTGCTCCCAGCCCTGCTCCAAAGGACTTCTGGCTGGAATAAATCCTTTCTGCTTATAAAAGAAATGAGAGAGCTTCACATTGCCAGGGCCATTCAGATAAATGGTGACAGCACCAGGAAGCTGATCTGGGGGTGAAAGCAGAAAGCGAAGGCATGGCCAGGGTGGGGACACATGCTGCTGCTCCGCGGTGATCGGATTCTGTGAGCCGTCCTTTCTGCGTGCGGGGGGGAGCAGAGCAGGGCTGCTGTGTGCTGCTTTGTTTGGCACAAAGGATGCTCTGCAAACGGCACTGCGCTGCGGGGCGCTTCCAGCAGCACAGGGTTCTGTTGCTTTGGTCAGGTGCAATGGGGAAAAGAAAAGCCACACAACTAAACAAGGCACGGGAATGTAGTGGGTAAAGCACAGAAATGATTCTGGGGGGATGGGATAGGATTTGCAGCCAGGAGTTGGGCAACGGTGAGGCCTCTCCCGTGACACTGCAGTATTTTGGAGCCTTAGCTACTTCTTCAAAGCATCACAAAGAGAATTTCTTGGGGCTGTTTTGGGAACTCTGCGCATCACCATCTTCGTTCCCTTCAGAGATGCTATTGGCAATGCCAGGACCCCTCACAATGATTTTCTCAGTCTTTCATGAATCCATTCGGATTGATTTTGGTTGAATGAAGAACAAGGTACTTCCTGCTTCGTTCTAGCAAATTTCTCCTGTCTGCCTTTGTAACTGCCCCCATTATATTTTTGAAAAATCGGCTTTTCATTTAAGAAAACATTTTGAAGCAGGGAAATCCGCATTACCTTTAAATGTCCTTTACACGACCCTTAATGGCACAAGTTTTCTATTTCCCAAAACTTCCACACTGTTTAAAACAAACTAAAGGAAAGGGCATTAGGGAGGGGTGGGTGACAGAAAATACCCTCGGGAGAAACAATTGGAAATGGTTCACACTTTTTGCAGAGCTGTCAACTTCCCCTGTATCAGTGTGGCGGTGAAGCCTTTCTGCTCCTCTTTGGAAGTCACTTTCAGGGTAATGCCAGGCCCCGAATTGCAGTGCACGGTCCTGGAAGAATTAGGACAGCACACAAACACAGCACCGGGCTGCGGTGCTGCTTCTGTGTTTGTGTTTTCAGGCTCTGAGCTCTAAAGCGTTTTGGAGCTTTGGTGTGAATGGTGAGCAAGCTCAGAGGATCCGCGGGTGCCATCAGAATGCAGTCCCTTCCTCTGGGTACAGAAAGTGGCAAATAGAAAATAGAGGCTGAGGAAGTTTTCCGTCCTGAAAATAGGAAGGGAGATGCATGGGGAAAGGGTGTTCTCTCTCCTCCCTCCTCCTTCCTTTCATTGGGATGATTTCTGTTTTATTCACGGATGCTGAAAAAAAAACAGCTTAGTTATTTTTCTCAGGTAAAAAGTAAACAAACAGAAATGAGAGCCAATTTGAGCAAAAAATGATAACAATAAAAAAGCCAGTGTTTGGAAATGCAGCAGAACCTGCCCATTTCCCTCCTGCAATTCTGCATAACTGGATCCATTTTTCCCCACTAAAATCAGCTGTGAAGGACAACTTCCATTGATTTCAATAGGAACAAGCTAGAACATGTTATGTTTAAATATTTGAATCCTCAGCTGTGCTACCAAGGCATGTCAATCTGTCTTAATACTTTATTCCAGGTTATTATATTAACAAAACTCAATGATATGCTATAACAAAATTGCATTACATGCTGTCGCTGTGTTTGGAGCTATTGTACTCTGCCTGCAGTTCTGTTCCTCCTTTGAACAAATGATCGTATGTGATCTATTTGTCCAAACCCACTCTGAATATGGTACGTTTTTAAATCTTAAAGAAAATAATGCAAAAGCAAACAAGCCAGCCAACAAAGACGTGTATTTTTCAGCATGTGGATTCAGATCTGTGTCTCAAATAATGCAGGGAGAAGGAAGAAATACTGTGGGGCTGGATGGAGGCTGCCACTTGTTATAGCACACAGCACCAAGAGCCACTTCAGCCGAAAGAGAGCCCACGTTCATGACCTATATTAGGAATAAGGTGGTCATGCGCCACAGCCACGATCCTGTAATTACAGCCCTTTGTGGCCGCAGCACCGTTGATGCACAGTGCATTTGTTGAGGCACACAGGGAGAAACAACTTCATGGGAGAGTCCACTTTGTAATGGGAGCACCAATGGTGTGAGCAAGGTGTGTGGGGTGCACAGATCAGGCACACGCATGGCAGCAAGGGGGGCAAAGCGAGCAAGGAAACAAATCCCGATCGTACCCAAAAGCGGAGCTTAATCACTTCATTATTTAGAGACACAGAATCCCTTATGGCACGTCAGCCTCTGCCGGGGTCAGGCTTACCCACCTCACAAGCCTCTCTTTCACCTTTGGGCTCACACTGCAACCAGAACCATGGCTCTGTGCTACGGGTGAATTCCAGCACGGCTGGAGCTGGGCTGCTGACAGAAGGCGGCTGATGAGTCAGGTTGTGCTGCACGCCCAGCATGGCATGCTGCGGCCACTGGAACTGCTTCATGCATGAGGTCATGCTGCAATCGCTGGAAAAATGCATGATACTGCTTTGTGCATGAGGTCCTGCTGGAAAAAGTGATTGTAACTTCTTTGTGTTTGAGGTCAGGCTGCAGCGAGCAGCCCTGCAATGGGGCAGTGCTGCTGGGGATGGGGCTCTGGGAGCCTTTTTCTTCCCCAACAGGCGACGTAACCCTTGCAGCTTTCTGACAGCTGAATAAATAGACAAATGAAGCAGGGCTTAATCTAGTGTCCACCCCCCTGCAAAGGCCCTGTATTAAAGAACTTAAGGAACTAATTGCTTCTGTAGCGTTACAGCCGCCCTGCGACCGACTGCCGGAAGGCTCTGGGAGGTTTGCGTTCCGTCTGTGCTCTGATGTAGCCTGATTTGGTTAGGATTTGCTTTATTTCCACATTAAAACAGTCAGGCCAGGGGGAAAAAAAAAAAAAAAAACAAAAAAAAAAACAGAATAAAAAAAAGGAAAAAGAAAAGGAAAAGAAAAAGAGAGACTCATTAAAACTGCATCATGTCACCCGGCTGAACTTCCCATCCTTCCACTTCCCCCCTCAATCAGCAGCAGGGATAACAATTAGATGTGATGGCTCTTCCTAACAGGCGGCAGTGAGCGCTGCCTGCCCCTGCTCCGGCTGCAGCAGCAGAGCCCATCTCACCCACTGCAAGTTTATAATTGATGAGCCACGGGTTGGCGGATAACCCACGCCCGGGCAGGGGAGGGACTGGAGGGCTTTGCCCACTCCATCTTCCCCAGTTCTGATTTGTTCCCCACCCAACGTGGCCCCAGGTTGAGGGGCTCTCAGTCGGGGCAGTACTCAGCTTCACTCAGCCAGAAAATTTGGTATTAGGGCTGGGAGGAAAGGTCACCTTGGAGGATGGTGATGGAGAGTTAAAAGAAAGGAGATGGGAGTGGGAGAGAGGGAGGAGAATGGGGGGTATAAGGGGGGGGGGGGGAAAAACGGGAAGGGGGGAAGGAGACGTGGATTTCTAAGCAAGCTGACCCGGGAGGATAAAATATCCTGTTTTCATTGGCTCAAATGAACCATTAGGGAGAGAGTAATTTGTTGACCTTTTTGCTGCCTTATCATGAGATGAACAGCCTTAACATGGGCTTCACGTTTGCCTTAACCCCACCGTAAATCATAGAAGAATCGATCTGCTTTTATTTCTTGTTCTCTTTTTGCAAAATAACTAACCAAAACGCAGCCTGCATTTGGAGGTGGTTTAGCAAAGCAAGGCCAGGTAGCTCTGCGCATTGGTAAAACTCTGCAGTTGGTATCCACCACCTTAAGCATCTGTTTTTGTGCTCTTTGGGGCCAGCAAATTGGGCTGTGCAGAAGCTGGGTTTCCTTTTGGAATTAGAACAAGACAGTGATTTTTCCTCTTCATGATTTTTCCTTACCTCCACCAGCCTGGGCTGGCAGCAGTTCCAAGCAGTCAGCTCCCACTGCCCTCAGCCCAGCTCCTCTCATAGCTCTACAGGCTCACTGTCCCTGGAGGTGTTCCAGAGCTGTGCAGATGTGGCACTGAGGGATGTGGGCGCAGTGGGGATGGACTGATTGTTAGACGTGATGGTCTTGGTCGTCTTTTCCAGCCTTAATGATTCTGTGATACTGCAATTATGCACCCATGAAGTTTAAAGTCATAAAAGCCTGAACACTGGGCAGACCACCAGAAATGCCCAATTGCCTCTGTAGGCCCAAGAGTTTTCAAGAAGTGTCAGGAGCTGTCTGCTTTGACGTGGAAAGAGGGCAGAAAAAAGCTTTCCCTACATACAGATATTGAATTACCCATCCTAGGGTTCCTTGTATCTTGCAGTCTCTCTCTGAGAGACTGGGGGAACCCTCACGCTTCCACAAAGAACTGACCATCTCCAAATGGAAAATAACTTAAAATGTAGAATAACCAGCATGTTTTACTTCGCAACAGAGATATGTTTTGTGCTTCCATTGAGTCTATTATTATAGGAAATTCAGATATGGAGTAGAAGCATCTGGCCTTCAAAGAACTCTGAAATTGCCATGGGATGTTATGATAATGCTGCTTTTATGCGACTGATCTTTTCCATTTGTCCTTTGCTCTCTAGGTAACAGCTTGGAAAATGTCAGGTAAATGTAGGTAAAGAGAATGCTGTTCTGTGTAGGGTTTGTGATATGAACTTCTATTATAATCATTCTACATGAGATGCAGATCTCTAAGTAGCCAGCAAATTCTTGTCAAACGGACCCAAATCAGGAAGGTCAAATGTTCTCATGGAGAATGCGAGATAAAGATGACTTCTGTGCCTGTTCTCCAATATAGAATCTTCTGTGATTGTTCAGGAAGATATTTGAAATTACTTCTAGCAGCAGGCCTGGTAACAATATACCATTGTGTGTGCCAGGATTAAAATAGCCTTTGGAACTGCATTTGTACTACGCTGCAAAGTGCATGATCAGTGGGAAAGATTTCAGAACTTCTTTTTTTGTTCTATGTCTCACATTAATTACACTTTCCCTACCACTCTTCTGTGGATTGGATGTCAGGTTTTCTTCCTTGGTTGCGTGTTCACCTTGGGTTTTGGAAGGCTTTGCTAGATCTTTAGTGTTAGAGTAGCTATGAGAAAGGTGGCTTTTACAACGTTAAGTGTTTAGAGGAGTTTCCTGTTAGAGTAAATTATAAACCAAAGAAGAAATACACAGAAACAGGGTTTTATAAAAACTAGTAGCAATGGTGTAGCTTGTGTAATTTAACCCAAACCAGTGAAAAATCAATTACAGAGTGTTATTTTAAAACTGTTCTAGTACAGTGCTTGGAAAGTAAACATTACAACATGCTGTTATATGAAAGCAAAAAAATGTACCAGGTAATCCAGCTTCTATACCAAGGCGTAATTTTCTTATGAAACGTGAATGAAATGTGTGTTTAAAGTGGGAAAGAAAAAATAAAAAGAAAACCCTGAGGAAATCAGAGGAGGAAAAATCCCTTCTAACAAGTTTTCTTTTCTGTTTGTTTTTAAGCTGATAACATCCTTGTCTCGAACTTCAAAGTAAGTGTGTGTGAGACCCATGTCCCTCAGCAAAGCTCGCTCAGGCCTTGGTTCTGCCTTAGGGGAAGGCTGCACTCCATCCCAGTTCTCATCCCAGTAGCCAGACCCAGGCTAAAGTCTTCCCCAGACCATGCACTGAGTGTGAGCATTACCCAGAGCAGACCTTCTGCTGGCCTGGAGGTGCTTCTTGTGTATTATTGCCAGCAAACACAATGTGCCTTTGCTGCTGGGGCCAGTGGGCTACAGAGTACTTTTGGAGGAAAATCTGTGCCTTTCTGATACCTTAGTGAGGACTTTCACCCTCCTTCATACAGCCATGGTGCCAGGACTCTGCTAAGGGACACCTAAAGCTCCAGCTGCTGATGGGGAGAAATCCAGTGAAGGTCACAAAGCAGCAGAGTTTGGCCGAGCAAGGCTCTGGGATTGGGAAGGCAATGGGAGGGATGCAGGCTCTGTGCAGGATGGGGAGGAGGTGCAGCTCCCACATCCCAGCATGCTTCCTCCCCACAGTCCCAATAATGCACCTTACAGAGGATTTGCATCCCAGAGAGCCACGAAAATCACTGTTGAAATTTTTTTATCAAGCACCTTGAAATGCACGTAGTAACTCATTGCTAACAGTGAAAGGGAAGCAAGATGCATGGCGTGCATGGCCATAAGCATGGGGAGAGCGATGGAGGAGAGCAAGCAGTGCTGATGCCATGCAGCAGTGCTGGAGCGTGCAAGGTGATGCAGGCTCCAGAAACCTCGCTGAGAAATACCATGTCTCCCAAAATACAACAGGACTGAGTGCGCCCATCCTTCCCAAACCCCAGCATGATCCACCCCTGGAAAAGGCATGGAAGTGGCTGGCAGAAGCCGTATTTCGATAACAAGAGTGAATCGAACATGTGTACACAGTTGTTTTCCCTGACTGGGGTCTGTGTAGTTCTTGCGGAAGGTTGATAAATGCTATGCAAATCCTCTTAAATGGCCGTGTTTACACCAGGGCTTACTGGCTCCAGCCATGTCCTCTACTTTTGACTCCCGAAGTTTTGATGCAAAAAGAATTTGCTTCCCCATGGTCTTTAGAGCACTCGCAGGTTTTGTTCGTGCTCTTATTCAGCTCTCTGCTCTTATGATCATAAAGGACATCACCAGAGGAAAAAAAGCTAAATTTGCCTTATTGAAAAAAAAAGAAAAAAGGAAAAAAAAAAGAAAGATGTTTTGCTTAAAGACAGGAGGCTACTGTAGTGTAAAATGAATGATTAATAAGGATGAGAAAAACCTAGTTCAACAGGGCAAATGCTCAATAACAGCTCGTTTAATCATCGGCAGATTAGCTGCAAATGCAAAGTGTCTGCTGCAGCACTGTGTTAACAGTGCTGTAAAGTGTTGGCTACTTCTTTAATGACAGCATAACCTTTCATTGTGCATTTATTTTAAAAAACCCAGTCCTTTAATGTCTGAGTGTTTGATTTCTTTCTTTCTCTCTCTCTTTTTTTTTTTTTTTTTTTTTCCTTTTTGCCTTCTTCTGCCCTTAATGAATTTTACAACACGGGGATGTGCTGTGAGTTGTGTCACCTCTGCAAACACTGCCAGGCTAGAGTCACGTCTTTGGGGGAGAATGAGATTTCAGGAGGTACAGGCTCAGCCTTGGCAGCCACGGACTCCTCTCTCTCTTGATTTCATTTTCTGGCAGCAGTGATGCTGTCCTTGCGTAATTGTCCTTATGAGAAGCAAGTACACCAAAGCAAGCACATTTATTTGGTACCACGAGGAGAGTTATCTAGCTTTGAGAAAGGCACTGATGCAAGACGTTCTCTCAATCAATATATTCATTATAAACAGAAGATCTGATTCATTAGGTGTGCTTTAAAAAAAATACAATTATTTCCCTTGCTAATTGCTCAAAGGGTCATTGGTTGTATACTGACTGTCTTTCTTATTGGAGTTTGCAAGGAACACGGTGGTCTCTATGGGTGTTTCCCAGTGTAGAACCCGGTGCTGTCCCCATGGACAGCAGCACTGCTCCCAGTGCAACTGCAGGATGAATGTGGGATGTTGAGCTGATAGCTCAAACCCATAGCATACAGAAAAACTCTTTGAAAAGACCGAGAGAGCTGCAAGCACAAAAGTCATAAATACCGTTTCACAATAATAGAATTACTCCATTTGCATTACTGTTTCCCTTAACCGTCACCACCATTCAGTGCTTTCAAACAGTGAGAGGGCTGTGTATCAACAAATCCTCCTGAGCTACGTGCACCATCCTTTGCCCCCTGTCGTACCTTGCCAGCTCTTCTGGCACTGCACTCCGCTGCATTGTAATTCTGCAGCTCGCCTCTCATGCTGCTGAAGAGATAGAAACAAAGTCGTGTGTGCTGGAATTTGATCATTCGAGCTGGTTTTAAGCTCATTTCAATTAACTTGGTAAACTATCAGAGATAAGCTGCCTGGAGTCACCTTCACTGATAGCAGTGGGTGCGGGATGCTCGCGTTTATCCCAATAAACACCCCGCGTTGGGAGGCTGATGGTTCATGCTCTGTCATTATCTTTAGCACTTTATAGATATATTTGGCTTGGTGGCAGAAGCGTTCCCGTGGCTGTTGTAAGCGAGGCATCACCTGTGTAACAGCCTTTCGGCACTTCCCAGATTCAGGGTGCGAGGTGTGAGCACAACGGGCGGTGGGAGGCCTCAGAGCTTTGCAGGAGCTATCAGAGGCCCAACGGGGGTGATGGGGAGCGTTGTGTTCCCCGTTCGCATTTGAGGGCTGTGTCACAAAATCAGCTGTGCAGGCGTGACAGCAGAACAAGGCCTTCGGAGCACAGCGCTCGGTCCAGGTCTGCAGCCACCATTTCCTAGTCCTGGAGATAATGGCACAACCAGCTCCGCAGAGCTTCTCATTCCCTGATCCCACAGGTTCTGTTGTTTCCTGAAGCTTTGTGGCCAGTCTCAAATAAAATGTTGGTTGGCCTTCAAGCCCACCCCAGCAAAAATCTGCTTCATAGCACGGATCTGCAGGGAAGCTCTGCCACAGCGTGACAACTAGGATCTGCAGACCCCAAGCACAGGGATTATTATTGTTTTTGAAATAATAAATATAATCAAACTGCCAGGATTTGGTTAATAAGCAATTTTTTATTATTATTTATTTTTATAGCAGTAAAACACTACACTTTTTTTGATTTGAAAAACAGCATAAAACTCCAGGTAACACCCTTTGCTCTCTTTGTATGGCAATTTTGTTTCAACGTAAGGTGGAACAGAGGCATGGCTGGAGTCCAGGAAACAATAGGAAAAGCCCAGGGATGACACCACTGAGCTTTGGTGCACATTTACTGAGCTGTTTCACTGGGCACATGCAGTGTAACCTCTTTTGCAGCATGTGTGTGTTCACTTTCTGTGTTTCTCTGACACCAGAACTGCGCTGTTAACTGCTGGGTCTGCTCTGGTGAGGAGCGTGATCGATAACCAATATGTATTTCATAAACACTTAGCCAAGGTCAACAAAACAAACACAGGAACAGACCCGCCGTGCCCTCTCACTAAGTCCAGAGGTCTCTAGGGAACATCCATTGCTATTGGGGTGCAGGTGTTATTTCTGCTTCTCTGTTTTAATTCAGTTGGTCCCTGAAGAATCCTTATGGGCTTTGGAGACCTTCTGGCCACACCTTTTATCAGCTAGCACCATCCATCTGTGGCACTGTGCTGGCCTCTCATGTGACCTTGGTTTTGCCCTGCCACTAATCTGTGCAAGCAACGCTGCCCACAAAACTATTTAACCCTTCAGCATTGTGGATCCAATTGTTTTGCACCACAATGGAAGCCGAAAACCAGCTGTGCAAGCAGCTCCTGCTGCCACAGAAGTGTCCGTGGCACCAGGAGGCAGGTGGGATGCATTTAACTAATGAGTTTTGCCAGAACATTTGGGCCAGTCGCTGCAAACAAAGGTTGGAGGTCAGCTGGAATACTTGGCTGTAATGCTGGGTGCCTTTCACAGGTGGCACCATTCAAGTTAAAGCAGCGCAGGCAAGTTTATAAAATCAGGAAGAGGAGCTGCTGCCTGGTCTCTGAGCCACTCAAGTCTTGCGCTCAGGAAGCTGAAAGGAAGTAGGTTGGTTTTTTTTTTTTTTTTTCATTTTTTTTTCTCTTTCTTTTTTTTTTTTTTTAAACGTGGAGTGTTGTTTAGAGAAATTGTTGGGCTAATCCTGCAGGAGTGGCCGAATATGGATTGCTTAGTTGGATTAGTTATTTAAGAAACTGCTACCCTAAATAAGAGATCACCAGGGTGTATTGGCGATTAGGCCCTTGTGCTGCTCTGCTCAGATTAAAAGCCCTGTTTCTCTCCCTGTCAAACACTGTAAAGAAGGAACTTCATCTCTGTAAACCATACAATTTAAGTATTTGAAGACTAAGTGGAAGTTTCTGGTGATCAAAGTAATTTTCTTGAATAATGTATTCATACATAAACCTGAAAGAAATGTCATAATTGCAATAAGGTGTCTCTGGGGAGTTTGGTTATCATGATATAATCACATCCCCAGAGAACAGGAGGCACAAGGCATAGCCTTGTGCTTAATAACACCCTAAGGGTGTGATTATCTCATAGCAATTGCACCCTCATTGTGTAGTGTGGCCTGGAGAGCTGCAACTGGGATGGAAATGCACAAAATTTAAGGAGAGGCAACAAAAAACATGGAAACATTGGGTATTTGGACACCAATTTCATCATCTTTTTAGATAAAAAGAGGAAAGCTAGGAGCAGCGTGATAAACAGCAGAGAGTGAAGCTGTTTTCTTGCAGAGCAAGAAAGAATGGGATGCAGTATCTGTCTTCAGCCATCTGCTCTGCCTTGTCCTGCCTTCCCTCTCCTTTTTTTTTTTTAAATCCACCAAGTTGAATTAATGTGGTGGTGCTCGTTCTGACGCGGCGTGGATCTGACAGTGCGTTGGCAAAGCGGCGTGCTGCCTGCGGTACCTGGGCACGAGAGGCAGATTGCTTCCTTCTATGGAGAAAAGGACGCTGGTGGAGGATGGGAGTGGAGCCATTGGCCTCTCCCAGCCTCCTCTCCATCTCCCAGCGTCCTTCTGCTTCAGGGCAGGAGAGGGGAGGGGATGAGGCTTGTGCTTTGGTATGGAAGAAATAAGGGATGCTGCACTGATCCATGTCACGCTGTGCATGTAGGAGCCTGTGAAAGCCAGGAACACTTTGGTGCAAGTCTGGAACACCTCTCTTACAGGGGTTGCCTTGCATAGCTATGTGGCTTAAGATGAATTATACCTCTGTGTGTTTCCATGGGGCAGTGGTATGATGGATGGATGTCACTGGGGTATTTTCTCCTTACCCTGCTGATGCTCAGTCTGCAGCCCTACATTGGTGGCACAACACCTGGGTGCTGCTGCTGAGGCTGTTCACAAAGCAGAGGAAGGCTTCCAGGCATGGGTAGGACAGTTGGGTGCAGTGGTGAAAGAATATGGCTGAGCTTGTGTTGTATTGAACAGAAAAGGCAAGAGGACAGAGTAATGTGTTCTCAGCTCTGCGGCTTTGGAGGGATCTTGCTTGTAGTGCTTGTGGGATTGATGGAGCTGCTCCCACACCTTGCACTGAGTGTGCTGTGCTGATTAAGATAAGGGACAGAAATGAGTGCAGGGAAAAAAATACTGCTCTTAGTTCTTAGGCAGAATCCATCTCATATATAAGTGCTGTAAGGTTTGATTGGAGACATATACTGTTCACCAGGAAAGGTAAATATCTAGCTTGTCTAAGTCTTTTTTTCTGTCTTTTTAATTTAAAAAATCCACAATTGGACTTTTTTATTAATGTAGGTGTAAAGCAGTCACCCAGAAGAAGGGTTTTACAGTTGTCTCCCCCATGCTCCCCGCTCCAGTTGAGCACACAACCTCTTTGTATAGGAAAGAGGCCCCACTGATGTTCACAGTGTGCTGCAGAAAATATATCATGTTTACAGCTCTAAACAGGAGCGACGATAGGTTGCTGATTAAACCAACTGTGGGCTCTCTAAGGTTTGCAAGAACAGAATTGTTTGGGAGGTAAATTCCAGCCATGCCCCAGCACAGCTTTTCCAGGCCACTTCCAATCATGGTCCAACCAAATCCTGACTGTTTTCTGCAGCCTTTGCTCCTTGATCTAGTCTGTCCCATTGTGGCTTTACTCTGCTTTTAGTGGCTGCAGTGGTTGAGGGCTTTAGGCAGCTGGTGAAATGCAGCCAAAATCACATCTCAGGAGAGGGCAGAGCAGGTATTTCTCTTCTGAACGGTTAGTTCTGCTTTTTGCCTGCTCAGGAGCCCTTTCTGGCCACTCTTTTAATTTAGCATGAGGAAAAATTCTCCATGAAGATGTTTGGAGAAAAATCCTGAAGAGATGAGAGTGATCTAAAACAATTCAGAGAGGCTGGGCGCTCGCTGCCTAGTCAGCTTATTAGATTTCTTCTATAATGTCTTTTAAATCCAAAAGCCCCCAAGGTGCATCTAGCATGCTTTATGTTTTTATAAAGTCTTGGCAATTTCCACAGATCAAAAAATTATTTTATGCTTTCAGAACAAGTCAGGATGATGAAATTAGTGAATTCTGTGTATTTCTGATGGCATTTTCTCATTCTTGCACACGATAGACTTGTATTTTGTTTACTGTTAGATGACGTCAAGGAGTTCTGAGATGGGTTGTTCATTGTTAACATAACAAAACACAGATTTGATCTGAGGGCACGACACGTGTGGATGCAGATACAGTGCATGGGGCTGGCCAGTCTGGCTGACTGCTCCTGACAATGTCTCTTTAAGAAAGCTCTGCGCTCCCTTGCAATGTTAAAGTTGCTAAGGTAACTGTGCATTTTTTTTAGAGCACAGCAAAGTAAATAGGTACATGACCTGTATAAATTCTCAGTGCATAAATTACTAGAGCCCTCAAGCTAGAGTAACTTGCACACTTCCTTATTTCTAAATGACTTTTTGGCTTCTCTGCATGTCTAATGCATAAGAATTTGATGTGCGCAGTTTGGGTTGCAAAGTATCCTCTAGGAAACTTGGGGCAGGGCTCTTGGTGCAAGAGGGGCCCATAGGGCTTAATGGGTCCTCAAGGACAGGAAAAGTAGCTGAGCACTCTTTGGTCATCCAGCCTTCCACCTTGGGTACCACCGGCAATTCTACATGCAAGGGCTGCCGTTATTTCCTTGTGTCTGGAAGGCACAAAAACTTGGGCATTGCTGGCAACTGTCCTGTGCCTGCAGCTTTTCCTGATCTTGTACCTGGGTGCAGTACTAGGAGCTGTATGAAATAGGCTGCTTGGTCCAGGGCTGGTAAGCCCTTATTGAGTCCTCCAGTGTGCACAAATTCCATCACCCATACTGGTGCTTAGCAGCAGCTCTGCACAGCACCTCCTCTGCTCTGTTTGGTTTGCAAGAGGCCCAGCAGTCTCAGAGAAACGGAAGTTGAACAGCTTCTGCTGTGATGCCACATCTCACAGCCCACGTCCTTGTCCTTTGTCTGTCCTCTTGCTGTGCTTCTGCAGCATCCCTGAGCGCAGTGGCTGGAGGGGATAATGCAGCCTGCTAATCGTATGCCTCTGCACGCCGCTGTGCCGGCACACACAGCCCAGTGTGGCTTCAGAGCTGTGCTGAACACTTGGGTCCTGCTGTCTAACGATAAATGGTGTCATGCTCCTGGTAGAGGTATCTTGTACAGAAATATTCGCATCTACACCACGTAACGTGTATGGTGATTTGTCAAGCTGTGTGAGATCTGCTGTACATATGCTGCAAAAATAGCTTGACCACTTGCAGTAAGACCTAAATCTGCGTGCAGTGTGCTGAAATGATCAGGATCACTTGCCTGGGATTTCTGGGTACCCAAGCAGCCAAGATGGTCATGCTCCATCCAGATGGGCATTGAAGAGGGCATGGATGGAGATGTCCGGGGAGAAGATAGCCCTGGCTCAGTGGGACTTGCTGCTGATAACAATTAGGAGCCAGGGTAATCTCATTTCTAGAAATATCAGCCTGCTGACATCACTGCCCACATGTATGCAGCCATGCCACAGGCACAGCTCTACGGTGAGGTCATGGAGCCCTGTGGGGAGCAGGGCTGGGAGTGCTGGGCCGTGGGCTCTGTGTCAATCTGCTCATCTGCAGGTTGGGTTGTGGGCAGCAGGATGTGGAGGCTGACGAGCGCATGCAGGCAGTACTGCTGTGCTTACCTGCAGGTATGGAAGGGGCTCTGTGCAAAGAAATGCTTGGCAAGGTGGCAGCTCCGCTCTCTCCTCTCCCCCCACCACCACGTTAATTTCTGTCATTCCAGTTACTCAGGATCTGTCTGAGATGCCTGATCCTGGTGCTTGGGCAGCTTTACTGCTGGTCCCAGGTCCCAGATGAGATTTGTTGTCTCCTGGTTGTCGGTTCTTCCTTGGGTTGGGGTTTTACAATATTTAGCAGAAGTGGAAGCAGTGATATGAGAGCACATCCCAGCTGAAAAATGGGGAGTAGAGTTTGGGGCACCAACAAAGTCCAAGCACTTAAGAAGCCATTTGAGGAACAGGAGGTTGAAGGAACTGCTGTGGGGAGAAGTCTGATATCATGGCTGGGTTGCTATGGCCTTTGTCGCTGTTGCCTTACATTGTCTTATTTTTAAGACAAAAATGAGTTGATCTGGGAAGGTCTCCCTGATCTAGCAAGGATGGAGCCAGTGACTTTTGGCATGATAATAACTCAGTGGAAAACACTGGGGGAAGTGATGCAGTGAGTTTTCTTCTCCAACAAGCCCTCAGGAGGTGGGAACACTCGCTCCTCAGCCTTCAAGGAGAGCTGTCTCATGACTGCCTGCTGCTCTGCTATCTCCTCTGGGGCAGGAGCTTTGCGACTGGCTGACTTATGCCCTGCAGGAGGTTCAGCAGTGTCCAAGTGCTTTCTTCCCAAACCTGCAGGCGTGTTCCTGGCCCTGTAGCACTGTCACAGGCTCTTGTACATCCGTGGTGTATCTGTGCACACAGGGCTGTGTGAAGGGCTGCTTTTTCCCCCCTCATACAGTTTTCTGGAGGAGATGGACTGTGCTGGCGCAGCTCCAGAGGCAATCTTCTCCTTGCCAGGAAGCCAGATGCATGGTCACATTGCCTGGCTCTCCCTGGCAGGGCTGGGGAAGCTTCAGCAGGTGTGATGGAACAGCATGCGGGAGCCGCAGGTTGGGCGCGGGCTGCCTCGGTGGTGCTGCCTGAGCTGCAAAGTCCCTGGACAGCAAACACAGCTCTAAACCAAATCCACAGTGGGGGAACTTCTGAGAGCTTTGCATCCTCCATCAGACTCGTGTGCTAAACCCAGCTTTGGAGCAAGGAGCAGCAGCAGGATGGGAAGGTTCCCCCCGCCTCCTCCCCCCAAAGCCTTCCACCTCCTCAGCAATGCTGCGGCGAGAGCAGAGCTTGCAGTCAGCAGACTGCAGTGACAGATGGCAGGTCATAAGCCCTCTCACTGATCTAACACTGCAAAAGAAAATAGGGCTGGGGGTGATTCAGCTGCTAGGCCTCAAAGCGGGAGCATGACGGGATAGCGTGCTCTGCTGACACGTCCTTAAAGGATGCTGCGTCCCCAGGGGCCACAGGGGACAGAAGTAAAGTGACGATGAAGCAAAAATCCTTTTATGGAATAAGGCAAGTTTTGCAACAAAAAATAATGGCTAATGTACTTTCAGTCATTCCGAGTAATTGTATTTCTATTAGCAAGATGCAAATATTACTAACAGAAATCTCTATGGGGAATAATCTGTGATCTGAATTTGAGCCTACCTGGCCACAGTTGCTTTTCCATCCTTAACTGTCCAGTGACCAGAGCTGTCAGCACCCCTATCCAGGTTTATCCATCAAGCTGTCTCCATGTGGATCTGAAAGCAAGCTGGATGCATTCAATTCAGCACAGCACTCTAGAAATGTTCTTGTTGCAAGAGGAATTTGTTGGCAATTATAAGCTGTGAATTGCATTTTAAAACTAATATATATATTTGAGACATAATCCAGGCTCCATCCTGAGCTGCCTGCTCCTGCTGGCAAGCACCCACCTCGCTGAGTGGTGACACTGTGCTAGGGTCAATGTCAGGCTGCTGCCTGCCTCCAGCCTACCATGAAATCAGGTTTCAGGTTGGGAAATGAGTGTTGCTGATGCACAGGAAAAGCATTGCAAGGGGCACAGGGGAGGTTAATGCTGGGGATGCTGCAGGGCTGGGTAGCTCTGGAGAAGGCAGTGGGGCTTTTGGGTGTGAGATGTCATCTAGTGAACAGGGAGGGGACAAATGAAACCTTGCAGTGCCTGAGTGGGAACCGTGAGCCAAGTCTGCTGTGCTAGAAATCACAGCTCTGCTGAAATGGATGGAGCTGGGGTCCTCTCTGCTGGATGTGCGACAGAACACACAGTTCCACACACAGCTGCTGGGGCAGATCCTGTAAGCTTTGCTCAACCACTGCTGATGTCACTCTAAAAAGGAAGAAAACATCAGTTTATCATGGAAACTTATTCCTAAAGAGAGAATATTAGGGTTTTTTTTCAATCCTTCAGTGGAAGGACTATGTGTACAGTGTTCTTCAGATCTTCAGGCAGGGGAGGACTGTAGGAACAGCTTTTGCAAAAAGTGATTTTTCAAGCTATATCCCAATTATTTTTAAACGAAAACGTTCCAGTTGTTGCCCCCAAAATGTTAGATTTTTATTTTATTTTTAAATTATTTTTAGATTTTAAAATGATAGGAAATCAGGAAGTCCTGCAAAAAATTTTTACTGGAGGACAAACCTGAGGGCTGATACCAGTATTGACATCAGTTCTGATCTTTGACTTATCAAGCGCAAATGTGCAGAGCACAGGGCAGTTCCTCCTGGCTGGTTCTGCCCCCTGAAGCCTTTGCAGTCAGGTATGATCTCCAGGAATAAATGCCATCAGGTAACACTCCTAACACCAGAGGCACAAGACTTGGTGTTTTTTCTGGCTTTGACTTGTTCAGTTACATCAATCTGAAACAAGTGTCCAACATTTGCTATTTTAGCCCATTCTGTGGGAGTGGCAATGCAGAGGCAGCAATGCAGCACCCAATGGGGCTCTTAGATACAGCCCCAACCCAGCTCTGTAAAGTCACTGTGTGTGCATCCATGTGGTGTGTCCCATTGGGGCAGGCCCTTGCTGGGATCCTGTTGTGCCCTTGGTGAATCTCAGGATGATGCTTAAATACACAGAGCTCGGTTTCAGCTCAAGCTCAACTTCTTGGCAAATCAGGTGCTTTCCAACACTGTCACCCCCTGGGTAAAGAAATGAGTCTTCCAGTGTGCAAGAGAGCATTCGGTGTCATAGAATAAAATTATTTGAGTTGGAAGACACTCTTAAAGTCCTTCTGGTCCAAGTCCCCTGCAATGAACAGGGACATCAGCTCAGTCAGATGCTCAGAGCCCCTCCAGCCCATCCTTGGGTGTCTGCAAGGATGGGTGTCCTCCAGTATGCCCGCACAGTTACTGGAATACTGAAATACACAGTGAAATAAATAGTTTAAATATGTATATTGTTTCACTGGAAAACAAAGATCCAGAAGAGAAATGGATAAAAAGCATTAAACATAGGGCCATGTTTTTAGTCCTGGTCTAAGTGTTGCCAAGGGGCCGGAGGTGAAGGAGCCGCTGGCTTCAGCTATGTGACAGCAATACTAAGTGTTGAGAGCAGTGGCAAAGCTGAAGGAATGAGCTTGGGCAAGGGAGCTTGTGCCGCATAAGTGGGTTTGTGCAATTCCCACAGCTCTCCTTATCTCCCCGCGCCTTTGGTTGGCATATCAGCCAGACAAAGGGCTTAACGCAACTTGGCATAGTGACGGAGGAATGTGCTTAAAATTTCCAGCAACTGGAACAATTAAGTGAGCTCTCTAGCCAGGGAGAATAGATGTCCCCTTAGGATTCCTATCGCCGAAGGATAACATTTCCAGGCTTTGTCCAGCAAGAGATGTCACTTCATTTACAGAGATCTTCACAATGTGGAGGTATATTGGATATTGGTTATTATGCGAAAGACTATCAGGAATCATCTCAGCTGGGCTAATTGTTCCTGGGTTCGGGGCTGATGGAATTTTAATTTCACTGTGGTGGTGGCTGGAGAAGTTTCCTAGAATTGTGAACGAGGATGAAAGAGCGATGATTTCAGGAGGAGTAATAATGGCCCTGATGCAGGGGATTTATTAAGGATTCAGTCAGCTGCATCCCTGAATGAGAGCTTGCTGGGCTGGGATTGCTGCTGCCAGCTGCCCCTTTTTGGGATGGAGATGGGATGAGAAACAAGTGTCTTGAACAAACGATGGCTGCAACAAGGACTTGGTTCCCTAACATTCATTAGTGTTGACATTGCCATGTTCTTCAATGTTTGTTTTTATGACTTAAAAAACAAAAAAAGAAAAGAAAAAGAAAAACTGCCCTATTTTTCTAGGGTACTCCCCTCCTGCTCCTTTTCTCCACCAAAGCTGTACTGGGGATGTGATGCCTTCGCAGCTCATTCCTTTGGGTAAGGGAAGGGGTGATGGGAGTAGCAGCAGAACGGCTCTGTGGTACTGTATAAATAGTTGCTTTATTGTCATTAAAAAAAAAAAAAAAAAAAAAAAGCACTCTAAAGATTTTTTGGATCAAAACATACCAAAGAAAATGTAAAACAAAATTAAAATGAAGTCAGTATTCACATTGTCAGCAGTTATTTTGTCACTGCAAAGCATCTCCTCAAAGGAATATTGTGCAGCACAGCAGCAACCGAATGAAGCAAGCGGCTCCAGCGTTCACTTAAAAGGGAAGTGCAGGGACATCTTCAAACCGCAGTAATGGATCCCTGGGGTTCCTTTAAAGTCTGATGGTGGCACTGACATTTCCTGTGAAGTTGGAGGCTGGCAGGTTGTTAAAACTTCCTGGTTTTAACTGCATCAAGTGCTGCTGTGGTTTGTTGAATGTATAAAATCACTTCTCCACCTCCTTCTTAAAAAAAAAAAAAGAAATAAAAAAAAAAAATTCAGATATCAATAAAGAACTTGAGAGAGGAAAACACTATAATTATAGCCAAAAAGCTGGCACAATGCCTGCTGTATAAACCCGTTATTTTGGTAGCATAGAATTCGGTACTGGAATAATTCTCTGGGTGGAAACTTGGCAAACATGATCTCAGCCTGTGAGCTAATCTTTTCTTTTTCCTCCTATAATAACATTTTTTTCTTCTCTACAGATTTAGCCATTTTAAAATTGTGCATCCTATTACCAAGATTGTGTATGCACAAATGACCTATGTTATGGGTCTCCGGGGTGATGTGAATGTAGACAAGAGATCTGCATGTTAGATTAAAACCCCTTTGCTGGAAAATTAGTACCCTGTAGATTCAAATGCAATTATCTCTGTTCTGAGCCGCTCCTCATTGGGGATGGGCTGAGCAAAGGGTGGTGGCAGGGATTGGGCTCCAGGCCTGCGTGGTATGAGGGACTTGGCCCTTTGATCTTTGTCGTGTGCGAAGCTTCTTGTTCCATTTTCTGCTGTTATCCCAATAGCTGCGCAGCTATTTTTGTGCTGAGGAAGTAAATGATCAAACGTGTGTAGATTGGGAGATCTGGGTTTGTTGTGCCATGGAGGCTGGCGTACCTCCATAGCGTTATGAAGGCTTCATGAGCTGTGTACAAACACCAGCTCCATTGCTAGCCCTTATTTTTGACACTGATGGAACACCAGGTCACCCCTGTGACACTGAACCGCTCAGATGATGCTGGGGCCTGTAACAATTTTTTCACTTTGACCTATGCTGTCAGTGTTTGGAGACTGGGATACTCGCCTCCACCTCCATGTTCTGCAAGTCTCCATGGATTGTGTTACTGGAGGAGAAAGACCTAAAATGATGGTGCTGCTGTTCAGTGATGATGTATTTTTCCGCTGCATCACTAAAAACCTTTCATTGATACAGATATGTGGGATTTATTCCAATTTTCAAAGTAGATCTTGGGAAGGACTTTGCAGTGGGTTTTGATCCTTGAAAGCAGGTCTTGAAGAAATAACTCTGACCCTTTCCAGCTGGGAACAGCAGTGGTCCCACAGGAGCAGCCAGCAAAAGGCACTTGTAGAAATGAAGCTGAGCAGTGTGCATGGTGGCACCAGCTGGAGCACCCTCTGCAAGTGCACATGGATCATGTTCATTGTCAATGTAGCTCAAAGAACTCATGCTCAAAACAATCAGAATGCCCCAGTGTGCTGCTTTTTTTTCCCTTTTTCCTTTTAACCTTTGAAAAGCCTCTTGCTCATCTGTGAAACTTCTTAGGACTGGAGAGAAGAGCATCATGGAAACAAAACCTGATAACTTCCTTCTGCAAACCCAACTATCTTCTGTGAGTAGAAGCTGTGTTGGCGGGGTCCTGGTCCATGGGAGATGGATTTGCATCTTTCATCTCTGCTTCCCCGTGGAAAAAAAAAAAAAAAAAAAAAAAAACCAACAAAAAAAACCCATGACCCTGGAATATTTTATCTCTTTCTGCAGGACCCTGACAGATCTCTCCCCTGGGACCATAAATTCTTTCCTGACTGTCACTGCTGCTCCCGAACGCCAGTGTGGCACATTGGAAGAGTGAGCTTTGTTCCTCCACAGTACAGAGGGCATGCCACAGATAATTTAAGAGGCCATTTTTCTTTTTAGATGACATTAAATATTCTTTACTTAAAAAAAAAAAAAAAAAAAAAATCATCCACACCACTTGGCATGAAGCAATATATTCAGAAGAAGGGCAGATGTTGTTTAATGAAAGAGCGCTCTTGCCTCTGCTGTGTGTCCATTTCTTGAATCCTCAAGGCAAGGAGTAATCTCAGCATTGTGCCAAAGGTTTAAGAATGTGCTTTGCTCCTGCAATTGGGGAAAAGAAATTCTGACTGGGTCAATGTCTGGACTTTCATGCTTTGCCCAGCCATCATCCTGTCTTCCATATAAACCGTGTATTTGCATCCCAGCTGGAATTGCAGAAGGCTGAGCTGCACTCCATGGAAAGATACATCCACTGGGATTTTCTTATCTGTCTGTTTGGAAGGGATGGTGAGCCTGGAGTGGGGCTTCTGGCAGCCCTGAGAGCTTAAGACTGTGGGAGAAGTTGTCCTGCTTTTACAGCAAATGGATTTGACCAAGAAGGAGAAAACACAGAGCTCCTCTGCTGGCGTGTTGCATTGGGTCTCCTTTCAGTGAGGAAGCATATAGCAAACTGTCTGTAAATATCTATTGCAGCAGTAAAAAATGAAAGGAATGTGGAAGGGGGGGGGAAATCTGATTTCTGACCCACGTTCTCACCTCTGATTTGGGGGAAATGGTGGGAGTTTCACAACTCATGTTTATTCCTTTAGCTTTCCCAGCTACAGAACCTAAATTAGAAAAAATAATATATAAGGAAATGGCAACCAGAAAATGTTATGGAAAGGAAAGGAGTGATTCAGGATTGGAGTAACACCAATCAAAAACCCTAAAAATATTCTCATGATTCAAGCAACTAAAACCGAGGGACACCTTGGACTCAAAGAAGCAAGTGACTTTCCAGCCCTTGCACTCTCATACCCCAAGCAAACCTTCTCAAAAATGCATTCCTCTGACCTTTCCATTCTTTTAATGGAAAGTTTGCCACTTGG
Organism: Lagopus leucura; assembly: GCF_019238085.1. Lineage (NCBI taxonomy): Eukaryota > Metazoa > Chordata > Aves > Galliformes > Phasianidae > Lagopus > Lagopus leucura. Next base: position 1,230,254 of record NW_024962292.1, read on the forward strand.
TTATCTCATTCCTTCTTTGAGCTGCCAAGGGCACCTTGACATGCATCTAAAACTTTCCTCCTGTGCAAAGGTGTGTGCCTCTCACTGTATGAGTAGAGATTATGAAAACAGGACTGCTTAGAGTGGAGAAATCTTGCGATTTCTAGCTAAAATAGATGATATTTACTCACAGATTCAACTGCAATATTGAGTCCTTTCATTTTTTTCTCCCCTTAGTGTTATATTCTGTTGTTTTTTTTAAATGTTTTTGCATAAGGCATTGCTAATAATCAGCCAGCGATTCGTGTTGGGTACCTGCACTCCTGCATTCATTCCGCAGGCAGGGCGTGGATGACTTACAGATCCCAGTTGTGTTTGGCAGCTCCTCGTTGCTTGTAACAGTTCGACCTCGAGCAGGCAGGATTTTAAAGCAAAAGAGAAAAGAATTTCATAAATAACATGAAGTCGGTCAGGGCAAAATTAACTGCGCCTCTGCAACGCAAACACTGAAGCGCGCCCATAAATTTAACTCTGGCTATTTCAAAGAGACAACTGTTGTTAGGGCTAGGACCTAGCGTCGGCAGCGTGCTGCTTTCTTCTTTTCCACTTTCATATGAATTTTCATGAATGACATTGCCTGTGTTTGCGTGTTGTTGTACTCACGCCGCAGTGTTTGATCTGTGCGTATTACGCATCTGCCTCGTGTAGCTCCCATCTATACCATGTTAATTATATTGCTCTGGTGACATAATAAACACTAAGCGAGTTGTGAATAGATTATTTATGATGCCACCTGAACTCTAAGTAATTATAGCTGTGTAATTTAGCTTCCCCCTATTTCATTTTATATATAATGTAATATTTCAAAATATTCTGGTGCACATCTATCTTTTAGCTCTGTGTTTGAATGAATAAATTGTGATTCTCTTTCCAAGGTAATATATCAGCAATGCCCTTAAGGGAGGGCACTGGAGCTCTGTCAAGAACAATCCATAAACTCATTTGCACATAAACAGAGACAATGGATACTTACAACTAACGCACACCTTCATTCACAGAAAATAATACGGCACTTACCTGTCTTGTTGTATTTAAGTCTAATGTTCTACTGTCAAAGCACTAAAGGAATAAGTCTCAGCCTAATGGTTTTGAATACTGGACTTTTCTTGTAATTTAAGCTGCTGGGGCAAAATGAGCATCAGACAACAAATATCTTACAAGAAATTGAATTAAAGTATTAATGCTTATAGTTAGAGGGATAAAATTACTTCTACTGGAGTGTTTGAGGCTGATTGTTGAACATTTACTTATGGACTACAAAGGTTCGACTTCAAACCTTCCATGGGCATATGACAAATGAGGCCTTTAATTATGAATGGAGCTCATTAAGGAGGCAGAGGGGTCCCAGCAGGTCAGTGTGAGCGGTACTGCAGGGACTCCCTGCACAACCTGCAGCCCCAGTGCTGGGCATCCTCAGCCCCACTCCAATGCTGGCAATCTGCTCTGATTTACTGCTGGACCAATGAATGGCCCCAACTCCCCACATCAGTTTCCCAAAATGCAGATGGGGTAAACCAACGCTCTCTGAATTGGTGAGGTGATATTCAGAGGCCACACTGGGCTACACCATTCTGAAAGGTGCCAAGCAGGAAGGTACAACTTCAAACGCCCTTCAGGAAACAGGAAATCAGCCTTAAATATTTGTGGCTTTGTTTCTCAAAGTGCTTTGGGATCTTCATACCAAAGGCAATGTGAATGCACTGGATTCTTGTTGTTCTGGATGAGCTTTCAAGGATAGGATTTTGTTCTCTTTTTTCTTTCCCCTTTGAGCCCCACGGGCTCATTCCTCATTGGCCCTAACACAAAGCCATGGTTAATGATGGTGGCCTTGGATGGAGAGTAATGGCCTCCTTTCTGCAGAAGTCATTGCAGGAGGTCTCCTGCAGAACCAGACGTGCTCACATTTATGTCAATTAAAAGATACTTACAACAGTCAGAATTTTCTTCCTTTTCTTATTTTTTTTTTTTAATTAAAAATGTCAAGATTCAAACTTTACATGGGATTTGCAATGGCTCCAATTCCCAGTTGGCTTGTGCGAGGCGGCACCCGGGAGATTTGAGGTTTCCATGACATCATACGGTAACTGTGAGCCTATCAGTTAATTAAATACTATATCCATGTATTCTAGTTAATTGATGCTTCCTTTACATGGTTTATTGTGCTGCAAACTGGTATTGCTTCTGTTTCACTGAGCAAACACAGAGGGAGCAGGAGCCACTGGGATGCTGCAGCTCATGGCTGGGCAGAGGGATGTGTTGGCACTGCTTGCCATGCCCAGAGCATCCCAGGAGGCAGCTGGCATCACCGCCCCCAGGCTCACAGGCTGCATCTCCTAGGGATGAGCTGAGCCAGGCACTGGGGCACACTTTACCTTCTCCCAAGTCCAGCTCTATACTGGACTTGTGAAGCCAGGTCATGAGGATGAGGTGCTCTGAGGACTTTTTCTGCAATTTATGCTGCTGTGCCAAAATGAGTGTTGGGCAATATGTATTTTACAGTGAATGGAATTAAAGTATTCATATGGAAGGGGCTAAGTGGAGTGTTTGGAACTGATTGTTGGTGTTTTATTATTGGCTACAAAGGTCCAACTTCCATAATTCTATGAAAGATTCACCATTATCACAGAAATACTCCTGGTTCCTGCTCCTTCCCATGCCCAGCTAGCTGCAGCAAAAATCCAGGGCTGCCTCATCCCATTGCTGTGCAGGGTACACTCACCATTTCCTTCTTCTTAGGCTGAACTGAGCTACAGCTACAAGGAGGAGAGAAATATTAAGCAGATTTCAATGCAGAATGTAACTTCAGCCACTTGTGTCTAGAAGTTCACTTGGCCGTAGGGCTGACGGAGTTTCCAGTTTCCTATTCTGACTTTCTGTTGCACTGCGATGACTTATGTGCCTGTGTGTGGGGACTGGGGGATTTGTTCAGTGTCAAAGCAGGACTGAGGGCACTTAATTCACAGAAGATGCCACATACCCCCATTTGAACTCAAGCTCCAGCTGTGGAACTCAAAAGCACATCTGGGTGCTGCTGTGTGTTGTGTCCATGTTGACAGTGGGGTTACTGGCACACAAGACAACCCAGTTGGTAACAGGAGCATTTCTTGACTTCAGTTCCAAAGGAAAAGCTGTTCCAGAGGCTTCAGATGAGCCTAGTCAAAGAAGGAAAGTTCATACCCTGTGTGCAAACCCAGCACTGGCTATCTGCTTTCCTTCCCTTTTTGTTCTCTTTCATTCTCTTTCCTTTTTCTCACCAGATGTAAAAACTCTCCTCTCAAGAGATTCTGCTGGGATCCTGCACGCATGGGGGGAGCCATTCCTGTGGATGCCCTTTGTGGGATTTACACTTTTGCTCTCTCAGCAGCTTCCAGGCTGTGATTTTCATGCGTGCAGTCCTTGTCCTCATGCATCTCCACACTTGTGGTGCAGGGAAGCATCACCACAAGAGCTGCCTCCTCCCAGCCATGTGCTTGCTGTGGGCAGCATGGCCCCACAGCTCTGAGCCTCCCCTGCAGATGCAGCTGGGTCCGGCTGGGGGGGCAGCGCACCACAATTCCATACCATTTCAGTAATACCCCTCCAAATTATCACTTCTCTGATCCTGCCACTGTGCTAAGTGCTGTGCTGGTGGTGCACTCTGGAAAATGGTACCATCTTCTATTAAAGGCAGGTATTTTTTTTTTTTTTTCTGTAATTCTCTTTAGTGTTGCCTTTAGAGGCCCCTCTATGTGGCTCCTTTCACTTCTAATTACTGCACTAGGAGATTACAGTGTGGTGCTGGCGACAGAGAGAGAGAAAGGGGGAGGAATGGGATGGTGGAGAGGGAAAGATTTCTGCGGTAATTTGCATTTAAAGCTGGCACTCAGCATTATATCTCCCTGTTCACCCATTGTCTATAAACATTTTAGCTCTTCCTTCTGCCTCATCAGAATGAATTAAGCATTTTCATTGCACCACCAGCCTAATTAGAGTCATTTACTATGTTGACACAAAGGGTTTTTTTATGAGCATCTCAGCTTTAATACACTACAGCAACATTGGAAACCTCCAATCAAAAGGTAAATGTTTGGGGGTCAGAGATATTTTTCAACATTCTCCCAAGAATACAAACAAGCTCCTGGAGAGGTGACGTGCACACTGGTGGCTTTGCTGGGGATGTGGTGAGTTTGCACTGGGTTGGAGGTGTACTCCTTGCTCACGGTGACACTTGTTGGAGGGGCTTTGGCTCTGCAAGCACTGAGCAACACAAAGTGCTTTTCAGGCAGATGCTGGAGTCAGATGGGCGAGGAGGAAGGCATGGAGTGGCTGCTGGGCTCAGAGCTGCTGCTCTGGTTCTGGAAGTGTGCATGGCTTTGGTTTGGGGCGCTCCTGGTGCTGGGCTCTCCTCATGGACAGCTCACAGGCAGGTGCTGCAGGCTGTGATGCCTCAGGCACAGCTCACAACCTCTTGCACACCATGTCAGGATGGGAAGACTTCTCTTTTTTTTTTAATTTTATTTTTCTAATGGTCACAACTGAAAATAAGATCAAGTCCTTATTTAAAGTTGAGGGCTAACCTCTCCCTAACCTGATTTTCAGTTGTGTTTGTATTAGAATGGATAGATACACTACTCATCACTGAATCCAATCGTGCAGAAGCTGCTTTCAAGTTCATTTCAGGAAGTTCCCCTTTCTGTGCTTTCCAATCTTTCCAGTATCACTTGCCTAATGAAGATAAAATTCTATTCTTTGCCTGACTTAGGGAAATCAGAGCCTTCTGCTCGGATCTCCAGGACAGGCACTTCCAGACAGCCCCGGGGCTGTGCTCTGTCACCTGCAGGCAGGCTGCTCCCAGTGCCCGACTGGTGCGAGCAGAACCTGTATAGATTTGTAAGATAAAATTGACTCAGCTGAACGGTGTGTCATCATTTTGGAGTGCAGACATCGATCACAAGAACAGAGATGTGCAAGAGCATGGCATGTGCAGGACAAGCAGGAAAACCTTCAGTCCTTGCATCTGCACCACATTAGAAGTAAAGAGCTTGGTTGACAGATGTAACACAGAATTCTGTGTTGGTGCAGAAGGTCTGAAACAACCAAGTGGTGTGTGTAGGACAGCAGGATGGCACAACAGCTGTGGTGTGGGTCCATGTAGCCCAACAAATTGCTGACAGATACAGTGACATCTCATAGGATTACATACACAGCAGCTGTGCATTGGTGAGTTGTGTTTGTTTCCTGGTGTTATTATATTTTTTTCCAGGAGAGCTGGTTCTCAAATAACTTCTCATCAGCTATAGAATTTGTCACCTTGCTGTTCCTGACCTTTTCCAAGTGCTTTCAGCAAGATAAGCTCCAAGATGCACAGGACGGCCTACCAGCAATTTCTCTCCCTCTAGAAACTTTTTCTCCCTGACTTTGCCTTCCTATGCTGCAAGCATTTATTTAGAAGAGGATATTCCCTCTTATGCTGCAATAGTTCAATTTCTTTAAGAGCTTGCAGAGAGGGAAATGGCCAGAAGATTTTCAGAGATCCAAGTGCTGTCACATCAACAACTTTGCGCTGGAGGAATTGGTCACACCTCCTGAATCTACCAATCTGTGTATGTATACATAACTGCAAATAGTTTTTACTAGCTTGCAAGAGTCACATTTACAAGTCTGTAGTCCTCGGGTTCTGCTTTGGAGCCCTTTTAAAAAATGCCGTGACATTTCACACCTTTGTCATGGCTGATTTCTTCCTGGATTCCTTCTATAAAGATGTACTTGCCCAAGGCAAAGAGGCCATCCTGTTGGTAAAGAAGCACAGACATCTTTGCAGTAGGCTTGATCCTCAAAGTTCTGAACATGAAATGTCCCCAGGTGATGCTGTTGCTCAGGTTTCTCACAGTCAGCAGCACTGCTACTGCAAGGAAATCTGAATTGCTGTATTGCCAGAAATTTTGCATGCCCAGAAAGGTCTCTGTGGCCTTTCATAAATATGCGCAATCAATTACAAAGCCATATTTGAAAAGCATGCTTCAAAATGTTTTAATGCTCAAACTTCATAGTGAAGATTACTCGAAGACAATACATTTGTTGCTGAAACATTCAATTCTCTTCCCAAGATGGGAGTTGATGGAATGATGTTCTTCAGGAAAAAGCCCCATAGTACGTTGTCCTTCTCTTTGAAGGTCCCATCTCCTGTCCTGTGAATAAACCTGTGCCCCAGCCTTTGTCCCTTCATAATACAGACACCTTGTCCCTTCTTCCCAGCTCTTGAGGAAGGCTTTGAATGTCCTGTGGACATTGCAGATGTTTTGTTGGAAGATCAACGCAATAATTTTCTAACACCTTGTTTTCAAGCCAGTTCTTTGAACTGCTGAGGGCTTAACTTCTCACTAAAGCAGTGAACAAGAAGAGATGCAATGTGTTTGGGATCTGAGATATTTCAGCAAGATTTGTGAGCAAGATGGCAATTGCCACAAACATGTTGTATGTGTTTTGATGAGGTGGAGTGTGCTGGAGGAGCACAGATAGCACAATGAGCTTTAGTTAAACCTAGTTTAACCAGGCTTAGTGTAGACATAGCAAGTCAAAAGCTGAGTTAAAATAAATCTGTGGGAGAGGAGGATTTGAGTGTGGGTCACCATGACATGTGATTACATCAGAGATTTTCTCACTGCAGTGGATAAAGTACAGCTCACTCCAGGCCACTTTAGATGACAAAGTAAGCTTATTTTTAAACACACAGGACAAACACAGCCAAATGTTGTGCCTTCACTTGTACAAACTCCTTTTTCATCAATGATTTGTAAGAAAAAGTAATGAAGTTCACATGCATTAGAATAGAAATTAGGTGAAGAGGTTTGGTCTTCTGCATCTTTAATTCCTTCCCTAGTTTTTCCATTCTTCTTGCTGTTGCTGAAATAAAACTGTAAGCTGTGCTGGGTAGGGCAGTGTTTCAGTCTCTATGGACAGCCCTGACCTAGTGAGCTGTGTAAGGCAATGTATGGATTGAAGTCATGCAAAAACAGCAAGCCTGGGTTTCTGCTTTAGCAAGGAACTGGTGGGGGTATCACTCCTCCATGGTGCAGGATTGAGGAGATGGAAACACCCCATCCCCTGGCCCAAGGAAACGGTGCCTGTGGATGCTAACAGCCATCCACCATGGGAGCAGAGACACAGAGTTTGGGATCCCTGATGTCCATCAGCACAGCGCTGAGTTGGTGTTGGGTTTGTGGGAGGGGCTGGTGATCTCCTGTCCATAGCAGGAACTCTGATCTTGTTGTATTTTCAGACATGAATCTGGTGCTTTCTTGTATTGCTGTTCTGACACCTCATCTGCAGGGCTGTCCCAAGTGGATCACCAGGACACTCTAGAAGAAATGGTAGAACTCAGAAATAACGTCCCTGGGACCTCCAAACCCTCAGGCATCTCTGGGTACATCTGCATCTCGCAATTATTCTGCAGATGACAGGGAACAAGGAAGCATTGCTTCAATTTACGTGTTCTCTGGCCTCTCTGCATTTGTTTCTTCATCAGAGACTAATGGGCAGAGCACCAGCCCAGGGCTCGGGAGACCTCATTTATGTCAGGCATTGCTTCCAGCCTGCTGGGGAGCTCTGGCCAAGCAGGGCTCCTCCCTCTGCTGCTTCTCACCCACCAAAATAGTGAGAGCCAACTTGTTTGGAAAGTTTCTGATCAAAAACCACACAGATTTGAGTGTTAATAATGTAGTCCATCACTATGAAAAACTGATTTTAGGCAGTTATTAGCTGACCTGGTTACTTACCATGATATTTAAGTGCTAGTTATAGGGGAAAAATGATATAGTTGCAGGGGAAAAATTACTGGAGTTTTTATCCTTTTTTCTTCTTTTTTTCCTTCTTTTCTCAATTTTTTTCCTTTCTTTCCCCTTTTTTCCCCTTTTTTTTCTTTTTCCCCTTTCTTCCAATTTTCTCTCCTTTTTTCTTCCTTCTTTCCTTTTTTTTCCCCCCTTTTCCCCCCCCTTTTTTTCCCTCTTCTTTTCCCCTTCCTTCCTTCCTTCCTTCCTTCCTTCCTTCCTTCCTTCCTTCC